>NC_051069.1:32746941-33399441 GCF_004664715.2 Peromyscus leucopus | reverse complement strand
TTTTTTTTTTTTTTTTTTTTTTTTTTTTGGTTTTTCGAGACAGTGTTTCTTTGTGTAGCTTTGCGCCTTTCCTGGGACTCACTTGGTAGTCCAGGCTGGCCTCGAACTCACAGAGTTCCGCCTGCCTCTGCCTCCTGAGTGCTGGGATTAAAGGCGTGTGCCACCACCGCCTGGCTGTTAGACTCTTTTTTATGGTAAGCAAGCCAAATAAATTTCATCCCATCTCATGCAAACCATTTCAAAAACAAGAAGACAACCTATACATAGAGGATCCTTCAGCTGTACATACCAAACGGCAATGGACAGATGGCCAGTCAACCCACTGTTCTTCACTCCAACCACTGTCAATACACATTGGGGTACTTGACCTGTATTGACCTATTTTTGAAAATGATAAACAGTGATTTCCACAAGAAAAATCAAAAGAAGGTGTCAGTCTTTTGACAATTGCTCTGTCATTTTGCTCTGCCAATTAAATCATATAGAAAAAATACATTTCCCATCTAGAAGAAAGACATAATAAACTTTTGATTAGTAATTTGTTCTGAAGTGCAACATTCCATCTTGGAGGGAAGCACATTAAAACTCAGGAATCTCTAGAGGTTAATCTATTAAGATTTGGAAGTGAACAACCCAGAAGTCTCAAGAAGTCCCTGAAATTTAAAAGGTTTGCAAGGCCCATCCCTCCTGAAGGATAGATAGCAGTGAAAACTGCTGAGTCGAGGAAACTCTTCACCTTGTCAAGCTGCATGCGGGTCACGCAAAGGACTCTGGGTCCTAGCTTTCATTAGTCATCCTCCATGCTTGAAGAAGTTCCAGTGATACATCTGCCTTTGAGTTGTCCACACTTTTTGTCAGTAATGCAATAGATGCAACATAATTTGGACTGCAGTGGTATCATTACTTTGTCCTGTCATCAGTTCCCTCTCTGAGGTAAAAGTGTTTGTTTACATCTCCCCACTAAAACTGTCATACAATATATATCATTCTGCCAAAGCAACTGTAAAACCTAACAATTTCTAAGATTATAAATCTCTTTAGATTCCTCAGCCTCATAACTTTCATTTCAAGTTCGGATCTGAATTAGGTAAGAAAATGATCATTTAATTTCCAATCATCTGTGTTGCCACCATTCTACTTAAATACATTAATTTTATAGTCTACCAGAACTATTTTATAGTTTACAGGGAAAACATTCTGAGAACAATAAATCAAATGCTTAAATACCCTCCTTAAAACATGTATTTGTTGTGCTTTCTATTTCTAATATTTATTGTGTGGCTGACAGAGGCAGGCACTGAAGATACCTACCAATCTAAGTCTCAAAATCATTACATCAAGTTGACAACCATGAGCCAGGTGTGATATAGTACATACTTCCAATCTCAGAATTTAGGGGACTGAGACAGAAAAATCATGGGTTTGAGAACAACCTGAACCATATAGAAAGGCTTTGTCTCAAAAATAATGTCATGACTGGAGCAAGGATGGAATGGGAGAGCAATGAAAGAGACATCTTGATAGAGAAAGACATTACGGGGTAAGGGAGAAATCTGGTGCTAGGAAAATTCCCAGGAATCCACAAGGATGACACTAGATTAGACTAATAGCAATAGTGGAGAGGGTACCTGAACTGGTCTACCCCAGTAATTAGATTAGTGAATACCCTAACTTCATCCAGTAACTGATGGAAGCAGATGCAGAGATCCACAACCAAGCACCAGGCCAAGCTATGGGAGTCCAGTTGAAGAGAGGGAAGAGATATTATATGAGCAAGGGCAGGGGGGTGGTAGTCAAGATCATGACTGGGAAATCTACAGAGACAACTGAACCAAGTTCATAAGAATTCATGAACTTTAGACACAGCTGTAGAACCTGACTGGGACCAGACTAGGCCCTCTGCATATGGAAGACACTTGTGTAGCTGGGTCTGTTTGAGGGGACCCTGGAAGTGGGATTAGGATCTAACCCTGGTGCATGAGTTGGCTTTTTGAAACCCATTACCTATGTTTGGATCCCTTGCTCAGTCTTGATGCAGGGGGGAGAGGCTTGGTCCTGCCTCAGCAGAATGTACTAGGCTTTGCTGACTCCCCATGGGAGGCCTTACCCTTTTGGAAGAGGATGGGGTGTGGGTCTGGAGAGGAGACTGTAGGGGAAGTGGGAGGAGGAGTGAAAGGGGGTCTGTGGTTGGTGTAGCTAGAGTTTTTCTGTCTTGCCCACAGTCAGGACAAATCTTTGTCACCCACCAGTCCCACAGCCGCTCAGACCCCACAGCCGCTCAGACCCAACCAAGTAAACACAGAGACTTATATTGCTTACAAACTGTATGGCCGTGGCAGGCTTCTTGCTAACTGTTCTTTTATCTTAAATTAACACATTTCTATAAATCTATATCTTGCCACATGGCTGGTGGCTTACAGGCGTCTTTACATGCTGCTTGTCCTGGCAGTGGCTGCAGTGTCTCTCCTCCCTTCTTCCTGTTTCCCCAATTCTGCTCTCTCCTTGTCCCGCATATACTTCCTGTCTGGTCCCTGGCCATCGGTGTTTTATTTATATAGAACGATATCCACAGCACTTCCCCTTTTCTTCTTTTTTTAAAAAGGAAGGTTTTAACTTTAACATGGTAAAAGTACATATAACAAAACAATTATCGAGCAACAATTACAGTTACAATATTAAAGAAGATGTCCTATCTATCTTATATTTGTGAGTTTAAGGTTTTATATCTAACTTATCTTTTATCATAACTAAGGAAATTACAACTATCTAGTCTTCAACCACATCAAAGACCTGAGAAGGAACATAATGGTACCTGAGAAATGGTAGATGGATGCAAGCAACTTTCGGGAATCTTGCAAGAGTAGACCAAGACAGCTGGCAGCCTGGACAGTCACCTAATGTTTCTCAGCATTGTTGGTGCATTCAAATTGGCTACAGGCCTAGAGTATCTGACAGACCATTTTTATAAGCAGGAATTCTGAAAGACCATCTTACCCTGTCTTGGCAGAATACAGTGGTCACTTTTCTTGTGTCCCGCTTGTCCAGAAAGGACAGCATTGTATTCGTACTGTTAGCCATCAAGACAAGGGCAGTTCTTTGCCCAGTAGGCCATTTTGTGCCAAGATGACAAACTTCCAAATGGAAATGTCTTAGAAGCCCAACATTCTCTCCAGATCAAATTGGTGCAGCCAGGAGCAATTGTGTCTCATGTCAACAGAATTCTAAGTTATTTAAATGCCATATTCCCTAGGTCTATGAAGTATTTGAAGATTACCTATCTATCTGAAATATATCTATGTATACCTAGAAGACTTAATTAACATGGCTACAAATATGATTATCATAGATGACTAATTATTAATCTATTTTTAATTATCCATTATAATTTTAAATGAGTTACATAAACATAATATCTCAAACAAGAATAAAAATATATATATATAGTATAACAAAATTAACTTCAAGTTTGTATCAATAAACTAAAATTTATACCAATGTAAAACATTTTAAACATAAACTAAAATCTATACCAATGTAAAACATTTTAAACAAATTGTTCTTTAAAAGTAGGTTCATTAATCTACCCTTTTATCTTATCATCTCCATATCCTCCTATATATCTATATCATATCCCCTTTTCTTTTTTAGAAAGAGATCACATTTATAATCAACCTGTTTTAAATAAAAATATTGGTTTTTCTCTGTCCCACACCAGAGGGCTCTTCTGATTTGGGACACAAGAATCTCTTAACCATTTTTTTTTTAAAGCAATATGTCTGGGTTTAGAGGGGGAGTGAGCCAATTCCACCTCTAAAGCCAGCTTGGTATATTTGGGAATTTGGGGGTAGCATCTCTTACTACTTCCTGCTGGAGGGGGGAGCTCTATCTTATGGGGATGCAAAGAAAATTTTAGTCCTATGGGGTAGTCCATGAGGCTGTATTGTGTGAACCAGTTGCCTTGAAACCACTCTGGATGTTGGATCATCTGGGCCATGGTGTCATCGGAGACCTTTCAGGGGGTCTTGGCTGGTGAAACCTGATGTATCTTAATCTGGAACAAATCCATAGCCTCTGGCTTTCTGTGGAAAAAAAAGCAGAACCTCTTTTCCAAAGCAACATATCCTTAAATCCAAATTTTGAAATCAAGGTACCTTTAAAATATACATTTTTGCATAACTCAACAGCTTTTGTAATCAAATGTTTTTCTTTAGTTACGAATATCAAAGACAACATAATCCAGATTCTCTGTATGTTAGCCATCTTTACGTGGCTTATTTTTTATATTACCTTGAGCCTATTGCTTTAAACTGCACCATTCTAAGACTGAAAAGGAGCTGCTGGCTCTGCCCACTTTAGCTTTCCAACATGGCAGTAGTACGTTTTCCGCCAGCTCTGGGAGTCATCAAGTCTCAGAAATAGTGGGTCTAAGCTTTTATCAAAGCAGCGTGTAGCCCAGAAACCTCATATATATATATATATATATATATATATATATATATATATATATATATATATATATATTAGTAAAGACTAAATCTACCACACAGCTTAATGTGCCCCAGGCAGACGCTTCATTCCCGCCATACTGTCGGTCAAACGCACATGCCAGGAACCCGCTAGTATTCAACCTGCGTTTTGTGGCATCTAGCTGCCTGTATGAGACAAGAAGCAGAACCTGGTTTTGGCTCTGTTTAGAATTGGTTATTAAATATTCTCAGGTTTAAGGTGGAAACTCGAGCCGTTGGGCGCCATTTGTAGCTAGAGTTTTTCTGCCTTGTCCACAGTCAGGACAAATCTTTGTCACCCGCCAGTCCCACAGCCGCTCAGACCCAACCAAGTAAACACAGAGACTTATATTGCTTACAAACTGTATGGCCGTGGCAGGCTTCTTGCTAACTGTTCTTTTATCTTAAATTAACCCATTTCTATAAATCTATATCTTGCCACATGGCTGGTGGCTTACCGGCATCTTTACATGCTGCTTGTCCTGGCAGTGGCTGCAGTGTCTCTCCTCCCTTCTCCCTGTTTCCCCAATTCTCCTCTCTCCTTGTCCCGCCTATACTTCCTGTCTGGTCCCTGGCCATCAGTGTTTTATTTATATAGAACAATATCCACAACAGGTTGGTATATAAAATAAATTTTTAAAACTAAAAAAAAATAATAATAATGTCATCAAAGTTGGTTGTACTATGCCCAGGTGAATGATGACTCACCCGTATACATATAGGTAGCACTAACTGGACTCAAATGGTTACAATAAAAAGGAGGTTTGAGAGGGAGAAGTGTTTAAGGGATCTTGGGAGAATTTGGAGGGATTTAGGATATGATTATGATACAGGGTATACAAGTGAGAAATTTTCCAAGAAAAAAGTTCATAGCTGGTTAAGAAAGATGAAGCATTTGTTCTTTTTTCTTTTTTCCATTTTTTTAATTAAGAAATTTTTTATTCATTTTACATACCAACCACAGATCCCCCTCTCTTCCCTCCTCCTGCTCTACCCCCTCCCCAGCCTTCTCCCCTCAATCCACCCCCATCTCTTCCTCCAATAAGGTAAGGCCTCCCATGGGGAGTCAGCAAAGTCTGGTACATTCAATTGAGGCAGGACCATTGTTTTCATGTGTAGTGTCTGGGCTGAGTAAATCAGGACAGCATAGCAAAGAAGTTCTAAAGCTTCTGAGCTTGAAGTGGAGCTACTAAGGATACTTATGAACCTTCTCATACCACCCTCTGCTCAAGAACGAGAGAATGGAGCATCATCACAGCAGTCAACCTCTACTCTGGACAGCCTTGCAGGCAGCTGAACTTGAAAGACATGTGTGGAAGAAGAAGATGCATACACACCAGTTGCCTTAGTTACTACTTTTCTATTGCTGTGACAAAGCACCATGACCAAGGCAACTTATGAAAGAAAGCATTTAATTGAGGGCTTATAGTTCCAGATGGCCCATGATCATCATAGCAGGGACCAGGGAAGCAAACAGATAGGCATGACGTTGGAGCAGTAGCTGAGACCTTACTTCTGATCCACAAGTATGAGGCCAAAAGAGAGCTAACTGAGCATGTCATGAGCTTTTGAAACCTCAAAGCCCACATCCAGTGGCTCACCTCCTCCATCAAGTCCACACCACCTACCTATTCTTTCCCCAATGGTTCCATCAAACATTTGGACCTATGAGGGTCATTTTTACACAAACCACCTCACCAGTGTTCTGGATGTTGGTCCGCTAAAGTCAATTCTTTTTCAATTCTCCATACTTTCGCCCCCAGTTGCCTAATCTTCATGTGTTCAGTTCAAGAATCACTCTCCCAATGTGCTTCATCCTCCAAACACTGCCTACCTAGTCCAATGTAAAATGCCATCTCTGTTTTTTCCAGGGAGACTCTCCCTGAGACACAAAAAGAAGTTTTGAATACAATGTAGGATTTGGGCTTAAAAGTGTAGAGACCTAGGTTCTATTCCAGAAATAAGCTGAGTACTTAAACAAAACAAGTTATTTAGTATCTCTAATCTGCAAATGATTGATCTTTAAAATTGATGATGGTAAATAATTCAAATAATATTGAGGGAATTAAAATAGATAATAAATATAAAGTGCCACATTTAATGCTCGACACACTGAGCTCTCACTGAAAGCAATGGTGATGATGATGATGTCAATGAGGATATTAATTACAGTGACAATGATAATGATGATAACAACTATGACTTTAAGAAACTGTGAGGTCAAAACTAACTTGCCCAAGGTAATTTTCTTTCTTCATTGACAACCATTCAGCTTCCTGAAATATACACGACTGTATGTTTATTTTAATCTCCTGCCTCTAAGAATTTGAAAAAAAAATTCTTTGATTTGTACCCAAGAAACATCAGGAAAGGGTCACCAGGTTCATTACTTGTGGATTTATTGCCACTTAAACTGAAACATTCTTAGCAAGGTAAACATTACGCCCATCCTAGAATGTGCTCTCTAAATTATATAACAATTGCTACTTTTTTTTCGTAGAAGGAGCATAGCAGTTCTAGAATATTCTAGACACCAGAAATTAACTATGGTTAAAAACAACTTTTAAGCAGCAGGTGTGGAGATTTATCTACTTTATGGATCTTCTGAATCATTTTTCAATTCCTCAAATCCGGGCTACTTACTGAGTAGTCAATGCTCTGAGGGACCAAGAAAATCCTTCTGCCTCTGCCATAGCTTCTTCATGGCAGCAATCACTTCTTTATTTCTCAGGGTATAAATGGCAGGATTCAGCATGGGGGTGACCATTGTGTATAGCACAGAAACTGCCTTGTCCATGGGGAATGTCCTAAAAGGCCTTGCATAGATGTAGATACAAGGAACAAAAATTATAGTCACCACAACAATGTGAGAGGCACAAGTAGACAGGGCCTTGCTGCGACCCTCCCTCGAGTGACTTCGGAGCATCACGAGCAGGGCTGTATAGGAGCCCAGCAGCACCAGAAAACACATGAGAGTGACCAAACCATTGTTGGACACCATCAGAAGCTCTAAAACAAAGGTGTCTGTGCAGGCCAATTTGATTAGCTGTGGCACATCACAGTAAAAGTTGTCTAGCTTGTCAGGACCACAAAATGGCAGATGGATAGTCAGTCCAATTTGTACAATGGAGTGGATAAATCCCCCGACCCACGAGGCTGCCATGAAGAGCCCGCAGACTGTCTGGTTCATAATTAGTGTGTAGCGTAGGGGCTGGGAAATGGCGATGTAACGGTCATATGCCATGACAGTCAGCAGGAATATCTTGATGCCTCCAATGAAGTGGAAAAAGAACAGCTGCGTCAGGCAGGCTCCAAAGGAAATAGTGGGGCTGTGTGAGAGCAAGTCAACCAGCATCCTGGGGGCCGTGATGGAAGAATAGCAGAAGTCCAAGAATGAAAGGTTGCCTAAGAGAAAATACATAGTGGTGTGCAAGCGTGGGTCGGAGGTCACTATGGCCACAATAAGAAGATTGCCAGTGACAGTCAAAAGATACACTGCTGAGAAGACAGTGAAGAACAGGAACCGAAGCTCCCATACCTGAGAGAGCCCCAGGAGGACGAATGCTGCCACCTGGGAATGGTTTGCTGGGTTCATCTGCCTGGTATGACCTCACAAATGAGCCTGTCAAGGAAAATGGACATATTCCTTAAAGGAGGTACACATTTCTCTAAAATAATTCTCTCTGTCCCTTCTGGGACAAATGTCTACTATTTCATTTAGTATAAGAATAGTATAAATGTAGATTCAGGAAATAAAAATATTTTCCACAAATCATGATGACTTCAGTTCAGTCCTCAAAACCCACATAGTGGGGGTTGAGGGGACTACTGCAAGTTGTCTTCTGATCCCCACACATGCAGCTACGTGTGCACCCACACTCATAGGCAAACACCCTAACACACAGTCAGTCAACACACACAAACGTCAATATATGTTCACATTTTAAAACATAGTATTATAATTGGTTCAATAGAGCACCAAGCACATGATCATTATACATTGCTGTTCAGACTTCAAGGAACTAAAAATCAGTCCACACTGGCAATATTCCTGGCTTTGTAGAACCAAAAATAATATGGCTTTGATTTAGAAGGCCTGATGAATCCCCACATGCCAAACAATGCCCATGGGATGACACACTTATCATTTGTATGCTCAAACAACAAAAACCTAAAGTTGACATTGCACACAGGAATAAACATCTGGTTGCCTTCTACGTATTTATTTTTTGATTAAACATCTGATCATAGAAAAGCGTAATAGGAAAACATCTCCTGACTTGAGTGTTGCTCTTTAAATGTGATTTTTTTCTTTTCGATTTTTATAATAAATTTATTTTTTTATTTATTTTACATCACGGCCACCACTTCCCCTCCTTCCCTTCCTAGTAGCCCTTCTCCCCATTCTCCCTCTGTTCCCACCCCCAATCCACTCCTCCTTTTCTGTTTAGGAAAGGGCAGGTCTCCTATGAGTTTTAACAAGATATAGCTATCAAGGTACAGTAAGACTAAGCACCTCCCCATGTATTAAGGCTGGGCAAGGTGACCCAGTATGAAGAGTAGGGTCCCAAACACCAGTAAAAGAGTTAGAGATAGGCCCTGCTCCCACTGTTAGGAGTCCCTCAAGAAGACCAAGCTACACAATTGTAACATTTCAGAGAACCTAGGTGAGTCCCATGCAGGCTCACTGGTCGTCTGTTTTTAATTATTTAAAAATATATAAGCCTTCTTTCTTGTCTTAAAGATCATGTCACTTGGGGTTGAAGAGGACTAAAGGGCAGCTGAATATAAGAATAAAGAAATAATCCATAACTGAAACATTTTGCCAGCATTCTTTGTGCCATTTAATACATCCATCCACCTTTTTCTTTGGAAAACACAGTATTTCATTTGAATGAGTTTATTATATAAAACATTCCACAGACTGTGTGGGATGGCTTGGCGCTTAAGAGTGTTTGTTGCTCATGCAGAGGATCAAAGTTTGATTCCTAGCACCAATATGACTGCTTACAACCTTCTTTAACTTCGATTCCAGGGAATTAGATGCCCTCTCCTGACTCCCCCCCCCCTCCAAGAGCCAGGAAATCCCCAGGTGCATAAGCACACAGGCAGACAAAACATTAATGTGCATAGAATAAAATAAACAAACCTTAACATTTATTTTAAGTTCTACAAAGTCACAAAATTTAGAGGAAAATGAATATTGGATCCTAAAAAGAGAAAATATTTTTATTTTGTTATTGTATATGTAAGGATTCTGTCCTTAATTAAGTCACCAGCCTGCGATGGTGTCCCAGCCTAAAAAGCGGGTGGGCCCTCTGTGCCCACCCCCCTTCTCTTTCTACTCTCTTTCCTTCCTTCTGTTCTCTCTCTCTCTCTCTCTCTCTCTCTCTCTCTCTCTCTCTCTCTCTCCCTCTCTCTCTCTCTCTCTCTCTCTCTCTCTCTCTCTCTCTCTCTCTCTCGCTCTTTCTCTCTCTCTCCCTCTCCCCCCTGCAAATAAAGCTCTAAAAAGGTAACCATGGCTTGTGATTCTTCCGACCAGCACTCTCCTCCGTTGGCATGGCCACTGCGGGCGCTTAACCAACAGTATAAAAATTAGAAAACCATAAAAAGAAGAATTTCAATATGAAGGCATTTTTGCTAATATCATTCATTTCATCTGCATTATTAGGTTAGTGTGTGTGCAGAGTCCAGCTCCAACACCTTTCCTCAGATATCTTCTATTTTATCATGAACCCCTGACAGTCAGCTGTAGGTTGTTTAATAAACTCATGAAACTTAATGCAAAAAATAAAATAAAGTGGAAGGATGCTAAAGTCATAGTGAAGACAACAAGATAGAAAATGATGTTCTTCCACTTTTTAAAGGCAGACAAAAACTATTGTTTTCTCTACAATTAGATAAGAAGGCCCATGAAAGAAGAGTTTCCAATCTTATGGCTTTGGGGAGCCCAGAAACAGTGCAGGCCCTGGGAAAAGGCAAGGGACTGTAACCAGAATATAAAACCTCTTCCCACAAGTTTGAGAATGCATGTTAATTCAAGGATATTACTCAAGGAATAACTTTTACTCATATGTGATACAGGAAGAGAAGGCTGTAATTGAAACTTCAGAATCATCATCTAAATGCCAATCTACCCCCAACATTTGGAAACTTTTAAAGTAACAGGAGTGTTTCTATATACTTAAGTATTTTTACGGAAACTAAGATGCAAAACATTTAAACTACTTTTGGAATTAATTTCCTCATATCACTTAACAGAAATGTGAAATGTCATTTCAATTTAACTTAATTTTCATTTTAAATATAGTTTTTTCAGCGGTGTATTCCTTTGTGCTTTACTCATTCAATTTGTATAAATTAAGCACCTTCTACTTATTAAGCACTGTATTAAATGCTAAGAATTTAGAAAGGATAAGAAATGAATGGCTTGCTAAGCTGGTGTCTTAGCCACTGTTCTGTTGATTGGAAGAAACGTCATGACCAAGGCAACTTACTTTTTAAAAAGCATTTATCCAGGGTCTTGCTTACAGTTTCAGGGTTAGTCCATTATCATCATGGCAGGAGTATGGCAGCATGCATGACACAGGAGCAGTAGCTAAGAGCTACATCCTGATCTGCAGGCAGCAGGCAAAGAACAAAGAACATGCTCTGAGCTTGAGCATGGGCTTTTGAAACCTCAAAACCCATGTGACACACCTTCTCAGACAGTGCCACAGCTTCTAGTTGTTCTAAGCCAGCCCACGCCCTGGTGATTAGGCATTCAAATACATGAGCCTATGAGGGTCATTCTCATTCAAACCACCACACCTGGCTCTAGTTGCACACCAACATCCCAAAGCTTGAGAGGCTGCCACAAGAAGATCATGAATTGAACGTCAGCCTGAACTACAAAGTCAGCCTGTGTTATGGTGTAAGGTAAAAAAAAAAAAAAAAAGCTTTAGCGTGTCTGCAAATTTCCAAATGTGTAACACTCTGCATGGGACTGTCCACAGCTGACCCCTGAGTACCAATCTTGTTTTGTCATACTAAACAGTACACTTCCTCACACTGCACACCAACCCTCCTGAGTTCCCAGAACTTGACACTCTTAATCCTTGATTTGCTTCTTGTTTCTTTATTTAACTCTATGCATCTTGCTTTTAATTTGATGGAATGCTTTAATTATACAAATAATTTTGGATCTCTACTGTAAGTCTCAACATTCTAGGAGCTTGAAAGTCAATGCTCAATTTTAGATAAATATCGATAAGCTGAAAGTCAGTAATCAGTCAGAGATGAAATTGTAGGGTAAACAACCCCCCCCAAAAAAAAAAACAAGTATTTGGAGAAAAACTTGACGAGTATGCATAAGATCTATAAGAGGGAAATTACAAATTTATAATTTTTTAAAAGTTCAAAAGAAAAATGGAATAATAGTAGGACGTATGTTCTTCTCCAGCTCACATCAAATGTTCTCTAAAGTAGACCATGTTACATCTCAGAATACATAAATTAACAAACCTAGAAGAATATAAATCACACAGTGATTTATGCTATAAGTCAATAATGAAAAAATAGCTATTTATTCCCAAATATTTGAAAATTAAACAATACTTCTAAGTGACACATGGTTCAAAGAAAACATAAAAATCTAGTTTTCAGAAGCATAGCATCTTAAAAGGTAAACATAATTTATCAAAATGTGTTCATCAAAGGCAATGTTCAGAAGTAAACTAAAGTATTAAATACATATATGAGAAAATAAGAAAATTCTAAGTCAATAAACCAAGTTTCCACCTGAACAGAGGAAGACATGAAATGCAGGCTTAAATAAACTGATGAAAGCAAATCTTAAAACACTTAACATAAATCGGTGCCGCTAACATTAGAGAACCAATAAGAAAAAAAATAAGTGAAATACAAACTGCTTTTTTGAAAAGATAAATCACTAATAGAAAAGAAAAATGAAGAATAAATATTACTAAAATTACCAGACTTTACAGGATTCAAAACAATTCCTACCAATCCACTAGTGGCATTCCTCACAGAACTACAATATAAAATTAGCATAGAATCACATAAATAAATAAATAGATAGATAGATAGATAGATAGATAGATAGATAGATAGATAGATGAGAAATAAATATCAAATTAATTAATTGACTAATAAATAAATAATAAACCTTAATAGATAAAACAAGCATAAGAACGAAGAACAATCGCAGGAATCATTACACTACCAGACTTTAAAATACCCTCCAGGGCTGTGAATCAAAATGGCAAGGTATTGCCATAAGCACGGACAAGCTGACGAGGACAGAGAAGACTGGAAGTCCACCTGGGCAAACTCAACTGCTCCAACAACAGTATGAAGATACCTTGGATAAAGACAGTCCTTTTGAAGGGGGAAAAGAACATATCACGCTTTAACTCTCACTCAAGATGACTAACACACTTTACTCAGGAATTAGAAAGTGAACTACAAGTCAGAGTTTTCCTTCTCCATGATTAAGATCCAACTACTAAACTGCTCCTGTGAGCCTGGAGTTTCCTCTACTCTGAAACACATTGTTGAAACTACTACAGGAAACCACCCCAAAACAATGAACTGGGAAAGGACTTTATTTGGAAAAGATGCCAAAGGCACAAGAGGAAAAATTAGGCAAATGAGGTTACACCAAACTAAAATCTTCCCAGGGATGAAAACAAGAAACAACCTCAAACAAAGGGGTAATGCTTGTAAGCTGTGCGTCTGACAAGGGTTACTATCCAGAATATACAAAGGATTCTGAAATCTAATAAAACTGGGTAATAAAAGGGCATGGTGGTTCAAATCTCTAATCCCACTACTTAGGAGGGTGATGCAGAGGAATTACCACAAGTTCAAAACCAGATTTAATTACACAGTGAGTTTCAGGATATCCTGGACATAGTGAGACCCTGTCTCAAAAATAAACAAACATTTCTCAAAAGAATACATACAAGTATGCAAAGAAATATGGGGAAATATTCAATGTCATTAATTATCAGGAAAATGCAACCCAAAACTCTCTAAGATATCAACCCACTCCAGTAAAAATGGAGGAACAAGAATGAACAGATCAGAGTACATCCTATATGAGTGAAAAGTCACATGAAAAGCCATCATTTTGTTCAATCTCTTTCAGAGCAAGGATAAAAGCCCACACTAGGGTGGTCATGTAGACAAGACTATGACAATACCTCCTCCCCTATATGAGCCATGGCATGTTTCTGCTCATGACTGAACCTCCTAGAGCAGAAGCTTGGGGTTTGTGTTCATTAAATAATTTTTCCTTTTATCATGAATGCTGCTGAAGTTCCTGTTGGGGAAGGGTTAAAGCCCTTAACATTTTCAATAAATAGTCATGGAAAACTTCATATAAACTCCATTGATATACTTCAATAAAATACATCAAAACTAAAAATAAATACTTACATACTATATTTTGGGAAGTTAATACATCATAAAACTAGGGCTTGAAGTTTATTGTCAAAAGTTTACAGACTCCTTAAAGAAGGTTTCCATCATATCCATTTTTTAGGAAAAAGTCAGTGTGTGTATTACACATGAAAAGTAAATTCCAATTGGATTAAACATTTTAATTTAAATAACATGTGAACTAAATGCTGTAGAAGCAAACACAGAAATCATTATGACATTGACATATGAAGGTATTCTAAGCAACACATAGAAGTCAGGAGTCAGATGAAATGACAGAAAATGTTTTGTCCAGTTCAGAACTTAGGATGCCATACATATAAGGAGCAGAGCATAACTGGAAGCTACAAATTGTGAGGAATTAACTCCATGGGGCACTGAGTCATAAGAAAAATATGGGGCCTGGTGGTGGTGGCACTCGCCTTTAATCCCAGCACTCGGGAGGCAGAGATAGAAGGATCTCTGTGAGTTCGAGGCCAGCCTGGTCTACAGAGCAAGATCCAGGAGAGGCGCAAAACTGCACAGAGAAACCCTGTCTTGAAAAAAAAAGAAAATATGAGATTAATACTGATAAAATATAAAGAGTTTTTCAAAGCACTAAGAACATGTATGTAAAAATAATTCTGATAACCATGAAAATATATTCAACTCCCCAAATAGCCCAGTATATATAGCATTTAAAACAACAGTGTACTGGTTTACACATCTTTGAGGTAAGAGTTTTTATTTTAAAATGTTAGTGATTGTTGAAAACAATTCAGGGAGGGGACACGGATGACTCACATATTTAAATGTGAACCACCATCACCTCTTAGAAAGTGGTTGGACAGCTTCTCCTCAAAACCCAGGTAAGCATACATTTTGAAATTGAATATAGTTTGAACCCAGAACTCCACTTTTCCATATCTAACATCCCAAACCCTTAAGAAATATGAAGATAAATCAATATACTAGAATAAGTACAGCCTTGGTAGCAGGAAAGTGTAAATAATTAAGTTCTTGTAAAGAAATGTTTAAATAAATTGGAAGAAGGTTGAGGACATTATATAAAATGAAGTGCATAACATGATCCCTCTCTGGTTTAGAAAGCTTTTTTTTTCCATTGCTAGTATAGTATGCAAATGCACATTATTATTGTGAAGATCAGAATTGATAACAGTAGTTACTTCTAGATGGGAAACTGGCATTAGAAACATGATGAGGCAGAGAATGCCTGTGCTTTATTCCATTACATGCACTTATTCGAATTCTACATGATTGAATTCACTTACTACTTGAGTAATCAAAAGCTAAAAATATAATTAATCAAATGGAGCCTTCCTTTTCTCTTCTGAGTGACCCTACACTTTATGCAATGTAACTCTGCTCCATCGTCTCTGGCTAAGTGAGAAATGCAGTTACACTGGCTTCCCATGGAAACACTAGGAAGTGGCATCTATATCTAGAACACAAAAGAAACTGAGCATATCTGCTCTTGGGGGTGTTTAAAAGAGAAGAACCATGAGTTTCTAATCCATAATTTTTAATGAAATAAGTATGCATCATTTTGCCACATTACATCTGAAAACAGATTTCTACCGACGAAGGCTCTGGCCATACATTGCCAAATGTGTCTAGCACACAGTGTAGAAGAGCACACATTTTCTGTACCAGGTGCTTTATTCCCTCCCTCCCATCTTCCCGAGGTGAAATGTTCTGCTAATCTCTCTAGCAGCCCTCCATTCTTACTCTTCTGTGCCACATTAATATTTGATTACTTCAATTTAATATCTATATCCATCTCTTGCATCATGTATTGATTTCTCCATTCCTAAAAAAAAATCATTCTAATGAAGGTCTTCTGTGACATTTTCTGGGAAGATTACAGATTCTTCTAGTATGATTTTTCTGACATCAAGAAATTACTTTTCTTGGCTAAATATGTCACACTAAAAAAATCTGGGAATTAAATACAGTCAATACATGTAAAATGTCAAGAAGAAACAATGTATTTCATTTATTGTATATCTTTAATCACCTACAAAATTCATAACAGCTGCTACTTAAACTGATGGACAAATGATGCCAATTTAATGTATAATATGATCCATAGTCTCAAATGTCATCAAACAATGAGTGTTTGCCATTCTACCAACCTGCAACATCTTAAATGCAGACTGTCATTTCCAAATCAGAAAAAAAAATCTACATAACACATAAAATGATATCAATAAATTCCAAAAGGAAAGGGTTTGTGGGAGAATCCTCAGCATTAGTGAAGTAGGCTCTATTCCTGTGCTCCCTTCGATCATGCCACCCTTTCCCATGAATCTTACTTCATCACTCCAGAGATGAATCACAAGAGTAGAGGTGGAGACCAGCACTAATGAGTATTTCAATTGTATCTCATACCGATAAACTGCTAGATGAGATTTATTCTTGCTCACATGTCTGCTCTGGAATATCACAGGGTGAGAAGGTAAAATTGTCTCCTGCTTGGTTTCACTTGAACCCTAGCTCTGCTCCTCAATGAAAGGTCTCCATTCTATACATGTGTACTTCTATTTGTATGCTAAGCCTTTCTTCTTGATTCCTTAAATATTATATATACTTATCATGTTGTAGGTATTGAGTTCCTCAATAGCAATAAAATAATAACCTGACTGAAAAAAAGTAAAAGAGCACCATAAAGATTTCTCAAAAGAAGCCATACATATTGCCAATAAACACATGAATAAAATGTCTGACATCATCAATCATTAAGGAGTGGCAAATTCAAACCACAAAGAGATACTGCCTCGTTCCTGTCAGAATGGCTATTTCAAAAAAAAAAAAAGGCAAAAGTCAGCAAGCATGTAAAGAAAAGAAGTTATTGCATACTTTTGGAAGAAACGTATGTTAATAAACCTATTGTGGAAAAAAAAACTGTACTGTTTTCACCAAAAAATAAAAAGAACAAAAGAAAAAGGGAAGGAGATCTGGAATAAAAAGGCTAAAGCCTAGGCTAGGCAAGGATGAACTAGTATCCTGGAAAGAGACATGTCAGATCACCTGGCTGGAAAGCCTGGAGTCTACAATGATGGGTCAGTGGTGGGCAGGAGCGTGCCTTGGTCAGAACTGTTTAGCTATGCACAATGCTGACCATCTTCTTAAATCTAACCCTCATGCCGGGAATGTTAAAGATTGACTTATGAGGTCATCGAATCTCTTTGTTCCTTTTTCCAGTGTGACCATGTTGAATAAATATACTTTTTCTGTGTTTCACTGTGTAAAAAGATATATCTACCATAAAAACTAACAATTGGACGTCTAGCTATTGATCCAAATGACTCAAAATTAGTATGTTGGAGAGATGCCTGCATTCCTATATTAATGCAACTATGTCTGTCACAGTCATGTTACAGAAATAGCATCTACCAATGAGCTCAGGGATAAGGAAAATGTGGCACATATTTACAAGGAAATACTGTGTAGCCTCTAAAAGGGAAAAAAAAATCTGTCCTTTGCAACAATGTGGGTTAATCTAAAGAAAGATACTGTGTTTTAGAGAGCAAACCATAGTCAGACAAATTCTAAGTCTTCCCTTCTGTATGCAATCAACAGCCATTTAACGCGTAGAGTGGAAAGGTGGTAATCAGAGATCAGAGCGTGGGGGAATGGAGACAGATAGTCAGAGTTTATGAAATTTCATTTGGGCAGGAAGAATAAATTTGTGAGACCCACTGCACAGCATTGCAACTATACTGAACTATTATACATATATATCATAATATACTATTACCTCACTAAATACATGGGATTATACTTTGTCAATTTACATGAAAGTATCAACCAAATAAATTTTAAAAAGGGTTTTCTTAACATTGTGCCAGCTGTATTTCAAGTGTTCTAATGGCCCCACATGGCTAGGGGATGTTATATCAGTCAGCACAAACAGATAGAAGTGCTTCTGAGGAAACCATGCTGCAATTTCTCATGCTCCACACCACACTCTTCCAAGTTAGTCAAGTCACAATGATGTGACATCACCCAGGACCCCCTCAACACTGTCCACCTCACACTGAACAAAACACAGGCAAGAGATACAGATGACTTAGTGCCTGATGAGAAACACATGTAAAAATCAGCCACAAGCCCTTGAGAGTACCAGCCAGGGGACAAGATTGTTGTCTGGGATACCAAAGAATACACCTGTTCACAGTCGGCAGACCAACAAAAACCTCTGCTTATGGAAACTATATCACAAAACTTGAATTCTAGTTCTGGCTTCACACTCAAATGTCTGTGGCCCTGTAAAATGTACTTAATTTTCTCTTTAGATTTCCTGTGTGTAAAATGATAATGATAACAATATAAGCAGTTTGCCTCACTGAGCTCTTTTAAGTATCAAATAAGGCCAAATATGGAAAACAAATGTAAGGCATTGAGTTTTTCCAACCTCTGCCTACCAGGGCTGCCCAGCCTTTGAAAACTGTAGCATGATATTGTGTCAACAAATAACAAATATAAATGTGTTGGGCCATACTTATAGCTATCCTGGTTGCATAGTCAGTGGAAATATAAATTCATATTTACATAAACCTGTAGACTGAGGGCTGAATTGCCTAAAAAGGAAATTGCCCAAAAGTAACTCACTGTTGCAGATAAGACTAAAACAGGATGCAAAGGAATTACTGCTTCGCTCTACCTGAAACCTCCCTAGACTCCATCGAGCTTCACTGTAATGTCCTATTTTCAGAAATGTGAGTGTAGAACTCAGATTTGAACTGACTTGTCTTGAGCACACATTTCTGTGTGTAATCCTGTACACATATGTGTGAAGTGTCCATTTCTTTTACTCAGCAAACAGTTCCTTCTCTGAATCCTTTGTGTAGAGACTGCTGGCCACCAGAGGAGTAACACAACTGAGCATAGAGAGGTGCAGCTGTAATCCATCACTTGTAAAATAGGCGTTGGTGAGAGGGACTCAAGATCACTCGAGGCTGTTCACTAACATTATGACACCCCGTGCTGAAATAGTAATAATGCCTCCACGTTCTTTACCTTCTTGGATCATATTTTGGGTGAAAAAGTAAGGAAACCATCACTTTTGTGAGTAAGTTAAAAATCAGGAATAAATTTAATAACTGGTAACTATTTATACAGGATGATAGGTAAAGTTCTATCAGGGAAGAAGCCACTTCTACCTGAGCACACTGGACTCTGTTTCCTGCACCTCAGGCCCTCCGTTCCTGTCAGCCTTGGGTTCTGAATAACCGTAGCATTTGATGACCCTCATCAGCAGGTTTCATGGGGAAGCTCACACTGCCTTGGAGGCAACGCTAACTATAAGAATGCTGGTTCCGGCACCTGTGGGTCGGCGCGCGCGGCCGCGGCTCGGTTGAGAAAAAAAAAAAAAAAAAAGAATGCTGGCTCTTGAATTAGTCGTGAACATCTGGGCAAACATTCCTAATTGTTCTGGATTGGCTCTGCCAAGGGTTAGCACTGAGGTCCACCCTGCAGTTTTCAAAACTGCAGAGTGGAAATAACATTTGCTCTGTAGGGGGTTAATCACGAAATTAGGTAATATAGAAAAGGCATTTAGCCTATTGACTAGAAGAAGGTTAACCACCAGCATCTTGAACACAAGCATGTGCATAGCTAAATCTTGTAATTTGGAGAGGATAGTTGGTTGTGGAAAGAGGGTCGGAGATGGTGAGTTTCAGTTTCAAAGAGAAGAGAGATTAAGAAAGTGTTCAAGAGTGGAGAATATGCAGGAATACAGCCAAAATGTCGGACCGGGAAAAGAAATCTGGACAAGAGTGGAAATAAGTAGATAAAGGGCAGGTTGTGCTCCAGCTAAACGTTAGATTAAGGAGTCCCTGATCTAAATGAGGATTTTTGAAAAGGAAGACAGGCAATCACACCTTGACTTTAGTGTCACCTACCTGTGGCATTTGAACATTCAATTTAAGTAATGATTTAAAATTAGCTAGTCACATCACAAATACTTAAATCTATTTTAGCAAACAGGCATTTCTATTTGAAGGGAAATAGTAATGTCAATCTTATTTTTCATCCTGAAAATAGATATCACACACACACACACACACACACACACACACACACACCCCACACACACACACTGTATTATGAAATTGTTCAGAATGATGACCCAAAGAAGGGCAATGACACATAGTCTCCAGAGTCACTTAGCACAGCCTGAACTGGAGCCTTCAGTGTGCTCTTCTAGTGGGTGATCGCAGGTTCAAACCCTCCAAATGAATGAGGAAAATCTTAATACACTAAACAGCTGTGATTCACTCACCTGCGGCTTCCCACATATCACTGTAGAAATTGGTGAGGCATAAATTTGGATCAAAATGTTGCAGCAGGCCCTCAAGAGAGCTTCAGGACTTGAAGGTCTATTGCAAAGGGGTTTTGGCAAAACAGAGGTAAATGCCAGCTGTGGGGCATGAAAACCTCCCATGCTATCCTCAGCTAAATGTCACTGGGGACCACACCAGGGACAAAGGCAAGGAAGAGCAGTGACCCACATGAACCATCCCTGAAGGATAAATTAGCTACACTCCAGCACCTCCACATCACAGCTCCATAGTTCAGTGAATAAAATTTTCATGATTTTTTTTCAAAATTCTTTTCTTCATATATTTCTTTTGTGTTTGATTATTAACTGCACCAACCTACTGAATGGATTACTGATGTAATACCAACAAATAACGTAAAAGAAAGAAGTCTACTTACCTAATACAAATACACTTCAATATGGCTTTACTTTCTTGGTTGCTGTGGTTGAAGCCAGGTCCTCATACATGAATGGATGCTCTAACCACTGTGAACTCCATTCTAAGCACTATATTTTGCACCATTATCCCTGTTGAAGATTTTAATAGTCATCTAGATAACTGATGGAATTCAATGCATGTTAATAAGGTCAATTTTCTGCTGCAGAAAACACTTAAGCATGTTGATATCTTAGAAGCATCTCTCCGAAATAGGGCAAGTCGAGGCTGGAGAGATGGCTCAGTGGTTAAGAGCACTGGCTGCTCTTCCAGAGGTCCTGATTCAATTGCAGGCAGGCATGCAGACAGAGAACTTGTATATTCTGTCCAGCTTTGCCTTTTAGGTTTTTATTTCCCAGTTAAATCTAACAAGAGTTTAGATTTTTTTTTTTAACTTAAAGAGCTATCTGTTTTATTTTTTTTCTGGGGAAAATTCTTTTTTTTTTTTTTTTTTTTGGTTTTTCGAGACAGGGTTTCTCTGTGTAGCTTTGTGCCTTTCCTGGAACTCACTTGGTAGCCCAGGCTGGCCTCGAACTCACAGAGATCCACCTGGCTCTGCCTCCTGAGTGCTGGGATTAAAGGCGTGCGCCACCACCGCCCGGCCCAAACTCTCTTCTTTTTCAATCTTATATCTTTGAGTTTGTTATAAACAATAATATTGATTTGATTATTAACGAATGATTCTATCAATTCTATTATCAGTATGACCTAACATTATTTACCTTTAAAATAATACACTTTAGCTGTGTTTTTTACCTGTTTTAAATTAAATTTAATCACAAAAAATTATATAGAAATGTTGATATCAAGTAGTTTTGTCTTGTACTTCTCATTCTAATGTAAAATATGGATTTTTCTTTGTTATGATAAGATTATTTTATTAATAGAGTACTAAAATATGGATTTTAATCACTGGTTTATTTCAAATTAGAAACTGGAAGCATGAAAATATCGCTATTTTGTAATGTAATTAATACATATGAAATAAATCTTGATATATTATTTAAAGAAACATACCCTAAATTTTCTGGACTATGTTTTAGTTTCAACATTATGTTTAGTTAATACTAGTTTTAATGTTTGTGGATATGGGTGTTTTGTTTGAATGTATTTCTATACACCAT
The DNA here is from genome assembly GCF_004664715.2 of Peromyscus leucopus. Taxonomy (NCBI): domain Eukaryota; kingdom Metazoa; phylum Chordata; class Mammalia; order Rodentia; family Cricetidae; genus Peromyscus; species Peromyscus leucopus. Next base: position 33,377,607 of record NC_051069.1, on the reverse strand, counting down.
GTGTGTGCCTGGTGCCCACAGAGGCCAGAAAAGGGTATCAGGTTCCTTGGAACTGGAGTTACAGATGAGTGAGAACCATGCTGAGAACTGAACCTGGGTCTTAAGGAAGAAAAGCAAGTGCTCTTAACCACTGAACCATCTCTCTAGCCCCTTGAACTAGATTTTTTTTTAAACTATTGCTTGGGGTTGTTAGGATAGCCTCTTTGCATCTACCAGGCTTTGGTTCCAGGACCCCATCAGGTACAAAAAGTGTTGGGTGCTCAAGGCCTTTATATAAATGACATATTCTTTCACTCTAGCATGTGCATATCCTCCTGCAAATTGTCAGACATCTCTAATTGCTTATACTATATACAGTCAGATCAAAGTTGATCCTGTGTAAGTAGTTGCTATTCTAATTTACTTAGGAAATAATGGCAAGAAAAGAATTTGTGCTTGTTCAGTATGGACACAGAAATTATAGACCTACTTAGTTTTTCACTGAACAGACAGCTCTATAATCACATACATGTGGGACTGATTCAGTTTCAGGGCTTTATGGCGCTATCCATTGAAAAATTGGTCTTTTCACCAAATTTGAACAATTGACCTTTCCTACTGTCTCGATGGGCTATCAGGACTATTGAAGTTGATACACATTTCTTAAGTGTGTATTTTACTTCATTTCACTAAGATTTTTATGCTATCATAGGGATCTGTGTATTTGTGCTATTAATAATTTTTATAATCTCTCATATTTCACTTTGTGCTTTGCAAAGTGGTCTTTCACTGATGAATGACAATTTGTCAAGTGAAAAAATTACACATTTTTAAATTTTGTTTGAAATTTTTGAAGTTAAAAAAAAAACTAATTTTGAAAACTTAGTTTCCAAAGAACTAGGTTTCATTACTGCATTTTACAAACAAAATCTTTGCTGTTTCTCTCCTGCCCTTTCCTTTTCTGCATCCCCCCTTCCTCCCTGGTTTCTCACCCCACCCCAGTAGCCTCTCTTCTATTTTCAAGTTTTATGCTATGGTTTCCTCCTCCTTCCTTATTTTTATATTGTCTTCTCTTTTTTCTCAGCCATCATCACAAAGCTTTCTTTATAGTTTTCTGGGTTGTTCTTTTCCCCCAAGCAGACTGGGGCCGGAGACTCTGTTGCTTTTTATTACCTGGGTCACATCTACTCAGTCAAACCTTTGTTGCTTCTTCTCTTCTGCTACTGCTTTTAATTCCATGGATGTACAGATAGGACTTCCCTGTTTATTAATGTGCAACATAAATTTAAATTTTGCATCATCCTATAAACTTTAACATATCTTACGTTTTGTTTTCTATTCATCTCAAAGTACATCCTCATTCCCTTCATTTTCTTCTTTGACACAGCAGGTACTTAGAGATACACTGTTTAATTCCCACATCCTCTTCATTTTCAATTTTTTATTATTGTTCAGTTAGTTTTATTCCACTATAATTAGAAAATACACTGTGGTGTCCTGGGGGGGCAGGGATGGCCCCCAAAGGGAGCCATTAAGAGCACTATTAAGAGGAGTGGGTCTTAGATCCAAGATGGCAGCCAGCAGGAGGCCGATGAAGGAGCTTGAAGAGATCCGCAAATGTGGAATGAAAAACTTCCGTAACATCCAGGTTGATGAAGCTAATTTATTGACTTGGCAAGGGTGATTGTTCCTGACAACCCTCCGTACGACAAGGGGGCCTTTAGAATTGAAATCAACTTTCCAGCAGAGTATCCATTCAAACCACCCAAGATCACATTTAAAACCAAGATCTATCACCCTAACATTGATGAGAAGGGGCAGGTCTGTCTGCCGGTTATTAGTGCTGAAAACTGGAAGCCAGCCACCAAGACCGACCAAGTAATCCAGTCCCTCATAGCACTGGTGAACAACCCCCAGCCTGAGCACCCACTCCGGGCTGACCTAGCTGAAGAATACTCTAAGAACCGTAAAGAATTCTGTAAGAATACTGAAGAGTTTGCAAAGAAATATGGGGGAAAGCGACCTGTGAACTAAAATCTGCCACGAGTGATTCCAGGAAGTTTGAGCAGAGCCCGGAGCAGTACTCAGATACCCCGCAAAGTAGGACTCTGTGGAAAATTGACACGGGCCACCACCTGGGTCCGCTTCTGGCAGTTACTAACTTTCTACAGTTTTCTTAATCAAAAGTGGTCTAGGTAACCTGTAAAGAAGGATTAAAAAAAATCAGATGTTCTAGTTCTGCTTGCTGTGTTTTGAAAATCACTGCTTTAGTCTACTTCAAAAAAAAAAAAGAGGTGTGGTCTTGTTGGAGTAGGTGTGACCTTGTTGGATGAAGTATGTCACTATGGAGGTGGACCTTGTGGTCTCATATATGCTCAAGATACCACCTAGAGTGTCAGTTCATCTCCTGTCTGCCTGCATGGTGTAGAATTCTCAGCTACTTCTCCAGCATTATGTCTGCCTGCATGCCATCATCATGCTCCCAGGTCATGACAATAGTGGACTAAACCTATGAAACTGTAAGTCACTTCCTCAATTAAATGTTTTCTTTATAAGAGTTGCCGTGGTCATGTGTCTCTTTACAACAATAAAAACCCTAACTAAGTCATACACTGTTAGTTAGAATTAATTTTATTAAAATTTGTTTGTGACTTAGAATAAGGTTTATCCTGGAAAACAATCTATATGTATTTGAGAGAAGTATGTCTTCTGCTGTAGTTGGATCCTGTATGTAGGTGACATGTATGCCCTTTTTATCTACCATGTTCAAATTGTTTAGCCATCATCAAAATTGTGGCTTGCAGTCTCTAAATACTATTACAAAACTCTTACTTTATATGTTCTGGGACTCTATTGTTTGGTATGTATCTGTCTGTGATTGGTATAGGTGCTTGATAAATTGACCCTTTGGTCACTATATGAGTCTTCTATATCTCCTACAATAGTCTTGATTCAAGGTCTATGCTGTCTCATATAACTGTAGCCTCTCTTCTGGTTCTTGGTTTCTATTTCCATCAGTTATTTTTCTGTTCTTTCTCTTTTAACCTATTTGTGAGATCTAGCTTACAAAAAAAATCATATTGTCTTTCTTCATCCTCTATAGAAACACTGCCTTTGGCAATTTAACTCATTTACATTTAAAGTGATTACTGATATAAAAGGCTTTCTGCAATTCTTCCATTTTATATCAGTAAGTTGTATAATTTTTATGCTTCTCATTCCCACAATTACTGTTTCTTTGTGTGTTTAGTTGATTTAATGAAGTCCTGTATGATTTGGATAGTAACCATTCTCTAAAGTAGCATTTTGTTAAAGGCTTGGTTTCCAGTGTATTGAGAGGTACTGCAACATCTGGTAGATGGGATCTAGCAGAAGGAAGTCAGTAGAGGAGATGCCTTAATGGGATGTTAAGACCTCAGCCTTTTCCTCTTTCTTTGCTTCTTGGTCACAATGATATCACAGCTTTCCTCCATTGCGCTGTCCCCACCATGGTGTTCTGCCACAGAATCCCAAGAACATTGCAGGAGCTGAGTGTGGACTGCAGCCTCAGAAAGTGTGAGCCAAAATAAGGCTTCCCTGCAGGCTGGCTGGCTGCAGTACTTTTCCCTGGCAAAGGAAAGCTAACACAGCTGCTTCTGGGTTCTTCCCTGCCATCTCTTCTCATAAACATTTTCGATATTTACCTAATGATCACCACAAGATGATAAATAACATCCCAAATGTATAACAAGTTGGTTAAAGAGATAGAGATTTGATGTCTAAAGCATGATAACACTACCTTTCTATATAGAGATATCTGTCTCTTTTAAAGAAATTTTTGTGACAAATTACATCCCTAAATATTCTGTACTCGATAGGGTAAATTTACAGTTCTTTTCATGTATGTGTCTTTAAATCTTGTACATAGTAAAAGGTATATTTTTAAAACTACAGCAACACTGGATTTTGTAGTTATCTACAGAGATACTTCCCTGAAAATATTGTGTTCATCATTTAGCTTTGTGTTTACATTTAGTCTCTTTTCTTGTCACTCCATCCTTTCTCATAGGACAGGTGAGTGCTGACAGCAAATCCCTCGGCTTTTGTTTGTCTGGAAATAATCAAATTGCTATTTGTTCACATCTTTGATTGTTTGTCTTCAGCTGATGTTTTGCCAAAGATCTTGATGGCCAAGAGCCAAAACCAAAGTAAGAAAATACAGAGAAAGAGAATAAAGGGAGCAGGGAGTTGGACGATGGGTGAGAGGAAAGAAAATATGTTTCTAAGAACAGCAGAAATCTGTGTCTTTGCAGATTGACTCTGCAGTAGGCACTGCTACTCTCCCTCAGCCACACTTCCTGCTGGCCGATCCTAGAGACCAGTCAGAGATAAAAATTTAGTCTTCTTTTTGTAGTTATTCACACATGTCTTGCCTGGGGGGTGTGAATGGCTCTCAAAACTCCATGGTACCAGGCTAGAGAAATGGTTCAGTGGTTAAGTTAAAAGTACCTGCTGCACTTGCAGAGGACCAGTGTTCAGTTCTCAGGACCCACATAGTGGCTCACAATCATCCATAACTTCAGTTCCAGAGGTTGCCCTGTTTCAATCTCCATGGGAACCAAGAACACACATGGTATACCAACATGCATGCACACAAAACACTTATACACATAAAATTAATAAATTTCAGATATATATAACTTATAAATATTTTAATTCTCCAAAAGATTTTCTTTTCAGATTTAACTGTTCAGCTTTCAATGTCTTTGTATTTGCCACACTTTCTTATTATGTGCATGTATGTGTGTGCATATGTGTGTGTGCACATGTATGTGTGCACACATGTGATGCTTGTACATTTTTTTGTCAATGTGGACACTCATGCTATGCCACATCTGTGGATGTCAGAGGATAATCTGTCTGAGTCAGGCAAAAACCTACATATGCAAATCTCAAATTATATTCTACCCTGTGTGGTGACATTTCTGTTACTTTTGGCAAAGGGGAGGAAAATATCGTATCTCCTGTCATGTGGCCCCCAGAGGTTAGGTCACATAAACATAATTATTTTATAATAAAATCTAATCTGTTTCTTCCAGGTCTGAGGACTAGGGCCCCACAGTGTGGTCACAAACTAAAGACTCAGCATCTACCAGGAAGCCCCAGGAGTACTGGCATGTTAACCTAGGGTTTAGTGCCTGTGAGGCAAGTACTTAATTGCTGAAAAACAGCCACATCTGCCTCTTTATTGGTTCATCATTTACTTGACCACTACAGACCAAATTCTAACAAAGTTGATTCTGACAGTTTGGGCAACTTTTCAATGTTCATGTAGTAGGGTGGGCCTTCTTTGCTGGTTTAACTGATGTCACTCCTTTTGGGATATTTATAATGCTTTTATTGCTTCCTCTACAAGCTTATTTTGTAACCTTACATCATTTTTACACTAGCCATTTCATGGTTCCCCCCATCCTAATTCCATCATCTGTTTTTTCTGTCCATTTCCTATTAATTTTCCCTTGCTTATGAGACATAATATGCAGCTCCTTGCATGAAATGGCCTTCATGAATTGTTAACATTGCACTGGTTCATATTCAGATTTTCTTGTCTTACTTTAATGGGTGTTAAATTTATTTTAAGGTCCAAGCATGGTGATGCACACAAGTAATTCTAGCATGTAGGAGGCTGGACTGGAGCATCACCAGTTCTAGGCTAGGTTAGCTTAAATTACATAGCATGATCCTGGAGAGGGAGAGGGCATAGACTTCAGTTATGTTTGGAAGCTATTTGCTAATGAGGTTGAGCCATTAAGAGCTTTAAGTCCAGTTTTTAAAAGACAGGTCTACCCTGGCTTCACTCCTCAGAAAATTGAGCTGTACTATTGTCATAATATTTCTGATTTCTGATTATGCTAATTGCTCAAAATAATCTCTGTCCTATTCCCTGGATGGATGGATCTGGCACAGCTAGCTGGTCACTACAAGCACTAGCAAGATTTCATCTTCCAGCTCCACAGCAGTTACTATTCTCATAGTTTCATATGCTCTCTCCCTCTCCAGGCTCATGCTATATAACTTAAGCTAGCTTAACCCTGCTCACTGGTGCATGTAGCTCTTTCTCTGGTCAGTTCCTCTCCTCATTGATATCATGGACCAAATACTGAAAGAGCCTTCACTTTCTCAAACCCTGATATCTAACTCCTCAAAGCAGCAAAACTACTCCTCTGTGCCTGGGATTTCCTTCTGAGAATTGTATCTGGAAGGTGTGTACAAGAAGAAAGCCAGGATACTTCAAGTCTCACCTTATTTGTTTGGATTTAAAAAAAAAATCTTGGGAGCATCTCAACTCATGAGTAATAGTAGGGAGCTATTGAGAGGGCAGGGGGGGAGAGATGAGCCAAAAAAGAATAAATACTAGGTAGATTATAGACAGTCAGAAAGATAAATAGGTGATAAATAGATTAGATAAATGATAGATTAGATAGATAATAGAGATAGATAGATAGATAGATAGATAGATAGATAGATAGATAGATAGATGATAGATGACAGATAATGACAGGTGGCTGCACACATATACTGATATATTCAGAGATACCTGTGCTAATGTGTAAACCTATTTTTTCTCCTGTTAAAAGCTCAAACTGCTAGCATGTTTATATATGTATATATGTTGTGTATGTATATATAAATGTGTGTATACATGTATATGTATGTATACATATAAAAACAAAGATATATGTATATATATATACATATACATACACACACACACACACACACACACACACATCTTTGTTTTCATCCCATTGTGACAGAGAGAAAGAGCTGGAGATAGTTATAACCCAGAGCTAAGGAGCTATTGACAATTGTTATCTACTGGGAGAGGGAGAACCAGTTTTCTTTCAGGGTGTCACCCCAGGTAGGTTGACTACACTCCAGTGGAAGTCCACACATGCAAGAGTATAAGACCAGCACAACTGTAATTGATGGGTTATAAAAGAAAAGAAAACAAAGTTGGGTAGGTAGAGAAGGAGGTGGATCTGGAAGGAGGTAGAAGAGAGGTGAATGCGATCAAAATACACTGGACACAGTTCTCAAAGAATTTTTTAAAATGACTAAAAGAAAACTTAGCTTTCTATAAATAATTGGATACTTTGTCCGTCATAATCGTGAGGATTATGTGGTATCATTACGGGGTCCTTCAATTCTTGTCTTCTTAAAGGATGACTTCAGTCAAGACAGAGATGATTCGAACTCACATTTGTTTGGCAAAGCAGCACAAGCAATGAATGCTAAGGAAAGTAAGCTCTCCCAAGATGGAGTGGACTCAGGAAGCACAGCATTGTGGGTAAACTAAGCTGGAGCTCCAGAGACTGAAGGGAGCTGCCCCAAGGCTGGAAGCACAGCCTCGTGGGTAAACTGAGCAAAGCCAGCAGTGCAAGGAGTTAAAGGAGTGTCTGCCCCAAGGCAGGGAGCGCTTAGTGGATTCTGTGTTGTGGGACTTGATGAATATTCATGAGGAGGGTGGAGCATTCGGAAGGTGAGTTGACACAGTTCATGTCTCAATCATGGTGGGCCAGACATTAGTTTCATAGTGTTTTGTTTTGTTTTGTTTTGTTTTCATGATCTCCACAAAAGGGAAACTGTTGCAGAATATTGGTTTACACTGTGTAAAGATGTGCCACTATAATTGATTTAATAAAGAGCTGAATGGCCAATAGCTAGGCAGAAAGAGGTTAGGCGGGACTTGTGGAGATAGAGAGGTCTCTGGGAAGAAGAAAGGCAGAGTCACCAGACAGACAGAGAGGAATCAGGATGGGCAGAACAGAGTAAAAGTAACTAAGCCACATAAAAGAATGTAGATTTAAAAATATGGGTTAATTTAAGTTATAAGAACTAGTTGGGAACAAGCCTAAGCTAAGGCCAAGCACTCAAAATTAATAAGAAGTCTCCACTTGGTAGCTGGCAGGCAGGACAGAGAAAGATTGGTTACAGGAAACTGTGTCAAAAACAAAACGTCGGATTCTTGAGGTTGAAAGCCCTTCATTAGTGCACATATCAGGGTAGGAGATGCTCCAGTGTTTTAGCTTCCGGAACAATCTAACTGCAGCTTCAAGGATGTTTAACCACAAACGGGCTTTTTTGACAGACACAGCAACCAAGGTGCAGCTGTAGTTTTCCTTGGTTCCTCATAGTTAGTTGTTAGCCTATGTGGTGGTCTTCTGTGTCTATTCCCTGGAATAGGTGGAGACCTAATTCCATCATGGTTAGTTGTTAGCCTATGTGGTGGTCTTCTGTGTCTATTTCCTGGAATAGGTGGAGACCTTTTAGGTGGAGACCATCCTTACCATTTACTCTGTTGCAGGTAAGTGAATTAGAACATGCGAAAGTTGGCAATGTCTCGAATGTGTTCCTCTGGGGAGAGAGCTGTTCCGAACCTGGAAGCCTGCCTGTTTGGAGCCTGGAAACCTGCCAAAATCAGCTTTCTTTGTCTTCCAGAGCACTGTCTTTCCTCTTATCTGGTCTGTCGGACAGTCTAACATTCAGCAAACCCTCTCATTTACTTTCCTGGGTATTCCTAATCCCACAACTATAACCCTAACATTTTTAATTGAAAATATTTTTTCATATAATACAAATCGTGATTTCCCCTCTCCCAACTCCTTCCAGACACTCCCCACCTCCTCACCCACCCAAATCCACCCTCTTTCTCTCTCTTTCATTAGAAAACAAACAGGCATCTAAAAAGTAATAAGAAAATAAAAATCAGAATAGGACAAAACATACAAAGAAACAAACTGTTTAAAAAATAATAGAGCCAAAGGAAAAAAATACAAACACAGAGACACACACATTTGCACACACAGAAATCCTATAAAAAAGGCAAAATCAGGAAACATAATATGTAAACAAAAGACCTGTAAGCTAGAAAAATGCCCAGACAAAGCATTATGAAAAAAAAAAAAAAACCTCCAAAAATACCACAGTTCATTTTGTGTTGGCTGTCTACTGCTGGGCATGGGGCCTGTCCTTAGGTGTGATTTGATATTCAGTGAGATTCCATTGGAGAAAACTAATTTTTCCTTTAAGAGAGGTAAAACCCTACCATTATAATATCTACTTCCCTAAAGTGTGTTTCCTCAGAACAATTAGATAACTAACTCTACCATGTTCATATTTATTTCAGCCCCAAGGGAAAATCACACATGTATAAACTCCACACTTATTTCAGCCTCTCATCTAATTTTGCTTTTATTTAAATAAGACTCAACTAGCGCTTGTGGTTTATATTTTTCTTATTTACAAATTTATTCTAATTGTACAAAATGATACCACTGTTGGACACAGTATTTTCTATTCAATGATAAATCTTGATTCAATAAGAAGTTTCAATCCACTCATGTTTCCATCCCTAATTTAAATCTGATTTAAATAATTTCAGTAGCCTAGAAAGTGTTCTGTACATTTCTATGCTGACCAGCAACATGTTTTACTTATCCAAACAGCCCCTCAGATGAGCATGCATAAATATACCTTTCCATCTACTATCACTTCATCCCAAATGTCTTTATTTACACAGTTGTACTGATTAAAATCCTTAGGCAACTGAAAATCATCTAAGTCAGTTTTTTCTAAATTCATGTCTATGCCTGTAAGTAAAACGTTTGCTCGTTTAATTGCTGACATTTTAGCTATTAATGTCATCCATCAAAATAAGATCCTGTCTATCATATATCCCATACTATTCCAATACTTTATGTCTGGTGTGTTCAGTCTTTTATTCAGCACAAACTGAATAAATGAATTGATGTAATAAATACATCACACCCTCCATGCAGTGGGCTCTCTTGCCTGATCATGAGTTTAAAGACACGGGGGACGAGGGATCTACAAACCCCAAATGGACCTGACAGATGTGGTTTTTCAGGCGGCAATCATGTGCACCTGGATTTCAAACTCTTGTGATCTGGTTAATTTTAACCTTTAAGATCAGTTCCTTGCAGACATACTGACGCCGTTGAATTAATAAATAACTTGGAGAATGCCTTCTTTAGCTTATCTCAATTCTTACCTGGAATGCAGAACATCATTGAATGACCTCCAGTCCAGATCTGGTGCTGTTCTTCACAGAAACCCACAGCCACCACAATTACATCCACTGCTTTGCAGCAACCCTTTTGAAGTCTTTTGTTTGTTTTGTTTGTTTTTTCCCCAGACATGCAGGATGCCTTTTCGGTGCACTTATTCTGATCCAACCTTGTTTGGGCTCAGATGAGCTCTGTTTATATTCAGTGTGTCTCATTTTACTTTTCACACTGACAAGCTCATTCTTGAAACTGTTTAATGTAACTTTTCATTCAGAACATACTATGAACTGAAAATTAAAGATGCCTAATTTATGGCATAGAGAAAAAAAACGTCCTCTCAGAGAAACCAAACAGAAAGAAGTAAAATACTGCATACACACTGTTCAAGATGAGGAAAAAGTATGACGTTTTTATTAGATTTAAATATTTCCTAATCTCGATATGCTATGTCTTCTGCTCGGATGATCAGATGCCATGTATTCTCAATGAGTTCATATTCGCTTGATTATTTGCTTAACTTTCATCCTAGAACTACACTTACATTGAGTGTTGGATTTTAATGAGCCCCTTACAGTAAACACACAGGAAAACATCCTCCACATTTGTTATAAAATGTTTTGTGGTGAATTCCATCACACATTGGTTTTGTTTTGTTTTTAATGACTATGCAGTGCACTGTGTTTTTTCTTCCTCTTTGGACTAGATTTAGGAAAACAAGGGTTAAAAAATAAAATGTTTAATTCTGGTAATGATATGAAACTTTAAATTTAAAATATATGCTACTGCTTGCTTTCATATCTACTATATTATACCATGTTAATCATATGTGTGTGTAATTCAGTAATCTGAATATTTGTAATACAGTTACGTAGCTAACCTCAGCTCAGCTCAGATTGCTTTTAGGGATCAGAGTATAGACATGATTAGGAATACATAAATACATCTCAGTATAAAGCACATTTATTATGAAGATGTTTTTCTTCTTACAAGCTTCACCAATGCATTTTTTACTTCCTTGTTTCTCAGACTGTATATCAGTGGATTTAGCATGGGAATCACTGTAGTATAAAACACTGAGGTCACTTTCTCATGGATGAGTGAACCATTCGAAGCAGGTTTCAGATACATGGACATGAGCGACCCATAAAATATAAGAACAGCTGTCAGGTGGGAGCTGCAGGTGTTAAAGGCTTTGGATTTGCCCTCTTTCGAGTGGATGCGGAGGATGCTGGCCAGAATAAACCCATAAGATATGATTATTGTCAGGCTGGTGGCTACCATATTAAATCCACCAATGATAAAAATCAAAAGCTCATCAATATAAGTGCTGGAACAGGAGAGTTGAATAAGAGGTACGATGTCACAGAAATAATGTTTAATGATGTTGGATTTGCAGAAAGATAACCTTAATATACAGCCCCCATGAATCACAGCGTCAGTGAAGCCCACTGAAAAGACAGTGGCCACCAGTAAAGAACAGACCCGAGGGGACATGATGACAGCATAGAGCAACGGACTGCAGATGGCCACATAACGATCGTAGGCCATGGCGGCCAACATGTAGCATTCAGAAATGACAAAAATACAGAAAAAGAAGAGCTGAGCCATACAATCGGAATAAGAGATAGCTTTATCCCTGCTTAGAAACCCCACCAGCATTTTGGGAGTAATAACAGATGAGTAGCAGAAATCTAAAAAGGACAAACTACTGAGGAAATAGTACATGGGGGTATGCAGTTGAGAGTTCAGCTTGATGAGCGCCATCATGCCAAGGTTTCCCACCGTAGTGACGATGTAAATCACCAAGAAGAGACAGAAGAGGGGCAGCTGAAGAGCTGGCTCCTCAGTTAACCCCAACAGCAGAAACTCAGTCACCGTGGAGTGATTTCTTAAGCTCATTCTCCTCTGAGAAATTTGTAAAGATGAGTCGGGGAGGAAATGTCAAATAAGAGCGAATCCTTGTTGTTCTCAAGTCCTCCAGAGCCCAGGTGTTTCTAGCTGTGAAAAACAAAGACTGTTGTAAAATTCAAAGGGTCAGCATATACATTGGGAAGTCAGTAAGCACCTACTACCATCGGTTTTATGAACCACCAATACACTTCACCTCCAGGGCCTCAAATTCTCTGGGCAAAGGATCAAACATTCCACCCTAGAATCTAGGACAGGAGTCATGCTAAGGATTGTGAAGGCATTCTCCTGAAGCAAATCAGCAGAAGTTCATAACTAAGAGGATGGAACCAAGACATTTCTCAAAAGACTGTGTGACTGTGGCTCACTCTGCTTTACCAACACAGCAGTTGTCATTACTATCAACTATTTTTTTGCATTCTAGATTTTCCAGCATTGATAAGAGAATACTGACTAAGTGAAAGTATTAAGAGGTATTGCATGAAATGAATACTCAAGGATCATTTACTAGAAACATCTGATGAGTTACAGAGACAATTCCTCAGTTCTCCTAAAGGACTATATAGAATAAAATATTTCCAAGTGTTTAATGATAGGCCACTTGAACACTTTTTTTTTCTTTTTGTATAGCAATAGTGTGACTTGGGAAACAAGTTCTCGTGGGTTAGCAGTATTTTCAAGTGGACTTTAAATGGTTTTCCTGCTTGAAAGTCTGTTCTCCTCACACTTACAGATGATGGGAGAATGCTGACCTCTCAAAGGAGTTCCAGGCTTCTTGATCTCAGCTACTGTCTGGGCTCAGACTTCACCACTACTGCTTCCACTATGGGAACATCAGCAACCTGGAGATCTGTATCTCTTCCTGGAGGCTTCCGAACAGCACTCCTTCTCTATTCTCATTCTCTGGTGAAGAGCCAAGATGGTAATCTTGAAGTAGCCTGCCCTCAGGTTGAACAAGGCCTTGTCTCTGAGGTCTGACTACTTTTTCCTTGGTGTCCTGCTGACCACAGAGCTCTGTCTGAACTTTCACATATGGAGTCCTTCCCAGGCTTGTAGCTATCATTTTCTCAACCTCTTCGGTTCTGGATCTGTCTCCCTCCATGACTCTTCAAGAAGCTGTTTCATTTTGGTTTCCAATCAGTTATTAACATTAAGGACAAGATACTATTTGGCTACCTGAACTTCCAAAGATGCAGGAAATCCTTATTTCCCAGAACCTTCTCTCTTTCTGAAGAAAGGGAGCTTAATGACATTCAACAGGTATTTTCTTAGGGGGATCAACTCTACAAAGCACAAATCTTTTGTATCATGAGCAAATGGGGGTACCCAGTTGCCCTTGGCCTGTTACAGAAATACCTAGGTGTCTTCCTGTCCCATTACCCCTTACCAGTTAGGGTATACATATGCAGACTAGTCATAATGACTGTACAGAAAGACAAAGAAAGGGGGTGTTCAACAGGATTCGTATTCTCATGTTTTATTTTTCCTTTAATCTCATGGATGTTTCCATACCAGTCTTTAATCTGCCCTGAGGGTCACACACACACTAACCATTCTCAGTACATATCTAATCCTCCCACACAAGCCCCTAGTCTTACCGGCCTTTTGATCAAAGGAAAATGTCTCTCATATTTCCTGTTTCTTCTTTTGTTCTAGTGTCCTATATATTTCTGACTTCTGTTCAAATCAGTTCTCTTTTTTATTTTTCCTAATGTCCATGGAAATTTTAGGTTTATGTCCTTTCTCCTCAAAATGGTCCATTGTCCATCAACATCTGCATCACTTGGGAGCTTGTTAGGACAAATCTTGAAACACATAGTGTATTTCAACTTATGGTGCATATCCAATCAACCTAGCTACACTTGAAGTGCTCAGTAGCCACTTAGAGGCTATCTTACTGTAATTTTTTTCTAAATATGAAGTCTCATTATGAATGCAGAAGGCAACAGTGAGCACACCGTTACAGCTCTGACCAAATCTCTAAGACTTGTAGGGAAGCCACTAATTCACAAAGCAGTCTTTGTGAACTTTTTTCCGTAAAACTTAGAAATACTGCAAAGCATTGTTGTATAAGCGACATAAGACCAAAAGTATGAGCGGATGCTAACATTGTAAGGTCTGCAAAGCACGAGTTAAAGCTCAGTCTAACAGCATCTTCCCTCCACTCCTGCCACTGACTCAGCGGGGCACAAGTACACGAAGACTCTAGAGCTCGTAGGGCAATCAGGAGTGGATGTTAGACCATGTTATCACAGTCAGAAGATACGACCACTTCTGAAACTCACCTTCCTCCTTCTGGTGGCTTCAGGAGACTTCTTCCTCCTGGTGGTTTCAAATAAGAATCTCTTTCTTCCCTCTTCTCTAAGAAATAAAGGTGGGTTAATATAGCTTCTTCCCTAACTAGCAAAACAACAGCAGATAACAAGAAGCTGAGAGTTTGATTCTTAGTTCAAGCATTTTATTTGAGTTAAAATAAATTTCTACATTCATTAATGTAGAAATATAAAGACAGTCATCCCCGGGGTTTCTTTTCTCCTGGGGCTCATCAACCTGTGAGTTTGTAAGACCTGGTCCCAAGCTGCATGATACATCATTTCATGCATCTAGTATAGATGAGGCACACTGAGCAAAGCTTCCAAACACTCCCTTAGAGCTTTTGCAACCCACTGGGTCTGAAGGCCACTCAACACAGACCCTTCTGGGACATGCTGTTGAATTACTGGATCATCCTAGGAGGCACCTACATGCTCATAGGTGTTGTTTGAGCTCAGAAATGGAAAGCCTCGTTACTATAGAATATGTTAGATTACAAATTATGCCTTTAAAAGGTGGATGAATTTACTTAAGCTGAAGGGATGTGATGAAATATTCAATATTTAGATAAGGATGTGAGCAAAGAAACTAAGACACAGAAAATATAAGCTTATATAAAAGTCATCAGGAATGGTTTGTACTTCCTGGGTAAAGGAGCCCCAAGAGTGTCACGGAACTGGCCTCTGGTTCCTAGGCATGGATCCCTGGGATATCTGGCAGAGTGCCTCATGATCTTTGGATGAGCCTCTTTCTAGTGACCTTAAAACAGTATATGTACTTGAAACTTCCAAATTTCAGGGAAAACAACCAGATCTTGCTTTGGGAATATTTGTAAGTTATCTCATAATTAGTTATAAAGTATATACTACATTAAAACTAGTAACTCTAGTGGGTGGAGAAAAAAAATATGTGGCCCTCATTTATATCATTTTGGTATTAAACTATGTCCTCAAATAAACCTATATTTTTAGAAAACACACCCTTGGGATCGTCCCTATCCCCCTGTCTACCCTCCCTTTGAGGGGTAAGCCATTGTAGAACTTCTTCTAACACACACACACACACACACACGCACGCACGCACGCACGCACGCACGCACGCTCGCTCGCTCGCTCGCTCGCTCGCTTGCACACTCACGTGTTGATCTGTCCTACCATTTTAGAGCTTGTTGAGATAAAGCATAATTTCTTATTTCTCAATGTGTTCCCACATCTGGCACATACAAGTATGTATTCTTTCAATAGCATGTTCATCCCCAAATACTTTTAAAAAACAAATTACACTTGTTTATTTGTTTGTGTTTGGGGGAGACATGTGGACACATATGGGGGCCCATGGATGACTTGTAAGAGTTGGTTGTCTTCTTCCACCATGTGGTTCTAGGGGGAACAAACTCAGGTTGTTAGGCTTGGCAGCAGGCACTTTATTTGGTCAGCTATCTCACCAGCCCTCAAGAATCATTTTCAATCAGACTATATTGTTCTTGCCTGTTTAAAAATATTATTTTTGGTTGTGAGCCTAGCCAGGCGGTGGTGGTGCACGCCTTTAATCCCAGCACTCAGGAGGCAGAGCCAGGCAGATCTCTGTGAGTTCGAGGCCAGCATGGGTTACCAAATGAGTCCCAGGAAAGGCGCAAAGCTACACAGAGAAACCCTGTCTCGAAAAACCAAAAAGAAAAAAGAAAAAAAAAATATTATTAACCAAAAAATCAATGAAAATGGGCTCCCAGAGAAATATTTTTATTAATATTTGCCAGGAAAGTGACAATATGAATCTGATTCTTTTGTTTTCATTTTATTAATAATATTTAAAAGAATACAAAGTAATGAGTTTTGTTATGGTACTTTATATACTTACGTCATTTTGTTTTTTCTTACACTGCATCCCTTGCCTGATGCATAATTGGAAAAGTTTTTTTTTCCATTCTGTAGTCTGCCATTCCACTCTGGTGATATTTTTCTTTGCTATGCAGAAATGTTTTTAATTCATTCATCAATTTTGGGCTCCCATCAATTTAGAATTATTTCCTGAGCTAATGATGTGATTTTCAGAAAGTTCTTGCCTCTATGTGTGTCTTGAAATGCTTTCCTCTAGCAGTTTTGATGTTTCGGGTTTTACATTAAGGTCTTTGACCCACTTTGAATTAACTTTTATGCAAAGAGAATGATATCAGGCTAGCTTTATTCTTCTACATGAACATACCTAGTTTTCCCAGCACCTTTTGTTAAGGAAGATCTTAATTTCCAAAGTTTGTTTTTGATGATTTTGTAAAAAATCATGTGACTATAGCTGTGAGAATTTATTCCTGGGTGCTCTGTTCTACTCCATTGGTCTACATGTCTGTTTCTGTGCCAGTGCTTAGCAATGTTCATTACTGTGGCTCTGTGGTATAATTTGAGATCAGATATGATGATGCTTCCAGAATCATGGTTTCTGCTTAGGGTTGCTTTAGTTAGTCAAAGTTCATATGAATTTTAGGATTTTTTTCCAGTTCTGTAGAAGATGTCATTGGAATTTTGATGGGGACTGTGTTGAGTTGGTAGAATATTTTTAGTAATATATCCATTTGTATAGTATTAGTTCTGCTAATCCGTAAGCAAGGACAGTCTTTCCATCATCGAGTTTGTCTTGTATAGATAGATCTTTCACTTCCTCAATTAGGTTTATTTATGGGTATTCTTAAGCTACAGTACATGAAAATTTTCTGATTTCTTTTCAACAAGTCATGATTGGTATATAGAAAATCTCCCAATTTTGTACGTTGATTTTACATCCTGCTAGTTTAATGAATGTATTATCAGCCCCAAGAGTCTTTTGGTCATGTCTTTAGGATCTTCTAAGTATAAGATCACATTATCTGACAAGACTACTTTTTTTGGACTCTTCCTTTTTTATTTATATTATTTTTAAGTCTTTCTCTTCTCTCACTGCTCTAGCTATGACAAGTACTAATGGGGCAAGAGCAGAAAGGGGAGGCACCATTGTTTCACTCTTGATTTTACAGCAAGTGTTTGTCTGTCCTCATCTAGTATGATGGAGGATGGAGATAAGTCTATCAACTAAACACTTTATTACTTTTAAATCTGTTATAGTTTCAAGTTTTCTTTTTATTCTCTAATGATGTTTTAGAGCAGAATCTGTTGTAATGTCTTCTTTTTATCTCTCATTTATTAGTGTGTGTCTTTTTTTCTCTTTCCTTTAGTTACTTTGTCTCTGAAGTTCCTATGTTGACCTTTAAAGGTCACAGTGAGGCACTGAAGTCACTCACTGCTATCATGGCTTTGGTGTTTGTTTTATGAAATTAGAAGTCCCAACATTTGAAGTATGTGTATTTGCAATTGTTATAAATCCTTAAGGAATTGCTTTCACTATTATGATGTAGTGGTGGGTTTTTTGTTTGTTTGTCTCTTACAGATTTAGTTAGAAGATTACCTTATCAGATATCATGACAGCTTTGCCTCTTCTATTTGTTTGATAGATTCACTATTAGCCTCTGACATTTGTTTTTACTTTTATTTGTATGGATGGATGTGTGCCTGCCTGAGATTATGTGTACTTTGTATGTGAAAATGCCAAACTATTGAAAGTCACCTCATGTGGGTACTGGGAAACAAACCTAGGTGCTCTGCAAGAGCAGTAAGTGCTCTTACTCTTAATCTATGGGTGACTTTGTCTCTGAGGTATCTTCTTGGAGGCAATAGACAGTTGGATCTTGTTTTTGTTTGTTTGTTTTTCAAGTCTCCATAGTCCATTTTTTAATTGAGAAAAATTTTTATTCATTTTACATACAATCAAAGATCACACTCTTCCCTCCTCCTGACCCTCCAGCCTCCCCCTCCCAACCCACCCCCCATTCTCTCCTACAAGAAGGTAAGGCCTCCCATGGCGAGGTACGTGTAGTAAAGACAAATCCAAGCCCCTTCCCCTGCCTCAAGGCTATGTGAGGTGTTCCATCATAGGTAGTGGGCTCCAAAAAGCCTGCTCATGCACCAGGGATGGATTCTGATCCTACTGCCAGGGGTCCCTTAAGCAGATCGAGTTACACAACTGTCTCTCTATGCAGAGGGCCTAGTCCAGTCCCATGCAGGCTCCACAGCTGTTGATCCAAATTTCATGAGTTCCCATTAGTTTAGTTTGGTCGTCTCTGCAGGTTTCCCCATCATGATCTTGATGCCCTTGCTCATAGAATCCCTCTTATCTCTCTTTGACTGGACTCTTAAAGCTCTGCCTGGTGTTTGGCTGTGGATCATCCTGCATCTGCTTCCATCAGTTACTGGAGAAAGACTCTATGATGACAATTAGAGTATTCACTGATCTGATCACTGGGGTAAACCAGTTCAGTTCAGGAACCCACTACACTACTTCAAGTAGTCTAAGCTGGAGTCATCCTTGGGGATTCCTGGGAACTTCTCTAGCACCTGGTTTCTCCCTGTCCCCATGATGTCTCCCTCTACCATGGTATCTCTTTCATTGCTTTCCCACTCCATCCCTGTTCCAGTTCAACCATCCCGTTCCCTTATGTTCTTGTCCCCCATCCCCTACCTTCCATTGTCCACCCCTCATCCCCAGTTTACTCATGGAGATCTCATCTATTTCCCCTTCCCAGGGCGATCCATACAGGATCTTGTTTTTTAATCCAGTAAGTCAGTCTGCATTTTTTTATTCATTAGTTGGGGCTATTCATGTTTAAACATATTATTAAGAAATGTTAATTAATTCCTTTAATTTTATCAATTGTTTTTCTTGTTTTTTGAATTATTGTTCTTTTTTTTCTTTTCTATTAATAATAAGCAAAATAAAATTAAATAATTAAAGAAAATGACCAAGAAGAATCTTGTGGACTGGAAAAGAGTGAAACATTAGAAAAGGGAACAAAAAATGGGAAAATAAAACAAAACAAAAAATAGCATCTCAATAATTAAAGTGGTAAAAAACAAAATTAGATAAAGATAAAAAGTACCTTACAAAATAAAAAGTTTTTCAAATTAGCCAATATGATAAATGCAAAATACCACTAAAAGCATAACAGAGAGGAAAACAGGGAATGGAGCAAAAAAAAGGGAAGAAAGAAAGAAATGAAAAATGTGAAGAAAACAATATTGAAAACAATGTGTGAACAATTATATGAATGTGTGAAGGAGAGTGAAAAAATAAAGGTAGGCAATAAAGAAAAATTACCACTAAAGGTATAGTAAAAAGAAAAATGAGAGTCACAATAGCAAAAAGAAAAAAGAAGGAGGGAAGGGAGGAAGGGAGGAAGGAAGGAGGGAAGAAGGAAAGGAGGGAGGGAAGGAAGGAAAAAGGAAGTAAGGAAGGGAGGGAGGGAAAAAGGAAGTAAGGAAGGGAGGGAGGGAAGAAGGAAGGAAGGAAGGAAGGAAGGAAGGAAGGAAGGAAGGAAGAAAGGAAGGAAGGAAGGAAGGAAAGAAGGAAGGGAGGAAGGAAGGAAGAAAGGGAAGGAAGGAGGGAGGGAGGAAGGGAGGGAGAAAGGGAGGGAGAAAGGGAGGGAGGGAGGAAGAATTGATGCAACTTCCTCTCAGGACTTTGGAACTTGGAGAGTGCTGCCAGCTACATGCTTGAGATGGGACAGAGAGGGCATAGGTTGGACTTGGGAGCCCCTGTCTTTCCCGTGGCTTCCGCAACATTGGAGACTCTATTGAACAAGTGGGGGCTTCTCTTCAGGCTTCCCTTCGCACACCACGGCTCTGGGCTCCCATGCTCAGCTTTACAGTCTGTGAGCTGGTCAGGTTCTGCCATCCGCTAGCCAGAGTTTCCCCGGGTCAGACTCCCTGGAGTCTCTCAGATTCTAGCTCGAGAGGAACTTCCAGGTGGGAGGGAGTATGTGGAGCAACCAGAGCACTGGGACCTGCACCTGTGGAGCATCCTTCTTAAGATTTTCAAGATTTTGAAGTGCTCAAGTATTAATCACCCTGCTGGAGGATTGCACTTCAGTGTTCCTGGTTCCACATCAGGGGCTGGCAGAGAGGTGGTTCTGGAGGCTGATCTACTTGCTGACCCGAGGCTCAGCCCTTTCATCTACAATGTCATTCCCAGCCGATCAGACCTGCTCCAGGCCACTGAGGGCAGGGCTGTATGCTTCACTGCCCAGATTGAGTCTCATGGAGTCTGCATGCTTCAACTTGTCAGTGTTCAACACTCCTACTCTCCACAATTGCCTCCTTGGGCTGTGTCTCACACAGGTACTGTGACAGATTAAATTCTAGCTCCCTGGTTTGTGTGTGTTCCTTGTTCCCAGGGCTCAGGGAACTTGGTTTTAACAAAAAGATTCCCTCTCTTAATGGCCCCCAACTACAGTGCTCTGACTGACATGACATGATGGAATGGCTCTCCACTGACTTGCCTTCTGAAGGAAGCACTGTTCTATCAACTTGATTTGAGGTTTGTGAGGGCTGTGAGCTTGCTCTATACCACTGGTTCTCTATCTGTGGGTCACAATCCTTTGGAAGTTGAATGACCCTTCCACAGAGGTCTCCTAAGCCCAATGGCAAACACAGACACTTACATTACAGTGCATAATGGTAGCAAAATTACAGTTATGAAGTAACAACGAAAATAATTTTATGGCTGGGGGGTCTCCACAGCGTGAGGAACTGTATTAAAGGGCCAGAGCCTGAGAAGCACTGTTCGAGGACTGCCGGTCTCTTCACCAGAGATGCCCAGCTAACTGTTTACATGAGGCTTCCACTTCCCTTCCGGGCTGTGTTGCTGCACAGCCGCAGGCAGCCGAGGCTCACTTGGCTGATTCCTTTTCCGTGAGTCATTCATCCTTTTTCTCAGCTGTGACAGTTTTGTGTCACTGCTTTTGTGAACTTCTGAAGCGCTTCCCCTAGCTCTCTTCGGAATCGAGTCTAGTGTTTCTCATTCTCCTCTTCTCATTAACTGGATCCTTAGAGGAAGCTTCTAGTCTGTCATCATTTATTTAGAGTGTTTTCATACAATTTTTTTTGTTTTTTTGTTTGTTTGTTTTTCTACTTTTACTGAACTTTTTGTGGTTTCACATCATGCATTCCGATCCAACTTATCTCCCCATACCCTCCCATCCACCCTCTGCCCTTGCAAACTTCTCCCAAAATGAAACCAAATTTAAAAGAAAAACCAAAAACAAAACAAAGAGATAAAACAAATCAAAAACAAAAACAAAAAGAAAAGAAAAAGAAGAATCTGGTCATGGAAGAATCTGTTGAGGCATACAAAGTTGACCCTTTAGTCTGTTCATCTTTACCTGTAAGTGTTCATTGCCACAAGTCATTGGTCTGGCACGAGGCTTCTGAATTCTGCTACACCCCTAATAATGAGTCTCACTGGGGCGCCTCTTGGATATCCTGTTGTCCTGTGTCATGGAGATCCTGTTGTTTTGGATCTGTAGGTTCGTCTCCATATGTTCCAACAGTTTATGGATTCAGTGGATGTTGGGGTGGGCCACCTCATAGCCCTGGTTCTGGGCCTGGGTGGCAACTGGATTAGTCAGCTTGCTAGCTTTCCCTCATCACCACTACTCAGATAAGCTCTTCAGCACTGCCTCAGCCAGTGCAACCTACAGCAAGGAGCCAGGCCAGTTCTCCTGCTCAGATCCAGGTCCCCCTCACCCATATCACCAGGTCCAGCTCTACTGCTTTTCCCAGGCAAGATACAGGACCCTCTCTCCCAATTGCTGTAGGGGATAAGGGGGTGGAGGAGGGAGTCAGGTCTCTTGCTCTCACACCCTCAGGGTTAGCTCATCTGCATCCCTGAAAGCAGGGTCAGCTCTAGTGTGCTGCCCAGATGGGAAGCTGAGGTTGCGTCCTTGTGCACTGCAGCCCGTGAGGGTCAGGGCTAGCTCTCCCACTCTTGTGACCCCAGGGACAGCTCTCTAATCTACAGCAGGTGGTAATGGGTAAGGCAGGGGAGAGCATCTTAATCTTGGTAGTCTGGGGGCGGGGACGAATCAGCTCTCTTGCTCTCATGTCATCAGGGTTGACTCACCCCCAACCCAACCCCAGGATCAGCTCTGGTGTGCTTTCCAGGTGAGGTGCACACCTGTATGAGAAATGAGGTTAGGTAGAGCCAACTCACCTGCTGAAATATTCAGCAGGGGCCAGGACCAGTGGTCCCAAGGCTAGTGAAGGATGGGGCCAGCTCAACACAGTGTGGTCCCAATGACCCCCACGCTAACACAAACCATGGACATCCATGCAGACCTGTGGTAGGACCATGGATACAGACATGGTCCTAGGCAACAGCCCAGGCCTGGATGTCACCATAGTCCCAAGTGGCAGTGCAAGCCATCCAGACTGGGATGGCCCCCTAAACAGCATGATTCTTGGACACCAACATGTCCTCAAGTGGCAGTCTAGACCCCCAGCATCAGCATGTTCTTTGATGGTCTCAGGAGCCACAGACATCAACATAGACCCTGGATGAGCAGGGCTATGGAACTAGACATGGCCCTTGGCCACAGCCATGGTCCTGACAATACCATGGCCCCAGTTGACAGCCATGGCCACCCACATCAGCCTGGCACCAGCAGTGGCACAGTCCTCGGACACCAACAGGATCACAGGTTGTAGCCCAGACCTCAGGCATTCACATGGGCCCTGGCAGCAACATGGGCCAGAAGCATCAACACAGACCCCAGCCTTGGCAGGACTATGGACCCAGACATGGTCCTCAGCAGCGGTCCAAGCCAGGTTGTCACTATGGCCCCAGGTGGCTGTCCAGGCCACCCAGATTGGAATGGCTCCCATGGCAGTGTGGCCCTCGGACATCAACATGGCCCCACCACAGAACTCCATATAACCCCCCAGGGACAACAGGAGCCACAGACATCAACACAGGCCCTCTTGGCTTCTCCAGAGGCCTATATCAAGACCCTGCCCTTGGTGATACTCCAGGCCCAGACATCTCCCTGGACTCAGATAGTCCAGGCCCAGACATCTCCCTGGACTCAGGTGGCCACCTGGCCATTTACATCAGCCCATTCCTCACCACCCTCACCTCTCAAATCCATCTCTCTTTTTTTTTTTTTAATATATTTTATTTTACAATACCATTCAGTTCTACATATCAGCCATGGGTTACCCTATTCTCCCCCCTCCCACCCCCTCCCCTTATCCCCAGCTTACCGCCCATTCCCACCTCCTCCAGGACAAGTCCTCCCCCGAGGACTGAAATCAACCTGGTAGACTCAGTCCAGGCAGGTCCAGTCCCTTCCTCCCAGACTGAGCCAAGTGTCCCTGCATAAGCTCCAGGTTTCAAACAGCCAACTCATGCAATGAGCACAGGACTTGGTCCCACTGCCTAGTTGCCTCCCAAACTGATCAAGCCAATCAACTGTCTCACCTATTCAGAGGGCCTGATCCAGCTGGGGGCCCCTCAGCCTTTGGTTCATAGTTCATGTGTCTCCATTCATTTGCCTATTTTTTTCAATAATTGAGTAAAACTGAAATTTATTATAAGCCACAGTCGAACTAGGGACCTCCATGCTATATATATATAGCCTCCATGGTTCTATGGGTTGTGGTCTGATTGTTCTTTAGAATCCACCTATGAGTGAGTACATACCATGACTGTCTTTCTGGGTTTGGGTTACCTCACTCAGGATGATTTTTTCTAATTCCATCCATTTGCCTGCAAATTTCATGCTTTCATTGTTTTTCTCTGCTGAGTAGTACTCCATTGTGTATATGTACCACATTTTTTTCATCCATTCTTCTGTTGATGGGCATCCAGGTTATTTCCAGGTTCTGGCTATTACAAATAGTGCTACTATGAACATAGCTGAGCATGTATCTTTGTGGTATGAATCAGCGTTCCTTGGGTATATATGCCCAAGAGTGGGATGGCTGGGTCTTGAGGTAGTTCGATTCCTAATTTTCTGAGAAACCACCATACTGATTTCCACAGTGGTTGTACAAGTTTACATTCCCACCAACAGTGGAGGAGTGTTCCCTTTGCTCCACATCCTCTCCAACATTGGTTGTCATTGGTGTTTTTGATCGTAGCCGTTCTAACAGGTGTAAGGTGGTATCTCAGAGTCGTTTTGATTTGCATTTCTCTGATGATTAAGGATGTTGAGCATTTCTTTAAATGTCTTTCAGCCATTTGTAGTTCTTGTTTTGTGAATTCTCTGTTTAGCTCTTTGGCCCATTTTTTTAATTGGACTGTTCAGTACTTTGATGTCTAGTTTCTTGAGTTCTTTATATATTGTGGAGATCAATCCTCTGTCAGATGTGGGGTTGGTGAAGATCTTTTCCCATTCTGTTGGCTATCTTTTTGTCTTATTGACTGTGTCTTTTGCCCTGCAAAAGCTTCTCAGTTTCGAGAGGTCCCATTTATTAATGGTTGTGCTCAGGGTCTGTGCTGTTGGTGTTTTATTTAGGAAATGATCTCCGGTGCCAATGCGTTCAAGAGTGCTTCCTATTTTCTTTTCTATTAAGTTTAGTGTAACTGGATTTATGTTTAGGTCTTTGATCCACTTGGACTTGAGTTTTGTGCATGGTGACAAATATGGATCTATTTGTAATCTTTTACATATTGACATGACATCCAGTTATGCCAGCACGATTTGTTGAAGATACTTTCTTTTTTCCATTGTATAATTTTGGCTCCTTTGTCAAAAACCAGGTGTTCATATGTGCATGGATTAATGTCAGGGTCTTCAATTCGATTCCATTGGTCCGTATGTCGGTTTTTATACCAGTACCAAGCTGTTTTTATTACTATAGCTCTATAGTAGAGTTTGAGGTCAGGGATGGTGATGCCTCCAAGGGTTGCTTTATCGTATAGGATTCTTTTAGCTATCCTGGGTCTTTTGTTTTTCCATATAAAGTTGAGTATTTTTCTTTCCAAGTCTGTGAAGAATTGTGTTGGGATTTTCATGGGGATTGCATTGAATCTGTAGATTGCTTTTGGTAAGATTGCCATTTTTACTATGTTAATCCTACCTATCCATGAGCATGGGAGATCCTTCCATTTTCTGATATCTTCTTCAATTTCTTTCTTTAGAGATTTAAAGTTCTTATCAAAAAGGTCCTTCACTTGTTTAGTTAGTGTTATCCCAAGGTATTTTATATTATTTGTGGCTATTGTAAAGGGTGATATTTCTCTGACTTCTTTCTCAGCCCTTTTATCATTTGTGTATAGGAGGGCTACTGATTTTTTTGAGTTGATCTTGTTTCCTGCCACTTTACCGAAGGAGTTTATCAGCTGTAGGAGTTCCCTGGTAGAGTTTTTGGGGTCACTTATGTATACTATCATATCATCTGCAAATAGTGAAAGTTTGACTTCTTCCTTGCCAATTTGTATCCCTTTGATCTCCTTTTGTTGTCTTATTGCTCTAGCTAGAACATCTAGTACTATATTGAATAAATATGGGGAGAGTGGACAGCCTTGTCTTGTTCCTGAATTTAGTGGTATCGCTTTGAGTTTCTCTCCATTTAATTTGATGTTTGCTGTTGGCTTGCTATAAATTGCTTTTATTATGTTTAGAAATGTTCCTTGTATTCCTGATCTTTCTAAGACCTTTATCATGAAAGGGTGTTGGATTTTGTCAAAGGCTTTTTCAGCATCTAAGGAGATGATCATGTGGTTTTTTTTCTTTCAGTTTGTTTATATGGTGTATTACATTGACTGATTTTCATATGTTGAACCATCCTTGCATCCCTGGGATGAATCCTACTTGGTCGTGATGGATGATTGTTTTGATGTATTCTTGGATTCGGTTTGCCAATATTTTGTTGAGTATTTTTGCATCAATGTTCATGAGGGAGTTTGGTCTGTAGTTCTCTTTCTTTGTTGCATCTTTGTGTGGTTTGGGTATCAGGGTAATTGTAGCCTCATAAAAAGAGTTTGGTAGTGTTCCTTCTGTTTCTATTGTGTGGAACACTTTGAAGAGGATTGGTATTAGTTCTTCTTTGAAAGTCTGGTAGAATTTTGCACTGAAACCATCTGGTCCTGGGCTTTTTTTGGTTGGGAGACTTTTGATGACTGTTTCTATTTCTTTAGGGGTTATTGGTCTATTTAAATGGTTTATCTGGTCTTGATTTAATTTTGGTATGTGGTATTTATCCAGAAAATTGTCCATTTCTTCCTGGTTTTCCATTTTTGTGGAGTACAGGTTTTTGAAGTATGATCTGATGATTCTCTGGATTTCCTCGTTGTCTGTTGTTATGTCTCCATTTTCATTTATGATTTTGTGAATTTGGGTGCTCTCTCTTTGCCTTTTGGTTAATTTGGCTAGGGGTTTGTCTATCTTGTTGATTTTTTCAAAGAACCAACTCTTTGTTTCATTGATTTTTTATATTGTTCTCTTGTTTTCTATTTCGTTGATTTCAGCCCTCAATTTGATTATTTCCTGGTGTCTATTTCTCCTGGGTGAGTTTGTTTCTTTTTGTTCTAGAGCTTTCAGTTGTGCTGTTAATTCATTGGTATGGGATTGCTCCATCTTCTTCATGTGTGCATTTAGAGCTATGAATTTTCCTCTTAGCACTGCTTTCATAGTGTCCCATAAGTTTGGGTATGTTGTACTTTCATTTTCATTGAATTCTAGGAAATCTTTAATTTCTTTCTTTATTTCTTCCTTGACTCATTGATGTTTCAGGTGGGCATTATTCAGTTTCCATGAGTTTGTGGGTTTTCTATAATTTTTGTTGTTGTTGAGGTCTAACTTTAAGGCATGGTGGTCTGATAAGATACAGGAGGTTATTCCAATTTTTTTGTATCTGTTGAGATTTGTTTTGTGGCCAAGCATGTGGTCAATTTTTGAGAAGGTTCCATTGGGTGCTGAGAAGAAGGTATATTCTTTTGTGTTAGGATGGAATATTCTGTAGATATCTATTAGGTCCATTTGAGTCATAACATCTGTTAGGTCCTTTATTTCTTTGTTAAGTTTCAGTCTGGTAGATCTATCTTTTGGTGAGAGTGGTGTGTTAAAATCTCCCACTACTAATGTGTGGGGTTTGATGTGCGTTTTAAACTTTAGTAGTGTTTCTTTTATGAATGTGGGTGCTTTTGTATTTGGAGCATAAATGTTTAGAATCGAGACTTCATCTTGGTGGATTTTTCCCATGATAAATATGTAATTTCCATCCTGATCTCTTTTGATTGATTTTAGTTTGAAGTCTATTTTATTAGATATTAGGATAGCTACACCAGCTTGTTTCTTAGGTCCATTTGCTTGGAAAGACTTTTCCCAGCCCTTTACTCAGAGGTAGTGTCTGTCTTTGAAGTTAAGGTGTGTTTCTTGTATGCAGCAGATGGATGGGTCCTGTTTTCTTATCCATTCTGTTAGCCTGTGTCTTTTTATAGGTGAGTTGAGACCATTGATATTGATGGATATTAATGACCAGTGATTGTTAATTCCTGTTATTTTTTGTGGTTGTGTTGTGTTGTCCTTCTGTGGTGTATGTTGATGTGGGATTATCTATTGCTTGATTTTTCATGGATGTGTTTAGCTTCTTTGGGTTGGATTTTCCCTTCTAGTGCTTTCTGTAGAGCTGGGTTTGTGGACAGGTATTGATTAAATCTGGGTTTATCCTGGAATATTTTGTTTACTCCGCCTATGGTGATTGAGAGTTTTGCTGGGTATAATAGTCTGGGTTGGCATCCGTGGTCTCTTAGTGTCTGCATGAGATTTGTCCATGATCTTCTAGCTTTCATAGTCTCTATTGAGTAGTCTGGTGTTATCCTGATGGGTTTGCCTTTATATGTTACTTGGTCTTTTTCCTTTGCAGCTCTTAATATTTTTTCTTTGTTCTGTGTGTTTAGTGTTTTGATTATTATGTGGCGAGGGGACTTTTTTTTTGGATCCAGCCTATTCGGTGTTCTGTAAGCTTCTTGTATCTTCATAGGTATTTCTTTCTTTAGGTTAGGAAAGTTTTCTTCTATGATTTTGTTGAATATATTTTCTGTGCCTTTGAGTTGGTATTCTTCTCCTTCTTCTATCCCTATTATTCTTAGGTTTGGTCTTTTCATGGTGTCCCAAATTTCCTGGACGTTTTGTGTTACGACTTTTTTGTCCTTAATGTTTTCTTTTACTGACACATCTATTTTCTCTATCGTGTCTTCAGTGTCAGAGATTCTCTGTTCCATCTCTTGCAATCGGTTGGTTATGCTTGTTTCTGTAGTTCCTGTTCATTTAGTCAGGATTTCTATTTCCAGCATTCCCTCAGCATGTGTTTTCTTTATTGTCTCAAATTCATTTTTCAGATCTTGGAATGTTTCTTTCATCTGTTTAATTGCTTTTTCTTGGCTTGATTTGATTTCTTCCCATTTTTTGTTCTTTTTTCTTCCATTTCTTTAAGGGAGTTTTTTATTTCCTCTTTAATGGAGTTTTTCATTTCCTCTTTAAGGAAAGTTTTTATTTCCTCTTTGAGTGAATGTTTTATTTCTTCTTTAAGGGCCTCTATCATCTTCTTAAAGTCATTTTTAGGATTGATTTCTTCTGTTTCTTCTGTCTTGGTATGTTCAGGTCTTGCAGGTGTAGAATCACTAAGTTCTGATGTTGCCATATAGGTCTTTATGTTGTTGCCTGTATTTTTGCACTGGCGTCTACTCATCCCTTCCTCTGTGCGGTGCAGGTGGTGTCTGTGTCTGAGAGTGCCTCTCTTGTTCTAATTTTTAGTCTTGGTTTAGTAGGGGTTCTTGGTTAAATTGGTGCTATTGGGCTATTTCTTCAGGGGCAGCTGATTTCAGTCGGTGAAGTATATACTTATGATTCTGGTGATCTGGTTTGGTGGTTGGGTAGCGCCTTCTTCTGTGTTCCCAGGTCACGTTTTGTTCATTTGTCAACTCCTCAGCTGATCTTGTTTCTTCAGACTTCAAACTGTAGGCATCTGAATCCTCTCCCAGATGGGTTTCAGCTGAGTGGGGTAGTCTCACCAACACCTCCAAGTTGTTGGGTTTCACAGGATCAGCAGCTGGGCCCTGGGTTGTCCTCAGATGGAGTGTTCAGATTCGTTCTGGTTCTGTCCCACGGAGATAGCTTCTTCCCAAGGTGTTGGGGTTAGAGGTGTCCCTGTTCCAAGCTGCGTCTGCTTGTCTCTGTCCCTGGGCCTGTCTACCTCTGCGATCTGCCGCTTGGCCTGTATGTCCCTGTCAGCTGCCGCTGGGTCTGTCTGCCTCTGCGGTCTGCTGCCAGGCCTGTATGTCTCTGCTGGCTGCCACCGGGCCTGTATGACCCTGTTGGCCGCCGGGCCCATCTACCTCTGCAGGCCACCTCCGCGGGCCTACCTGTGTCTACTTGTCTCTGACGCCGGGCCTGTCTACCTCTGCAGTCTGCCACCGGGCCTGTATGTCTCTGCCAGCTGCAGCCGGGCCTGTATGTCTCTGCCAGCTGCCGCCGGGCCTGTATGTCTCTGCGGGCCACCACTGTGGACCTACCTGTGTCTGCTTGTCTCCGCTGCATGGCCTGTCTACCTCTGTGGGCCGCTGATGGGCCTGTATGTCTCTGCCGGTTGCCGCAGGGCCTGAATGTCCCTGTTGGCCACCGCTGCCGGGCCCATCTACCTCCGGGGGCCGCTGCCACAGGCCTACCTGTGTCTGCCTGTCTCCGCCGCCAGGCCTGTCTACCTCTGTGGGCTGCCTCCTCGGGCCTATCTGCTTCTGCTTGTCTCCGCAGCTGGGCCTGTCTACTTCTCAAATCCATCTCTTGCCCCAGCCCATAAAGCATTC
Organism: Peromyscus leucopus; assembly: GCF_004664715.2. Lineage (NCBI taxonomy): Eukaryota > Metazoa > Chordata > Mammalia > Rodentia > Cricetidae > Peromyscus > Peromyscus leucopus. The sequence goes on along the minus strand of NC_051069.1, from coordinate 33,347,671 downwards.
TCTCTCTCTCTCTCTCTCTCTCTCTCTCTCTCTCTCTCTCTCTCTCTCTCTCTCCCACCTCCCCACCCTGTACTCTCTTACTACAATTATGCCCAATCACCCAGCATCAGGGCTCTTGGTTGGGTCATAAGTGGCACTTGGTTGAATACCGCCCGCTCCAGCCATAGAGATGGTGTGGAGCTATTGCCTTTCTCTTTCCCATGCCTAGAGACCTCGAGCAGCACTTGATATGATGGTACCTGATTTCCAGCTCTAGAGGCACCAGGCTGACTCCTGGTGGGGCTGGCGGCTCCTGGTTGACTGTGGCCCCCACAGATCCAAAAGTCTGGGGGGCACTATCTGTGTCCATCATCAATTCAGGTCCAGGTGGGGCCAATATATTTTGAAAACTGCCTTTTCAGGGTTCTCTAGAGGAGAACATAGTGTGTGTGTTTTTTTTGGGGGGGGAGTTATTAAAATGGCTTACAGGCTGAGCTCCAACTAATCTAAAGATGGCTGTCTACCAATGGAAAATCCGTGTACCTAGCAGTTGTTCAATTCACAAGGCTGGATGTCTCAGCTGGTCTCCAGTACACACCAGAATCCCAAAGAAGTAGGCTCTAATGCCAGTGAAGGAATGGACTTGCAAACGAGAGTAAGAGCAAGCAAGGGAAGAGAGCTGCTTCCTTCTTCCATGTCCTTTATATAGATGTGCCAGCAGAAGGTGTGGCCCAGATTAAAGGTGGATCTTCCTACCTCAACAATCTGAATTAGAAGTGGGTCTCTCCACTTCAAATGATTTAATTAAGAAAAAAATCCCTCACAGGTACACCGAGTCACCAGGTTTTAGTTAATTCCAGATGTAGTCAAGTTGACAACCAGGAATACCCATCACAATCACATAACTTCCCTTCCCCCAGCTCCTCCCAGATTCTCCCCACTTCCCTACCCACCCAACTTCATGGCCTATCTATCTGTCTATCTATCTATCTATCTATCTATCCATCTATCTTTTAAAAAATTGAAAATTGAAACAAAACAACAACATAAAACACCATAAGATAAAAAAATACCAAAACAAAAAGTGCACAAAAATCTTGAAGTCCACTTTCTATCGGCCAACTACTCCCTCCTTGAAGTGTGGTTGATATACCTAGTGACACTCCATTGGAGGAACCTGGTTTTCCCTTTCCCAGCAGATACCAACTACAAATAGCTTATCAGTTAGGGGTGGGACTTTGCATTCATGTCCCCTTTGCATTGCTGGGGACTCTTTTGAACCTGTACAGGTCTTGTGCATACCCACAGCATCTCTGTGAGTTCATTCATGAATCAGTCCTGTTGTATCTGGAAGACACTGTTTCCTTGGAATTGTCCCCTACCTCTCACTCTTACACTCTTTCTACCTCCTCTTCCACGTAGATCCCTCAGCCATGAAGGGAAGGAGTTAATGAAGACATTCCATTTGGGACTGGGTGCTCCAAAGTGTCTCACTCTCTGCACATTTTCCACATAGTTGTGGATCACTGTATTAACTCCCATCTGCTTCAAGAAGTTTCTCTCTTGAGGGTTGAGTGATATACTGATCTATGGGTATAGGAATATGTCTGTAGGAGTCATCTTATTGTTATGTTCCTTTAGCAGAATAATAGTAGTATGTTTTCCCCTAAGGCCTACAACCTATCTAGTATCAGGTTCTTGGCCACTTTAGCAGTGTCATGTATAGGTTCCATCTCATGGAATAGACCTTAAGTCCAAGGTAAAAGAAAAGTAATTTGTCATTCCCTAATACTTTGTACCACTATATTGCAGGTAGGTCACTGCTGTAGGTCACAAGCTTGTAGATGGGTTATATTGATGGTTATTTTTCTGTAGCTGGAGTTATCTCCAGTCCTGCCCAAGCCCTCAGCCACTCAGACCCACATAAACACACAGAGTCTTACATTAATTAAAACTGTATGGCCTAATGGCTCAGGCTTCTTGCTATCTAGATCTCACATTTTAAATTAACCCATTTCTATAAATCTATACCTTGCCATGTGGCTCATGGCTTACTGGTATCTTTACATCTTGCTTCCTCTGTGTCTGGTTGGTGACTCCTGACTCAGCCTTCCTGTTCCTAGAATTCTCCTCTCTGCTTGTCCTGCCTACACTATACTTCCTGCCTGGTTACTGGCCAATCAGCGTTTTATTTATCAACCAAATCAGAGCAACACATTCACAGCATACAGAGCAATATCCATAGCATTTTTCTCTTGCAATAGCATACAAAATACCTTAAGCACTATGAACATTAGTCACTAAGGATCAAACTTCTAATTGGACACCATCATGATTTCTCCATGTTCAATGACATACATAAATGATGTCTTCAACAATAAGAGCCTATCATTGGGTTGTGGAGGGTAACTGATAGCCGTAGCAATTGTCTGTGATTTGGGGGTGAGTGAGGCAGCTGCAGGTTCTCTTTGACCAATGATGCAATAAGTTGTAACCTATTTCTGGCACTGGAGGTTTTACTTGGTAGCATAATATGTCTGTTTGGGGCATTGTCTCCTCCATTATGGTGACTCTATTTAAATTACATATATATGCTGTGGGATGTCTTTCTGTATGCTGTGAATATATGTTATTCCCATTGGTTAATAAATAAGCTGCTTTGGCCTATGGCAAGGCAGCTTAGAGGTAGGCAGGAAATCCAAGGAGAGAGACAGGAAAGAGAAAGGTAGAGCTGAGAGAGACACCAGCCTGCCACCCAAGGAGCAGTATGTCAGCAGACCAGTAAAGCCACAGAATACATGTCAAAACATAGATTAAGATATAAGAGCTAGCTAGCAAGAGGCCTGCCATAGGCCATACGGTTTGTAAGTAATATTAAGTCTCTGAATAATTATTTTATAAGCAGCTGTGGGACCACAGGACCAGGTGGGACTGGAGAAAACTTTAGACTACACACACACACACACACACACAAAGACCTTTAAAGTTAGCTGTCACTCTGTCATATTCCCTTCTCTCTCTCTCTCTCTCTCTCTCTCTCTCTCTCTCTATATATATATATATATATATATATATATATATATATATATATATATACTTCTCTCTCTTTTGTTTTTGTTTTTGTTTGTTTTTCAAGGTAGGGTTTCTCTGTGTAGCTTTGCACCTTTCCTGGGACTCACTCTGTAGCCCAGGTTGGGCTTGAACTCACAAAGATCTGCCTGCCTCTGCCTCTTGAGTGCTGGGATTAAAGGTGTGCACCACCACTGCCCAGCTATATTCCCTTCTTTACCTTGCACTTTCATCCCACTCTCTGTTTAATCTTCCTATTCTAGTTTCTCCATTGTGTCTTTATACCACTATATACTATTTACTCTTTCTTGGAAGATACCCCCACCCCTGGTCCCTTACTAACTGCCTAACATCTTCAGTTATATGTATTGAACCACATATGTCTAAAGCTGAAAAGCTAACATCCACATAGAAGATGTGTTTGTCATTTGGGGTCTGGGTTACCATACTCAGGGTAATTGCTTCGAGCTCTATCCATTTCCCTTCAAGTTTCATTTTTCTTAATAGCTGAATATCATGCAAATGTTCCACATTATCATTAGCCATTCATTAGTTGATGGACATCAAGACTGTTTCTAATTTCTGATTATTAAGAATAGAGCAGCAATGGGCACAAATGAGCAAGAATCTTTGTAGTAAGATGTGCAGTCTGGTTATATGCTTGAGTGGTACAGCTGAATATTGTAGTAGCTTGGTTTTCAGCTTATTGAGGAACCTCCACACTGCTTTCAATGGGGGATGTACCAGTTTGCACTCCCCTCAGCAATGACTAAGTCATCCCCTCCCCTTAAGTCACCAGCATGAGCTATCATTTGTTTTCTTGATCTTGGTCATTCTGACTGGGATAGAATGAAATCTCAAAGTAGTTTTAATTTGCATTTCCCTCACAGCTTTGGGTGTTGAACATTTTTAAGTGATTTTCAGTCATTTATGTTTCATCTTTTGAGAACTCTCTGTTCAGTTATATACCCTATTTTTAATTGGGTTATTTATTCTCTTAATACTCAGGGTTTAGTTTTGTTCTGTTGGGGTTTTTTGGTTTGTTTGGTTGGTTGGTTGGTTTGGTTTGGCTTGTTGTTATTGTTGTTGCTATTTTTACTTCTTTATATATTTTAGATACTAACCCTCTACCAGATGTATAATTTATAAAGAATTTTCCCATTCTGTGGGCTGCTGCATTGCTTAATGATGGTGTCCTTTGCTGTACAGAAGCTTTTCAGTTTCATGAGGTCCCATTTACTAATTGTTGGTGTTAATGCCTGGGCTATTGGTATCCTGTTCAGAAAGTTCTTCCTATGTCAAAGAGTTCAAGAAGTCAATTATATTTTTATAAACAAACAGATGATTTATTTAACATATTTAAAATACAGTTGAGAGCATGTTGAGAAAGTCAATTATTGTAAGAGCATCAAATAAGATTCATAGTAGCATATATAATGTTTGGGCAAATATGAAAGCCTCCTTCTCCTGCTCAGCTTGGTGTCATCTCTGTGACCTCCAAAAGCCAGTTGTTTGGTGATCCCAGTAAATAAAGTGCAAAAATTGTGATGTAATTGTCTAAGTCTTCATCAAGATGCATGAAGCTCCAGTTCCAGCAGGAATGTTCTCACATGGACTCCTCAAGAATAGCTCCATCTAGTATCCACTTATGAATGAGTACATACCATGTTTGTCCTTCTAAGTCTGGGTTACCTCACTCAAGATGATATTTTCTAGTTCCATCCATTTGCCTGTAAATTTCATGATGTCATTGTTTTTTACTGCTGAGTAGTACTCCATTGTGTATATGTACCACACTTTCTTTATCCATTCTTCAGTTGAGGAGCAACTAGATTGTTTCCAGGTTTTGGATATTATGAATAATCCTGCTATGAATATAGGTGAGCATGTGTCCTTGTGGTATGATTGAGCATTCCTTGGATATGTGTAAAGCAAAGGAAAACCAGGCTGTAACCTACAGCTCTAGAGAAGCTAGCTAACAAGGAGGACTCTAAGAGGGATGAATGGATTGCCCTGGGAAGAGAAAATAGATGAGATCTCCATGAGTAAACTGGGGATGAGGGGTGGGAGATAGAGGGTAAGAGATGGGGGATGAGAACATAAGGGAATGGGATGGTCGAGCTAGAACAGGACAGGAGTGGGAAAGCAATGAAAGAGATACCATGATAGAGGGAGACATCATGGGGACAGGGAGAAACCAGGTGCTAGGGAAGTTCCCAGGAATCCCCAAGGATGACTCCAGCTTAGACTACTAGAAATAGTGGAATGGATGCCTGAACTGAACTGGCTTACCCCAGTAATCAGATCAGTGAATACCCTGTCATCATAGAGTCTTTCTCCAGTAACTGATGGAAGCATATGCAGGATAATCCACAGCCAAACACTAGGCAGAGCTCCAAGAGTCCAGTCAAAGAGAGAGAAGAGGAATTCTATGAGCAAGTGCATCAGGATCATGATGGGGAAACCTGCAGAGATGACCAAACTAAACTAATGGGAACTCATGAAATTTGCATCAACAGCTATGGAGCCTGCATGGGACTGGACTAGGCCCTCTGCATAGTGAGACAGTTGTATAACACGATCTGCTTAAGGGCCCCCGGCAATAGGATCAGAATCCATCCCTGGTGCATGAGCAGGCCTTTTGGAGCCCACTACCTATGATGGGACACCTTGCACAGCCTTGATGCAAAGGGAGAGCCGTGGACCTGCCTCTACTAAATGTACCTCCCCATGGGAGGCCTTACTTTCTTGTAAGAAGGAATGGAGGGCCAGGCAGTGGTGGCACACGCCTTTAATCCCAGCACTTGGGAGGCAGAGCCAGGCAGATCTCTGTGAGTTCAGTGCCAGCCTGGTCTACAGAGTGAGATCCAGAACAGGCACCAAAGCTACGCAAAGAAACCCTGTCTCAAAAAAAAAAAAAAAAAAAAAAGAGGGAATGGGGGATGGGTTTGGAAGGGGAGGCTGGAGGGGCAGGAGGAAGGAAGAGGTGGATCTTTGGTATGCAAGGTGAATTTAAAAAATTTCTTAATTAAAAAAAAAAATAGCTCTGATTCAGAACAGGGGCAAACAATCTAGACATTTAAGGATGTGGAGCAAGTTATCTTGAGAGTAATAGAGTTCCTAAGGAGAAAGATTAAATGCGGATACCCTGTTAGTTCATGGACTCAAGTAGAAAATAGCCCTACAGCAGGGGAAAAATCTATATCTGTACTTAACAAAGATGATATCAGATATGAACAATTAGGTTTATGGTATGAGGATGGTAGGTGGTTATGGGCAAAAAAATCTTTAAAATCAAATGTCCTAAGTAATCAGCCATTCTATTTCCATTTGTTCTTTCAGCATACTACACAGAGATCTATTATAGAGTATTAGTCAATGAATTATACATGTTATAAATGATGGTTAATAAAAAGAATTTCTTATCAGCCTATCATGATTGCATGCATATGTGTTCCTTCATTATGCAAGTAGTTGATTTGTGAGATAAAAATTATTCATGACTTGTTGTACAATAGCATGCAGGAGCCAGTTTACTGGGAAGAATAAGCATAATCAAAAGCATAAGTATTCACTGAATTACAGAATCAGGAAATATTACAGCATAGCAAAGTCTATCACCTACTTCTGCACATAAGGAAATTCTATCCTAATGGACTTCGTTCACATCTCAGGAAGATTCTTGAATAAGGGAGAAAAGAATATAGAGACCAAGAAGTATAAAATGCATCTGATTGCCGGTGTATACATGCTCCATAAACATGTGCAGTATGGATACTGTTTGCCCATTAACACTTTCTTCACTTAGACCCAACAGGCGGAGAGGAAGGTCCTTCATGTAAGTCTCCAGGATTCATGTTGAATCTTGGTGCCATTTTTTTTTCAGATGTCAGGATTTCCAGCTACAGGAGACCTTGAGTAAATAGCCTTGGATACCTATTCTTTAAGCTGGAGTCAGACTACCCAGACATCATCAAAAGATGACTGCTACTATAGAGCCTCTCGTCACCAGGCCAACGTGCATTCTTATTGAGCCAATGAAGGTAGACATCACCCTTTCACTTAAGGTGAAAGAAAACAATATCTAGACAGGAATCACAGAAACAATACAATTAAAAACTGCCACAAGATCCCAGGGTTGTGAAAGTTCAGAAGTTCGTTGTAATTTACTAGGCCTTATGATTATGACAATTACCACTTGGATCACAGAGGCACCTACACAACCTACTAAGAAGAGAGAGAGTAATTTAGTAATCATTTCATTTTTCTTACAGTCTCTAGAGCTAGTGTTATTTGGAAAGCCTTAATTGTCTCAATGGGGCAATCCAATTATTTCAAAGTGAATCCTGCAATCATTAGTGCCACACTGTTATCATTTCTATTTTCTAAGACAACTATGGAAGAAAACATTTTTACGTGGGGATATATTTAAAAATGGATTCCCATTTTAAAAACTAGCTCCCAACATTTCGTTGGTATCTTAGTAGGGGTTTCTATTGCTGACAATATACCATGACAAAAAGCAACTTGGGGAGAAAGAAGTTTATTTCATCTTACATTTCCAAGTAACAGTCCATAATTGAGCTAAGCCAAAGCAGGAACTTGGAGACAAGGAATGAAGCAGAAACCATGAAGGAACATTGCTTTTGGGCTTGCTCCTCATGGCTTGCACAACCTTTCTTGTGCCCAGGGCCAGCAGCCCAGGGGTGGAATGACCCCTAATAGGCTGGGCCCTCCAAAATCAATCACTCATTAAGAAAATGTCCTACAGGCTTGCCTATAGCCAGGTCTTACCGAGACATTTTCTCAGTTGAGTTTCTCTTCTCTCAGCCGACACTATCTTGTGTCAAGTTGACATAAAACTAGCCAGCATGGTGAGTTTTGATCACAAGAGTGAGAAGATTCATTGTTCATGGCATGTTTATCTTGTGGACCTTAATAATCTTGACATCTAAGTAACTGGACAGAGCACATAGCATTGAGAGAAAAGGAGGGAGAGAGAAGGAAAGCATAGGAGACTAGGGAGGTAGAGGAAGGAGAGCGAGAGAGACTACATGTGTAGACATTTTCATTTTCAAAACTGATTAAGATTTATTTCTGCTAGCCGGGCGGTGGTGGCGCACGCCTTTAATCCCAGCACTCGGGAGGCAGAGCCAGGAGGATCGCTGTGTGTTCGAGGCCAGCCTGGGCTACCAAGTGAGCTCCAGGAAAGGTGCAAAACTACACAGAGAAACCCTGTCTCGAAAAAACCAAAAAAAAAAAAAAAAAAAAGATTTATTTCTGCTAAGCTGAATGTGATGACTCATGTATTTAACCCCAGCACTCAGGAGGCAGAGGCAGGCAGATCTCTGAGTTCGAGGACAGTCTGGTCTACAGAGAGAATTCTAGTACAATCAGGGATACACAAAGAAACCCTATCTCAAAGATAAATAAATAAATCCATTTTATTAACTTTTGTGTTCTATGGTCAAGTTATCTCCCCTCTCTGAGCCAATGTTTCTTTATTGGCAATATTGATATAAAATGGAATTTTTCTAATTAAGTTTTTGTATTTCCGAAGGTCACACAAGAAAAATGTGAAGAATTATATAAAGTATATAAAGAGATACACATAAATATGCTGCTATTAACAGTAGTCATTTCTTCTAGGGAAGAAAACAGTGAGAAAATAAAACCATCTAATTCCTCATACTCCATCTTATTTCAGGATACATTGCCATAAAATATGTGAATGTGAACATGACCAGTATATTACAGGAAAACATTACCACAGACTTGATACAATGGACTGTGGTTCTATTAAGATTGTTTCTAACTGCTCATGCTACCAACTACATGTAATATGGACATTTTTATTGCACCTGTATTTGAAATGTATGCATATAAACAGAAATGGGAAAATAATATGCAAAAGGAAATTGGTTGCCTCAGTAAGACAGTATTTTTATAGCTTTTTAAAAATTTCTTATATCCCCACCTTTTCCAGATCAAGGTCTCCCCCGAGGACTGGGATTGACCTGATAGACTCAGTCCAGGCAGGTCCAGTCCCCTCCTCCCAGATTGAGCCAAGCGTCCCTGCATAAGTCCCAGGTTTCAAACAGCTAACTCATGCAATGAGCCCAGGACCTGGTACCACTGCCTAGATGCCTCCCAAACAGATCAAGCCAATCGACTGTCTCACCTATTCAGAGGGCCTGATCCAGTTGGGGGCCCCTCAGCCTTTGGTTCATAGTTCATGTGTTTCCATTCTTTTGGTTATTTGTCCCTGTGCTTTATCCAACCTTGGTTTCAACAATTCTCGCTCATATAAACCCTCCTCTTTCTCACTAATTAGACTCCCAGCGCTCCACCAGGGGCCTAGCCATGGATGTCTGCATCCAGATTCCTCAGTCCTTGGATGGGGTGTGCTGGGGGGAAGGGGAGGGGGGCAGGAAGGGAGAGAACAAGGGAATCTGTGGCTATTATGTAGAACTGAATAGTATTGTAAAATAAATAAAAAATAAATAAATAAATAAAGTTGCCCGGGGGTCAGAGCTATTAGAGCCATAGACAGAGCGTGGCGGTGGTGGCGCATGCCTTTAATCCCATAGATCTCTGTGTGTTCAGGGATACAGCCAGCATTGGAGACATACGCCTTTAAGACCTAGAGGGCTGTACATACTGACAGTGATGAGGCAGTCACGTGTTTGGGTTTACAACCAATGAAAAGGCAGAACAAAAGACTATGAAAACATAGGCACACAAGAAATAGGTCTCTTTCGGGAAGCTAGAAGCACCGCAGGAGGAAGGGTGAGATTTTAGCTCTGAGCTCTAACCTCTTGGCTTTTTCTTTAAAAAAAAAAAAAAAAAAAAAATCTTATATCCTATTATTCTGATAATTTTTCTTTTTAGTGGTGATTTTCATTACTTTATACTACTCAATATTTAGAGTTCTGTGTTTTTCAGTAAAGATAATTTTTTGTCAGGTACTCACCAACTAGAGTTTACTGTTTCAGAATTTCATGGGTACTGTATTTACATCAGTTTTCACCATTCTCTCCCCCTCCAATTTCTCCTATGGCCCCCCTCCTCTCAATTCACGACCTCTTCTTCTATAATTACTGTACACACTATATATATATATATATATATATATATATATATATATATCCATACATACAAATATATATTCAGCCTATATATATGAGGCCATTTGGTGTTACTCATATGTGTATGCTGAGAACTGATATCTTAAGATTGGGTAACTTATCAGAGGGTTCACCCCTGGAAAAGATCAGGTATCCCTCTCTCAGCAGCTATTAATCGCCTATAGCTCTCCATCTAGAGGGAGGACTTTGTAAGGTTTTCCCCATCTGCATTGAGCTGTCAACTCATTGTGAAGGTCTTGTTTGGGTAATCATATTATTGAGAGGTCACGGGTGCAGCTTTTCTGTGATATATAGAAGACACCATCTCACAGCAGACACACTGGTCCTCTAGTTCTCAGGAACTTCCCCTCACATTTTCCATACTGTTCCCTGAGCCTTAGGTGTGGTTGTGTTGTGGATATATCAACTCAGGTTGAGCATTCCATAATCAGTTGTTCTTGGCATTTTGGTCAGTTGTAATGGTCTCCATCTGTTAAAAAGAAAAAAAGGAGGAGGAGGAGGAAAAGCAGTTTCTTTGATGAGAGGTGAGAGCTCGCTGTCTTTGAGTGTAAGAACACGTATTTAGAATACAGTTAGAAGTTGTGCTCAGTTTAGCAAAGTGACAGTAGCAGGTTGTCTTTAGGGTCCCTAACCTCACCAGACACAGGAAATTGGCTAGGTTTATAGTACCAGCCATGAACTCCCTTCTGCCGAGTGGTCTTGAAGTCCACTTAAATAGTTGTTGGCTGTCCTCAGGGTAGAAGTACCACTACTGCACGTTGAGGAGTGTCTTGCCAAGCTACTCATTGTTGAGGTTCGCAGATTTTATAGTGAAATAGAATTGTTGATTTCTTTAGACACAAGAGTGTCAGTTTGAATAATGCCTTCAGACACTATGAGAGTTAATTCTCAGGGTAGAAGCTCTTTTAATCAAATGTCATAGTAATTCAGGGATATCTTTTAATCAAATGTCATAGTAATTCAAAGCAGTCGTCAAAATTATTTTATCCCCCGAGTTTTATCCTACATTTCTTCTGGTACAACAGCTTAGAAAATAATGTCTTTGTGAAAGCCAAGGATAAAATAGAGGACCACACTGAAGAAATGAGAAAAGGAAAAAATAAATGGGAAATAGAAATGAGAGAAAAAAAACTCACATGAAAAAATATAAATGGCCAATAAATATATGGGGGGCAACATCTTTAGCAATGAAGCAAGTGTAAATCCAAACTCTGCAGAGATTTCATTTCACCACAGTCAGAGTGGGTACCTTCAATAGGACAAATAAGAGTAGGAGTCCAGGAAAGGGGCCTAGAGAGATGACTCAGCATCTAAAAATAGTGGCCAACCAATATCTGATATGACTCAAGGCCTACTCCATGAGATGAAACCAATACCAGAGACTGCTTTGGTGACTAAGAACCAGAGACAAGATAGTCCAGGAACCTAGAATAAAACCAAATACTACTGTTCTGAAATATATACATATATATATTCGGTGGTGAGTGGCTTCCTGATAACCTTCTGCTAGACTCATAGCCCAATGCTTTGTTCAGCCACCACCAGAGAAGCTTCCTCCTCTGGCAGATGGGAGAAAATAAGGAGACCCATATCCAGATATTATACAGAGAATGGGACCTTGGAACACTCCGCCCTAATTGGGATGTCTTCATTCTAACCCTCCCCGTAGGGCTCAGGGAACCCTGCAGAAGAGGAAGTGGGCATGGAGGACACCGAGGAAACGAGGTGATCTAAATAAACAGGATCCAGGCACACATCAGCTCACAGAAACTGAGGCAGCAAGCCCAGGGCCTTAACAGGTCTGCAGCCTGCAACAGATGGAGTCCTACAGCCTGAAAGGAGATGTGAACTCAAGCCCCCATCCTTAACTCAGAAGCAATCTCCAATTGATAACCACTTGCAAATAAAAATGTAGTTTCCTCCAAAGGAATCTCCCTGGGAAAACAAACTGCTCTTAAGGGTAGGTTGCCTGGCCAGCAGTAGACGGCCCACAGCAAACAAACTCAGCAGCATCATTGGAAGTTCCTTGTCTCATGACATGCTAGGGCTTGTCTGTATTTTGGTTTATTTTTTATCTTATTTTGTTGTTGTTTTTATTTTTATTTTGGAAGTTTCTCGTCTCATGACATGTTAGGGCTTTTCTGTATTTTGGGGTTTTTTTTCATCTTATTTTTTATTTTTATTTTATTTATGTGTTTTTCTCTCTTTTTATACTACAGGTCCTTTGCATACATAGTATGGCTTTCAGTTTACTGTTTTTATGGGGTTCCTGAATGTGGGAAGAAGTGTGTCTCTATGTCTATATCTGTTCCTTGTGCCTTTTCTTCACCTTTTTTCCTTCTGTTTGTTTATTGTGTCCTATTCCAGTGTGTTAGTTTTTATTTTATTCTATTTTAATTATCCCCTAGAAACCTGTGTGTTTTCTAATAAAAGACAGAAAAGGAGTAGATCCAGTGGGAGGGGATGTGAGGGGAAACTAGGAAGAGTAGAGGGAAAGAAAACATAATCAGAGACATATTATGTAAGAAAAAATTCTATTTTCTTTTTTTATTTAAAAAAATTTTTTTTGCTTTTATATATCAACCCTTTTTCCACCTCACAAAAGGGAAAAAGAAAAGATGTACACACCCCTTTATGTACTGCCTAATTTTATGTTGCCATGTCTAACTTTGATACGATAGTTTTTGCTTCATCTATTTTATTTTGTCATGTTTGGTTGCTTGTTCTTTACTAATGGAAACATTAGGGGAGTGGATTCTAAGGGAAGAGGGGTGGGGAGTAACTGGGAGGAGAAGAGGCAGGGAAACTATAATCAGGATACAGTGTATGAGAAAAGAATATTTTCAATAAAGGGAAAAAAACAGAAGGAAAAGTATTTGGAGACAGTTTTCTTGGCTCCCAGGAAAAGGCATTTAAGGAGTTTTTGAACATCCCTTTGGATCCAAACCTAGTGCGTACCATAGTTTTCTCCTCAAGGACTCCACAAAATGTTTTCTCTGTCAAGTTACAAAGGCAGTTCTAACAAGAAATGATTCTTGCACCTTATGGAAGATAGGGGACTGAAATAACCCACTATACCAGAAGATTTTTTTTTGTTTTTGTTTTTGGTTTTTTTTTTTAGATTCAGAGCTTTAGTCTCCCTAGAAGCCTAAATAAATAGGCTTCTTTGAGAAACCGCATTGAAGACCTGAGTTTCTACAACACACCCCAAACTTCTAATGGGCATTCCCTTTTGTGGTGCCAATTAACTGAGCACTCATCCAAAAGACCTGGGGATTGTCTGCTTCACAGACTCCTCCCAGTGCCAACTAACCCCAGCACACGTAGATCTGACTGCAACCTGGAACTCCTTCAGTTACACCTGTCAAATGCCTCTAAGGTCCGTTTCTGACATCTCTTTCTATGATATCAGACTTTGTTTGCCACATGTAGCTCTCTCAAAGAACCTTCCCACAGCTTGGTTGCTCCAACACCTTATGTTCCAAGGTCAAGGGTCAAACCAACAGACAAAGGATTCCACGGTAGTTTGTTGCTCTGACAACAGTCTGCCCTTTATGTAAGAACGGTAAAGGGAGGAAGTCATCTTTTCTGCTCTACAGGTTACTTCAGCTTTTGCCTCTGTTGATGTCTGTGGCAACACCTCTGCAGTCAGTGAACATTCAGATTTCGTCCTTCTTCCTGTGACTGATGAAAGAAAAGACATGTGAAACATTGGTGATAGTCTCCGATAGAAATTTTTATCCACAATGATGCATCTCCCAAACAGAAGTATCCAGAGTGTCAACATAGTCTTCTCCTCTGGGGCCATACTCATGTTGGTAGTAGGATTAATCATGGAAAACTGGGTGGAACTGATTCCCAAAATAAGAAAGGATAAGACTACCCACAGTCCATGGCTGGGTTGCTGTCCTGCTTTTTGGCCTGAAGGTCAGAACTATACTATGGAAAGTGGTGGGTGGAGAGGAAAATTTCATGGTTCCTTGACTTTCATCATCTGATCAACTTACCCATTATTCCTGGGAGCAACTTTCTCAGGCCACAGTAAATCCATTTGCAAACATAACATAGTGGAGGAAAACTAAAATTTCACCATTTAGATTTCGGGAGAAAATATTAGGATCTCACTGGTTTAAGCACTGGACTTTTGATAAAAATGGTAAGTAGCAGTAGGGTTACCAGCACAACTGGACATGAGGGGTATGACAATACGACCGGCCAAAAGGCAAATGGATTTTAGCATCCCTAAGAGAGAATGGGTGGAATAAGGTACTCAGCCTATGAGTTATGAAGGAGCTTATAAAATCACTAAGTTTCTGCTGGGTCTCTCAGCTGTCTCAAGCACACACCTTCTGACTTTTTTAGATCCTCACGAAAGTTTGACCTCGACAGTTGTGGAAATGAGTCTAGAAGAAATATCTTACCATTCTCTCAATACAGCTTCTATTTCCCAACAGATAGCCTGGGGACGATCAGTAGCATCATGAAGATGAGTCTCAACATATCCATCTATCTTAATTTGATCTTAGGTCTGCAATTCACCTCTATGATTTCTCAAAATAAGTGTGTGCACCTCCTAATTGGTTTCCTGAGTTTCTTCACAGGTAACAGCTCCCTGGCTCCACTGGCACAGATGGAAGTTGAAATGGGCTTTTAGGTCCCACCCGTAATCCTTAAATAGCTGGTCTTTCCAGTTCTCTGATTCAAGGGTATATACTGTTCCTGAGTTAGATCTGTCACTAACTTATGATCACTCTATGAAATGGCTGTCCTGGAAGTGACAGTTTGGGAAGTAAGGTGAATTGGGGGTGAAGATGTGACTAATGAGTTTAAATTTCTTGAGAAAAAAAATTTCTTTATTTTGGACAATAGGTTGCCTTTTGTTCTATGCAGTCACTGTGTATCATCACAGGCTAAATAAGGGTCAACAAATGTACTTCGTTACCTACAAGGTCAAGTGGATCGCTTTCACTGTCTACTTAGCCATCGCACTCTTCCTTACCTGTGGTGAGTATCTCCAGGGCACTAGAAGAGAGACAAAAATTGGTTAATCCATACAGAGTGAAGTAAGAAATGATGAAAATGGAGAATCGAGGGGAAGAGGCCAAACCCATGGTTTAAAAGGTGAAAAAAAAATCAGCTGGACAATCTAAATACAGTTCTTAGAAGCAGAAAGCTGAAATTGGACGTGGTAGGCTATCCCTGCCTCTAACAGCACTCCTCATCTTCTCCTTTTCAATATTTTTAGTGCTTTACAACTTCAAGGGAGAGATAAACCATGAAGGTCACCGCCAAGGACAGTGGCTGAAAACAAGGTTCAATTATGTTAGAGGGCCAGAGAGCCAAGGAAAAGGGCGTGGTGCCAAAGCAGTGACAAGACAAGCAGTGTCAAAGCGAATATGAGAGGGACCCACCAGGACAAGGGGTCCCCTTCTCCTTCTCCTGGGGAGTCTTTAAAATTTCATAAGAATTGCACCTCCTCAAAGAACCCATATCGAAACACATCTTCATTCAGAATGAACCCTCCACAGGTTACTGTGGAGAATTCCACTCCCTCTAACTAAATCACTCCTTCTCCAGGATGACTCCAGAGAGGAGCTGGGAAGCATTCGCAAGGCTCAGTGGTCAGAGTCTTCTAAGAATTTGGAAGGCAGTGGTCCCACACCTCTTCCCAGTACACTAATCCTGCTCCCTTGTGTCTCTGTCCCTAGGTATCTTCTGTTTCATGCAGTGCACAAATAAATGTGCCTGCCTGAAATTCTGTATACCATCCAGCGAAGTTAGTAGCAGAAGGCTGTCTGGGAGTTCAATCCAAGTTATTTCACTTCCAGAGCGCACCACAATGCCTCGGAGCATTGTCCATGTGCACTCTATGACCTCAAACGAAGGTACCCTGCACAAACCACATGTACAATCACGTCGTGTAACCTGGGCTGTATGAGTTAGCTGTGTGTGTGTGTGTGTGTGTGTGTGTGTGTGTGTGTGTGTGTGTCCCCAATAATTTCATCTGTGTATGGCATTATGAATATGTATGAATGCATTGAGGTCAATGAAAATATTCCAAAAATGTCACTTTTTAAATCTTGGCTTTATAAACAATTAATATCCTCTATATTTGTTATTAATGCAAAAAACTTTAAATAAATCGTATTTGCTGCACTGTTAACTCTATAACAGTATAGAATACTTTTTTGTTTTACTGTGTAGTATTTTGACCATATTGATGGGAAGACACAGCAATATGATAAACACCTGTAGATACATCACTCCACTTTATGAAATTTTAACATTACATCCTTTCTTATTATTTCCACTATTTCTACTGGAAGTTTTTTTTATTCAAACTTGCATTCCTCTAGACATTTTCCTAATCTCATCTTTACTTACTATGATAAAAACACTTTTCAGAATGGCTTGCTGGTGATTTTACATCATGAACTCATTTCTACCTCAATGCCTCTGGATAAATGATGTCCAACTAACCTTTCGAGTGTTTGGAGAAATTGTGTAGGAGTAGGACACAGTGGCAAACATAAGCTAGGACAGAACCAGGAGGAAAAACAAGAGGAAGTTTATCACCTCTGTGAATCAGTAGCTATTCAGTTTTCCTATAGCAATGGGGCAACATCACATAATAGGTCAATGATGGCAGCGATTCCTGTTAGAGTAAGCATGCAAACATGAACCGAACTTCCCTAAAGACGCTTCACCTGTGTTAAATGCAGGCTTCCGCTAGGTAGCTAGAGCATCACATTATGTTGGTGGAGATACAGACTGTTTTAAGATAAGTGCTAAACTGTTTGGGGCTATTTTACACCCCCATTAATCACTAGTTACACCAATGTTTGTATCAAGCTTAACATGTTTGAGACTATAAGGCAAATCTCACACAATGTATTAGTAAGCTACTTATAAAACAATTAGTTTCATGATATACAATGAATAACTCAAATGTCTTGTCATACATATATGTATGTATATTTATAATACTTATTTATATATGTATTTTTAAACAAATTTCTTAAGAAGCCTTGTGGAGAAAGCATTGGTATGTTTCTCCTTGTTCTCTACAGTCTGCAGCACCAACCAATTGACTAAGCATCCTTTTCCCCCATTTCCCAACTCATTCTTAAAAAGTCTCTCAAATAGACCTCAAACTGAATACTCTTGTACTCTCTCTAGCCATTTGAAAAGCAGGCCATCAACAGTAGTGTGAAACAGCGGCTCTCTATAGGCATGTTTGAAACAAGTTTCTTTAGCCTCTGAGCACTGCTGACTGTTGTTTGTCATCTTCTACTGGGTATCTCTCTAACTTGATGCATTGTGCTTTGACTGTATTATTTTGTTTCCAATGACTGTTCTTTGATGTGTTGTTTTATAGCTGTTTTCTACTACTTAAGAGAACCAATGTATGACACTTGAGCTGGGGATATTTTCATCTTCAAGTTTATCCTACTCCTCTTTGAGGTCATTTCCCAGGCTTGCCATCTAGGAAGAGATTTTTCCATCGGCAGTTTTCATTTTTCTTATTACTTAAAATATTGATTGTTTTAGGTACCAACTATGCCTTTTGAGCAAATGGCAGACATCACGCCAAGCTTTGGGTGCTAGAGCTACATCACTGGAAAACCAAATGTAGCAAAACAGTAGTTACCAGCCTGGTGAGAATAGGTGAAATTGGTACAGTTTTACTTTCAGGGCCATAAAAAAACCCACATAGACAAGAAGAAAGGGGTAGGATATTAAAGATGATTTGAAGTTAGCAAGAGCATGGCTGAAAAACATGGGAGAGAAAACAGGCAGCTAAATGTGAATACAAAATACTTGACCTGCCTGTCAAGTCTTAGTATTAGTATGAAGAAGGAAGAATGAATGTGAATTCTAATGCATTTGTCCCATCTGTATTGTAGAGTATGCTGTTTGTGCACCAGTAAATAGTATGGATGTTTATTGTTTCGGCACAGAAACTTTGGAAGGAAAACAATATTCAAATATTTGTAATGAAAGAATTTTATTAGTGCCTAAACCTTATTTCAATAGTTAGAATCCTTTAGGTTTTCATAAGAAGTTCTAGGGTATTATAGTGCAGTAAAGTGACTGGATAACTTTACTGTGCAGTTCACAAACCTAAAAGAGACACCATATCAAACCTCTCTACTCAGCCAGATCCTTCATATCCTTCCCCAAGGTCCAGCTCAGTAAGTCTATTACTTTCTCTTTCACACACCACCACAAGCTCCCTGATCCAGCCCAGGCCCACACCCTGTGCCCCAGCTTAGTGTGGCCACCGGTGCCTGGGCCCTCTCATTGTACATCCAACCTCTTCACCCAGCCAGATCTATTCTCACACTCCAAGTTTGGAACAGGATGCACACCTTTCACACCAGCTCAGTTTTATCTATCCACCTGACTTCATTCCAGAATCTAAGCCCAACCCAACTAAATATCCTTTCTTCTGCCACAACCTGTTCTGTCCATATCAGACACAGGACTAATGAAGTCCAGATGTCCAGATCTCATCGCAAAATGCAAACAATATTAAAGATCAAGGCAGAATCTCCCCTCCAAAACATACAAGTCCTGTAGAAATGCTTGCCAGGGAGAATTACATAGATGAACTACAGCACACAAAGTTTAAAAGAACATAAACTTCATCAAAGAATTCAAGGAGTTTAAAAGACACAACTCAATGAAATTAAAGAGAATCAGCTTAAGGAAAACAACCACCTAAATAATGCCCAAGAAAATACAAACACAAGGATGATAGAATGATAAAGACAATCCAGAATTGAAAATGGAATTAAATAAGAGAGAGAAACACTGATGAGTATTATGATATATCACGCAGGGGACCCTAGCTGGCCAGGCCAGGGTATCCCACACATGCAGGGAAACATGGCGGGCAGATGCAGCAGTGGGAGACAGTGCATGGAACAATCACTGCAGCCATGTGGCGGGAGTTTATTACAGTAGAGAGATGAAGAGAAAAGATAGGAAAGAGGGAGACAGGGAGAAAGAGAAGGGAGGGAAAGCAGAGGGGCAGGTTTCCAAGGGGCAGGTCAGAATACTAACATTCCTCCATTTTGATTATTATAAAAAGGTGAGTTATGAGTAGCAAGTGGGGGAACAAAGGCACTGAATTCCTGATTCTGCTTCAAGCTGACATGGTGCAAAGTGGAGAGGGGGAAACCGGGAGTCATGCACAATGCCGGGATCTCATGCATCTGTTCCTTGAGGGAGCTGAGAAGGCAGGCTGCATCAGTGATGTTCTAGGAGCTTGAGGAATAGCACACCAAATCAGAAGTATAGAAGCCACAGCATCTGCTGTTTCTCTAGAGGTCAAGTAGGAAGAGTGAATCTGCAAAATATGCTCGAAAAATAGGCGGGGTCAGAAATGGTCTCTGGAGGTTGTTAGTTTTCATCAAACCAAATTTTTTGATACAGTAGCAGAACTTTTCCCAGGTATCTGTAAGACAGCTGGAATAGATTTACATCATAACAAAAAAGTTAAAATTCCATAGAAATTTAGGGACTCTTAAGAACCGTTTGTAGTCAATGTTGTATTAGTTTATCAAAACTGCATCAAAAACTTTGAACCTCTGGAGTTATATCTGAAACCTGTACCATGAAGTTTGTGAATGAGGCACAATGTATTTTTAACAGGAAACTTATTAATGAGCTATGAAGGTGCATGTAGTCTTGAGATTGGGGTTGTTAAACTGATACATCCTAGTCATCAAACACCATCAGATCTGAGAAGGATAAACTTAAAAAGAAGTGAGACAACTTTCCTAACTTCATATAAACAAGCCAGGATATACTGAGAGCAGTCAATAGTAAAAAGCTATATTGGAATCTGTTCTGTGAGTTTATCTGATCTGGTAACAAGATAAATTGTGTCTAGACCTAGCCATAGAGAAAAAAAATAATTATGTTTGGCTGGACTAATCTACATCAGCCTTCAGCAAGTCCATGTGTCCACAGGTTGAAGTCAGTAGTCAGTGCCTGGATGTGTCAGTCAGCCAAATGGAAGTCCACTGAAACAGATACAGACTAGAGGCAGAGTTAAAATTTATGAACTTATTTGGAATTTTCAGGCCTGTAGTTTTGGTAATTGGAGACCAGGAGGGAGAAAATGCCATCCTCAGGAATAGACTCATACCTATAGGTTTCCAAGGGGCAGGTCAGAATACTGACATTGGTTTCCAAGGGGTGAGTCAGAATACTAACAATGAGAACTCAAGCTGGATGAAGATGAAATTGAATAGCCCAATAATTCAACTAAAAAATGCAAAGGAAAGCCTGACAAATAGAATGAATCAAGCAGAATATAGAATGCCAGGAACAAAGCACCATTTAGACCAAATAAGGGAGGAATAGGAAATTTCAAAAACAGGAAAGGGACATACAGGAAATGAAAAAGACAAAACCTTTGAATTACGGGCATAGATGAGAGAGAAAAATCCCAAGTCAATGGCATTGGCCAGATCTTCAACAAGATTAAAAGAAAACTTCCCTCAAACTAAGAAAAGCCATGTGAATAAAGATACAAGAATCACACAAGACACCAAATAGACAAGAAAGAATATCCCCACAGCACACCATACTTAAAATCCTAAGCATACAGAAAATGCTTTGAAAATTGCAAAAGTAAAAACACAAGTCATATAAATTCCTTATCGGTCAGATAAGATGAGTAAGTTCAAGAAATGTGTTGCAACATAATATGGAATTAATAATATATTTATTATACTCTTTAAAAAAAAGTGTTAAGATGGTGAAAGTATTCTGACTCTCCCTGTGCCAAAAACAAGGTGTCTATGTGGATTAATGTATACATTAATTAGCTAGAGTTAGTAATTTTCCAACATGTGCATACACATATATACATATTTCAAAATGATATGTTGTACATATATGGTAAATACAATTTATGTCAAATTTTAAACAATGTTTTTAAAAGAAATGTTTGGAATTGGGTTGTTTTGTTTTGGTGTTTCTGACTTTAAAAAAGGGTAAAGCAGTTGGAATTTGGAAGGACTGGCAAGAAGGCTTAGCAAGTAGAGGCGTTAGCCACCAAGCCTGATAACCTGAGATCAATCCCCTGTACTCACATGGTGTGAGATGAGAACTAACCCCTTCAAGTCTCCTCAACCTCCGCATGTGTGTTATGGCCTACAATGCACACAAGAGGGGTGGCGGGGAAGAGAGGAAGAAGAAGATGAGAATAAACAGATAAATAAATGGTTAAAAAGTGATCTTTGCATTGTCTTTTTTACTGCTAGACTGTAAGAGAAACATAACCAAGACATCAATGGTATAAGGTCCTTCTTACTATAGGCTAGAGGCTCTTGGTTTGGGGCACAAATGTTCTATTTCTTTGAGAGGTTTCCCCTTTGTTTCTTCATGCCATCAGAATAGTAAGATTTTAAGGAGTCATGGAACAAATGTGACCCTAAAGTGCCTCTAGTCATACAAGTACCTCCTCTAATAGGAAGAGTCATGGTGTCACTCAAATCATCCAGCTCATCAAGGGAATACATTGAGGTTGTGCTTCAAGCTCAATAATAAGCAATATTGTTTCTCTGTCTGTGTCCTGCACAGACTCAGGAGACTGACTGCAGCTGCTGTAGACAGCTGGTCGCAAAACTAAGAACTCAGCTTCATGGGTCCCAGCCATCTCTCTGTTGGTTTCTGCCTTAGGGACCAAGTTTGAAATTTTGAGAGAAATGTATTGTGCATAAGTAAGTAATTATACTTTTTATCATGCATAGGTTATTCACTTGATAAATTCGTTGAGGAGAACTTTAGTGAGAAGTTGGCATCTGCAAACCTTAAAAATTCAGTAGCAAAAAAATAAATAGAATTCAGTAGCAATGTATTGCCAACTTTCAAACCGGAAGGGCATCAGGTTTTGAGCAGAATCAAGCTCATGCAACAAAAGACTGAAATTTCATCTGGCAAAGAACAGCTTTTTCATAAAATGGGGGCAAAGGAATCCCCTGAGGTGTGGCCACAGTGTATGAATGGCACAGTTCTCTAAATCCTATACATGTATTCTTGTATCCATAAATATTAATATGGCATGAGTAGTATAAATTTGTAATTAGCGTTTGAGTCCTGTGGCATGTTAAAGGAGCGTGTTATTAAACTCATTATTCTTCATGCATGGAAGCGAACTACAAGAACACAAAGCCAGAAAGAGACACTGGCAGTGGGAGCAGACAGCTGTTTCCTGAACAGTGGCCACATAATAAGTGATAGAAATAAGAGCAGCTGATGGCAACAGCTGAGGATAATGCCAAATGACTATGGATTAAAGAAGTAAAATCTAGACCAAAACGCTTTCAGGAAAACCTGGGAGTCAGGGAATCTGCTATCGGGGAGACCTAGTCCTTGCATAAGAACCAAATGCCTTGGGTACCAGTCATGCTCCATTTCCTGTTAGTGAACTCAGGGGTCACAACTTGTGCCCTAAGTCAAGTCCAACCACCAGTCCTCCATAAGTCAATTTAAAAAGCCAAATTAAAAGTGGAAAGCAGAAAACAGAGATATATTCCACACGGCTACATTGGGAAGAGAGATAAGGAGATCCAGTGAACAATCCCAACTCTCCCTCATCCCACCCACCCCTCCCTACCCCCTGCCCACCATTGACTCATTGTGTGGACTTCAGTCCCATCCTCTGAGGTGGTCTGACAAGTTGTCAGAATTGTGCGAAATCTTTTTCAGGGAGACAAGCACCCCTCTAGTTGGTGCCCTTTCCTTCTCCCATCCTGAGATTCCTGGGGAAATTTCCATTTGGGACCCACTCTTTCAACAGTCTGAGAGTCAGATTGAGAAACATGTCTTTTTATAATAGCCTCCGATCTGGGAGGCCTGTTCCACCGCACACCACAACAGAGTCCAGCAAGTCAATATATTTCTATCTTTTCAGTGGCCTCGTTTATAAAATAAAGTAACTGTGCTGTTGTGTGACAGAGACTGGAAGATTTGAGCCAGTATGTGCAGCACTTCCAGGGGAATTTTGTTTGTAAAGTAGATGCACTGCTCTAATACTTAAGGAAAAGCATTTACCACAGCCCAGGGAATCCTGAACAGCCTGATAGCAAAGCATCCTTCAAATCATCCAAGTTGATGACAAAGCTCTAGGTGCCCTTTTTGCTTTTCTTTTCTTTGTTTTGCTTTCTTTCCTTCTTTCTCCCCACATCCATTCAGAAAGAGATAATTATGAAAAGCTGAGTCAAAATGGAGGCCCATGTGCAAAACCCTAACAAATGTGTGTACGTGTGTAGAGCTAGAAACCATGAGAGAAGCATGACTTTCTGCACCTGTGCATGTAGGAACCATTACACACCCTTCCTGAAGACTTTTACAAGCAGATGCCTACAATAAGAGCTTTTCCTAAGAACTTTCCAAGCCAGAGCTTGCTCATGAGTTATGGGGTAGCTATCCAGATGTACAAGAATACTTATATAACATGCTTTTAATGTTCTATTCATGAACAGGGGATGAGAACTCTTGCTATAGGACCTTGTCACCAGCCTTCTTTTATTTCAAAACAAATTATCTGGACTCCTTCCTCTTGCATTTAAATGTTTCCCTTTGTCTCAACCTCCTTAGATATGGTTCAAGGTAGACATAATCTACATTGTAGTATTTCTTATTGTCTTTGAAGAATACTTTTCTCTCTCCCTCTCTTCCCCCTCTTCTCTCTCTCTCTCTCTCTCTCTCTCTCTCTCTGTCTCGTTATTTAGATTGACAAAATTAAGTAAACCGTACATCTCAGGCCAAGATAAAATATGAGTATTTTTCTATATGGGACAAAATCCTCATCTATTTCAATCTTTTTTTTAATCTCTCTACTCCCTAATGCCTTCCCCTGCCTCCTCTGAAAGGCAGTACTCATTTATATGGAGTCTTATATCATGTATATTGCTGTTTAGTGTTGACTAAAAGCAGCTCATCAGTCTTCTCAGCTCAACTAAACTTTGAACAAACATAGCAATAACCCAGAGCGATGGCAGGTCATGGTAGAGGCAGCACTCTCTGAGACAGGCTAGAAAGACAGACAAAGAGAACATGTGAGGAAAATCAACCCTTAACTCAAGAGTCTAGTTGAAGTCTCTCAACAGATAAGAGTAAAATATCTTGGCACAACTAACAAAGATCACTAAAAAGATTTTCTACATAAAAATATTTCTTTTCGTGTGCAGATAGTTCAAATAAGAATGTTAAAATAGCAATGGGGACTAGCGAGATAGTAGGTAAAGTGATTCTCATGTAAAAGTACGATTGATTAGAGTTTAAATAACAATTTAGAAAGTATAGTCATTGTAGGGTTAAAGTGGACAAAAAAGCAATGGGTTGACAGATCACATTGAAGGGTCCTCACAAGGTTATGGGAAAAAATTACAGGACAGTAGGGCAGCTTAGAAAGTCAGAAAAAAATTAAGGGAATGTGGGAAGGGAGAGAAGCCCTTCACCCTAAGGCTGAGAATCAAGAAAGTTCAGTTGAACCAGTAAGTCCAGGTTTCTCTGCAGATATAATGCTGTGTGTTTAAGATATTTCAATGAAGATGTCAAAACAACAAATGGACCATGCTTACTTAGACAGCCAGAATGTCTGTGACCAAGTTCAGCTGTGTTGCATCCCTAAATCTAAACAACATACTACATAAAACTACAATTTCACTTACAAAAGGAAATTAAAATAAAGAAATGAGTTCATAAATCTCTAGTTAATTTTTAAAAATTTGGTTAATCTTTTAAGTGTAAATTATATACTTTGAGCAAAGTAACTTACAAAGTCGTAGGCATACACACACACATATATACATGCATACATATATATATATACATATACTCATCAGCTATTATATATATACATTCCTTTACTGTAATTTACCATTCTACTATCTTTTTCATTCAGTTCCAAGTGTTTCCTAATAGTGTACATTATAATTTTTTTATCCAAGAGTTTATTCAAGATGATTTTAAATTTCTAAGAAGGAAGTTATATCTACTTACATGCTGTTTCTTTTAGCTATTTCCCTGTAACTTAATTTTATTGTAATACAAGAACCCACAGTATCCTGGCTGCATACTACTTCTTCTTTGCTTGTGTTCTGTGTGAATACCCTGTGGCCATTTGATGAACACGTGGTCTGATTTGAAGGTGAAGAGCTTTATTCATGTCTGTTGGAAGGCCTTGATAGTCAGAGGTTGCGGTCTATCATGGCCTGGCAACTTTTTCCAAACCTGAATGACACTGGGGACTCCCTCCCCCACTGTGAGACTTTCTCCTCTCTACCTGCCCTTATCTGGAGAATGTCCTTGGGCCTGGAGGACTGACCTTATCTGAAAGCTGTCTCTAAGCCTGGATTCGTGATTTATCTTTAGCGTGACCCTTGGCACAGTTTCCCACTAGAAGCCTTCCCCCTGCTGTACATATGGTAACTAAGACTTATACTAGGAACTTTGCTATAGGACCCTGCTGCCACATAAGCCTTATGATAGGAACATGCCACTTAATGCAAATTAGGGTTTGTCCCCAGGCTTCCCAATCCTATACAGTCCTTATACTCTGGAATAAGGTTGAGCTGATTCATGGAAGTAGTCTCCCAGAGGGCTATCTCATACCCACAGCTGTCCAAACCTGGTTCCCCACTTCTGCTCCCTCCACCCTCGTGGACCAATGCAGCCGACAATCCGGAGGAAGAAGCAGAGCCACACAATCTGGAGGAAGAAGCAGAGCCACACATGTTCACTAGATCAGTGCTTCTTAAACATCTTCCACTCACAGCCCTTTTTATCCTGGAAATTTTTATGTGACTGGTATACAAGCATATAAAATGGCTATAAAACTCAAATATCTATGATAATGCATCATAAAGAAACTCAAGTTAAAATAATCCTTTGGTGTGCATATAATTTTACAACTCGGTGATGATGAGAACAAGTGTGCATATTGAGGTGGATGTGCTTGTATTTAGACATAAAGAATTCAGCCTCACCTGAATATTGAACACAGCAGGATACAGAGCACCTCCAATGTTTTTCATAGTTGATCGAGGTTTAAATTGTATAATCACCAAGGCTGAGAATGCTGCCTTACATAAACAGACACCCCAAAACAGAAGAGATGTGTTTAGTGCTAATGTTAGAAATTGCCAGAAATTCTGTTCTAATCCCAGGTTAAATTTTAAATAACTATTAGTTATGCAACTCAAGTCAGCAACTCAAACAGCAAGTTTTAAAATCAGACATCCTAACAGTACAATTCAAAGATATACTAATCTGACATATGCTGAGGAACGTCAGTAAAAGCCTTTGTTTTCTGTGAGTAAATCACTATGCTTCTCTAAAGCAGGGAACTTTGTGTACCAAGAAAAGCATTCATCGCAGAGTCTCAGTCCGAGTGAGGTGTTTCAAGCAGCATCTTTTGGCACTGCTTCTCATGACAGCACCTACAATGCAAAGCACACGTTTCATGTTCAGAACCAACACAAAGTAAAGGTAAAGTTGTGACACTGGGATGGGGAGATGGCTGAAGGGGCAAAGCCCTTACCATGCATGCACACAGTCCTGAGTTGAAATTCCCACATAAAACGGGACATGGTAGCACATACCTGTAATCCCAGTCTCCTACAACAAGATCGGCAGCAAAAACAGCAGAATTACTGAAAATTCAAAAAGTCTAACCTGGCACATGCAGAGGTGAACAAATAACACATCCTGTCTCCAGATGGAATGCAAGGACCAACACCGGTGGTTGTCCTCTGACTTCCACATACATGTTGTGGCATGCGCATGTCTGTTCTCACATATAAACACACATATGTGTACACAGCCCACATACACAAATAAAAACCTTGTGATGCAACATAGGCAAAAGCTGCCCAAACACCAATGATACAATAAATGCCTTGATTCTGTATTACAGAAACCTTTACTGTAAAGGCTTTTCTGCCAAATCTCTTGTAACCCTTATATTGGGTAGGGCACACAATTTAAGTGAGGCACACTAGACTAAGTAAATTGTTGTTATTTTATACTCATTTGGAACCTATAGTTCATTGAGAGCTACCTGTTAAAGGCTCTCACAAGCATGATTAGCTTGTCAATATCTCTATACTTTTTAACTTTTGTTTGTATAGTTTGAAGCTTTTAATTCAGTGCAAGACAGTTGATCTTAATGCACATTCTTCTGGTGAATTCAACATACCTTTTCATCCACAGTAATATATTTTCCTATAAATTTTGTCTTATCTGATACTGTCACCAGAGTATACAAAGTCTGTTTTGCATGCTCTTGGCCTCCTAGATAAAGAAAATTTTAAAGTGAACTCAGAAACGGATTCAATGAGTTTACTAGGCTCAGAGTGTGAGAGGGTACCCTGAATATCAGGACACGCGATATTACAGTCTCTACAGATACCTGGAGGAGGGAGATAGAAAAAAGGAGGCAAAGAACAAGTTATGCTTTCAGAACCAAGTCAGAGAGCTGGAAGCTCAGCAGGGGAAGTCTGGATGCTGCTGCCTGGCAGGGTGGGAGTCTTAGAAATCATACATGCTAGCTCATTAAAAAGACAGCTGTCCCTCATTCAGATTTCTCTGAACCATTTGGTTTGGGTAGATCTTCAGGAAGTAACTTCATCTCTAATACAGTCAGGACTTTTGCTCAAAAGAGGCCCCCATCTTGTCTGGACAGAGCATGGAATTGCCCAGTGATTACATTTAAAAGGGTGCTACCAACCACCACGCATGCCATTTGTGCCAGAAGACTCCCACGTGTTGATATCCACGTGTCCCAAGTGATGCCCAAGAAGTTGATGACAGCCAAGAACCTTCCATCATTTGCTGCCTTAGTAAGAACGAGGCTGTATCTGCTTTCCTTGTGTTCACATCTGCCTGGTTCATCTCAGCTAATGTTTTCACTTTTCTTCCTTATAATATTGGTATGCTTCTTAGAAATGTCATATAGTATGGATGTCTGCTTTCCAATTACTCACTGATTTTCAATCTCTCCACTGAAGAATTTTATCCATTTCCATTTCTTCAACCTATTGGAAGATGCAGATTTCTTTTCTCTTTCATTTCCATCTTTTAGCTTCCCGTTGTTCCCCTGCTTGCTTTTACTTTTTCTTTTCCTACTTTGATGAGTTCTAAATTTTTATTTGAGTGTTATTTTTCATTTTTCCTGTTTGGTTTGCAACTTGCTGTCTCCAATCTCTATTTCTTCATAGGGACTCGTAACGTTTTGTAAAGCACAGTTTAAGATGTCTCCAATCTCCTTCTCCTCACCTCCACAATGACACAGAATCCCTGGGATGCTTCATCTCCAGCATCCCCTGGCTCACAGACCATTATTGTCCCCATAGTTTTGTCATTTTTAAGCCCTTAGTTTAATCTTGTTGTTGTTATTTTTTAGAATCTCTGTTAATGGGACCCAGTGGGTAGAAACACTTTCAGTTTCTGTTCCTTTGAAAATATTTCCATTTTTTTTTCCAAAGAGTTTTCTAGCTGTGAACTAATAGGATGGACGGCAGTATTTTTTCTAACAGTCTGGCCTCCGTTGTGTTGCGGGAGGGTCAGTGTGTTGCTTCTGCCCCTTTGTGTATAATGTGTCCTCTGGCTTTTGTTATGCTCCTGTGTCACTGATGCTATACCGTCTACATGTGATATGTTGGTGTCTTCTTGTTTATTCCCCTTGGGATTCAGCAGAACTCCTGAATCTGTGAATCGGTGCCATTTCAAACTCCAGTTTCATTTTTTTCCCCTTTCCTTTGTCTCTGCATTGTGACTAATTTCCTCCCGTCTTCCATAACTAATCTATTCAGGCTGCATAAAACCTCTCATTTGAATAAACCAGTACATTAAATTTGCAAATTTTAACATACTTACATTTTTCAAAGTCTCATAAATGTCTTTTTCAAACTTTGACTATTTTTCATGCATGTTCTTTACTCATTTTAATGCTTTTTTTAAATTTTTGTACTTATTTCTTCTATTTTTGAGATTATGATTATATCATTCTCTTCTTCCCTTTCCTCCCTCTAATGCCTCCCATATACCCTCCTTGCTCTCTTTCAAATTCAAGGCCTCTTCCTTTATTAATTGTTGTTACATGCATATATGTATATTTAGGAACATGTATATAACATATTCTATTATAACTATATATAATATAGATTATAGCTATATATAATATAATATACACATATTCCTTAATGTAACCTGCTCCATCTGTATAATCCTATTTGTATGGATGTTTTCAGGGCTGACCATTTGGTATTGCATAACCAATGGTGTGTGCTTCACTTTCAGCATTCCTTAGTTGCCTCTAGTCTTTTGTGTAGGGTTGAGACCTCACGGTTTTTCCCCATCCCCACTTTAGCATGTCTACTGCTGCCTTTCATTTTTAAATAAACCAAGCATATGCTACAGTAGACCTCAGTCACAATGCCTGGCTCTGGGTCCAAATACTCACCACCATTAAAAGAAGATGACACAATAAATGTGAAAATGACAAAGGATAAATTTATTTATAATTTTGACCAAAACCGCAGAGAGAAAAATTGTCAGTCTGTCCCTGCCTTTCACAGTTTACCATAGTAGTGTCAGGATTTACAGAAAAGATCAAAGTAAGGTCAAGATAGGTCTGGGGACATAGCTCAGCCTCAATGTGCCTGATGTGCAAGAATGAGGAGCTGAGTTCAATCCCCCAGAGCCACATCAAAACCCACACATCTGTGCATACTTCCATCATAGCACTGGGGAGGTGGGGACAGGCAGATCCCTGGGTCTCACTAGCCTGCCAGCCTAGCCTACTTGCCTGGTGCCAGGCCAGTGGGAGACCCTGCCTCAAAAAAACAAGTTGGGTGCCATTTCTGAGGAACAACATCCAGTGTTTACCTCTAGCCTTCACATGTTTCCATGCAAGCTCACCACACACACACACACACACACACACACACACACACACACACACATACACACACACACACACACACACACACACACACACACACACACACACAACTTTTCTTCTTGTCTCAGGGCATCTGTGAGCAGCTCATCATTACTCCTAGAAAATTTCCTGGAGGAACCTTACTTTCTAGCACCTCCACTACATTATAATCTTCAGGACCTAATAATTTTAATACTTTAAGTTTTTTTAACAGGTATGCATTTGTGTCTGTGTGAGTGCATAACATTGTGCACTAGGTACCCATGGAGTACCAGAAGAGGGTGTCAGATCCCCTGGGTCTGGATTTACAGACACCTGTGAGCCATCTAATATGAGTGCTGAGAAGCAGACTCTGGTACCCTGAAGAGTAGTAAAGCACTCTTCACCCCTTACGCCATCTCTCCAGCCCCCATTTTAATAGTTGAATTATGAAGTATTTATAGATTTGATTCAACTGCTACCTGCTTCTGCTTCCTCTTGTTTATCACACCTTGTGTGTTCATGAAGTTATTGCTTTCAATTCACAATCAGGCTATAGTTTTCATATGTGTCTAGAGAGCTCTTTCAGGCCCATTTTGACGGTGTCTCCCTCTACTCAGGGTTGATAGACATTTCCCGCTAGCTGCCTGAGTCTAGTGGGCCCACCTTAAATTGACATCTATGGCTTTTAATTTTTCAGAGAATAAAAATGATGGTAGGTGTTCACAAAGAGATTGTTTTCCCTTGATCTATATAGTAAAATAGTAATGTAAGATGGATTTCTTCTCCAGTTCACAATTTTCTTGAGAGCATAGCACTACCTGTCTTAGAAACCTCAGGAGATGATCTTAATCCTGTCTCCATCCCTCACTCAGATGCAAAACTTCTGCCTTCTGTCCTTGAGGAGAGTAAAGCCATTAGCCAAGCCTGACCCACCCTCTGCAAGTACAGCTGGCAGCATCAGACCCAACTGACCTGCCACACTGATGCTCCCACCTCTTCCTGGAATCAGATGGCTGCCCTGTTTTTGGAAGGTTCACTAACACAGGTAAATGGGTGGGGTGTCTGGGTTAAGTTTTTATGTTTTTTTTTTCATAATTTGTACAGCAGAATAGTTTCCTAATATCTAGGTTGCAATATTGTCAGAAAGAGTAATCAAAGACTGAAAATTTTAATTTTTAAATCTAAAATTTCTTTTTTGTATCTCAAAATATTTATTGTGAGTAAAAAAATTCAGGTAAGTGTTTGGGTTTTTTTTTACAATCATAGATACATTATATATTTAAACAGGTCAAAATTACACTTCACATGATACAATTATCTCTCATGGTAGTTAGAATTTTT
This sequence comes from Peromyscus leucopus, assembly GCF_004664715.2. Taxonomy (NCBI): domain Eukaryota; kingdom Metazoa; phylum Chordata; class Mammalia; order Rodentia; family Cricetidae; genus Peromyscus; species Peromyscus leucopus. The sequence continues at coordinate 33,316,183 of NC_051069.1, read as the reverse complement.
GATATTTTGACAAAAAAATTGGTTGCTTTCTGCCCTTGTCCAAAAAAATCTACATTTTCATTTTCTTTTTTTTCCACTTTTCTTTATTAAAAAATGTTCTACTCACTCTACATACCACCCACAGTTTCCCCCCTCCTCCCTCCTCTCACCCCCCAGCCCTCCCTCCCAAGCCACCCCACATCCCCACATCTCCCAAATCAACGTCTCCCACAGGGAGTAAGCAGAGTCTGGCACACTGAGCCTAGGCAGGTCCAAGTCCCTTCCCACTGCACCAAGGCTGTGCAAGACGTCACACCACAGACACTGGATTCCCAAAAGCCTGCCTTTGCACCAGGGATGGATCCTGATCCCCCTACCTGGGTGCCCCCCAAACAGTTCAAGCCAAACAATCGTCTTCCATATCCAGAGGGCCTAGTCCAATCCCATGGGGGCTCCACAGCCACCAGTCTACAGTTCATGGGCTTCCACTAGTGTGGCCGGTCATCTCTGCAGGTCCTCCCATCATGATCTCCACGTCCCTAGCCTGCAGAATCCCTCCTCTCTCTCATCAATTGGATTCCCAGAGCTCAGCCTGGTGCCTGGCCATGGATCTCTTCATCTGCCTCCATCAGTCACTGGACAAAGCCTCTATGATGACAGGGTATTGGCAAGACCAGTCACCAGAGTAGACCAGACCAGGCACCCTTTGGACCACTGCCAGCAGTCCAAGGTGGAGTCATCCATGTAGATTCCTGAGAGCCTTCCCAGCACCCTGCCCCTTCCTATTCCCATGATGTCCTCATCTAGCATGGTATCTCCCTCCTTGCCCTCCCACTCTGTCCCAAAAAACTCTGAGAAGAAAGTGCTGGGGAAAAAATGGAGATTTCTACAATGCAAAAAATAATGAATTTATATGCAGTGTTGAGGATAAACACAATTCTTGCTTCAAAATAAAGAAGAAATAGCTTATTCTGTACATCTTCCAGTATGGAAGTGATTATGTGAGCTTCTAGTCATGGGGGTGGGGGGACCAGACAGTTATGAATCAATGTGCTTGCAAATACTTCAGTGGAGACACCAGGAGGCAAAGTGGAAAGATATTAGAGATTCTACATGCTATCTAGAAACATTCCAAGCTTTGTGGTTGCTGGAAGAGAGTGACACATCTCAAAAGTTTTGCCTAATAGCCAAAAGGATGCTGGGTCTGAAGCAGATATGGATGATAAAAATTGCTCTTCAGGGGACTAAATGTAACCTGTGGCAGCTTGAATGAGTAATGTCCCACAACAGGCCCAGGTATTTAAACACTTTGTACCCAGCTGGTGGCGCTGTTTAGGGAAGTTATGGAATCTTTGGAAAGTTCAGGCTTGTTGAAAGAAGTACATCAGTGAAGACAGACTTAGAGGTTTTATAGCTTCACCTGATTTCCTGCTCACTCTCTCTGCTTCCTCTTCCCTGTGGATGAAAAAAATGTGATTGTCTCCTGACGTCCATGCCTCTCATACAATATGAACTCCAGCTTTCTTGGACCACTCACTTTAACAAACTTTCTTCCTGAAGTTGCTTTTAGCCATTGTATTTTAGCAAAGAGAAGTAAGTAACTAGTACAAAACCCAAAATAATTCAGGCCCTGGTCCTGCGATAATGTACCTCCCCCATGGTCATCAAGTTCCAGAGAGCCTGCAGAATCCTCAGCATAGGTATGGCTTTTTCAGGAAACTTCTACTCACAACAGATCATAAAAAAAGGATTAATTTTTATTATCAAACAACTTCATAGGAGAAAAATTATAAATTAGCCTACTTAAGGATATATTTTATATGATCAATTGTCTCTGTTTTTAACTGTATGTGCAAGGCACGAATCTTTCTGTGCTGATATTATTTAAAAACTAATACTTGTTCTCAGGTGTGTCGATATTTCATTTGTGTACCCCAATAAAGCTTATCTGAAGATCAGAGGGGAAAAAACAGCCACTATATTAAACATAGAAGTCAGGCAATGGTAGCACACGCCTTTAATCATAGCATTCAGGAGGCAGAGATCCATCTGGATCTCTGTGAGTTCAAGGCCAAACTGAGAACAGAGCCAGGTGTGGTGGTACATGCCTTTAATTCCAGCACTAACCATGGAGGTCTGGAGATCTGTACAGACAGACAAGAAGTGATGTAGCTGGGCAAAGAGAGGAAGTAAGAGGGCAGGGATGGAAAGACACATAGATATGGGTATAAAAAAAGTAGGTCTCTCTTTGGCTGAGGATTTCTAGTGATAAGAATGTGGCTGGCTTCTTTCTGCTTCCCTGATCTCTCAGTTTTTACCCCAATATCTGGCTCCCAGTTTTTTATTAATAAGTATCAGGACTATGGAGGTCCAACCCCTCCATAGTCCCCTCCCAGGGTCTGGGAAGAATCTACAACCAGCTGATAATTAATCTTTGAGGATAGGACATGAATCTATGTACACAAAAATCTTTAGTCCATACACTTTATTGTTCTGAGTCAGTTCTCTCTACACAGCTTCTATTCTGCTCTCATGCCTAGCTTCTTTCTTGCCTGATTTCTCTTTACATTTATCTGCTGTCCCCTCCAAGTTCTGTCTTAATTCTCTTATCTTAGTTCCGGCCCATCTAGGTTCTCATCCATCTAGTTCTTTCCCCTCTTAGCTCCTCTCTCATCTCCTTTTTTCTCATCTTGTTCTTCCCCATCTTGTTCTCTCTCATCTTGTTCTCTCTCATCTTGTTCCTCCTCATCTGGCTCTTTCTCATCTTCCATCTCATTCCTCCAGTACTCTCTTCTGTCCCTTCAATCTAGTTCTTCCCCATCTCAGTATGTTCCTCTCCAGTTCTTACTCATCTAGTTCTTCCATTCTCTTTTCTCCATCTAGCCCTGGTCTGAAAATAAAACTGCCCTTTTATCCCTTTGACCCTTATATCTCCAAGCTATCTCTGCTCCTGCCATTTCTGGCAAGTGTGTTCTGTCGCTAGGCAACTTGGATAGGCAACTTCCATCACAGCTAGATGTACCTATAAGTTGTAACCCTTTAGTTCTGAGATAATTGTTAAGGGTAAATCTAAAATTAGAGATAAGACTTTGGAAAGGAGAAAGTTAAGCTTAATTATCACATCTGCCAGGCCTTCTCAAACAGGTAATCTGCATGCTTAAGTCTGTTCTTAGAGAGTACAGAGGTATCTCTGATAAGGTACTTTCCTCCATCTGGGGATGGTCCTGGCCAGATGCTGCCATTGACAATAATTACAGAGAGGCTTGAACTAGGGTTCTGGCTGTGCATAGCTGTCAGCTCAGGTTATCTAAATATTCCTAGAAGTGGTTAGGTTAGGAGTTAGAAGTCTATAAAGTTAGTAAGGCTATAAGAAAAGGAGGGTCTGAGCTAAATTGTGCAAAGCTATTACTTAAGTCCACCTGGCCTAAGCAGTATCTCCATATGGAATTTACCTTAATTCAGGAGACTTATTATGTAGTAGTTTGGACTGTTATTCCTGTTAGTCCTTGAATGTGGCTAAGGGAGATATCTGATTCCAGCACTGAAAGGAGAAGAAACAGATGGGCCTGAAGAAAGGAAGCAAGGAAGCCTTTCCGGAGGCTGTTCTCCAAGTACCTCAAATGTATGTGTCCAAATAATGATCAGTCCACACTATTAGTAATTCTTAGGAAAAAAATCAATTGAGAAAGCTATGAAGGAACACATGATTTTCATAACAGAAGACAGCTCATATATAACAAGTCAAATAACACCAAAAGCTTCATGGAATTTGACTTCCTCTGAAGGAATTACTTGATCCCTTCAGATAGTGGCTTTGCCATAACCAGCTGAGTTCTTATCATATATTCCTGCGGCCCATAGCAAATAAGATCATTTAGCAACTCGTCTTACACTCAGGAGACACATGATACAAAAATCATGAGCAATAATGAACAGGGTGAGGGAACAGAGAGCCAGCTATATTAGAACTTACTCTGAAACAGAAAAATTTGATATTGTAAGAAAATAAGAGAACTGAATTTAAGCCTCACACACTAGACAAGTTCTCTCCCTCTGGGCCTCAGCTACACACACACACACACACACACACACACACACACACACACACGCGCGCGCGCGCGCGCGCGTCTTGCTGCTGCTTCTTCTTTCTTCCGTGCTTCTTTTGTTTTCTTTCTTTCCTCCATTTTAGAAATTATAATATGATTACATTTCTCCCTCCTCTTTCCCCACTCCAAACTCTATATACCCTATATAGCTATGTACCCCTGCCCTCCCTCTCTCCTTCAAATCCATGGTCTTTTTTCACTGATTTGTTACTGTACACATGTATGTATATCACCTGTTCAGTCTGTATAATGTTACTTGTATGTACGTTTGAGGCTGACCATTTGACACTAGACAACCAATTAGTGTTCTCTTTCCTGGGAAGACCATCTCTTCTGCTCCCAGCTTTCCTCAGTTGCCTATAGTTCTTTGTGTAGGGTTGAGGGCTTACAGGCTTTTCCCTATTAGTTTGGCATGTCCATGGGTATCATCCATATTCAGCTCAGGTTTGAGCAGTCATGTTGGTGATACTTTATAGATGTAGCTTCTGATACTACTAGGAGACAAAAATCTCACATCAAACTCCTGGATCCTCTGGCTCTTTCCATCTCTTCTTCAGAAATGTTCCCTGAGCCTTGGATACTGAAGTGTTTTGTAGATGTATCCACTGTACCTGGGCCCCACAACTCTGCATTTTGATAGATCGTGGGTTTCTGTATCACTCTCTGTTTCTTTCTTGCAGATGCAGTGTGACCAGCTCACTCAGGGCCCTGCCATGACTTCCCACCATGATGGACTGTACCCTCAAACCATGAGCCAAAAGAAACCCTTCCTTCCTTAAGGTTTTTTTTGGGGGGAGGGGTATTTATTTGGGTTTGGTCAAGTATTTTGTTACAGCAGCAAAAACAAGCAACCAATACTCTTAGCATTTTAACAACATAAAACTTCTTATCATTATAAAAGTATAAAAGTCCCACCTGGTGAAAGACAAAAAATTATGAACGAGTTCCCAGGGGGAAAAGCCATATCTTTGTGGAAGATTACCAAAGACTGATTGTTTGATTAGTATTTCATGATTATCCAGAGTTGGAACGTTACAGATCTAAAGACAAATTACCTTAGGCTGACCTTAGCCCCTTGACTAGCCACTTGTTGCTGCCTATATGTCTGACCTAACATCTCTGTGACTGTCAGCAAAATTCTATGGTCACTAACTTTCATTAACCCAACCACAAGGATGTGATCATACAGCATTTCCCTGCTTTGGTGTAAGCCCCTGACCTGATATCCCATCAATGTGTTTGAAAGACACCCTGATTTAAGGCTTTCATTTGTTTCATAACTATAAAGACTTCATGAAACCATTTCCACACTGGAACATAATATTTGGAGTGACCTACATCCACATGTCTTCCCAAGCCATGGTCACTCATATTTGACTCAAGAATAAACTATGTTTTGTTCCCTTTAAAGTGGGATTTGTGTTTTGCATCAGTTAGAATCAAAGTCAAAATGTAAGTTACAAAATAAGGAAAATATTTCCAGAATCCCTCTAAAGTTGTTAAAGTACTTACACATCAATCAAAAGATGAAGATAATTTAGTAGAAAAACACAGCAGGTGTACAAAACAGGAAGTTTCAGAAGAGAATCTAGAAATAACCAACAAAGATATGCAAAGACAGACAAGTCCAGTACTAACTGGAGAAAGATCACCTGAAACCATATGTCTTTGCATACCTAACTGACCGCATTTCAAAAATTAGTTAAACACCCAGGTCAGAAATTGATGTGGGAGAATTAGACACTATTCACAAAGAGCTAGCAGTGTCCAATGGCATGACCCCCAAATCTTTATATAAGTTGTCCCAAAGTTATCATCTTACTTCTCTATGCATATAGCAGACAAGGGACCCAGCAGAAGCAGCACCTGGAAGGGGAGAATCTGGAAGGGAATTTCAATCACTGTCCTTGGCACAAGAAAGTGTGAAGTCAGAATTCCACAATAACATTGAAATGACCAGGAAACTCTCTGGGCTATGCAATGGAGGGAGGTAACAGAAGAGAATAAGCCATGCTCCATAAGAATGGAGAGTTTTTCTGAAGGTAATTATAAAAGCAAACACAGACCAGTATTTTACAAACCTTTATCTGGCCAAGGGGGGGGAGCGATGAAATGCTCTTCGTGGTCACTGGTAGAAGCTAGAGTCTCTAACTTATTTTCCAGCATACAATATACATGACCACACATGCAGAACTCACCAAGTACATGCGAAATATGGCAGTATCAGGGACAGTAGCAAAGAGAACTGACTGGGGGAGGCAATGTTAGCAACAACTGTAAAACGGACACTACGTACACAGCAAACAGTTACTTAAACACAGTGAAAAATATGCATGGTCTTGGTGAATGAAAGTATGGGGCAATTGCTTATGAAAACTGAACTATCAAGAAACACAACAATGTCTTGAGTGGTGAGAACATTGACTGGACCCCGCAGGAGAATGGAACAGTAGAAGAAAGAACCGTAAACCTGGAGCCCAAGCCAGTATTATGATTGTTCTTAATGACAGTCATATTTTACGAAGGAACAAAACCTACAGAACCACACTAGTCTCTGGAACAGTGTGGGACAATCATGTAAGAACTTTCCCAATTCTGTTTGAACACAGTACAAATGAACATTGGTTACAAAATGTCAAAATATTTTTAGTCATGAATGTTGTTTAGATGACTACATTGCTGATTATGACTTTCTTCATAGGATCTAGGGGATACAACATTTCCAAATAGGATGTTACATTCTTTATCATTCATGAGTGTGTGTGTGTGTGTGTGTGTGTGTGTGTGTGTGTGTGTGTGTAGTTTGAATGCAATTGGCCCCCATAAACTCATAGGGAGGGCCACTATTAGAAAGTGTGGCCTTGGGGTTGAAGAGATGGCTCACTGGTTAAGAGCACTGACTGCTCATCCAGAGGATCTGAGTTCAAATTCCAGCACCCACATGGTAGCTCACAGCCATCTGTAACTGCAGTCATGAGAGATCCGACAGCCATTTCTGGCTTCCAAGAGCACTGTGGTGCACAGACATACATGTAGGCAGAATACCCTTCCACATAAAAAAATAAATAAATAAAAGATTTAAGGAAGTGTGGCCTTGTTGAAGTAGGTGTGGCCTTGTTTGAAGAAGTGTGTCACTGTGGGAATGGGCTTTGAGGTTCCCTATGCTCAAGCTATGCCTAGTTCAGTTCACTTCCTGTTGCCTGTGGATCAAGATATAGGACTCTCAGCTCCTTCTCCAGCATCATGTCTGCCTGCATACTGCTATGTCCCACCATGATAATAATGGACTAAACCTCTGAACTGTAATATATCCCTATTAAATGTTTTCCTTTATAAGAGTTCTTGTGGTCATGATGTCTCTTCACAACAATATAAATATATATATATATATATATATATATATATATATATATATATATAAAGTTTCATATAAAAGTGAAAAAACTTAGGGGGATCTGTGATTGGTATGTAAAATGAATAAAAATTTCTTAATAAAAAATGTTGTTTCTTTAAAAAAAAAAATGAAGAAACTGCCCCCAGGCCTAGCTTCCCTTTCAATTCCTCCTCTTTCTTTACTGTTGCGCCATTAAACAAATGCCTGGGCCATGGGACACAACCAGAACTGACCTGAGCATCCTGCCCAAGGCCAACTCAGGACCCAGCTACTGATCGATCATGCAAAGCCCAACAACTTGGAGGTGGTGGTGAGCTTGCCCTACTGATCAACCTGTTCAGCTGAGGTCCATTCGGGAGAGCTTTCAGAAGCCTGCAGCCTGAAGTCTGAGGAAACAAGATTGGCTCCCTTGCAAAAAAAAACAAAAAACAAACAAAAAAAAAAAAAAAACAGCCCCTGTGAATGAACCCAACAGCCGGAAGCCATAAGCCCACCCTGCACAGATTGGGAACACCTGCAACAACCCACTAACATTGATTAGCTGCTCCTGGAGAAACAGAGCCCAACAACACTGATTCAACCAAGAATTCCCAGTGGACCAAGACCATAAATTGGAACAAGAGAGGCACGTTCAGACACAGACACCACCTGCCCCAAGCAAGCGGAGGAAGAAATGAGTAGATGCCAGTGCAAAAATACAGGCAACAACATAAAGACCTATATGAAACCATCAGAACCTAATGATTCTACACCTGCAAGACCTGAACAAATGCCTTGCTAATTTTATGATTCACATAAAAGAATATAAAATTGATAAATCTGTTTGGTTCAAAATGAAGAAGTGTTTACAGAGGGCAAAGGGCAGCATAGAGTTTAAGCTGTTTATTTTTTATAGTTTTTTATTTAAAAAATGTTTTCTTTCCTTTTACATACCAACCCTGTTCCCCCTCCCTCCCCTTCTCCTGCCCCTCACCTACCCCCATACCACCCTCAACCCCTCCTCATAGGGGTCAAAGCCTCCCTTGGGTAGTCAACAGGCTGGCATACCAAATTGGGGCAGGACCTAGCCCCTCCCCTCTGCATCAAGGCTGAGTAAGGCATGGCACCATAGGGAATGGGCTCTAAAAAGCCAGTTCCTATATCCGGGATAAGTCCTGGTCCATTGCCAGGGGACCCACAAACACATCAAGTCATGTAACTTCCACCCACATTCAGAGGGCCTAGTTTGGTTCCATTCAAGCTCCCCGGCAGTCAGTCCAGAGTCCAGGAGCTCCCATTAGCTTGGGTCAGCTATCTCTGTGGTTTTTCCCATCATGATTCTGACTTCCCTTGCTCTTATAATCCTTCCTCCCTCTCTTCAACTGAACTCCAGGATCTTGGCCAAGTGCTTAGCTGTGGGTCTCTGCATCTGTTAAGCTGTTTCTTAAAAGCCAACTAATGTCTTCATTAACAGCCTTCCAAGGAAGTCTTTTCTTTTATCCTGGTGTCCTTCTTTTCTTCTCCCCTTCAATACCTTTCCTCTGGAATGTCCTAGAGATTTCTCTGTACACACACACACACACACACACACACACACACACACACACACACACACACAGAGGGGGTGGGGAAGGAAGGAGAGAGGGAGGGGGAGAGATGAAGCATCAAAAGCAAATAGAAGATATCCTTGGTAAAACCATGTAATTGGTCATTAATGTGTTATGCTGCCCAGTGTCTCCTATCTCTCCATCTGAAAACCTCTTGAGATTTCCATCCCCCTAAGACCCACAGCACCTTCTCCTCTCCTTATTTAGTTGTCCATGCTGTGCTTTGGAAGCAATATTTACATTCTATATTTTTAAAGGCTCTTCCAGGGCATTTGATTATTCAGGCTTACTTCCTGGGGAATTCTAATCAATAACATTTTGTTTCTTAAGACAAAATCTGAAGCTACTCTAAGACTTGGATTTGAAAAAATAAAATAAAACAAAACAGCCTCCAGGAATATCATTACCCTCAATGTTCGGGGAGAGAAGCTGGGAGCCAGTTGCCAAGGCACGCCTGCCTGCAGCTGTTGGGTGGTCATTTCCAGAAGTTTCTAACGTTGAAGCATCTCCCTGCCAAGTTCTTAGGATGTGACTCCTTTCCTGCCAGAACAGAAATCCACTCAAAACATCCTCTCCCACTGATTTCACTCATGACCACTCAAACCAGCTGCCCTACCCGTCCTTGCAATTTCCAAATTCCTCTCTTTTAATGTTTACCCAAGTTTCAAGTGAGCCTTGCTTTTTCTTCCCCATACACCTTTTCTAAGTAAAAAGCTTATGTAAATTTTTATAAAATAACTGCAAAATATGTATTTATTTATAAGCACTTGCCCCTTTTGCCTGAACATACCTGTTTTAATTTTTTTGGCTGAATAATTGCTTTTGGTTTCAAACTCATTGGAAAACATAGTATTAATAATTATATGAATGCATTTACTAAGTCAAGTTCTTAGTTTTCTTTTCTGTTGTTGTGTTAAAACACTCACCAAAAAAACAACTTGAGAGAGGAAAGGGTTTATTCAGCTTATACTTTCACATTACATCTTTGATGGGACTCAGGAAAGGAACTCAAGCAGAAACCATGGAGAAATGTTGCTTATTGGCTTGCTTCCCATTGCTTTCTCAGCCTGCTTTCTTATACAACCCAGGACCACCTGTCAGGGGCAACACTACCCACAGTGGCTGGGCACTCTCACATCAATTGCTAATCAAGAAAATGTATAAGAGACTTGCTTATAGGCTATTGGGAAAGAGGGAATTCCTCAATTTAGTCATCCTCTTCCAAGATGTTACAAGTTTGTGTCGAGTTGACAAAAACCAGTGAGCACAGCTAACAACAGTAACTTTGTGCCTGTGTGCAAAGACCTGTGCTATGTACAACAGTCAGAGGAGTGAGGGATGGAAGTGTTTGTCCTCCCATCTGTGACAGGACGCTGGGAAACCACCAGCGGATTCCTGCAGCTGTGGTAAGTGCCGAAGCGTATGACGCTTTCCCCCTAAGTATACAACACGAGTGTCGAATTGATAAATTAGGCACAGTAAGAGATCAACAATAGCTCACCAAGGATCCTACCTTCTGTATATGATTGTTGTTCTGCTTTTCTTATTAAGTCAGGTATTTTCATGTTTTTATTGGAAGGAAATGCTATTCAGATTCTCTTTGGTATCTTTGATTTGCAGCATCACCATGTTTTACTTTGGGGCTGTTACTAAGTAAAATGAGATTGCTTGCACATAAGCAATGACATATCACAACTGTGGATCTGATTAGCAAGATGCAGGCGGGTATTATACACAATCTGGATAACAAGATTAAAGGATACTGATTCCCCAAGAACATGAGGCAGCATGACATACTATTTCATGATGACAATCAGAATAACCTACAATTTAAAGTTGTTGAACTGTTTATTGCTGTAATTTTCCATTTGGTATACTCAGATCGCTGTTGATCATGGGTAACTAAACCATGGAAGTCAAAACATAAGCTAAAGGGCTGTGGAGCTCAAGGATAAAGCACTCGCTGTGAAAACATGAGGACTGAGTTCAAGTTCCCGACTACCACATAAATGTGGGACCTGGAAAGGTAGCTCAGTGGTTACAAGCACTTGATGCACTTACAGAGGATCCAGGTTCAGATCTCAACACTCACATGGCTATTCACAAGTGTCTAAAACAGCAATTCCAGGAATCCAAAGCCTTCTTCTGGCCTCCATAGACACACATATGTACATGCTGCATAGACATACATGTAGGCAAATACTCATATACATAAAATAAAAGTGGACAATTTTCTTAAGTTGGAAAGGCATTGTGGCTGCTTGTAATCTCAGCACTTGGGAAGCTGAAACATGGGATACCCATGGCAGGCTGGGTAGCTAGACTACCAGATTCAGTGAGCTGTTCAGAAGACCCTGGCCTCAATAAATAAAATAGAGGACAATTGTGGAAAACACCCACACACAAATTCAGGCCTTATACACAGGCACAGATATCCACACAAATGTACCTACATGCATGCAAATATGCACACATGCACACATAAAATTCCTGTGGGTAAAGAAGGAATACTGCTTTTAGAGAAAGCTCTGAAAGGCTCCAAGAAACCAGGTGTTGTCCAAATCCAGCCACTACCTCACTTGTTTGGCATTGACTAAATCACCTTCTCCTCCAGAAACCAGTTTCTTTATCTACATAACAGAAGATTAGAACTGGTCAGCTTTAGGCTTACAACTGCCCTGAGTTTTTGTTTATTCTCTTGTTGTAGAATCTCCAAATGCACTTGAGTTTATTCCATTGTTCTTTATTTTGATCATTTGTTTGGACTGTGGTCCACTATTATTGTAGTACATTAATCTTAAGACTTTGTATTTGCCCAACTATATTATATAGCACATTAACAGATGAGCAATGAAGAAGAAAAGATGGAATTTTGTGTTTATGATTATTTGGGATGAGTTTTACTTTGTTGAAGAGTCTATGGGGTTTGGAACATAAAATGGATATACTTGCAAATATTCCTAAGGAGCCCAAATTTTCAACAGATGAAAATACAACAGGCATCTGAAGGGGAAAAGTAACCAAAGTTAACATATTAATGGTTAATCTGCTCATAGTAGTAAATGTGCAACTTTCTTAATGAATTGTGATGTCTATAGAAGTGATCACATATCACCACAGAAGCATTATAGAGGTTAGGAGCAAGGAATTTGTCTTTGAGAATAAGAAACTTATTTTCAAAATTGCTCTAAATTTCATCTATTTTAGGAACAAGAAGCAGATAGATAACTCAATTGTCCACTTGCCTAGTGTATACAATGTCAAAATTTCAATCAAGTGCAGTGACAGAGATGGTAATTTAATTATTCTATGGAATAATGTAAAAGGCTGTACAAATTTGGGGAGAGCATGAAGAGAGCTATGTATGTAGAAGTTACAGAACACCTTATCATTACTAGGAAAAACACTGTTCCTTGCACATTCATGCATGTCCTCTGCCCTTGCAACTTCCCCAAAATAAATTTAAAAAAAAAAAAAAAGGAAGAAAAAGATTTTCCATGCCTGACTCATGTCAAAATGCAGGTATGACAGGTACATCCCACACCAGTTGGAAGAACAGGTGAGTGACTGTCCTCCCAGCTGAGCTGCCCCAAGCTCCAGAACCTAAGCCTCAAGGCACATCCCAGAGCCCCCAACTCTGGTGAACTCCACTGCTCTGGTGCAGTCCCCACCATCTAGCCAGCAGGTGAGAGAGCTGCCTGCAGACTGCACCACCACTGCTGCCACCCAAGAGCCACTCTACAGCCCAACCCCACTCACTACCTCATCATCCTGTCTGTGGCCAGCCCTTCCCCAAAACTCCAACAGACTCCATAGGCACAGGTACAGCCTACACCATTCAGACAAACAAGGAGATATACTGGATCTAGGCACTCAAACCCCCATAAACCTCAAGCTACTGGACCTGAAGACCTGTCAGTCACCAGAACCCTTGGGCATTTAGGCCAGAAGACAATAAACGAAACAGGCAATACAGAAACAAAGCACCCATCCAACAAAGACAAATCCAAGAATCAACACCCAGACCTATAATCATTACAAATCCAGATGCCTAAATGCCAGTGTAAGAACACATTCAATAACAGAAAGGGTAATATGGGACCACCAGAACTTAGCAATCCTATGACAGACAGCAATACTTGAATATTCCAATGCAGCTGAAGCACAAGAAAATGACCTTAAAAATAACTTTATGAAGATGATAGAAGCCCTTAAAGATGAAATGAAAAATTCCCTTAAAGAAATTGAGGAAAAGACAAACAAAAATTGGAAGAAATCAAAAATCCCTGAAAGAAATCGAAGAAAGAAAAATAATCAAACAGGTTAAGGAAATGGTTCACAACTTGAAAATTGGCATAGAAGCAATAAAGAAAATGCAAACCGAGGGAATTCTGGAAGTGGAAAATCTGGAATCGGAATTATAGATACAAGCATCACCAACAGAATACAAGAAGTAGAAGAGAGAATCTCAGGTGGTGAAAATGTGATAGAGGAGCTAGATCAAACAAAATGTTAAATCCAAATAAATCATAACAGGAAACATCCAGGAAATCTGGGACACCATGAAAGGCCAAACCTAAGAATAATATGGATAGAAGAAGGAGAAGAATCCCAGCTCAAAGGCACAGAAAATATATTCAACAAAATCATAGAAGAAAATTTCCCCAACCTAAAGAAGGACATGTCTATGAAGGTACAAGAAGCTATAGAACAGGCTGGGTGGTGGTGGGGATGGAGGCGGCGGCGGCGGCGGCGGCGGTGGTGGCGCATGCCTTTAATCCCAGCACTCGGGAGGCAAAGCCAGGCAGATCTCTGTGAGTTCGAGGCCAGCCTGGGCTACCAAGTGAGTTCCAGGAAAGGTACAAAGCTACACAGAGAAACCCTATCTCGAAAAATAAAATTTTTAAAAAAATGAAGAAGCTATAGAACACCAAATAGACAAGACCAAAATAACAAAAGTCCCCTTATCACATACTAATCAAAACACTAAACATCACTAAATATACAGAATAAAGAAAGAATATTAAGAGCTGTAAAGGAAAAAGGCAGACATGTAAAGGCAGACCTATCAGAATATATTATATTATATATAATAATATAATATATTATACCCGACTTCTCAATGGAGACTCTAAAAGCCAGAAGGGCCTGGACAGATGTTTTGCAGACATTGAGACCATAGGTGCAGGCCCAGACTACTATATTCAGCAAAACTTTCAATCACCATAGACAGAGAAAACAAGATATTTCACGACAAAATCAGATTTAAACAATACCCATCCACAAATCCAGCCCTACAGAAAGTACTAGAAGGAACACTCAAACCCAAAGAAGTTAACTGCAGCCACAAAAACATAGGCAATGGATAAATCTCACACAAGCAAAACCCACAGATGGGAAACATACACAAACACACACACACACACACACACACACACACACACACTACCAATAACAACAACAAAATGAAAAAATAACAGAAATTGACAATCACTGGTCAATACTAGCTCTTAATACCAATGGACTCAATTCACCTATAAAAAGACACAGTCTAATCAGGGAAATGCAAATTAAAATGACACTGAGATACAGTCTTACACCTGTCAGAATGACTAAAATCAAAACCACTGATGACAGCTTATTATTGGAGAGGATATAAAGTAAGGGGAACACTCCTCTACTGTTGTTGGGAGTACAAACTTGTACAGCAACTCTAGAAATCAGTATGGTGGGTTATCAGAAAATTGGGAATAAACCTACCTCAAAACCCAGCAATACTACTATTGGGCATATACCAAAAGATGCTCAATCATACCACAAGGACATTTGCTCAACCATGTTCATAGCAGCATTATTCTTAATAGCCAGAACCTGGAAACAACCTAGATGCCCCTCAACCAAAGAATGGATAAGGAAAACATGGTACATTTAAACAATGAAGTATTTTTTAAAAAAGTGACATCATGAAATTTGTAGGTAAATGGGTGGAACTATAAAGAATCATTCTGACTAAGGTAACCCAGAACCAGAAAGACAAACATGGTATGTATTCACTCTTAAATGGATATTAGGTGCAAAGCAAAGGATAACGCAGCTACAATCCACAACCCCAGAGAAGCTAGGTACAAAGGAAGACCCTAAGAGGGACACACATGGAGGGCTCCAGAAAGAGAAAATAGTTAAGATCTTCTGGGTAAACTGGAGGTGGGGGGATTGAAAGGAAGGTATGGGGGAGAGGAACAGGAGGGACTGAGATGGCCAAGTGGAGGAAGGGACAGAGAGGGAGAGGAATGAAAGAGATATCTTGGTAGAGGGAACCATTAAGGGATTAGGGGGGGAAAGTAGACAATAGGAAGACAAACTAGGAAGAATAGGAAGTTAGCAATAAACATAACTACAATGGACTGAATGCTGAAAGTTTTCCCCAAATTCATATGGTGGTATCAAAAGCTGGAAGCTTTGTGAGAAGACAGGGCCCTCATGGCTCCAACATCATTATTGGAATTGTAGAAAAGCTCCAGAGAGCTAGCTTGTCTTTTCCCATATGGTGATAGTGTGAAATGGCAATCATCTATGAACTGTGAAGGCAGCTATCACTAAGTTACCATTTGCAAACACCTTCTCTTGGACTCTCTAGCCCCTAGGACTGGGGAAAAAAAGTATTTGTGCTTTTTAAACGCTAACCTACATTTGACATTTTGTTAGAGTGAGCCAGACAGAGGAGAACAATACCCTTTGATATTGATGGAGCAAAATGAAACTGCAATGGATCCCAATGGGCATAACAGAGAATTGGGGCCAGATGACACTCCAGAACCAAGGCAGGTAGGCAATAAGCATCCAGGAAGGAAAGCAACCAACAGGGAAGGCCCTGCTCACTCTACAGAATGCAAGATCCCTAAGTGGGGATATAGAAGAAGCCCATGTTTTACCACTGTTATCTGAATCACATTATTGAAGAAGATGTATATTTATTCCTGCAAGTCAACTATGGCCATGGAAATGAGACCAAGAAATTTTTCTCAAAAAATTTAAGGGTATTAAAAGTTTGTCTCACTTTGATTTAAAAATATTATTTTAAGCTGGGCGGTGGTGGCGCACGCCTTTAATCCCAGCACTTGGGAGGCAGAGGCAGGCAGATCTCTGTGAGTTCAAGGCCAGCCTGGTCTACAAAGTGAGTTCCAGGAAAGGTGCAAAGCTACACAAAGAAACCCTGTCTAAAAAATATATATATATATATTATTTTAAATAAAAATAATGTTTGGCATGAAATGTATATAAGAATATTAGAAGTAAAATGGAAAAATTGTAATGTACAAGATGAAGGAGAAATTCAATGGTTTTTGTAAGATATCAAGGAATCTGATCTATCATGATAAAATATGATATATATAATATATCCTACCTATATAAAATCAAAACTATGCAAACCAATTACAAAACAAAGAAATAGTAAATATGGAAAGCAAAAGACATCTATAGCTTATGTGAAAGGAATTAAATTTTATATTTTAAAAAGTGCATTTTATTCTATGCAAATTAGATTTCATAAGGTTGTTTTATATGTTTTATTGAAAATAAATTTTCATATATAATATATTCTAATATCTCTCTCAATAAATAAGCAAGCAAACAAAACAAACCAGACTAAAAGAAAAGAAAGAAGAAACACAGAGAGAGAGACACAGATACACAAAAACAAAACCCATAAAATATGATAATGTACAAGCAAAAGACTAGGAAGACAAAAAAAATGACCAAGCAAAGGAAAATGAGACAAAAAGTCTATAAAAATATCATCGAGTTCATATTGTATTGTCCATCTACTGCTGGGCATGGAGCCTACCCTAAAGTGTGGTTAATATACCCAGTGAGACTCCATTGGAGAAAACTAATAGTTTCTTTGTAAGCAGATGTCAACTGGAGACAGCTTCTTGGTTAGGGATGGGAGCAACTTACAATTCTAAATCAATTTTCCTATTTCTCAGAAAGCTTTCTCCAATGATGAGTTATTTGTGTCCCCTCTACCAACTTTCCATACAGCATTGAAGATGGCAGTCTCTGACTTTTCATTTGTCACTTTGAGATAATTCACACAAAACCCGGATATAACTCTGTTCCGTTCACTCTCAAATTCCTGTGTACTTGACCAGTTGCCATATCATTAACAAATTTTCCTACCCATGATTCATATGGAGTTCCTCACTTAACCCTTCTGTACCACTGATTTCCAACCTCAGTGAAACTGAGAAATTGAACATTTAGTAAGTAACAGTGTGGGTTCTCACATGTAGATTAATTACCTTAAGAATATAAGGATGGTGGATGCCAATTAGGACTTGGAAAACTCTGAGTTCTTGAGTTTGACTCATGAATAAACTTTTAGTGAGAACTTCCTTTTCTCCCAGGACTATCTGAAGTTCATCCTTGGGGACTGGTGTCTCCGAGGAAACTAGGAAAGTACCACACTGACAAATCATTATTTTCAGAGAAGAGAACTTGGTCTGGCATGAGGTGATCTGTTGTTCACACTCACTGTAATTCTTCTAAAAACTGAGGAATTGTTCCATTTCTTATACTATTTATGAAGGAAGCTCAATGGTTCAGAAAAGCCCTTGCTTTCAGTTCTAAAAAGGGGCTCATTTTCCTTTGTAGGAAGCAGAAGAAACATTTTCTGTTGGAATTATGCTGTCTTTCTAAAAAGTTCCCTTTTCTCTCAGTAGAACTGTGAGCAGAGACACACTTCTGGACCAGACTTCTGGACACTGCTTTCTTGGGCATCCTCAGTGCTGTGAGTATCTCTTGGCTAAAGAGAGAAAATGGTTGTTGTTTAGGATAAAACTGGTTTTTCTCTAGAATGAAGAAATGCAGTTAGCTTGATGCATGGGTATCTTCAAGTAGAGTCTAGCAAATGACTTTCAGTCTCCAACAGAAAAAAAAAAAAAACATAATAATATCCTCAACCTCCTTCAGTGCAAGTAACATTTATCTCCTGCATCATACTAGAATGCTGAGTCCTTGAGTGGAATTCCAACTGACTGTTTATTCAAGGTCTACCTTAGTAACAGCCTCAAGTAGTGATTCTTGTTCATTTCCTCTTGTGGAATGTATACTACATGGTGTCCTTGTTTTAAGGCTCTAGCATGTTCAGAATCTTCAAACTGACTTCATGACCAATATCTTGAAAACTTGAGTTTGTCTGTATCAACAATTAAAAAATTCAGGCAAACAAGGCTTAGGACACTTTTAAACTTCAGCTCAAATCTAGAAAAAAAAAACAAATCTATTAACACTTTTTCTTTTCTCCTCCTCCTCCTCCTTCTCCTCCTCCTCTTTGTCTTCTAAGACTATGAAAACAATTTAAAAGGGCAAGGTCCTTTATTGCAACAACAGAGCCTAGAAAAAATGACACATTCTCCAGACAGTCAGCATGAAATGAGTAAAGAAAGATATGTGTACTTGGGCAATCTGGAAACGCTGGGAGCAAAAACAGAATGCAGAAACAGCATCTCTTGTTTAGGGAAAGATAGAGCAGGGAGATCTACATGCAGCAAAACCTAAATAAGGAGAAGTCAGGAGCAACAACAGACTTGGAAGCAGAATATGTAGTACATTGTTCCTGTTATGACATAACCCAGGTGTTTAAAATACAAGTGCACATCACATGTGAATGTATGTGCATATCCCTCTATATAAACTTACAGATAACTGGGGCATACTGCCAACAAGCTATGCACTTATTAAATTATTTAGGAAATATCATTCAAGGACATGCTTCACACTTAGTACTGTGCATAGGTCCTGCAGATACGACTGAGATCTAAGAGCTTAGCATCTACAGATAAAGCCAAAAAGATAATACAGTTCTTTAAGTGTTCAGATAGAGACATGGCCAAGGCTTGTTGGGAGGGTGTGGATACAGCCTCTTAGCTTGCCCAGATATAGAAAGAAGAGGAAGACTTTCCATGGTGGGGGCTCGTAAGCTGAGAGCTAGAAGTCTAGTAGGACTTAGTCTACAATGAAGACAGTGGGTAAGGGCATTAAACCAATGCAAGCGCCTTGTGCGGTTACTGGAAAGCAAAGGGAGGGGTGTCTCTCTCAGGGAACTAGAGCAGGTTGAGCAAACTGTGTCTGCTAAGGGCCAGATAGGAAATGTTTTAGGAACACTGGAGACCTGTATGGTCTCCGTTGCAACTGCTCAAGTCTGCCATTGTAGCACACAAGCAGGCAGACAATCAAAAGCAGGTGAGTCCAGCTGTGCTACAGTAGAATGTGTTTACCAAAACATGGCAGTGATTTGCCAGACTTTGAACCCAAGTGATTCAGTGTGGAATGCAGACTAGGAAAAGAAAAATGTCAGGTGAGACTGGAAAAGTGGTTAAGGCAAGGGCATCAATGGCCTTGAATGTTATGCTAAGAAGTTTGGGGGTCACCTGTAAGGATGTGACTGATCAGCCTTACTACAGTTTGAGCTTTGAGTAGGAAAGAGTGTTGGAGATCAGGAGAAAGGGAGCCTGGTTAGGGGCTGTACTTGTACACAGACTAAAGATTGAGACATGGACTCAAAAAGGCCAACATGAGGTACAACAAAGGGGACACGGTGGAGAATAAGGAGCTAATTTGTTGGTCTCAGGAAAAGTGGAAGAGTGTCATTTGACTCTACACATCACAACATTTCTAGTGGAAAAATAAAACGGCTGGAGAATATAGGGCTGAATTTTGGTAAGCATGTAGATCCAAATGTTTAATCCAGTGTTTTAACTCTGGAGCCTTAGCTCTCCAAAGTTATTTTTTTGTCTGAGTGTTGTTGTCACTTTGTGTATGTGGGATATTCAGTTTCCTTCAGAAATATCACAGAGATTCCCAGGCTGCTCCAAATCTTGCCTGTGCATTAGTCTGAGGAGCCACCTCCTATTATTTCCTGATGCCTCTATGATCTCAGTATCCCTTCTGGTGGACACCACTGCTCCTGCCATTCCTGTTAAGGACCACTCCTCTCAGTAGACACTGTCCTTCCATTAGTGTCTTTTCTGTTGCCTTTCCAAGATCCTCATTATTCCTGTGCCAAGCCAGATGCTTTACAAAAGGAAGGAAGAAATGGCTCTTTCCTGTCTGCACCCTGTGTGGCTACCTGGATACTGCGGTTACTATGGTGTTGCTATGAACTCACACAGGTATCACCTATAGACTTACTCCATAAAGCTTCACTTCACTTGCCTGTGTTAGGGTTGAAGGCTGACATTGCACTGCCTACACATGCATCTTTCCATGTGAGCAAGACTCAAAACCCTCTGTACAGAAACTTCCTGACTCCGTCTTCAGGAAAAGCCTGACTCCCAGCTCCAATGCTGATGAGATTCATTACTCCGGTCGTGGTTCACAAGCATTGGATCTTTGGCCCCCTCCCTCTACTGTTCTACTTAACTGTAAGGCTCAGTTTAGGCTTCTTTTTCTCTGGGAAACCTCTACTGTCTGCCCACATGTCTCTAGCAAAGCGTGGTTTCTGAGTATTCCCAAGGAAACCTGTGTGTGACTCTACTGTGTGATTTTTACTCACTGGATCATGTTGGAACTATCATTCAGGGTATTTGTGTGTCCTGACTAAGTGACAAGCTCCTGAGTGGCCTAAGGGACTTGAAACATAATAAGCTTTCAACAAATACTTGTGAAATTCATCCATCTAATTCTCCAAATGCTGGAGTACTTAGCACTAGGATATTTTATATTAAATTAGAGAGGTGGCCATTCTCCTCTATGGAGGAAATGAAGGCAATTCCATGTCTACCCTAGATAAAAAATAATAATAATAATTAAAAAAAAAAGACCATGCAGGTGGCCAGTTGAATCGGCTATTAATGCAAAGTTGAAAATTCCTCCCTTTCTTCTTACCATTTCATGGAAAGTACTGGAGTTTTTGATATTACAGACAATAACGTTGCCTTGGTCTAGAAAGGAGATGAAAAATAGAAATTTTTTTTCTCCTTTAACCTCTCAGTATTCACTCTTATTAGGGAAAAAATTGAGGAACTCAACAAAGAAGCAGAAGCTTCCTCCTTCATGCTGGTTTTTGTGTGCTTTAAAACTGGACAATTCATCTCACAATAATCATCTTACACATTTCAAAGGAAAATTGTAAGGAAGAATACTCTCATTAATGCAGGGTATCGTTTTACTGTTTCCTAGTGGACTTTATTAGAATCAAAGGAAAATTTTTGTCTATGAATTTGCACATGCAAATGGGAATGCTTTATTGATGAATAAAAGATAATTAGTCACAAAAAAAAGGTTTTGATAGAAATGTGCTTTCCCAGGATTTTCATTTTGGGATAATTAGCAATTGCTTATTTTTTTCACTTTTTTTAGGTTAATGTCTATAGTTCTTTATCCAATATGCATGCATTATGAGTTTCTATATATCAAGTAACTGGCCCTAGAAATTTTAATTTAGACGTTTTTCTACTTTTTCAACAATCTTGTTTACTTAGTTTGCATCATTTTTATTTAGTCCTTTTAAAAGAAAGGACCTTAATTATAATGGGGACTTATTAACAAAAATCTGTTCTAAAGCCAAACATATAGCACATAATCACAAATACTCAGGAGACAGAGGCAAGAGGATATGCAAGTTCAGCCTGGACAAAATAATCAAGTCTGAGTTAGCCAAGGCTAAGAGACTGTGTTGCAATCCATTTCCCTCCTCTCAACAAAAATAAATAAATATAAAATAAAATTAGAAAAAAAAATAAATTTTAAGACATTTTCTTTAATTTGTATTCCATCCACATATATAACAGCAATAGTTTTTAGTTACTTTTATAAACACACATAGCATGGGCTTCCTTCACTATATCTGTACTCTACTACAGAGTCTGAGCTGGGGAAATAGCACAGGGGTAGAGCACTTGTCTAACATTACCCAGGCCTGGGGTTCAAACCCCAGCACCAAAAAAATACTTTTCTTTCAGAATATAATATGAGTATAAGGATTAATTTCTCATGAACTCAGTTGTGCTTATATGTAAGCTTCATTATATACACCATGCACTATTCACTTTAAGTTATTATATGGTTTATTGACAGATAAGCTATTACATTTATAATTACTATTTTCATAGGTATATAAGGGTAAAAAAAATTACTATTTTCAAGTTCACTTAATACGTTCAAATTCTATTAAAAGCTGATTTGGAGTCAGAGAGGTGGCTTAGCAAGTAGAGATGCCTCCCCAAGTCCGATGGCTGAGTTCAGTCTGCAGAATCCACACAATGAAAGGAGAAAATCAGTTCCCACAAGTTGTCACCTAACTTCTGCATGTGCCCTATGACATGCACGTACATGTGCTCACACATGAATAATTGCATTCATAAGAATTTAAAGTTGGTTCAGGTGCTCAAAGGACCAGCCAAATCATCAGTCAATAAGGAAGTCATGCCTACTGGGTATGTACATATGGGGGAGAAGGGACCTGAGATACAGCTATGTTCTGAAGGACCATAGATACAAACTTTTATTATTGTTACTCTAACTCTCCTTGACTGTACTCAGTTCTAGGAAGGAGGCTGGAGCTGTGGCTCAGTGGTAGAGGGTTTGTCTAGCATGAACAAAGAACTTGATTACATTACCAGCACCACTGGATGAATGAATAAATTAATGAATGAATAGTAGTAAATAGCAAACTATTTTAAAAGCCCAATTTTCTGTTCTTCATAAGAGATGCATCTAAAATGTTAAGCTATAATAGGAAAAAGTAAAGAGCCAATAACTCTCCACTAAAATTTATTATTATTATTATTATTATTATTATTATTATTATTATTATTATATGATTCTAAGAACTCCATCCTTGCTGTCTTCTTAGGAGATCAAAGGACATGAGAAATGGCACCGCAATCACAGAGTTCATCCTCCTAGGCTTCCCAGACATCCAAGGCTTACAAGCCCTTCTCTTCATAGTGATCTTTCTTATCTACATATTAACCCTTTCAGGCAATGGACTCATTATTTTCATTGTCTGGGTTGAGCCCAGGCTTCAAACTCCAATGTACTTCTTCCTCTGCAACTTAGCCTTCCTAGAGATCTGGTATACCACCACTGTCATCCCCAAACTCCTGGAAACCTTTGTGGTACCAAAAACAGTCATCTGCACCGCCTGCTGCCTGCTGCAGGCTTTCTTCCACTTCTTCCTGGGCACCACTGAGTTCTTGATTCTAGGCACCATGTCCTTTGACCGCTACCTGGCCATCTGCAAGCCCCTCCGTTACCCCACCATTATGACCAGCAATCTCTGCATGCAGCTGGCCCTCAGTTCCTGGCTAGCGGGCTTCACCATCGTCTTCTGTCAGACAATGCTGCTTGTACAGTTGCCGTTCTGCGGCAACAATGTTATCAACCATTTCTACTGCGACGTGGGTCCCATCCTGAAAGCTGCTTGTGCGGATACCAGCATTTTGGAAATACTGGGTCTCCTGGCAACCATCCTTGTGATCCCAGGATCACTCCTCTTTACTGTCATTTCTTACATCTACATCTTATCCACCATCCTACGGATTCCTTCAGCCACTGGCCGCCAAAAGGCTTTCTCTACCTGTGCCTCTCACCTGACGGTTGTCTCTCTGCTCTACGGAGCTGTCTTGTTCATGTACCTGAGACCCACAGCACACTCCTCCTTTAAGATTAATAAGGTGGTGTCCGTGCTAAATACCATCCTTACCCCCCTTCTTAACCCCTTTATTTACACCATTAGAAACAAGGAGGTGAAAGGGGCCCTAGGAAAAGCCATGACTTGTCCAAAAGCTCATCTTGCAAAGTGAAACCTGCAATACATCAAGAGAAGCCTAATGCAGACTTTAATACAAGGACTGACAGAGAGGCAAACTTGTAGAAAAGTCTGATAAAACCTCCCTCTATGTACCAGATGCTTTAGTACAGTGTTATCCCGAGACAGAGATATGATGGTTAGGATCTCCATTAAATTATGTAAACTGAACCTATATTTGTTATATATAAATGAACTGGGATTTCTTCTTAAAGGGAACAAGTCACCTAATTTTTCATTTAAAAAAAAAAAAAAGTCTTCTGATTTCCTAAGATGCATGAGGCAGAACTCAGGACTTTCTTAATTACGAGCTAAAGTGAAAAGAGCAAATTCAGAAACAAATGTCAGTGAGTTTAAAGGTGTGTGAAGAATCCTGTTTCCCTCTTTTATTAATACGTTAGATTTCTGAGGCAGCCTAAGGAGACAGAAGGCAGGAAAGAGACAAGAGTCTGACCTTCAAGAGACAGGGCTGTATGTATTAGTGCACACAGTGAGAGGCCGCCTCTCTCACGAGGAAACTGAGGGCTTTGCCAAGGGAAAAAAAAAAGCTGGCTTCGACCCTTTATAGGTTCTGAGTAAGGGCCTTGGGAATGAGGACATTGTTACAGCTGTAGGG
This sequence comes from Peromyscus leucopus, assembly GCF_004664715.2. NCBI lineage: Eukaryota > Metazoa > Chordata > Mammalia > Rodentia > Cricetidae > Peromyscus > Peromyscus leucopus. The sequence goes on along the minus strand of NC_051069.1, from coordinate 33,291,687 downwards.
GGCTACACATCTCTCCTTCCTGAAAGTGTTGGCCCAAGGGAGGGAGGCTATCTTGGGAGACGGTCTCTACAAACATTCCTTTCTGTGCTGACTCATAAGGCTGACCAAAGTCATCTGTAATCTCATAGGGATCCTGTTTACTACTGAGGCACTCTATCAATAACTGTATCTTGTTGTCCCAAGCACAAGGCATCCCACACCTCATTTCACCAGGCCTATTGCTTTAACGTAAGAGAAACACACTGGAGTCTCGTTATCAATGCTGATGGATGGACTTTCAAAAACATCTAAAAGGAACCTGCTTTCTATTTGATCACATGTTAATAAGGCCCCTCCACCTTGACATAATACATAATATTAGGTAAGCCTAAAGGGACTCATTCCCAGGTAGTAGAGAAAATTGAGGGCATCTTGTAAAAAGTTCTGATTTCTATTTCGTGGATTTTTCCAATTTCTAGAATTGAGTCTCAGTAGATCAGGCACAAACAAAAGATGTCCCAGTGATAACATACCTGGGGGCCTTATCGGAAAATTCCCCTCCTGGTTCTATGAAGTTCATGACTTTGAAGGCTCGACTGCACATTTAGCATGTGCAGTCCCTACAGGCAAACACACACTTGGGCAACATATCTGTCACGATGACACAGGAGAGTCAGCTTGTGGTAGTGACTATTACATATGCCCTTTTCCCAACAGTGAAAACTACCATTTAAAGCCCATTCAGACTCATATTTTTAAAGAGATTATTATCTCAATGTTATTATCTCAATCGCTCTGCCTAATTTTCTCTAAGAGAAGCAGCCTCATTGGAAATAATCAAATCAGACAAATGGACATTTGAAAGTAACATGGGAGCTTAATCCCATGAATTTTACCCAAGGCCATTTAGAGAATAGTTGAAATTGTCTTGAAATAAGAAAATAGAGTTGTGTTTAACAGTCTTTAAAGAATAAAGTAGCAGTGAAAAAAGGAAGAGAAGAAAAGAGCAAATGTGATAGATAGAAAAAAAAATCTGTGTCTGGTTCAACAGGCCAAGAGATGCCCAAATAACTGAGAAGGAATCTGTGTGTCCCTTACACACACTCACCATGCATGTGAGTGTGGAAGACATTAGCACTTGAATCAGTGGGTCTCAGTCAATCTGTTGAGGACTGAATAGAAGAAAAAGGCAGAAATACTCTTTCTTTTGAGCCAAGACAGCCATTTCATCCTGATATAGCAGAGCACCTGATTCTTGCCCCTGCTGATGCCATGGTCCACAGCAACACCCTGCTTCACCCACCTGTTCTCAGGCTGGATTACATTTTTTTCAGTTCCCCATTTTGCAGGCAACACAGATCCTGCACCGTCTCAGCCTCCATAATTGCAAGAGCAAACTCTCATACTAAATCTCCATTAGTTGCTACCCCTCTCAGGGTGCTTAGTCTCTCTAACAATAGAAATTAAGAATGGACTAAGAAGAAAGCACAAAAACAATTTTATTAGACTTTAAAAAGAAACCCCCTGAACATTCAAGCTGTAAATTTCGGCACCTGTCTAGAGAAGGAAGGTGGACAAGAAGAAGAGAGGAAAAGGTCAATTGTAAGCAGCAATCACATGGAGCAGGGTGTTGTGGAGGGAGGGGTACTTCAGAAAAGAATGGGAAGGCTCAAAGTAACAACAGAAAAAGCATGCTTAGGCTTTGGCCAGTGCTCTAAGAAAGAGATAAAGAAGAGAAGGGAACAATTAAACCTGAGTCAGGACTCAGAAGGGCAGACAGACCTGCAGAGCCCTCGAAGTGGCTCTGCCTGAACTGAACAGATCAGGTTTCTGAGAGGGAAAAAAAAAAAAGTACATTATCTCATTAAAGGGATGACTTCCTCCACTCCCATCTCTTTTACCATGGTATTAGGGGAACCTGCATTCTGGATGGGTGACCTCTTAGGTGTTAGATCTCCCCCCAGGCCACCAGGCCAGAGGCAAATTCCATTCAAGGTTCTGTAACATCAACTTTCCCCCTTCTGCAGAACCCTAACTACCTCTCCATCAAAACCGATGAACATCTCCAGTTCAAACGACGTTAAGCCGCCTACACCAATGTGTCCCACGGGCTGAAATGATTTTCAAGACATGGTTGAGAAGAGAAGGCCTGCCCATGTCACCGTGGGACATACAGGGCATAACTGACAATTGAAATGTCAGTGGCAAGGACAAAAGTGAACTCGGATCAGGGAAGGCAGTCGCAAAGCAAAGAGGCACCAAAATAACACACGAAGGCAAACAGAGGACACCACCATCTTCTTTCTGAGCTCCCAACGACATTCCAGCTTTTAGTCCCAGGACCAACAGTATTTATTAGTCTGCCCTTTTTACACGAGGGTCAGAGTTGACAGGCAGACGTGCCGGCAGACCAGCGACAGCGGAGTGTGCACGCAAGAGCCAGCATTCGGACTCGACGCTTTCCGTTTCTATTCTTCCACGCTCGGAGGAAAACAAAACTGCGTGGGAAGGAGGGGGCGGGGTCCCTCGTGGAGGTGTAGATACCAAAACCAACGTGAAAGATGAAAACAAAACCCCGTAGGAGGTAAGCCATGAATCCCAGACCCAGGGAGTTGATTGATTTGTAGCAAAAGGAACTGGGCGCAGAGGGCAGCGGTCCAGGGAAGGCTTTTCCCACATGGGTCTCTCTGGGGTCCCCAGGCCTCAACCCACAGAAACACACCGAGCCGGCCAAACCTCCCACAGCCTAGACCGACTCCAGCACGGGCTCGGAGGCGGGGCGAGCCGGGGCGCTTCCGCTTCCGGGCGCGGAGGCCCCACGTGTTCCGACCCGCTGGGCCCCGCGCGACTCGGATCCCGAGCAGCTCTTTCGGCCGGGAGTGGGTGGGGGAGCACCGGGCAGGGGAGGAGCCGCTGGAGCCGCGGGAGACGTGAGTGTCCGGGGGACCTGGCCGGCGAACGGGCACCGCAGCGGGCGGGGAGTGCGAGCCGGGCGGGGCAGGAGCGTGGGGAGGGGCTGTAGACCCCGCCCCCCCGGTGCCCGGGGATAGCGGCTGCCTAGGGAAGGGGCGGCGGCGGGGTCCCCACGGCCTGGGCGTTGTGGTCCTGTCACCTCCCGGCGGCCGGAGCCGGAGACGGGTGGTGCTCCAGGCTTCTTCTCTGACCAGCCGCCTCTTTCCGCCCCCCTCTCGGGCCTGCGGACACGCACTGTGCCCCTCGGATTGCATCCATGCCAACTGCTCCCGGGACCCCAGAACCCAGTGGGGAGTGGTCTAGGCCCCTTGACACCCATCTTCCCCGCTTCGCCAGTCTTTACACCCTGCCGCTCACATTGCTCAAGAAGAACCCTTTCGCTGGCTTTCCCTTCCCTCCTTCGCGGCGAACCCCGCCCCCTTCACGGGCGATCTTATCACCTGTGATCATGCCAGGCATTGGAGACCGGCTCGCTTCACCTGTCGTAGTGACAGACTCAGAACTTCCCTGTAGCTAGAGGCTACTGTCAGCTCTTGCAGCTTTCTTCTTCCTACCTCTAACAGCCAGTTCACGGGCCTCTTCTCCACCTCACCGCACCAGCTGCGGGACTTGTCTCAGTCGACTGAAAAGTTTGCTAGTTTATATTCCATGGCTGCACTGGTCCTCTCACACACACTTTATTCCCCCTGAGCCGTGGCTGTCTGTTCTCGGTGCTGAACTCCCCAAAGGGAGGCATATGGGTCCAGCTGATCTTGAACTGCCTTGGTCTTGGACAGCAGCACCACATCCAGGGTTTCGATAACAGGCTACCCTTAAGAAATACTTCTCGTTCTCTGTCTCCGCTCTGTAGGTGAGAGCCAGGGAAGCTACGCTGGAATCAGAAAGCTTCTCTCTTTGCAGCTTTTCTTCCAAGCAGCCCCTTGAACCTTGATCCAGAAAACTACCTTAAAGAGGTGTCAGGGTGGCCATGGAAGGCCTGTTAGGAGAAGCAAGTGACAGCTTAGTAGTTGCTTTGTACCATCTGTCTTGAGTAACTTTCTGCCATTACTGCCTCACATAGAAGGGTGGACAGAGTTGGAGGGAAGTGCGACATTGTTCTTCCCAGGACCACCAGACACTAATCTTTCCCCCTCTCATCTCCACATACATACCCTTTTGCTCTCTGTATACTTGCAGGAGACAGTCATTTCAAGGGCCCTGCAAGATTTGCGTCACTATGAGGGACTCTTGTTCTTACAGAATATACAGGTGACTATGCAACTTGACAGAGACATAAAACGGTTCTAGACTTTCTGCTTTTGTTGTCTTCTTCTTGCCTGAATGTGGACATCACTGGATAAATTTGTTCCTTTCTGGATAAAACCTCACACTTACTTCCTTTGTCCATGTAGTGGGTACCGAGTTTAGCACACATGAAATGCTTATTAAACACAGAATGCTGGGACTTCGTGCCCAGAATCTGCGTGTGAGGCCGAAGTGGTGCTGTGTGGTCTGTATTGATCACTTCGAGAGCCACTGTGATTTTTCCGGACCTCATGACAGCCACCTTGCAGAGGTTTGAGGACAAAGACTTGAAAATACTAGTAGTGTTGCCTCATCTTTGGTGGGTGATCTTACCATTCAAGTCTGAGTTATTTGTGAAATTAAATGCCTTGAAGACAGAAAGCCATCATCCATTATGGCAAGTTAAGATGAAATACTGATGAGGTTTTGTTTGTTGTTTTTTGTTTTTTTTTCCCTAATATTGTTTTGGTTTTGATTTTGGTTTTTTGAGACAAAGTCTCTCTGTGTATCCCTGGCTGCCCTGGAGCTCACTATATAGACTAGGCTGGCCTAGTACTCACAGAGGTCTGCCTGTCTCTGCCTCTGAGTGTTGGAAGTAAAGGCTTAGGCCCAGCTCCCTTGATTTTCTTAATTCCTCTGATAAAGTGCTTGCTGCTCAGACCACACGTATATTCCAGGTTTGTGCTGTGAATTCCTGATATTGCTGAAGTCCCTGCTTCTTCCTGATTGCCTGTTAAGTTTAAGGTCAGAGCCTTTGCTTTCTTCCTCCTTTCTGTTCGGCACCTGAAATAGTATGAGATATAAAATTGAGGCTCAGTGTTTATGGATTGAATCAACTCTCTGCACTTCTTCCCTCAAAATTTCCTCCATTGATATTAACACAGTCTGTCTCTATTGAACAGTCAAACAGGATAGACTTTCAGACTTTGAAATACTTAATACCAGCGCCTACAGCTGTCCCCCATGAAGGACTTGTTACCATGAAGCCTGGCACCCACTGATTTCAGTGCTTCTGCATCTAAGTTGGGGCATGTATTTATTGAGCTCCCTTTCTACAAACTACCTGGAAAAGTGCTAGGCCCAGGAGCATATCCTTGCTTAGGGGACCTAGCTCACCAAGGAAAACCCAAGAATGACTGCTGGGTTTTCTTCTGCTCTCTCAGATTCCTCTTGGTCAAACCACAGAGACTGCAACCTTTATCACATATCTATCTGCAAGAAAGCCTCAGATCAAGCCAGGAGGAAGTCACCTAGCATTGAGTAGTGGGTAGCCAGGATGTATTAATAGGACAGACATAGAAAGTAAGTTGTCCTGAGTTACTTACATCCACCCCTGGGGATCCTCCGGCTACATTCTTGGTAGTTACCCTTTCCCTGTTGTGAGATTGTCATTGACTGTGTTTGTTGTGGGAATTTATTGTGTCTGTCTGCTGAACTTTGGCTGCCAAATAATAAATACTGATTTCTTCCTGGTGGGTGTCAAATTTGATGTCCCTTACTTTTTCAGCTTCAGATTAATTTGTGGTATTTTGTCTTAAATTTGTATGTAATGATTGACCCACATTATTTAGGTCAATAACTAATTCTGGGTGCTATCCATTAAATGTAGGAAGCTTCATGTCATGTTGAAAGTTAACGAACATGGTCAGGGTGGCCAGATAGGCAATTCTGGCCTCTTAAAATATGTATTTAATCCAGCCTATCTCAGTTCTTTAGTAAACCTCTTTGATCATCCTTCACTAATCCATTGTGAACCAAACAATAAACAAAGTACTTGTCTTTATTCCTTCTGAAGCCCCTCCTATCATTATAAAAATCCAGTTAGCTTCTCATAGGATGATCCACTTTGCCTTTAGACAGGAAAATCATCTCCTTCAAAATGAGCTGACACAACTGGTCCAGGGTGCCAGGTCTTTGCAGGCTAGAGCAGGGAAGAACTGTTTTTATCATTACTACCTACATCTGTGTGTGTGTAACAACAGAGAAACATTTTATTAGAGACTTAATTGCTCTGGTTTTTGTATTTTCAGTTTACCTTATTCTCGATGACATTTTTACATCCTGCTTAAACCTTAATGCTGACTACAAAGGCAGTCAAATTTCAGTGTAGGAGATCATCAAACCCCAGCCATACTGACCTTCCTGTACCAACCACTACTTAATTGACCTCTCATTTCTTCCTGTCTTCTCCTTTTCTATTCCTCATTCTATTTCTTAAAATCTATTGTAAGAAGCTTTGAGCTAATATTTTCTTGGTATTTAAATAGGACTTTTATAAAGGAAAAAGTAAAGGGAAAAAAACAGTTTTCAAGGTGGGGCTAGAGCTCAGTGGTAGAGCACTTGCCTAATGTGCAGAGTTCTGGATTCCACCCCAACACTTCTGAAATCAAACCAGTTTTTCTGCATGGTTCAAAGCACACTGATCATGACATGTTTGAAGGCCAGAAGCCAGGGAATGCATTGCTTTCATTTTCTTTGCCTTCTGGGCTGAGCTTTCACAGGACTTGAGCTATACTCACTGGATATGAATCACATTGCCTCCTGCCAGCTGCAGAAAGGGAAGGGTCTTTGCTTCTGGTAAGTAGAAGCCTTGCTGGTTCCACCTTCAGTTAAAGACCACGTCATCAAGGTTCTGTCTCATCTGTCTTCAACAACTCATTTCATTCAGGTTATAGTGCCTCCAGAGCAAAGACTGTTGGCTTTTTGGGTTGAGTCTAGCACTTCACTTGTGCTTAGACAGTAAACAGACCAACCCTTTCCCTGTGAGATCTAATTTTTCTTTCATAATTAGGAAGAAATAAAATGAAACCTTTGCTTATTATTTAAATCTTGATTTCTCAAAAGGATTTAAAAGAGCTTGAAGCAGAAAAGTATGAGCCATATTGAGCATCTACCCTGTGCTGGATTCTATTCCAAGAGATTTTTTTAAATTATTTCATTTACTCCATAAAATGAACATGTGAGATAGGTAGTGTTAACCACATTTCAAGGATAAAGCTGAGAGTTAGAGAAATTGTGCAGTGTAGCTTATGAAAGTAGAGCTACATACCCAAGATTCCAGCACCATGTTACCGTTTCATGGGAAAATGGGATGTGCATCTGTACATAGAACAGTTGAGATAAGAGTGAGAATTTGGCTAGTGTAAGGGCCATATTGTTGTAGTCTTTAATTTTGTAGAGCAGCAGCCTTAGAAGAAAACAGTTAAAAGTTGGAATTAATCGTTTTTACTCTACAAAAGCCAAAAGGCCCTAGTAAGCTCCACTAAGCAGTTGTGTTCACAGCCCCAAATTATGAGGCTGCATTTGGCATTTGTGTGACTTCCTGGAGAGGTGTGAACAGATAGCCACACCAGATAAGATGTAAAAGATAGATCAAAGGATTGCTTCTACCCATATAGTTTGGTAAGCCATTGAGTACATTAATAACAAGTAAGGGGTTACTTGTAGGCACAGAGGTACCTGCATCACCAAACAGTCTACCCCAAAATGGACAACTCCCATAGTTCCCTGCTCAGTCTGAAAGTGGCTCCCTCAGCGTCTTCACCACTAGTTGCTTCCTGTTTGTATCATCTTGGAGAGAGGCCTCATGAATCTTGTAACTGTATGAGCTTCCTGAATCAGTGAACTTCCAGAGCCTAAGGATCATTAGCTTCGTGAGGCTTAGGAACCACACCCCACCACCTCTCCAAAGGGGGCTATTTCATTTGGGAGGAAATAGTTGTACAGCGCTCACTCCTTCCTGTGGCTCTTATGTTCTTTCCACTCTGTCTTCCGAGTTGTTCCCTAAGCCTTTGAAGGGTAAAAGAGGTGACTGAGAATTTTCTTCCATTTCTGGGTGAGCATGGGGCCACAGTGCCAGAGCAACAGTCATTTACTCTCAGCAGCTTGACAGATTGTATCAGTCTCTGTAGTACCCACTTGGGAAGGTGGGGGAGCAGCCTTTCTTTCTGTATTAGAGACCGATAACAGCAGTAATCTGTAAGTATAAACAACTGTTTCAAAGGCAGTTAGGTATGTCTCATTCACATTAAAACTGCTACTGTTTCTGTAGTAGTAGTAGTCGTTTCCTCACCCCTGGCCCTCCTGACCTCCCTAGCCACAAGTATTCGCTTTGGCTTAACAAAAGTTAAGTCAGTCGCTCCCGTAGAGCAGGCTTTAAATCGAAGCAGAAGGCAGCTGGTTGCACACTAGCAGTTTGCCATTATTGCAGCAGCTGGCGTATCATTCCTAAAGAATGTTCATAGTGTAGAGCAGAATTTACATCTGGACAGGACCGTTGGTGACATTTCTCCCACAGTAGACTGCATAGCACCTTCTGGCACTATGAAAACCATCCAGCAGGTAAGAAGCTTCCAGCTCAGTCCCAGATTGATTTCTCGTGTCCTATAATCAAAGCATGCAATGTCTTCCGTAAGAGAGTCTTACCATTTAGTTCTAATGTGAAACCAGCAGCAGTGGCAATAGCTTATATGGAAGTGGGGTAAGAGGTGAGGGGGGAACTCAGGTCTCCTTGGCTAATAGCTCATAGGAATAGTGTGGGATTTTCACTCAGCAATCTTAGGACTCCTGGGAGTGCCCACTCACATAAGATGACTTCTGCAGACATTTTGATTGCTGTTTTTACTGCCCTTGCAGATTCTCTTCTAAGTCTGCAAGACACTCAGTGGATTAACATTATAGGATGATACCTTTTTACACTGAAGGCAGGGTCTCTAAAGGCTAATCATCCATTCCAAGTAAATACCAATTGGTCTAGGCACCTAAGAGATAAAACTGTTATTAAGGCCCAATACAGCATGAAAAGATCCTATTGTTGAATCATTTGTTTTCTCAAAGAGCAGTGTTAGGTACAGTTGTGTAGATGGAGGCACTACTGTATTGTACACTCTCTAATCATAGTCATCTCCCTAAGCCATCCACTGCATGCTGAAGACCCGCTTTGCATTCCCTCACTGGGTTCTATGGGGCCGGCTTGCACTCATGGGCTCACTTGGCTAAGGGCAAGCAGGCCCTTACCTTCCGAACTGCACTTGCCACTAGAGTCATCTCTGATTCTAACAAGCTCCAGGATATCGTCCTCCCTCTGTCAGCCACACATGGCTGTTAAATGGCCCTGGGCTAAGTGATCTCAGTATACCGTCCATGTTAGAGGCCGATGGCAGCGGTAGGCTGAGTATCAGCCTTAGTATGCCTTTTTGCGGAGAAACATTCACAGCATCCCCTGGAGGACAGCTGCCTGCTCCTAGGAAAACCTCAGTCTTTTTACTTGTAATGCTTTGTCATCCTGGTCTTGGTTCACCAGTTTATGGAACTGTTCAGACTTCAAAGCTTTAGATAATCTCAAAAACACACATTTGGCCTTTTATCAACACCCTCCCAAGAACTCCAGCCCATGCTAAATCTTGCCACATTTGCCTTTCAGTGGCCAAGAAAGACTCCCTTCTATGCTTTCCTGATCTCATTTTGATTACTTTAGCATCATAAACACCCAATATACATTCTGTTCTAAGTATTCAGATCCACCAGAACTTCTCCACCCAATAAAGAGCATGCCCTGCCATGGACTTAGCAAAGCTACGAAAGCCTTTTAGGAGTACCAAGGTCCCTCCTGAGTCAACCTCTTCACTTAGCAAAGCTACTAAAGCCTTTTAGGAGTACCAAGGTCCCTCCTGAGTCAACCTCTTCACTTTCCCTAGCAGCCCTGTCTAGCCTTGTGAGCTGGGTGTCAACCACCACGTATCACATGTCCAGTTCCTTCAGTAATGCTTACCCTTCCTTTGCTGTTTTCCAGTTCCTGATGATCCTGACGGAAGTTCTGAGCCAACAATAACCAAATGACCCTAATGGCTTATAAGAGCTGTACTTGGGAGACTGGTCTTCCTCAAACTGCTTCAGGTTATGTGTACTCTGTCTCAGGGAGGGATGAGTAGTTATGTGTCTCAGTGTCTCCACTTCTTTGATACTTAGATTGATCCCATCTGCCCTCACGTCTTAGAGCCTCATGAACCAGGCTATGAGAGACTCTCATACTTTGTTTTACCATCTGTTCAGTTAAAACATTTCATGTGTACAGCATTCCCTTATTCTGTACAGGGCCACTAGTCACCCCCTACCCCATCATGCTGAATCATGAATTTTCTCTTCCTTTGTATTAAAGGTTGGAATTAAGGGGTATCTTCTTTCACTTTTGCCCTCTTCACTGACTGACTTTCTCACGGAATCCCAGTTTTTAAATTGGAGGTGGTGGAATGGAGTGCTTTTTAGGAGGGATCTAGTTTGTACTGTCTCCCTTACACCTGCCAAATGTAGGAAATGACAAACCAACACCACCATCTCATCTTACCTCTTTTTTCCACCTTCTGCCAAGTTAGAGGACAGCATTCCCATGTCTTTCCTATCAGAATTCCTCCCTTACATGGACAAGCTCTTCCTGGACAGACAGCTGAGCTCAGTTGTTTACCTTTTCACTCAAAGCAATGGCCATAATTGCTACCTTAAACTGGTTATGACCATATCCCATATATTCTACTTTCAGGATTTGTATATATTCTCAAGTTCATCAGCTTTTGGAGGAATGCCTCCACAGTTGCATGGTAGGCCCAATTCACTAGGGAGGCATGCGACCTCATACCACGTAGATAAGATGGTCAACTTGGCACTCCCCCAAAGGATACTCCATTCTCATGTCTTCACCTTGGTGGCATGTCTTATTACCCATTACATGAAGTTGCCACTACAGAAAGGAAGCACACTATTCCATGTCAGAAAGGTGATACGGGATGTATATATCCCATGCAGAAAGGTCATCACATCAGAATTGCCTCTGGGTATTCTGGTCTCAGATCAGTCTTAGCTGCATGCCTTAACCTGTCACAGTGCCTTTGCAGCTGCTCCTCCCCAGCTTCTGTTTGATTCTTTCAGACCCTGTTCACTTACCAGTTGTGCTGTATGTCTTTTGGGGGGAGTTGTGAACAAACGGTTCTTCACCCCTAAATAAAGTATTATGGCAGACCAAAAAGAAATAATTCTATCCAAGTTTAGTTCGGTGATCTGGTGATTTTATTACAGGAGTATGGGTGAGTCAAAGGCACACATCACAGAAAAGATCTGCCCCAGCATGGGTGACAGTTGATGAAAACTGTCTCCCTGGATCTCCCTGCTTAAGTTGAAGGCAGTGCTGCCAAGGAGTCTGCCGTCCACATCAGTTGCTTACTGCTTATATAACCTTGGGTATTAGGTTTGATGAGTATGATAGCTCAGCTTCCTGAGTCTTGTAAGTTTTGTAGACATCCTAAGCCTTGTTTCATCACCTCCCTAATGAGCTTCACTCTTCCCTCGGGAATGACTATACATCTACTAAATATAATCATTTAAGTCCAACTGCTAGTTATTGTCTAAAGACTATGTTCTAGTAAAAAGGTCACCCTTTTTCCTGTACCTAGAAAAGATATCTTTTAGGCTACAAAATTGAGAATTTTTTTAAGTCCTGTGGTTTTCTATGCTCAAGAGAACTGAGTTAGAGCTAGCTCTGTTATGTGACACCTTCAGATAAGGGACAAAGAAAGCTGATCCAGGAATAGTAGAAAGGTCTTGGTTTTAGTTTCCTCATGCCTCTCTCCTAATTATTCTTTGTGTACTCTAACAATGTATATTCAAGAGGCCAGGTCATGAATTGAATTATCCCCAAAGTGACCTGAAGATTACTCCATCACACTGAAAACCACTGAGAATGCCCTGTTTACTTACAATGCAAACAATAAATTTGTCTTTATTCACTTATCTACCACACATTTTGCTAGACATGGTTTCATCCTTCCCAGAGACAAAAACTCAGGAAATGTTGTATGCCCTCATCAATTATGAAGCAAGTACTTACTGTTTGCCAGACTTTGAGCAGGGTACAACATGCCCCTCCCTTCAGACCCTGTATAGTTTCATGAGTTATCCTGCCACCAGAGGAACAGGGTTTTTTGTTGTGTTATTGTTTGGCTTTTTGAGACAGGGTTTCTCAGTGTAACAGCCCTGGCTGTCCCTGGAACTACCTCTGTAGACCAGGCTGGCCTTGAATTCATAGAGATCTGCCTCTGCCTCCCCAAGTCCTGGGATTGGTGGGATTAAAGACACCACCACCCAGCTCAGAGGAACAATTTTTACAACACAATGCATCCTGTGAAATGGAGAGACTCAAGCTTTTATTATTCATCACCTGGGAGGGGGTTAGGAGGAATTCAGAAAATAGATTGGAAGGAAGAGTGGAGTTAGGCAAGTGAAGGCTTAGTGAAGGTGTTTCCCAGAGAAGCTGAGAAAATTCTGTTAACGGGAAGCAGGAGATAGAAAACAGTGATTTGAGCATGGCTCTCCTGGAATTGGCACTCATGGTAGAAAAGAGAGGGCCCTGGAAGCCAGCTCTTAGAGAACCTTGAGTATCAGAGATTCTCTGGTGAGTCAGAAAGCTCGAGGGACTGGAGAGATGGCGCAGGGTTCGTTAAGTACACTTGCTGCTCTCCCAGACTGAAGTTCTGTTCCAAGCACTGAATGTCGGGCAGCTCACAATTACCTGTAATTCCAGCTGCAGGAAATGCAACAGCTTCTGACCTCCTTAGGCACCAATACACATATTAAATCAAAATCAATCTTTTAAAAAAAAATCACTTGAAATCCAAATAGCATACTAAAATTATTTTTCAGGAATACCATGAAAAGTTAATGGTAAAACCAATCCAAGATTACTAAAACCATTAGTGATGAGCTAGAAACAAATGAAATTCTACCCATTTTTAATTCTACCAAGAAAAAAATACAACTTCACTAAAGATGGGCATAAAGTTCAAAACAAAACTGCAGACTATCAAGAAGTACAGAAATTTAGCACAAGATGACACAGGAATGCTAGAACTAGGCAAGATTGTTTAATGGGTAAAGGTGCTGCCGAGCTTAGTGACCTGATCCCTAGAATCCACTTGGTAGAACGAATGTCTGCAAGTTGTCCTCTGACCTCCACATGTACACCATGGCATGGCCACATTCACACACAGTTTTTAAAAAGAATTACAGAACTATCAAAAACATGAAAGCTATATTGCAAATGTTTGAAAACAATATAACGAAATAACTTGGATTAAGAGAAAATTGGGAACCATGTGATCACTGGCCATGGGTCATACAAAGTGCAGCAGCAGTCAAGGTGCAGCCGGCTGGTCAAGTGCTAACCTTGAGGGTTGGTTGCAGGCAACTGCAGTGCAGAACAAAATGATTGACAAATAAGGAGTCCCTGGGATGGATAACATTCTTGTCTGGAAGAGGACAGAGCCAAAAACAGTTGTAAAGCTTGAGCTCAAGTGGTTCCCTCAGCACACAGTACCTGACAGAGGCCAGTGCTTTTTCCAGGGTTGAGACTAGACATTCAAATATGGTAGTATGTTGTGCTCAACTAGAGAGTTTAATGCAGATGAAGATGTGATGCATTTGAAGACATTTTGTTAGAATTAACAAGACTAAATGAACTAGGAAAATATGAGTATAGATATGGAAAGATGTGTTGGCTGCTAAGGTAGGAAAAAAACATGAGAGTGGAGATTCATTCATTTTAAGTGCATTTATTGTGTTGTTGGTAATGGGCTTTAGAGAGTAAAATTCACAGTTCCTAACTGAAAGGATGCAGAAGTGAAAGGTAAATGGCGCTGGTGGCGGCACTGGTTGAGGTGTGGAAAGGTCACGGTCACGACAGAACCCAGTGTTCAGAGCTTTATTAGGAGGGGAAATGGGGAGAGAGAGGGTTCAGGCCTGGAGAGAGAGAAAGGTGGTAGGGGAGGGACCAGAGCAGAGCAGGGAGAAGAGGGAGCATGGTGTCAGCATCCGACTTTTAAGGCACATACATAGTCACCAGCGCCCACTGATGACATAAGACACAAGACCCTGAGCTGCACATGTGCAGGAGTGAGGGCAGGATCCTAACACTAACATCAAGAAATTTTACAAGGAAAATAAATAGGTAATGACAGAGGTGGACCCAGGTTGCTTTTGACCCACTTAGGTGATTTCCAACCATGTGTAAGGGTAGAGAGAATAGTATCTAAGGAAATGTCTCAGAAGAACAAAACCTAAGCTATGTCTTAAAAGATAAGTAAAGTTTAGCCTAACTAAAGGTCACAGGTAGGAAGAGTAGTTGTAGCAGGAATCTTAAAAGTTGTTATTAATAAAATCAAACCCAAGGCCAGTTATTGGGGTCAATGCTGGTAGATCAGAGAGACAGAACAAGCCACAGCTATCTCACCTTACCAATTCCTCAGCTGGTCCTGTTTCCTCAGACTGGAAGCTTCTGTGTCCTCATCCAGAATGAATCTCAGCTGAACTGTGCTGCTCGAAAGCCTGAAGCTTAACCAGCCACATGCTTAACCAGCCAAATGCTGCTAGTTTCTGGTCCTCATGCCTTTCTGCTTTCTACCACCACTCTCTGGGATTAAAGGCTGGCTTTCTGGGATTAAAGGCGTGTGTCACCATGCTTGGCTATTTCCAATGTGGCCTTGAACTCACAAAGATCCAGGGGGATTTCTGTCTCTGGAATGCTAGGATTAAAGGCATGTGCTATCACTGCCTAACTAGTAGCTTATCTGACCCCAGATAAGTTTATTAAGGTACCGATATTTTGGGGAACACAATACCACCACATTTCCTCTCTTTTTGTCTAAAATTAAAGAAAGCTTGTAACTAATACAAGAAAAACTATCCAATAAGTATATACAATATATACAGTCAAAACTTAACATTAATGATGTCTAGTCCATTAACATTTGACAGATTCAGATGAAAACTCCATTATATATATTAACAATGTCCAGTCCAGTAACATCTGATAAACTCAGACCAAAAAAAATTTCATTACTTATTTAAAACAAGTAGTTCCTTTTTAAAAGTAATTTCCATAATTTTCCTTTTTATCTTATCATATCCATATCCTCTCTTTTTTCTTTTCATAATAGATTCAGTAGTCTACCTTTTGTCATTTTTATATCTTCCCCTTCTTCAGTGTAGATTCAATGATCCACCTATTTATCCTATTATTTCTTTATCTTTTTTCTCAGAGTAGATTCGATGATCTATCTCATATCTATTTTCTCTTTTTCTTTTTGTTTCTAGGGGTGAAGTATCTTTAGGGAATCTTGAAAAGAAATTTTTTGGGTTAATTGTCAAGTCCTGTATCATTTGTCCAGTCTTTGCATAAAAGGAAAGTTCAGGGCTTGTTTCAAGTCTTTGTTCAAGTAGTCTGTCAGGCTGGATCTTCTCAGCTAGCCATCTCAAAATTGTCCTAAGCAGTTTGTAGTCCAAAGCAGATCTTTCCATGGTGTTAATCAGCTTAATGGCTTTATCATAGTCCTTTTGAAGATTTCAAAGTTGCTGTGGTCATGGTTCCATGCAGACTTTTTTTTTTTTTTGCCTCCTCTGTGGTTTGGAGCAATCACAGTCTGATAAATGTCTGTCTCTCGGAACCATGAACATTCTTCCCTAGAACAGAAAATCTTCACAATAATTTTTCCCCACCATTTGTCTTGCCAAACTTTTAACTGACCTTTGCCGATGCTTTCTTATAACACGATGGTCCTGGCAATTCTTCTCTGAACCAGCAGCAGTAAACCCTTCGTCCCAGGTAGCAGCATCACCGCAGTCACCAACACGATGAGAAGGAGCTGGCAACGTGGAGCAGTAGCCACTGCTTCCATGGTCCCACCACTGTTTGTGGTTCAGTCCAGGCCAAAGCTTCTCCCAAGCCTCCTAGGCCGGCCTCAAACTCGGGATCCTCCTGCCTCTGTCTCCTTCAGCAAATCCTACCGGCGTGTGCCACCACAACCGGCTGAGTGTAGCTTGGGCCTGAGCTGGGGCTCACAAGGCCACAGTCAAACAGCTTTTTCATGAATTCGTAACACGAACGTTGGGCGCCAGATGTAGCAGGAATCTTAAAAGTTGTTATTAATAAAATCAAACCTGAGGCCAGTTATTGGGGTCAATGCTGGTAGATCAGAGAGACAGAACAAGCCACAGCTATCTCACCTTACCAATTCCTCAGCTGGTCCTGTTTCCTCAGACTGGAAGCTTCTGTGTCCTCATCCAGAATGAATCTCAGCTGAACTGTGCTGCTCGAAAGCCTGAAGCTTAACCAGCCACATGCTTAACCAGCCAAATGCTGCTAGTTTCTGGTCCTCATGCCTTATATATCTTTCTGCTTTCTACCACCACTCTCTGGGATTAAAGGCTGGCTTTCTGGGATTAAAGGCGTGTGTCACCATGCTTGGCTATTTCCAATGTGGCCTTGAACTCACAAAGATCCAGGGGGATTTCTGTCTCTGGAATGCTAGGATTAAAGGCATGTGCTATCACTGCCTAACTAGTAGCTTATCTGACCCCAAATAAGTTTATTAAGGTACCGATATTTTGGGGAACACAATACCACCACATTTCCTCTCTTTTTGTCTAAAATTAAAGAAAGCTTGTAACTAATACAAGAAAAACTATCCAATAAGTATATACAATATATACAGTCAAAACTTAACATTAATGATGTCTAGTCCATTAACATTTGACAGATTCAGATGAAAACTCCATTATATATATTAACAATGTCCAGTCCAGTAACATCTGATAAACTCAGACCAAAAAAAATTTCATTACTTATTTAAAACAAGTAGTTCCTTTTTAAAAGTAATTTCCATAATTTTCCTTTTTATCTTATCATATCCATATCCTCTCTTTTTTCTTTTCATAATAGATTCAGTAGTCTACCTTTTGTCATTTTTATATCTTCCCCTTCTTCAGTGTAGATTCAATGATCCACCTATTTATCCTATTATTTCTTTATCTTTTTTCTCAGAGTAGATTCGATGATCTATCTCATATCTATTTTCTCTTTTTCTTTTTGTTTCTAGGGGTGAAGTATCTTTAGGGAATCTTGAAAAGAAATTTTTTGGGTTAATTGTCAAGTCCTGTATCATTTGTCCAGTCTCTGCATAAAAGGAAAGTTCAGGGCTTGTTTCAAGTCTTTGTTCAAGTAGTCTGTCAGGCTGGATCATTTCAGCTAGCCATCTCAAAATTGTCCTAAGCAGTTTGTAGTCCAAAGCAGATCTTTCCATGGTGTTAATCAGCTTAATGGCTTTATCATAGTCCTTTTGAAGATTTCAAAGTTGCTGTGGTCATGGTTCCATGCAGACTTTTTTTTTTTTTTTTGCCTCCTCTGTGGTTTGGAGCAATCACAGTCTGATAAATGTCTCTCTCTCGGAACCATGAACGTTCTTCCCTAGAACAGAAAATCTTCACAATAATTTTTCCCCACCATTTGTCTTGCCAAACTTTTAACTGACCTTTGCCGATGCTTTCTTATAACACGATGGTCCTGGCAATTCTTCTCTGAACCAGCAGCAGTAAACCCTTCGTCCCAGGTAGCAGCATCACCGCAGTCACCAACACGATGAGAAGGAGCTGGCAACGTGGAGCAGTAGCCACTGCTTCCATGGTCCCACCACTGTTTGTGGTTCAGTCCAGGCCAAAGCTTCTCCCAAGCCTCCTAGGCCGGCCTCAAACTCGGGATCCTCCTGCCTCTGTCTCCTTCAGCAAATCCTACCGGCGTGTGCCACCACAACCGGCTGAGTGTAGCTTGGGCCTGAGCTGGGGCTCACAAGGCCACAGTCAAACAGCTTTTTCATGAATTCGTAACACGAACGTTGGGCGCCAGATGTAGCAGGAATCTTAAAAGTTGTTATTAATAAAATCAAACCTGAGGCCAGTTATTGGGGTCAATGCTGGTAGATCAGAGAGACAGAACAAGCCACAGCTATCTCACCTTACCAATTCCTCAGCTGGTCCTGTTTCCTCAGACTGGAAGCTTCTGTGTCCTCATCCAGAATGAATCTCAGCTGAACTGTGCTGCTCGAAAGCCTGAAGCTTAACCAGCCACATGCTTAACCAGCCAAATGCTGCTAGTTTCTGGTCCTCATGCCTTATATATCTTTCTGCTTTCTACCACCACTCTCTGGGATTAAAGGCTGGCTTTCTGGGATTAAAGGCGTGTGTCACCATACTTGGCTGTTTCCAATGTGGCCTTGAACTCACAGAGATCCAGAGGGATTTCTGTCTCTGGAATGCTAGGATTAAAGGCGTGTGCTATCACTGCCTAACTAGTGGCTTTTCTGTTCTCTGACCCCAGATAAGTTTATTAAGGTACACAGTATTTTGGGGAACACAATACCACCACAAGTAGTGTATGACTTTCCTCCAAGCCAACCAATTGCCATCTTGGAGCATTCAGCTGTGCCCCTTGCAAATGATCCCAGCTGGGCTTGTTTATAGTTCTCCCCCATCCATCCAACTGCTCCCTAGGGTCTGTCAACTCAGCACATTCCCTGGGGGAGGGTCCAGAATACACACACAAACATACCAGAGAAGACTAGAGCAGGGCCTCCATCTTTGCAGCTATTAGGAAAGCATTACATCCCTCTGGGTAAAGCTTTCTAGGTGTGTCTCTCTGCGGGAGGAGTGACCACATCCCTCTAAGTAACCCCTCACCTGTTCTCCATAAGGTTGCCTAAAAAAACACTTTCACTCCCCAAAGTGAAGTTTGATGGGATCATGCGTCCATTTGTTGTTAGGAATTTAGGACAAGGTGTAGCTATTGCTTATGTTTCTCCTGGGAAGAAATCTTAACAATTCATATTAAAAGGCTAAAGTGCATGGCACATGTGTAAATACTGTATGCATCCAGTTCAGGAATGGCGGGCATGGCTATAAAAGATAGCAAAGTGAATAACAAGATTAAGGCCAGCTAGAGTGTGATATGCTTAGAGAAGCTCCTTCACTTAAGAAAAAAGCAGGAATGGTTGAAGGATCATCACTAGGGGAAGAACATCTCAAGATTCACTGTGACAGCTAACACTGGTAACACTGGATCAGGGTGTCCAAACTTTTGACATTGCAAAATCAATGTATCTACAAATAAATTGATTATATTAATAGTTATCCTGGAAAATGTGTGGCCCACAGGCTGCATAGACGTACCTGCCAAAGAATGGTGACTTGAAGATAGCAACTCCCGGAAGCAAGGAAGTGAGAAAGGAAAACTGCTAAGAAATAGCCATACACACGAGGCTTGATGGCACACGCCTTTAATCCCAGCTTTTGGGAGGCAGAGGCAGGCGGATCTCTGTGAGTTCGAGGCCAGCCTAGGCTGCAGAGTGAGTTCCAGGAAAGGCGCCAAAGCTACACAGAGAAACCCTGTCTCAAAAAACCAAACAAACAAACAAACAAAAGAAATAGCCATACACCTTGTAGCAGTCAAAAGAGGACAGAGTGGAGAGTGTTTGCAATAGGTACAGTCTTCAAAAAGCCCTGCTGTTGGCCCGCAGTGCAGTCACTAGAGCTGGTGGTACAGAGAGTGGGTAAGATAGACTGTAAAGAACTTTGTGTGCCCTGCATAGGGTTTCAGATGATGTTACTAACATTTTAAACAACTACTTTTTATAATACTGAGTAATGTCATTGGAAGTATACTTTAGAAAGTTAATAGTTAACATTGAAGTTCTATCTCCCTTGTAAACATAACAAACAGTAAGACATTTAATCTCAAATTTACACTAACAGAAAATATCATTTCCATTCTCTTGATGAGAAACGTCATTTCCAGAAAAAACTTGTCACTGGGCCGCACTCATGTCCCATACCTGCTAAGTGATAGCAGGCAGATATAGGCACTCTTATCTCCCCTTACTTCCCTTGATAGTACCCAACCAGGAATCTCAACAGAATGTCAAGTAGCATTTCTAAAGACATAACTGTCTGGATGTACTGGATCAGAATGCCTTTTGGAGAGTAATACACAGCAAAACTTCACAACTGACTTAACTATATTTTACTCGTGGTTGAGTACTGCAGGGAGCACACTTAGGAACTCATGGCTGTAGTTCAGTCAAGGTGGTAAGGACCACACTGAAGTAACAGGGAGGAAGAAGAGTAAACATTTAGAAATTTAAGAAATAGGGTTGGCTTAATACATTTTAAACAGTGAGAAAGAAAGTTGAATCCAAGGATTACTAAATTGAGTGTGTTCTTAAGAATTGGTCCCTGCCAAGGCATGAAGAAGGTAAGCTTGCAAGCATGACCAGAATAAATGAGTGTCCTTTGTGAATTTGAGGATCACTAAGTCATTCAGGTAAAGATGTTTTACCAAGATGAAGACAGGCTTTTTGGAGTGCTACTCATGTTAGTCTTTCTTCACTGCTGTTTTTGAAGTTCTTAAATCTCCAAGAGTTTCCATTTTACAAAGGTTAATGTGTGTGATGCAGCCTTACATAAACTGCACCCACCCTGTTGATATCTCAGGTTATACATGTTATGTGCCTGTGAAACAAACCATGACCACTGGGAAATTTGTTAGTAGGCATTATGAGCAAGCATCCTTTCTTTGAGCCATTTAGGTACCAGGCTTTTTCTCTTAGGCCACCCACCAGCTCCCAAATCATGACACGGAGACTTACTGTTAGTTTTGATTGCTCAGCCTAGCTTAGGCTCGTTTCTGGCTAGCTCTTTTAACTTAAATTAACCTGTTTCTCTTTATCTACTTTTTGCCTTTTATCTTACCTTTTTACCTTCTTTCTGTATATCTTACTTTCATTGCTTCTCATGTCTGCTGGCTTCTTCCTCCAGTGTGTCTCTCTCTTTCTTTCCTCTCTTCTTCTCTCCTCCCCTCTCGAGCCTAGATTTCTCCTATTTATTCTCTCTCCCTGCCAGCTCCACTATCCTTTTTCCTGCCTAGCTATTGGCCGTTCTGCTTTTTATCAGACCAATTAGATACCCTAGGCAGGCAAGGTGAAACAAATACAACATGTCTTTACATAATTAAACACACATCGTTACATTGTTAAACAAACGCCGCATAAACAAAAATAGTACACCTTTACACAGTAGTTAAAGTAATATTGCGCAGCATAAACAAATGTAACACATCTTTGCCTACTTAAAATAAAATTCTACAACAATGGGTAGCTCAGAATGTGCTGGCTAGAGTCTAGACAGGAAACAATGAAGCCAGACTAAAGAAGTCAGCAGAAAGGAAGTGCAAGAAAGCTATCAGGAGGTAAAACTACAGTATTAAGGGTATAGCAATGTACTGCTTTCCTCTGGGCTAGGAGCCTTGCCTAGGAAGTGAGGCAAATGAGGGTAGAGGAGCTTGCTAGGCTAAGTGGATTTCATTGCAACATACAGTTAGGGAGACAAGGTGGTACTTATTTAAGAAGTGTGTGAAGGATTTCAGAACTGTTGTCTCTGTATAACGACAGGCATCTATTCTCTTTCATCTTTACTTCTCTATCCTAGGTCCCTTGGGAGGAGCCTCTTGAGGTACCCAGTCTGAAATGCGTTAATGCCAGTGTGAGGCCTAAATGGTGTGATAACACCCAAGAACCAGGAAATGGCCACAGCCTTGGAACCAGAGGACCAAGATCTTTGGGAAGAGGAGGGAGTCATGATGGTGAAACTGGAGGACGATTTCCCCTGCGGGCCAGAGTCTGCCTTGCAGGGCGATGACCCGGTACTGGAGACCTCTCACCAGAACTTCCGACGGTTTCGCTACCAGGAAGCATCCAGTCCTCGAGAAGCCCTCAGCAGACTTCGAGAGCTTTGTCATCAATGGCTGAGGCCAGAGAGGAGGACAAAGGAGCAGATCCTCGAGCTGCTCGTGCTGGAGCAGTTCCTCACTGTCCTGCCTGGAGAACTGCAGAGCTGGGTGCGCGGCCAGCGGCCCGAGAGTGGCGAGGAGGCAGTGACGCTGGTGGAGGGTTTGCAGAAACGACCCAGGAGACCAAGGCGGTGGGTGAGGAGGGGGAGTCCTGATCTGTGTGATGTGGAGGGGGCCTGTTTCCGGAAAGACTGGATGTGGGAAAGAGTATGAGGACCCCATAACTTATCTTTGGGTTATGTCTAGATCCATGAGCCCCAACAGGGCAGGGACGTATGTGTGTATGAGTGTGACTTTCTAGGGTTTGAATCACCTGCCTGTGCCACCTGAAGGTTGGGGTCTTTAGATTCTTTGGATGTGGAACCTTGGGGTCCTCAGAAAGCAACTATTAGACTTCCTCAAAAATCCCTTTCCTAGGATGGTAATCTGGGGGAGCAAACAGTAATAGAAGACCTGAAAGAAGGAAGAACGGAAACCTCAGGACCCCAGATGACTGAAATCAAAGTAGAATAGTACTAGTATATCCTCTGCCTTGTCTTTGCAAAGATAACTGCTTCTTTATAGACCTGTGCAACTTGAGTTTCCCTTCCTCATCCGATTCCCTCTGGGGGTGTTCCTCCTAAAATAACCCCTGATGACAACCAAGAATTTCCTCCTGACTCCATGGTGACTGGAAGTTAAAATTATTCCCAGGTAACCGTCCATGTTCAGGGCCAAGAAGTCCTGTCAGAGGAGACACTACACGGAGGGGTGGAGCCGGAGTCTTCCAGTGAGCAACAAGATCCAACACAGACCTTGACCCCTGAGCAGCCCTGTGAGGAAGTCCTGCAGAGCACAGATCTGGGGACACCGGAAGAAGAGAGCTCGCAGCATGAAGGGGAGCACCAGCCTCTGCAGGAAAGTGGTAGGAAGAAGCCTCAGCAGGAAGCAGAGATTTGGGCAAAATGAACTGGAAATGGGGGGGGGGGTTCTCCTGTACCAACAGGCTAGAAAATTGTAATTGAAAGAAAGCCCAGAATCTTGATGTTGGGAGCAGAAAGAACCATCTAGAACCTGCCTCAATATGGGGCCAAGTCTAAGTAGTGGTGTTCCTGAGTGCTCCCAGCATTCCAATGGGGTTATGGCTAATGGTGGATAGGATAATTCACCTTAGACTGGTTTCTTGACTCTCTTAACAGAAGTTAAGGCCACTCTGTTCACTAGAATAGAGGGTGCTTAGCCTCTTGCACTTGTGTTACTGATCTCTGTCTCCTTTTTTTTTTTCTTTTTTTTTTTCCTTTAGAGGTTCCAGTGCCCCAGGATCCAGACCTTCCTGCAGAACCAAGGTCTGGAGACCCAGAGATGGTTGCTCTTCTCGCTGCTCTCTCTCAGGTAAATCCTATTCAGAATACGTATTTGAAGGTCTGTTGGGTGTTAGCCATATGCTAACAAATGTTAGTGAACAAATCAAGGATACAAGTGTGCATGCTTCAAGTGCACGTCTTCGGTTCTGTGGGTGTGCAGGATCAGGGAAGAAACTGTGAAATTAAATAATTGCTTTCAACTCCAGTCTGCATAGTCTCTTTACTTGTCAGAGGTACTAACTAAAGGGACTAATTGGGATCATTTGGCAATATTTAGTACAATTTTGAAGTTGGGTGGATTTGTTAATCATTTGTAAAAACAGCTAATATGACTGCTGTGATATTTATGATAGCGTGATAGCTTGATAGCTTCAGATCCTTTCTTGTTCTGAAATTAGGTGACTGAGAAAAAGGGATAGAATTCACTCCTGGTTTGGAATTGTAGTCTAGCTGAAGAAAAGAATGTCCTCCTCGTTCTGACTATAGATGCTAATAGATGGGGTCCTTTGGGAAAGATTCCTAGAAAAGATGGTTTTTACAGAGACATCCCATTAAAACACCAAACAGAGAGATGAATGCTTTAAGCTCTGTTTTAAACAATACCCTGAAGAGGAATGTAATCTGGCCTGAAGAAACACAATGGGTTGGAGGAGCAGAAGCAAGGTCGGTGCTTGCCTCCAGTGCTGAAGGTTCAGAAGCAGGCGCAGTGGCAAGCAGGCTCCCCAAAGGAAGCCTGTTAGCATTCCCTTTGTCTGTGGATTGGCATTCCCTTTGTCTGTGGATTGACTCTACCCCAAAACACAATAGGCTGCCTGAAGCGTCTCATCCTGATTGGATCCTTGTGTCATTTCAGGGATTGGTCACATTCAAGGATGTGGCTCTGTGCTTCTCACAGGATCAGTGGAGTGATCTGGATCCAACACAAAAAGAATTCTATGGAGAATATGTCTTGGAAGAAGATTGTGGAATTGTGGTCTCTTTGTGTAAGGAGTTGCATGTATTTCCAGGGCATTCTAGCCACAAACATCTTTTTCCTATCGGAGAATAGGGAATCAAAGACCGTGGACTACGTGAACTAAAGTCTCACTTATGCATGCCTACCTCACAATGAGATTAAAGATCAGTTAGCTGAAGAAGATGCTCTCCTTCCAGCTGACAGGAAGAAATAAAGATGCTTGGAAAAAAAGGAATGGAAACCGTTAATACAGAGCATACAGTTAGCATCTTTTGAGCTTTAATAGTTAACTTGGAAGTAAACCTAGGAGTTTTGAAGCAGGAAAAAGAAAGGTAATCTGCTTTCCTCAACAAGAGGGAAGGAGCAAGGCTCACAGTACAGATCTAGTTACTGAGACTCAGGTGAAGGCACAAGAAATGTATGAGATGGGCAGTACTTAGAGGTGCCACGCTAAAGACTAGTAATATCTGACCATTTAACTTACATATTTGCTCTGCCACCTACCAGTCCATAACGATCTGCTCTTAACTCGGGAAACTATTGAGCCAATCGTGATGTCCTTTTTTCCCATCTCTTGAGCAGCATTTCCAATTCCCAGACTAGATGATACCTCTCAGATTAGAGAAGAAGAGCCTCAGTTCCCAGATGCCCATGAATCTCCAGAGCCTGCAGAACCAGAAATCCTGAGTTTTACCTATACAGGTGAGGAGTAGCCGACGGCTCTGACCACATTGGACAGTTCCCTCTAGGCAGTGCACCTCTTTCCTCCAAGGGCCTTTCTCATTGGGTCTCTTTCATTATTTTGTCTTTTACTTTCTGTTACAGCCTCATTTTGTAGCCCAGTGGCCATACCCCGTACCCACGTCCTGGTTCTTCCTATATGCCATCCATCACTAATGTCTTTCTCTAAAAGCCAGACCCTTCTGCCCTTAGCCTCTTCTGTACTCTCTCTGTCATTCGTTAGAAAAGCCATTAGAAATCCTCTCGTGAGAGAAGGCAGTTTTGTTACTATAGCTTTTCCTTTTCTGTTTTTGCCCCTTCTGTAGGAGACGTGAGCGAAGACGAGGAAGAATGTGTTGAGCAAGAAGATACACACAGGTCTATTCTGGCAGACCCAGAAATTCACCAGACTCCAGATTGGGAAATAGTCTTTGAGGATAATACAAGTGGACTTAATGACAGAAGATTTGGTACAAATATTTCTCAAGTTAATAGTTCCACAAATACTAGGGAAACTGTTCCTGGCCACTCCCTGACAGGTAGGCAACATACCTGCCCTCTGTGTGCAAAAAGCTTCACATGTAATTCTCACCTTATTAGGCACTTGAGAACTCACACAGGGGAAAAACCCTATAAATGTCTGGAGTGTGGGAAAAGTTACACACGGAGCTCACACCTTGCCAGGCACCAGAAAGTCCATAAGACGAACACTCCTCATAAACAGCCTCCAAACCGGAAGAATGTAGGTGCCCCTCTGACCCAGTCTGAGGGAAATACCCGTGTGGAGAAACCATATACCTGTGATGATTGTGGAAAGCATTTCCGTTGGACTTCAGACCTGGTCAGGCACCAGAGGACACATACAGGAGAAAAACCTTTCTTCTGTACTATTTGTGGGAAAAGCTTCAGTCAGAAATCTGTGTTAACAACACACCAAAGAATCCATGTTGGAGGCAAGCCCTACTCCTGTGGAGACTGTGGAGAGGACTTCAGTGACCACAAACAGTATCTGACACACCGGAAGACACACGTGACTGAGGAGCTCTATTTCTGCAGTCAATGTGGGCGCTCCTTCAGCCATAGTGCAGCATTTGCCAAGCACCTGAAAGGCCATGCTTCAGTGAGGAACTGCCGGTGTGATGAATGTGGTAAAAGCTTCAGCAGGAGGGATCACCTCGTCAGACATCAGCGAACACACACTGGAGAAAAGCCTTTTACCTGCACCACCTGTGGGAAAAGCTTCAGCAGAGGATATCATTTAATCAGGCACCAGAGAACCCACACAAGAAAGACCTAGCTATGTGCCATGTGTGGAGAACTTTATTCGGCCCTCAACTGGGATGGGCTGGGCTCTGTGGTCAACCTTAGAAGACCTTTTCTGAGGCATCTCTTTGACCTGCCCATACCTTATGTCATCTCTTCCAACAACCAAACAAAAGCCCTGCCCAGAACTTATCAAATTTTCTCAGTTGAGGTTTCTCCTTCACTGGCATGCTCCTGCCTCTACCTCATGGGTGTGAAGTAGGAGATTTGGGACATTAAGAAATTTTGTTTATTATATTTTGAGAAACCTAGGCTATTCTGTATCCTGAAGACTACTTACCAGGCTCAACTTCAGTGTGGTCAAGGATAAATACTTAGGTCTGATAAGGGACCAACCTAAAGGGGTCTGTCCTTACTGGGCTCAATCCATAAAGCACACAGCCCTAAACTCAAGACAGGAGGTTTGTGTCCTAAGAGCTTGTCACACACTGATGGGCTAGCTGCAGGTCCTCACAATCTCACCTCTCCACTGTACCTTTCCTTTGATGCTGGAGACACGGGGGAGAGTGTTAAAAGACAAGTCCTTAAGGCTGCTTCACAAGGGTTTTGGCAAGCTGCTCCCTTCCCCACTGTCAGAATGACACCAAGTGCCATACCCTGCACAAAAGGGGGCCTAATCCAAAGCCCCTGGGGTGCACCATCCCCTGTCTAAATCCTCCTGTCGTTAGCTTTTCCACTATTCAGCTCCTGTCACTTTTGTCCCTTACATGCCTACTGCAAGAAGATATAGTGCTGGAGTGCTGAAGAATTCAGTAAAGCAGAATTAAGTCATGGGGAAATCCAGTCCACTCCCACCTGTGTGTAAGCCTGTCTTCCTTCCTTTGGGTTGTGAGAGGGAGTGTGGAGCACTGTGAGCATAGAAAGGTACCATAACCAGTGCAGAATCACAACTGACTGGGTCACTTCCTTCACAGAAGGGAAACTAGAGAAGATGTAAAAACCACTTTGGAAAATATGAAACAGCTCTTGCTGCTGGCCAGAACTATTAGGACTATTGTGACACCGAGTCCTTAGTGTCCCTGCCTCAGTTCTCCAATGTCAGGGAAGATTACCAACCCTAGTACTTTGGACCCTGAGAATTCACCAGAAGTAAAGGGATTTTTATGTGTCTGTGTTATTTGGGTTTTTTTTTTTTTTAATATATAAGTTCATTTTCATGTAACTGTGAACTAAAAAGTAGTATCTCCTGGTAGCCCCAGGGTCTTTGACCTGTTCGAGGTCCCCTGGAGGCCAAAAAACTCTGAACCTTGTGTGTCTGGCCATCTGGAAAGGACTGGGGAGAGATGCTCCAGAAATGGAGTACAGGGTGTGGGATTAAAGCATGAGAAGGCGATAGACTTGTGTGCCTGCTTGCTTCTTGCTTATTTCACAATCACAGAGGAATATGGTGGATTAGCAACACATCTTCCCAGCCCTAACATCTCAATGGGGAAATTCTCTTGAGATGGACTAGTTCAGTTTTAATGCCAGTCAGCTGATGTCATGGACATGCATATGAAATAAATGAAGTGATACTTGTAGCCAAGTGCCCCCAATGTACAATTTGCCTAATCACTTCCTAGAGCTTCAGGTTTCTGATGCCTCTGAAGGCTATTTCTGCTTTAACTAGATTTGGAAGGACAAAGTTGTTTCCCACAATAGTAAGGGCCTGAAGTGACTAGCATAGCTCTGGGTAGAATGTGTACACATAGGGTGAAGCCTGGAGTTTGCACAAAGAGACTAATATTCTACCATTTTTCAACCACGTATCTAAAGTGTAAGCAGATTTTGTCCTATGAGAAATGTCACTCAAAGGATAGTCTAATACTTTTATATTAGTACTTTCATACTAATCTCTTAAGGAACATAGAATACACTGGAAAAGAAATTGTCTGCTTGATTTTAGTAAGTAAAAAAAATCTGTCAAGACAGTTCTCCGGAAGGAACAACCGGAACTGATGGGGTTGGGTGAAACAGCATGTCTACTGCTGTTGTCTCTGCAGAGTTTCCTGTGCTGACAGTGGGTCTCTGGTCCCATTTGTAGACTCCTGGAGAGATGCTCAAGCTCCCAAGGCTGAACACAGCCACAGTGGAGCATCAGAGCCAGTGATGGTACCTCAGATGAGGCAACAGCATTTCCACTGACCCTAGGACCGAGCACAAGATGCTCATTGCCAAGGGTCTGCTTCTAGAATTAGTGAAATCCTGGTGTCTTTTGTAAGGATAAATAGACAGGTTTTTAACAGTATATGAAGAAAGCTATAGTCCGCTAAACTAAACAGAATGTCCAGCTTATTGCAGCTGGGGAGTGATGTAAAGATACAACTAGATTAGAAATAACCAATAATCATTCAACCTTACAATCACAAAGTACCAAGAGAGCAAAGGAAATATGCTCCAAATTAGGAACTGGTGAATTCATATGAACTGCATGGAAGTTTTTGAAAATTGAATTAGCATCAAGCCATTAGAGCCAAAACCTTCATAAAGTCTTACTGCCTCCAGACTCCAAGTCAGGTGATAGATTTAATAAAATGGTGTATTATTTCCAGTATCTGAAAAAACACAAATGTGCCTAGTGATTCTTCTGAAGCTGGCAGAGATCATCTGTTCCAGACCTTTCGGCTAGGAAAGAGCAGCCCCTAGATTACCCCATGGCATGAGAAAGCAAAATATTTCTTAGGTGCATTTCGAGAGTGTTTTCATTAACCAGGCTTCCAGACATGACAATCCAAATGAGAGTTAATGGGGCCCCGTGATGGCTTTGTGGGACGAAAGCAAGGCAGAAATAGCAACTGGTGGCCTGCTTTGCAGGTTAATAATTCCACAGCCTTCCACACCAATATTATATGTTTAGCACATAAACATACTAAACAGTTTCATTGTGACACTGTCATTCATGAATGTGATATATTTTGATCATATTAATGTGTATTACCCTTTCTTGTTCCCTCCCACTCCTGCTAATCCTTGGCTCTTCTCAGCCCCCATTTTACTTCCGTGTCTCGGAGGGGCTACTCAATGAGTTTCATCAGTGTGGCTTGTAGGAACATGAGTGTCTTACCAGTGGCTGTACCACTGAAGGAAGCGTCTCTGCCTCATCAATCATTAACTGTAGATAAACAGAAAGGGGTGGGAGCCCGTGATTCGCTCTCCCATTCCACGCAAGTGTTGATAGCTTGTGTCACCAAGCTTGTGAACGTAGTCACATGCTGTGAGTTTAAGAGTGGAGTGCAACAGGCATTCATGCCAGGAGGTCAGTTTTCCAAACTGCTGCCGCCAGTCCTTGGTATATAGACTTATTCTGCCCTTTGGTGATGCCCCGAGCCGTGGAAGTAAGGTGGAGATGTACCATTTATGAGTGGCATTCAACAGGCATTGAATTCTCTGTACTTGATCAGATACGAGTTTGTACTAACCTCTGGCCACTGCAAAAAGAAGCTTCTCTGATCACAACTGACCACAGCATTAACATTTGCACATTTAGAAGGCAATTTGGCAGGCACATCATATACATCTAGAAAAACAAAAAGAAAGCAAAAGCTTCTCCAGTAGGGCCTATGACCTCATCAGACACAGGTTTTTTTTATTGAGTTTATGGTACCAGACTTGAATTCCTTCCTGTGGAATAGACATCAGATCCAACCAGAAAGTGGTTAGTTACTCCTATAACAGATTGACACTACTGTACCAGTAGGCTCGTTCTGCCTGTTGAGTATCATTGTATACAGGTCCACAGATCAGTTAAGACTGTTAGTGACAATTCTCCCCATGTAGCCTGCATAGCATCTTCTGGCACTAAGAGGCTAGCCAGCAGGAAGAACTTTTCCAGCCTCGTTGGCAACCAACAGAAGTTGGGAGGCATAGGGATCTTCCTGACCAATAACACATAGTAAGGTACCTTACACCTGAAAGATTTTTATATAATAACTTACAGTTTGGGTCTGGAGAGATGGCCCAGCACTTAAGAGTACTGGCTGCTGTTACAGAGAACCCAGGTTTGAATTCTAGATTATGACCACATGGCTGGTCATAACCATCTAAACTCCAGTCCCAGAGGATCTGGTGCCCTCTTCTGGCCTCATTGGGCACCATACACACATGTGGTACACATACATACAGGCGAAACACTCAAACACATAAAATAATAATCTATGGCATCTAGGACCCACATTCAAACTCCTTTGGGTTTTTATTTTATATTATATTTTTGTTTACCTATCAAGTATCAGATTTCCTCATGACCTTTTCACACATTGTTATGTTTGATTTACGTTCCCTACCACCTCCTCTCCACATCTCCTTACCCCCACCTTCCCTGTGTCAAGCTCTCCTGCCCAACATTCCACTTTCCAGTGACACGTGGTTCCACTACTCTCTCTCACCTTAGAGTCTTCTCTTCCCTTTTTACCTTCCTAGATTCTATACACTTTTATTCCCACATAAAAATACACACATAAAAGAGAGAGAACATGCAGCATTTATTTTTTCTGAGCATGGATTATACTTAATACTTTAGAATTTCATCTATTTTCCTACAAATTCCTTAGAACCAAATATAATTCTGTGTGTCTATGTACATTTTCCACTATCCATTCATCAGCTGATTGACATCTAAAATAACCCCATGACCTTGCTATTGTGAATAGAGCATCAATGAACTGCTACTGGACAGGCATTATCTAGTAGGATAGCAAGTTTGGGGGCATACGCCTAGGAGTGGTGTAGCTGGATCATGTGGAAGGTGCACTGTTAGTTATATTTTTGAGAAACTTCAACGTTGAGTCCCATAGGAGCCATTCCAGTTTACACTCCCGGGAGCAGTGTACAAGGGCTCTCCTTTCTTCATGTCCTCACCAATGTTTGTTTTCTCAGTGATAGCCATTGTGTCTGGGGTGAGCTAGAACCTCAAAGTAGTTTGCTTAAGATGTATGTTTATTTATGTATATGAATATCTGTCTCTCTCTGTCTCTCTCTCTGTCTCTGTCTCTCTCTCTGTCTCTCTGTCTCTCTCTCTCTCTCTCTCTCTGTGTGTGTGTGTGTGTGTGTGTGTGTGTGTGTGTGTGTGTGTGTGTGTGCCTGCAGTGACCTGAAGAGGGTATCAGGTCCCCTAGATCTAGTGTGAGTGGGTGATTTTAAGCCAGGTGACAGATTCTGGGAACCAAAGTGAAATTCTTTGCAAGAGTAGCAAGTGTTCTTAGCCAGTGAGCAAGTGTTCTTAGCCAGTGAGCCATCTCTCCAGCCTACCCCCCAAAGTAGTTTTAATTTGCATTTCTCTAATGGGTAAGGACATTGAACATTTTAAGACATTTGTTAATCATAGTATTATTTTAAGAGCCCTGTTCAGTTCCTTGGCACATCTGATTAGATTATTTTCTTCTTGTTTCATATTTTGAGGTATATATATTTGTATATTCTATGTACTAATACTCTGTCAGATGTACAGTTGGCAAAGATTTCCTCTAATTCTGGAGGGTATCTCTCCAATCAACAGTCCCCATTACTGTATAGAAGCTTGTAGTTATGTGGTTGTCAACATTGTCCATCGTTGGCCATATTTCCTGAGCTACTACAGTCCTATTCAGAAAACTTCTGCCTATATGTATGTCTTGAAGTGTTCTCTCTACTCATTGCTCTAGCAGTTTCACAATTTCAGATGTCTTATATTAAAGTTTTTAACCAACTTAGGGTTGATTTTTATGCAAGGTAAGAGCTAAGTTTCCCGGCAACATGTGTTTGAGATACTGGCTTTTCTCACATGCAGATTTATTTTAAAAAATCATGTGACTGAAGCTGCCTAGCCTTACATTTGGGACTTCCATTCTATTCCACTGCTCTGCATTTCTGTTTGGGTGTCAGTATCATGCTGTGTTTGTCACTATGGCTCTGTAGAATAACTTTAAGTCACACATGGTGATGCCTCTAGCAGTGTTCCTTTTGTTCAGGATTCTTTTTTCCTATCCTTGCTTTTGGGGCTTCCACATGAATTTTACAATGATCTTTCTGTTCCTGTAAACAATGGCATTGGATATTTGGTGGGGAGTTCACTGAATCTGTAGACTGGTTTTGGTAGGATGGCCATTTTCACAATGCTAATTCTTCCAACCCACGAGCATGGGAGGTCTTTCCATCTTCTTGTGTCTTCATCAATTTCCCTCTTTGGTATTTTAAAGTTGCTGTTATAGAAGTCTTTAACTTCTTTGCTTGTGTTTATTCCAACAGACTTTTTGAGGTTATTGTGAATGAGATTGTCTTCCCTGATTTCTTTCTCAGATGTTTCTGGTTGGTAAACAAGATGACTGCTGATTTTTGTATGCTAATTTTATAGCCTGCCATGTTGAAAATGTTCATCAGCTCTAAGAGTTTACTAGTGGCGTTTCAGGGCATGTTGTATACAAACTCATATCATCTGCAAATAAGGATATTTTGATCTTGTCCTATTTGTATTCCTTTTATTTCTGTCTCTTGTTTTATTGTTCTAGCTAAGACTTCAACACTATACTGAATAAAAGCCAAGAGAATGGATACTCTTGTCTTATTCCTGATCTTAGTGTAGATGTTTTCATTTTTATCTGCTAGCATGGTGCTGGTTGTAGGCTTGCCATATATAACCTTTATTATGTTTAGATATATGACCTCCATTCATAACATTTTCAGATCTGTTGGATTTTGTCAAAGCCTTTTCTTTGGTGGTCATGTGGTTTCTGTCCCTGAGTCTATTTGTGTGATGTATTTAGTGACTTGCCTATGTTAAACCATTCCTGAAGATATAGAATGAGATCAACCTGATCATGAACAATGATCTTTTTAACATGTTCTTAAAATTTGCATGCAAGATATTGAGATTTTTTTAATAATTTTTATTAGGTCTTTGATGATTTCATCCGATGTATTTTATATATTCAA
Organism: Peromyscus leucopus; assembly: GCF_004664715.2. Lineage (NCBI taxonomy): Eukaryota > Metazoa > Chordata > Mammalia > Rodentia > Cricetidae > Peromyscus > Peromyscus leucopus. The sequence continues at coordinate 33,258,512 of NC_051069.1, read as the reverse complement.
ACTCCTCCCAGACCCACCCTTACCTTACCTACGCACACAAATTTGTGTATGTGAGTGTTTCCTTTAAACCCAACAAGTCCAATTTACACTACCCATATGCTTGAGTATGTGGCCATAAACTTGAATGTGGTTGACCTACCAGGGGCCACACCCTTAAAGAGAATTGGCTCTCCCTCTTCCAACCACCATCAATTGCCAGTAGCTTCTCAACTGAGAGTGGGACTTCATGCACACCTTCTCTCTACATACAGGGATTTATCTCACTTGACCTTGGGCAAGTCTTATACATGCTGTCACAACCACTGTATAATTTCCCTGATGAGGCCAGAAAACACTGTTTTCTTGTCATCCACTTCCTCCAGCTCTTATAATATTGTCATGCCCTTTTCTGAAATGATCCCTGAGACTTAGGAAGAGAATTGTGATAAAGATGTCCCACTTGGGGCTGGCCATTCCACACTCTGCTAATTCTCCACATGTTGACCAACTGTGTTAGTAAGTGTGTTAATAACCATCTACAGCAAAAAGAAGATTCTCTGATCAGGGTTAAGATACATACTAATCTGGGGGTATAAGTCATTGGGAGTTGGTTTAATAGTGTGGTCCATTTAGCAGAGTAATAGCAGTAAGTTCTCCTCTAGGGCCTGCGACCTGTCCAGCCCTAGGTTCTTGACCCCAGTAATGGTGGGTTCCAAGTATGGGTTTCACCTGGTGGAGTTGGCTCAATTCTGGAAAGGAAGTGGTTAATTAATCCGATGATGTCTGTGTCACTACTGCACCAGGAGGCATGTCTCACCAAGTCAGTTCTTATTGTAGCTCTCAGGATGCAAAGCTGGGTAAGACTGGTGATTTTTTTCTGTTGAATACATATAACCTTCCAGCACTATGAAAACTAGCCAGTAGAGATAAAGCCTCCATGTCAGTACCAGCTCGATCTCCCCATGTTCTTTGGCTCAGGTTTGTTGTATCTTCAGCAATCATGTCTACTGTCACATTTTGGAGGGAAATCAAGAGCACTGACAATATTCTGTAATATTTGGGGTCTATAGGATGTCCCTAGCCAACAACTGCCAAAGAGGTAATCCATTCCTAGCTCTGGACTTCTATTTGCCTGTAGTAGAGACAGTGTCACCACATTATAGAGTAACTCCTTTAAACTCTTTTGATATATATGTCTGTACATATTTTAGGGAATGTTTATAGGAGTCGGTTTTCATATGACTCTTTTGAAAAGTCTTTAGGAGTATTCATCCCTCCCAGTTCCCCTCTTTCACACTGTTCTTACATTTACCATCCCATTTAATCATTCTTATCCATCATTCCCCTTTACCCTCTTTTTTTTTCAACACAGGATTCTCTGTGTAGTTTTGGTACCTGTCCTCGATCTCCCTCTGTAGACCAGGCTGGCCTCGAACTCACAGAGATCCGCCTGGCTCTGCTTCCCAAGTGCTGGGTTTAAAGGCATGCACCACGACCGCCCGGCCCCCCGTTACCCTCTTATACCACCATGTTCCACCTCCTCTTCCTTGAAAGCCTCGCCCCTTCTCATTAGAGCTTTACTAATTCCCTGACTTCTATGGATACTCAAAATGAAATATACATCTCTGAAGATTCCAAGCTAACATTCACAAATGACAGAAAATACATTGTCTTTCTGTGTCTAAGTTTTCTCAATCAGAATGATTGTTTCCAGCTCCTTCCATTTACCTCTATTCTTTGGGAGACAGAAAAGTAAAAATAAAGAGTAAGGAAAGTGGACCATTAAGATCATTCAAAAATGGCACCTGCCACCAAACCTGATGACCTAAGATCAATTCCCAAGGCCCACATGATGAAAGTAGAGAACTGACTTCTACAAGTTGTCCTCTGAACTCAGTCACCGAGGGAGAAGAATACAAACTACAATAACAGCAACAATAGTAACCCAAGCCAGATACAGAAATATAATGAGGATCAGTTAAAGCCCATTAGTTCAGCACCCACAGAAGAAAATGCAAAAGAGTGTAGTGTAAGCTCTGAAGTTAAAAACTCCCTATCATAATAGTAATCATAATAATAAATCAAGTAAATAAAGTAATGGCACAGGGAAAGGGGAAAGGAATTAAATAAAAATACATAGAAAAATGTGAGAAAGAGAGAAAGCAGCAAGAGATTAAAATGTGATTCTACAATAAATAAAATTATGTAAATAAGTTAATTAAGAAAAATAATACAAATGGGTTAAAAATACTAAAAATACAGTAAGAAAGGGAGATGAGTAAAAGTTTCAAAATGTGACAAAGAAATGAAGAAACCCAAACCACTACCTGCCTGCCACATTCATTGCTTTGAGATCCCAGCCAAATGTTCAACCACCGTAAAGAATGAGAAGATTCTTAAATCTGAGTGTGCCCTGCACCTGGGACCAAAGTCCCTAGTCCTGCTAGAAGCAGAGAACATGAGTCAGGGAGGCAGCTCTGGAGGCCAAGCCATATGCTAGTCAGGCACACATTAATAATTTTACTACTTCATTATTTTCCCTTTGTTAACTTGTCATTTGTACTTTAAAAACACTGTCTTAGTGGTTACCCTAGACATTGCAATACATACCACCGATTCTAAGTCTTAAAAATCAGAATAGTCTTTCACCTCCTCTTCAGTAATGCCTAAGCTGCAAGCATTTAAATTTCATCTGTTCTCTCCATCTCAAGTGTTATTATTGTTGGCATGTATTTTTCATGAGACATTATGTTTGCTTCATATAATCAACCCTGATGTAATTATCAAAATATTTACCATTCTGTGGCTCAATGCTCACTGTGTTCCACATTGTGATCAGTATTGACAGATGGTTTAAGAATCCTTTCGAAGACCCAAGTGTTTTGGTTTGTTACCATACTTTATTTTTGTCATTACTTTCTATATTTAGTTTATTGTTATTTAAATTTATTGAGTGAACATTTACACTCACTAAATTTTTAATTTTTTTCTACTTTCTAATCCTCTTCAGCACTGTCTTCAGTGTATCCTACAAATTCTCATGGGTGGTATTTACATTTCACTGCAGTTGCGTTAGTAAAATTTTATTACTATTTCTTTTTAATTCATGGATTATTTATAAGAGAACTTCAGAATCTCTAAACACGTGATAATGGTTGTTGACTTTCACATAAAATGTTAGAGAAGGCCGTAATATATTCATCCTTTGATACATCAAGAATTTATTGCCCCATGTATTAGCCATCATTTTAAATGATCTCTTTCTTTGTCACTCAGTAGTTGATGCTGGTCTGAAATTCACTATGTAGCCCAGGCTGGCCTCAAACTCATGGCAGTCCTATTGCCTCTGCCTCCTGAGTGCTGGGCTCTCAGGTTTGAGCTCCCATGCCTGGCTTATCTTAAATGTTCCATGTCTTCATGGGAGCAGTACGTATTATAAAATTCAAAGAAATGGATCTTTATTGCACATAAGTCATTACATTGTGTTATGTAAATATGTACCTTCTTTATTTTCATTTTGACCTATCAAGAACTGGGAGAGATAAACTTAAATGGCTCACTAAAATAGTTTCTGTGGTTTCTGATTATAGAGTTTATAGAATGTAAGTAAGAATTGATAGGGACACTCAAGAACAGGAGGCATTTAGAATTCCAAATTGACTTACTCATAAAAGAACCTCACCACGTGACATTATGGTTAAAGTGCCAAGACAGTACAACAAAGAAACAATACAAAAAGCTGTAAAAGGAAAATGTCAACTTGTGTGCAATGGCCAAACCATCAGAATAATTTCAGACAACCTGGCCAAAACAAACATCCAGGAAAGCAGGGAGTGGGGTAAGTCAAGCCTCGGAAGTAAACAGCTGTGAGCAAGAATCAGTAGATTCGGCAAAGTTATCCTTCAAAGTTGATGGGGGAAATAACGTTTGCAAAATAAGCACAAATTAAACAATTGATGAGCATTGCAGGTGATACTTGAAGAAACCCTAAACAAAGAGGAAGAAGAGTCACAAATAGGAGAGGTCAGGAAAGAATAAATTGAGAGAGAGAGAGAGAGAGAGAGAGAGAGAGAGAAACAAATAAGAACTAGGAAAGGATCAAACATGTCCTATTCAGTGAACCAGTAAATCCAGAAGTTGAAAGAATAAAAAGAAGAGATTCCACAGTATTTAAACAAACCTGGGAAATAACTCATAAAATTATACCAATCAGCAAAACTTTGAGTTAACGCATTTGGAATAAAAAGATTTCCTCTAATGCCCACACTCCAGATGGAGGCCCTACGCCCATGCAAACACGGGAAGGACAAATTACTCTCAGTGGGCTAGAAAGAGAGCGTGAAGGTGAAAGACGTGGAGCAATTGGGGAGGAGTTACAGGGAGTCAGTGGAGGACGGGCTGAATCAAATGCATTGCACATCTGTATGAATTCCCAAAGAACATATGAAAACGCAGCTTAAAAAGAATTAACTTTAAAAAATGTTTTCGTATACCAAATACGGGTTTGCACTATAACATTTCCATTCATTTGTAGCATTGTACTTTCTCGTATTCACCTCTAGTACCCTCTGACACCACCACCACCTGCCACGGTCACCTCCTGCCTCCAAACAACTCATTTGTGCTTTCATGCCATGTTTCTGCATGTAACAAAAAGCATGAAATAATTATCTTTCTCTCCCCCACCGTTACCCCCATTACCATCCCTGGGTTCCTCACCATCACACTCCCTTTAGAATCCTGCCTTCTGCCATGAAATTCCATGTTTACATATATAATCTAGGTCATACAGTTGAGAGAAGACATAGAATATTTGTCTTTCTGAGCCTGATCTACTTTGTTTAACCTGATGCCAGATTCATTTTCTTGAAAAGGACCTAATTCCATTCCTTTTATGTCTGAATGAAAGAAAAGGAGTTCAAGAACTTGAGAGAGAGCAAGGGACTGTATATAAGGGGTTGGAGTGAGGCTAGGGAAGGGGGAAATAAATATAATTATATTTTAATTTCAAAAAATATTTTAAACTCCATAGTTTCTATGTACCATACTTTCTTTATCCGTTTATTTGTTGGAAGACATCTAGAATAATTCCTTGTCTAGAATATTGTGTGCAGTGCCATGGTAAACATAGACATGTAACTATCTCCATGGCAAACTCACGTATAAACTCAGAAGTGGGACATTTGAATCCCATTTTTACCCCTTTGAGGAACAGGCACCTGGCTTGCCCAGTGGCTGCACTAGTTCATATCCCCACCGCCAGTGTGTAAGTATTCGCCTTCCTCCTCACCTCTCGTTTAATTTTTCACAGGAGCCATTCTGACTGGAGTGATGTAAAATCATGATGCACTCTCATTTGGAAGGAAGAACTTTCTGAAGAGACGCTTACAGGCATGTATTGCTGACCCTGCTTTGTCCATGAATCTGGGCCTAAACTTGGGCTCATGTTTGCACAGCAAACACTTTACTAAGCCACATCCTCAGCCCGTTTTTCTCTTTTTTTTTTTTTTTTAAATCTCTTCCCCTTCCTCCTAGTACTCCCCCTTTTTTCCTTTCCGCTCTACTTTTGTAGTACTTTGACATTAGTTTTGTCTTTCGTTCTTTTTTTTTTTTACATGTATCTATTTTACTTTTGAATTTTCTAACTATTGAGAAATATTTTTCTGGATTTTTGCTTTTTTTTGTTTTTGTTTGGTTTGTTTGTTTGTTTGTTTGTTTTTTTGAGACAGGGTTTCTCTGCATAGTATTAGTGCCTGTCCTGGATCTCACTCTGTAGACTAGGCTGGCCTCGAACTCACAGAGATCTGCTTGGCTCTGCCTCCTGAGCGCTGGGATTAAAGGTGTGCGCCACTGCTGCCCGGATTTTTGCTTTTTTTTTTAGCCCTTGCTCTTTTTTCTCTCCTTGATCGCATTCTTCTTCGCTGTTCCTCTTTCCCCTTCACGTCTTTAACCCACTCTTCCCCTTTCTTTGTCTCCATTCATTATCACATTCACTTGTTGTTTTCACATTTACCCTAATGTTTTTTATTTTGTTAAAACATTCTACATTCATACTGATGTTTCTATTTTATAATCATTGATGATACGTTAGTGGGCTTTAACCAATTTTAAGTATAATTCTGTACTTGGTCCAATATGAATGCTTTTGTTGCTACTTTAGTTGCTGTTTTTTCCTATCTGAGTGATACAGGGGATTGGGTGCTCAAAAGGAGGATGCTTAATAAGAAGATTCCATGAATAGAACTGGAGGAGACATGCAGACCAATGGATGCACAATTGTAACATGGGAACATAAGAAACAGTGAAAAGGAAAAGCTAGTTGATACTGTCCTCCAAAAAAAAAAATTCCTCAACTATTGAATAAAAAAAAAAAACTGAAATAGGCAAAAAGCCAGACGAATATTGCTAAAGATTCCTAATAAAATGATGAGTGACCTCAAAGAAAACACAAACAAGCAAATTAGTTCAATTCAGGATGGGGTGGGGGTCAACAACAGAGGGGAAAAGTCACCAAAACAAGTGAGAAAATAAGCACCATGGACGTCTACGACACAGAGGGTAATTTCAGGAAGGAAGCTGAGATTTTGAATATGTAGTGTTGGAAATGAAATTCTTCACTGAGTCACATCCAAACCACCAGGCAAAGCAGCACCAAAAGACTGAACAGAATAGTGTCAGGGATGGAAGGATACTACAGCCAAACTTCAGAGAAGAAATGCTACACTCGAAGATCAATTAAGCAGAAAGAAAAGTAAGCGAGAAAGAGCACAATAGCCAAGAACCCTGCAATATGATCAAGATAGCAGATATAAGAATCCCCTGGACGGAAGTCTGAGATGCCGGGATAAAGGCTAAATGCTAAGCTCTACCACAGGAAACCGAAACAATCTAATGTCCTTCGACCACAAGTGGGTAATGAAGATGTGGTGCACATACACGATGGAATGCTATTATGCTGTAAAGAGAAATGAAATCCCCATCCTTGCTGCAGGCTGCATTGGGTGAGTGCTGGGGTGTCTGCCTGGGTAGTGATGATGAGGAAAGCAGGCAGGCGGGCTGACCAACCCAGCCACCACCCAGACCCAGAAGCAGGGCTGTGAGTTAGCCCACCCCAATATCCATCTCATCTCTGAACTGCTGGAGTATGTGAAGGGGATGAATCTACAGATCCAAAATAGCAGATCTTCATGACACAGGACAACAGGATGTCCAAAATGGGCCCCAGTGATAACCCATTGTCGGTGGTGTAGCAGAACCAGAGACCTCGCGCCAAACCAATGACTCATAGCAATGAATGACACTTACAAGTAAAGATGAAAGGACTAAAGGGTGAACTGTGTGACTCAGCAGGCCACACTACAGCTTCCACAATGAGATTCTTCTCTTTTTTTTTTTTTTTTTTGTTTTTGTTTCTTGTCTGGTTGGTTGATTTGGTTTTTGTTTTTTCTTTTAAATTTTGTTTTGTTTTTGGGCGGAGGTTGCAAGGGCAGAGGGCAGATTCCAGGAGATAGATGATAAATGAGATCAGGATGCATAATATGAAATCCACAAAGAATCAATAAAAGTTAAAAGAATTGACAGAAAAAGAAAAGATGAAATTATGAAATTTTCAGGCAAATGGGTAGAGCTAGAAAAGATTATATATTGAGTGAGACCCAGAAAGACAAACACTGTATGTTCTCTCTCTCATCTGTGGTTCCTAGCTCTAAATCTTCAAGTATGAATATAAAACCTAGAGTAATATGAAAAGCAGGAAAGTAAAAAGAAACCATAAAGTGAGGGTGGCTAGAGAGAAAAAATATCAAGACACAAATGATATGAAGGGGTAAATGGAAAAGAAGAGGAGGGGAGTTTTAATTGGGAAGGGGAAGGGAGGTCAATACAGAAGGAGAGGAAAGAAGGAGGGGAAAATCACATTAAGGAAGTTTGAAAGGGCTTTAAGGAAACATTTTATATTTACCTAAAAATGTATTATAATACATATACATGTGATATATATATAGCTTTAATGAAGTTATATTACTTGGGCTGCCAATGCTTTCTCCAAGAGCCTCAGACCATCTAATAAAAAACCCAGCACCAAGCATAAGAAGCCCTCTTTTCAAGTTGTTGGTCAGAAGAGTCCAAGAGACACCTCTAAACAATATAGGCTATTTGTGCTGCCCTTAGATGCCTCTGTGAGTTGAAGGTAGGTTCCTATTGCTGGTGACACTGTGCACTTTGGGTACAGGATTCATAAGATTTGATCCAGGTCTGACCTGAAAGCTTCTGCCATAAAGACTAGGTTTTATAGTACCCAGAAATCCTCATAGTACCATGTATAACAAGCATCCAGAGGAGGGAAGCAATCAATAGTCCCGCCCATCTGTGATGCCCATGAAACATGATAATCACTAGCTCTGCAAGATTCTCCTAGCCAGGTACAGTGGTGCACACCTTTAATCCTAGCACTCAGGAGACGGAGGCAGGCAGATATCTGAGTTTGAGGCCAGCCTGGTCTACAAAGTGAGTTCCAGGACAGCCAGAGCTACACAGAGAAACCCTGTCTTGGAAGGGGAAAAAAAGATTCTTCTAAAGGTGCGGTAGTGATACTTACATCTAGGTGGTAACCAACAGCTCTCTAGTTGGAGTTAAGGCCTGCTCAAAAGGAAGGAAAACATGCCTGTTACTGGAAACCTAGTCAACTGCTTGGGGCTAGTGAAGTCTTGGGTCTTGGAGAAGAACCGACTACCACCACTTTACTAGGCCAGCATAATTCCTAACTGTGCTGTAAATAATGATCTTCATCCCCACAGATAGGTGAAGCTCTCATACCTCACCAAAGAAGCTTCTGTTTGCAGCAGGCAGAGACCATCACACAACTGGTCAAAATGCAGAAAACAATTCATCACGGGGTGCCCAGCCCCAATGGATACTTCTACAACACAACTCCTGTGCCTGAAGCTCAGGGAGCAACACAGAAGAGGAGACAGAAAGACTGTTAAGTCAGAGGTCTAGGAACTTGGCTGTGGGACTGTGTCCCCTAGAAATGACAGGGAGGCTACACTCAGCAATACGGCTGCCTAGACATGATCTGGACAATGACAGTATTAATAGACCAGCTAATGCGGAAGGAAGAAATCTCATGGGGCCCCACCCCTAGACAGAGAACTCCAGGCAACTAAGGGCTGCTGAGAGAAGGAAACTTAGTCTTCCCCCAGAGATGACCTCCCCAAGTTAGTTACCCAATGCCAAATGGCCAACCCTGAAGTCGATATATTCATATAAGCAACACTAAACACTCAGTGGGCTGTATTAGACAGAAAATGGATTGCCACCTTTTCTTGGAGAGATTCAGATGACTAGAGGCAGGTGAGGGGAGTGTTTAAGAGACAAATGGGCCTTTGGACTAAATTCAAATTCTCCTTTCATCAGCAAATTTTCTAAGTGTGAACTACAGTGTATAAGTTAATCTACTTGAAAATAAATACAATGTGGATATTAATAACACACTACAAGGCCAACAAGTTTTAATGAGCCCTCCTCATCAAGGCCTAAACTCTGAGCATCCTTTCTCATAGAAGATGAAGTCCATTCCCAGCAAGGAAATTCTCACCAGCCCACTTGCAGTTCCTATCTGCAATTTGAAATATTACCACTAGAGGGAAGCTCCCAATGCAGGCCCAACTCAGTGTTAAGGGACTCCAGGTCAGCAAAATCCTGCTTTAGGGTTAGGGAAATGTCTGGGATCCTAAATATCAGAAAGCATCCTACTGCCAGCTCCAATTTGCAAGAGACACACATACAAAGCCTGTCTGTTTATGACCAGTTAGATCTCTGGACCCAGACCTCTCACATGCAACTAAACCCTTAGGTAATATCTTTCCTCGTGACTCTGACCTGACACTCTAAATAGGTAAATCAAAGTCGTCAGAGCGCTGCAGGATTTCAGCAGAGAGCACAGCACCACATTCAACATGGGAACTCCTTCAGTCCTCCTTAGAAGCAGCACGAAATCAGAGGGACTGCATCCTCACCAAGCTGCCAGTCCATTCTTCCGAGATTGGCTAGCCACCATCTCCCCAAGGCAAGGCTATGATTTGTAACAGCTCCTTTTTCCTTCTCTGAGTATCTGTCCATGGTACTACTTTTGAATTCTTCTCAAGGACCCACATCTACGCCTGTCTCTCTTCTCCCTGCTCACTGCCACCATGTGAATGATCACAAAGGCATCCTAACAGGCTCGACTGCATTCAGAGGTGCCAGGTTATAACTCACTCGTTATGTAATTGCCGGTGAGCTTGTTAAATGTTGAATTGTGTCCTATTACTTCTCAGGATAGATGTCGTCATCGTCGTCGATGGTTCTGCAGGCGGGGTGTGGATGCCTGGCCTTTGCTCGCAGGATCTTCCCTTAGGCAGTGTCTCTGTCCACCCCCTGCCCTTTCCCACACTCACTTGCCAGTTCTGCTCTAATTTTAAGACTCAATTTATCCTTCACTTCCCCCAAGACGAAATCCTTCAGGTTCCTTTCATTGACTTCCATCACAGCCCTTTGCGTATCATAATCATGTTACCTTTTCACATAGAGAAACTATCGTTCATTTTTTCCAGTATGAAGCACAATTTTGGTTCATGTTAGAAAATCATTCATGGTTGCTAAATAGTCATTTTATGTCTAAAAATCTCCAGGAGTCTGTGTGATTGTCATTGGATGGCTACAGGCACTGTTTGTAAGATGATATGGTGGAAGATAGAAGTAAGACACCTTATTCACAAATTTAATGAAGTATTTGGGAGAGGACAAGCAAGTATTTCCTCTGAGCAGTCACCACCAAGGAGCAGAGAGAGAGAGGGAGGGGGGATGCAGAGGGGCTGGAAAGATGGCTCTGTGGTTAAAACTGTTTGCTGCTCTTCCTGGGAACCTGGGTTTATTTGGTTCCCAGTACACATATCAGGTGGCTCACAGCTCCAGCTCCAGGGAATCTGATGCTATCTGGTCTCCACAGGTACATGCATGAGCATGGTGCACGTAAATTCACACACACAACTGGGCAATGGTGGCACACGCCTTTAATCCAGTGCTCTGGAGGCAGAGGCAGGCAGCTCTGTGAGTTCGAGGCCACCCTGGTCTACAAACTGAGTTCTGGGACAGCCAGTGCTACACAGAGAAACCCTCTCTTTAAAAAAAAAAAAAATCATACACACACACATACACACACACACACACACACACACACATTTTAAAGAGAAAGGATGCAGAGAAGAAAGTAAAACAGTTGAGACACTGGCCCCAACACTGACCACAGCGCTTGGTCTAGCTCACTACCACCACATTCTACTTTCACTCCCAACCCAAATCTAAGGCTAAGCTCTTACCAGTCTGGTGTGAAAAAGTTCCAGAATACATCTGCTCCTGCCAGCTACAAGAGATGGGGTAGGTTATAAATCCCAGTACTCAGACGGTAACAGATCTGAGGCACACCCCAGTGATCTTTGTCAGAAAGGAACGGTCCCTGACTATGCCCCACTGATACCAAGGCCACACCCATGTGACCATTAGCCTATAACCGGGACATAGATTTTACCCACACACATTAGGCACACATTGAAGAGGCCTCCCGCACAGCGGGGGCTCCCTCACAGACCCCGGATCAGGCACAATCCACACCCAAACACCAGTGTTCACAGAGAGATCCTTTATTAAGCTGGGAAGAGAAGTTAAAGTGGCTGGTCTCTGACTCGGGGAGAAAAACAGCAGCAAATGACCTTGCAGGTGTCATTTTAAGAAGACAAGAAAGGGAGATCTGGGTTCGGATGGGCTAGGATGCTGTGGTAAAAGAGATAGGGGATGAGGGAGAAGGGAAGGGGACAAGGGAAGGGGGGGCAGGGGTATTTGTCCCGGAGGGACAGGGGACTGTCTCTGGATAGAAAGGGGACAGGCATGGCACATAGAAAAATAGCAGTTTATTAAAGGTAAAGGGGGAAATCCTGTGTTAGGATGAGATGTTTAATTTTAATTGGGCATGTTAATTAGGTAATCCAAAGAGGGCCTTTGATAGCTGGACCTTGGTAGTCAGCCTCAGGAGGAGGAAGTGGCCAAGAAAGGAAATAGACCTTGGGGGCTAGCTTTAGGAGTGTAACCTAACAGTTTTTTGAAAGGCCAGGGAACTGGGGAGGAGGGCAAGGCCTGCCAGAGCCACATGTTCAAGTGGGCTGTGTCCCTTCACACGTGATGTCTAAGCCTGATCAGTCCGCTCTTGCCTTTCATCCTCATGCCTCGCTGATGAGTGGGTAGGAGGGAGAAAGCATTGAGAGGACCAGTTAAGTCTGTCACCTCCCTTCTATCTTGTTCTGTTTGTAATCCAAGGTGAATCTGGGTCTCCCATGGCCAGTTTATAAGGCATTTGTTTTCCTATTACATCACTCCCTTCGAATGGAAACATTTGCCTCAGGAAGCACCAGGAGGATCCTGAGCCTCAGGAGGTAAACAGGAGGAGAAAACAGAAATTTGAGTCTTAGGGGCCCCTTAGCAATCTACAAAAAGAGTAAACAGTTGCTGAGGGTGGAGACTGAGCAGCCACACTGAGCAAAGGGAGCTTGGGAAGGTCAGGCTGCAAAGGGTGCGGTGTTTTGTCCTGGGGGAAAAGGGACACTTTCTTGTGAAGGCCCTGCTTCTGAGTCATCCCTGCCGCTTTTTCACTGCATTCCTGCTAGCAAATCAATTAAAAAAAAAAAAAAAAACTCACTGGAATCCGTGGCTCACCAGGTGGTGGTGGCAGCGGCAGCTGCACACGCCTTTAATCCCAGCACTTGGAGGCAGAGCCAGGCGGATCTCTGTGAGTTCGAGGCCAGCCTGGTCTACAGAGTGAGATCCAGGACAGGCACCAAAACTACACAGAGAAACCCTGTCTCGACAAAACAAAAAAACAACAAAAAACAAACCCTCACTGGTTCACCAAATTGGACACTGTTGCAATTGGTACTTGGATACATTGTGGACTCCCTTTCTGGGGTGAGTAAACCCAGGGCTGCGCCTCCCTGGAAAGGTCTGCCTCTCCGCAGTCCCACTCTGCAGAGATTTCTAGTTAGGCAAAATCACATCTAAGTCCAGAAATTGAGGCAAACAACTCTGTTTTTACTGTAGGCTTCCTTGGAGCAGCCAGGGTTTAGAACACACGCCTGTGGCTTTTAAACACATGTTGTAGTGTCTGGCACATAGCAAATGCTCTACAGTATATGCTGAATCATGGATTGATAAAGGAATTAGTAGACACCATCTTTCAGGCCTTTTCATTATAATATTTCATTCTGATTTTTGAATGATTCTACTTTTTAGCTTCTGAGAATGTCAGATGTTTTTGAATATACCTCGGAGTGTATTCAACACCTACCACACAGTTAGAAACTATGACTATAACTAACACTGACTGGATGGTTTACCTAAGAACATAGCATTTAATTTTTAAAAAGTATAAACAACTGCTCAAGTAGTGTAAGTCACACAAACTTAAACTTTAAATGGATTCCAAGGAAAATGAAAATAAGAATAAAAATTTAAAGAAAAGAATCAAGTGTGTGGTATAATATGCAATGTAAATTTTTTAAAACATCGTTTGTAAGAGAAAGCTCAAAGCAAGGTGTGGGGGTCTGTGCCTGTTATTCCAACACTCAGAAGACAAAGGCAAGAGGATTGCTGTGAGTTCAAGACCAGGTTGGACTACATAGTAAATTCTAGGGCTGCTTGCACTCCAGAGTAAGACCTTGTCTCAAAACACAAACACACACACACACACACACAGAGAGAGAGAGAGAGAGAGAGAGAGAGAGAGAGAGAGAGAGAGAGAGAGAGAGAGAGCTCTTAAGAAAGAGCTCAAGGAATAAGCCAATTTGACTTTGCATCCTCCTGCCTCATTCACTCTAGACACCAGGTGGCGACATTTTATCATGGACTGAGTCCCAGACATCTGTTATGTTTATTCAATAACTGTACAGTAGGAGGCTTAAGCTGTGCACTAGGAAATCATAAATGAATAGTGCATAGGTGTGCAGAGCTATGCTCTATCTATGTGATTGGAGAGTTATGTGAATAATGTAGAAGCACAATAATGACACAAAAGTGTAACATCTTCTGGGAGCAAAGATTCAAACAGACATGTTATATGGGAGGATAGGCAAATGGACACAAAGCACAAGGAAGAATGAGTACTACTGTCAGCAGGAAATTTTCAACTATCGGGTCAGTGAGGTATTGCTGTATCCCCACAGAATAACTCCAGTGAGAAGGACTCAGAATGAAGGGGACTCCCACACAGGGGGGCTCCCTCCCAGACCCCGGATCAGGTACAAACCACACCCAAACACCAGTTTTCACAGAGAGATCCTTTATTAAGCAGGGAAGAGAAGTTAAAGTGGCTGGTCTCTGTCTCAGGGAGAAAAACAGCAGCAAATGACCTTGCAGGTGTCATTTTAAGAAGACAAGAAAGGGGAGGTCTGTGTTCAGATGGGCTAGGATGCTGTGGTAAAAGAGATAGGGGATGAGGGAGAAGGGAAGAGGACAAGGGAAAGGGGGCAGGGGTATTTGTCCCGGAGGGACAGGGGACTGCCTCTGGATAGAGGAGACAGTTCTGACACATAGGCAAATGGTGGTTTATAAAGAGAAAAGGGAAAATCCTATGTTAGGATTATGTGTTTAATTTTAATTGGGCATGTTAATTAGGTGAACCAAAGGAGGCTTGTGATTGCTGGATTTTGGTAATCAGCCTCAGGAGGAGGAAGTGGCCAAATAAAGGAATAGACGTTGGTGGCTAGCTTTAGGAAGGTGATCTAACAGTTTTTAGCAAGGCAGAGGGAATGGGGGGGGGGCGGGGTGGAGAGGCCTGTCAGAGTCACATGCTCTAGTTGGCCAGTGTCCCTTCACAGAATCCTAGTGATGGTTGCTCTGGGGAGCAGCTGGACTCTCATCCACTCTAGAGAGTGGCAACTGATGCAAACATTTGAAGAATCTCTTTATAGTGGTTGCTAAAAGCAAATTACAGATACTTGTCACCCAGTTCTCTTCTGAGTGCTTATCTGTAGAAATAAGTGTTTATGCACACCCAAAACCTACATAAACACGTTCATGGAAAATTATACATAATAGCAAAATACTGAAAGCACTCACTTACCCATCAATAATACAGTGTGTGAATAAATTAGAGTCATAATCTATATCCCAGGCTAGCCTCAAACTCATGATCCTTTGGTATGCTTCAGCCACCAGAGTGTGAGGGTCACAGGTGTGTGCTATCACTCCAGGGTGGGTTCCCTTTTTCTTAAAGAACCAGAGACCATAATGAGATCACAGGAAGTTCGGGAGAATACATACTTTAAGATCAGAGAATGCTGCTGTTTGAATGGGTTAAGTGGCTATGCACAGAAAAAGTGAAGATCATTTGTAATAAGCACCATTGCACCCTTAGACCCAGGATGCAGGCACCGCAGGGCAGAATGAGGTGAGTGGGTGGGGATGGGGTGCTGCAGGCACCGCAGGGCAGAATGAGGTGAGGGGGGGGGGTGCTGTAGGGTAGGCACCACAGGGATGGATGAGGTGAGTGGGGGGAGGCAGCGGTGGGGGGCAGGGAGGGGGGAGGGACTGACGTACTTGCCACATTGGTTCAGCACAAACAAGAACAAATTGGATAGCTAATTGGGAATTGAGAGTCAATCAAAGTCAACTTTGTTTGAACAGAAAGAAAACAGCATTGGAAAACCACCTAATTTAAACCAAGGGATCGTTTCAAGGCTTGAAATTAGACGTGGAAAAAGAAAAGCATGGTTTCAGCAAAGTCCAATTAAAGCATGAAAAATCCAATTTGGATCGACTTGGTAGGCCTGTCTCAGCACTGGGGTAAGATGCTTATCTGGTCCAGGCGCCACCGCCCAGAGACATCCGCTTTCCCCTATCTGCCTCTCCTTCTTCCCCTGCAGACATACTTCCTAGACTCTCCTGAAACCTGTGCATGTCCTAGGTCACCTGTCAATCTTCCATTCCATCCATCAGTTGTCTAATGTGCTGATGTTCCTGATCTTGACACCTGCCCTGGTCCAGTCTTGTCTTGCATTTGTATGAGTTATTACAGCAGCTGCAACAACTTTTAGGAACCTGGTGGCTTTAAACATCTGGAATTTCCTTCCTCATAGTTCTGGAGACTTGGTGCCCCAAACTGGTTCCACTGAGCTAAAGTCCAGGAATTAGCATGGCTACACATCTTCTGGGGAACCGGAAGAGAATCCATTCCTAGCCCCTTTCCAGTTTGGGATCTGTCTTCCTGGCACCCTGGACTTGTGACATCACTGGCCTTAGCCTGCACTTTCACATGTCTTGGCTGTTTGCTATGAGTCCTGTCCCTGTCCCTTGGTCACAGGGACACTTGACGGCATTTAGGACCACCTGGATAATCCCAGGTAATCTGGATGATTAGTAGCATACATTATCATATAAAGTATAATCCTCTCTTTCTCCAAACATGGTAATGGTCACTATTTCTAGGGATCGAGTTTTGATCACTGGAGAGCCCATCGACCCACCTGTCAGTGTTCATATCCTAGATCTAAACAAACCCCCAGTGGTAGAACTCTGAGGGAAAAGCACTTGCCTAGCTTATACACGATTCAACCTCCCTTAACTTATCTCTTTCTCCCATCAAACCTTCCAGCAAACAGTACTGATCCTATCTTTGCAAATCCCACATTCTCCAGCTGTTTGCATGCCTTGATCTACCACCTGGTCCACGTCAGGCTCACTCTTAGGCTGTTACAGGGTTTCTAACCAATTCCCCTTCCCCCTTCCAACTGATAGGGCTGGAAGAGCATTGAAACGCTACTCCCCTTTGGTCATCTTCTTTCCCAAGCATGCAATGGCTTCCCATCACATTTAAGACAAAATGTGACAGATGTCTACTCCTGTGTCTTCCTTGTCCTTCTGCGATTGCTCCCCACCATCCAGGGGTTTCCTACTGCTCATTCAGTTCCATACCCCTGTCTCACAACCTAGCACCTTCTCTTCTCTCTCCAGGACTCACTTCCCCAGAAGTTTCCTCAGATAATCCTTTGAGCTCCTCAAAGTGTCTGTATGACTATCACTTCCTCAGAGAGACCTCTTCTTGACACATCACTTAAAATAGTCTTTCTGACACTCTCTTAAGACTTTAATACCCAACATTGGTTTATATATTACACATCAAATGACTTATTGTCTAAGTAATTCTCCCCACTATCACATTCATTTCCAGAGAGCAGGAACAGTGCCATTTTGTACAGCCCTGGACTTCTAATCACCTGCACTTGACACAGAACAGGAACATGCTAAATATTGTTGAATGAATAAGTGAATGAGTGAGTGATTGACAGATTCCAAGTTGTGGGTGGTGAGGATTTAAAAGAAAAGCTCTTCGAGGGGACCTTTCTCTATTCTCCCAACCACAATCCCGAATAAATATAGCTAGCGGTACTTTCGCCTCAGCTTGAACACCTCCGCTTGCTCTAACCCAGTGTTAGATCTGCAGGGGGAGGGACTGCAGCCACCCCCATCTCAGCTTTCTGACCAGCCTTCCGGGGACGTGGGCAGTGTGGCCACCAGGCAGCAAACGCTAAGAAAGCAGAGCCAATGAGTGAGTGCCTGTGATGTGTGCATGAGTGTGTGGGGGCAGGATGGGCAACCACTCTGTCGTGTAAATGCTAGACATTAAAATGAAAAGCTACCAATTGGGATTCTCTGCAAGTTTTTAGCAGAAAAGCTATATTTGATAGGCACCATGAGCCCCCACAGAGCACAAGCTCAAACACAGCATCTTCCACTTTAGGCACCTCATTACCCTCCAAAGAAATCAGTATTTGCTCTGTGGCCAGTAAAAAACTCACATGCAGAAAGAGTTTAATATTCATCAGCAAATGGCATTTCAGAGACAAACTTCAACTTGAATTTCCAGTGACTGCTTCTATCTATTTGCGTCGATCACTTTTCCTTGCTCTGACATAATGCCTGAGCAAGCCGACTTAAAGGAAGAGAGTTATTTTGGTTCATGGTTTCAAAGGCTTCAATCCATAGCTGCTGGCTCCATTGCTAATGGCTTTGTGGTGAGGCAGACCATTGGTGACGGGAGGATGCGACAAGGAAGGCCGCTCACCTCATACCAGAAGGGAACCTGAGAGAGCAACAGAACAGCCTGGGGACAAGATACGATCCTTAAAGTCATGTCCTTAGTGACCTATTAGGCTCCACCTCCTAGAGTCTACCATGTCCCAATAACGCCATCAGATTATGAATCCATCAATTATGAATCCATTGATTAGGTCAGAGCCTTCACTAATCACCTTCTTAAACCCCACTTTTGGTCACTGTATTAAGGACTAGCACCTCAGCACATGGAGTTTTGAGGGGACACTTCATGCCTAAATCGTACCAGGATTCTTCATGAGCCACTTACTGGGCATCCATTGCCTTATGCATAGAATTAAAATAAACTAAGCTGGATGGATAGCACATGCTTGTAATTCTGTTACTCAAGAAGTGGAAGGATCATGAGATCAAGGCCAGCCAGGTCTAAATGACAAGACCTGTATCAAAGAAACAAAAGTAGCGCATGTGCTATAGCCTGGTAGTACAGTGCTTTCCTAGTATGGGGGAAGCCCTAGGTTCAATCCCTAGTAAAGCTAAATTAATATAGATAATGAGTATATCTTAGACATATAATTAGCACTGAATGCTCTACCCCACCACAGAACAGGACTAGCATAAATACCTTTAGTCAACCTTTGTGACAGAATGGGGAGGACAGAGAGGGGAGAGTAATGGCTGCTACACTCAGCATTCTGCAGCAGGTTTAGCACTGCACTGTGACCAGTCTGTCTCAGAAGATCTGGGAGGTGGTAACAGCAGCAGCAGCAGCAGCAGCAGCAACTTGCACTTTGTGGGGGAAAGGATCTGAGCCTAAGAAGATGAGCTGATTCGATCTTAGTCTGTGACAAAGCCAGAGCTGGGACCCAGATCCCAGACTTTCTGGGCCCACCCTCTTGCTACACAGCTGATTCTGGGTAATTCGGACAGCCTGGTTGCTTTGCAAGACCTCCTGCTTCTTCCACAGCTCAGGGCTGGCGGTATAACGTGTCTCTAGGGAGAAGCAGACCTGGTTAATTCTCGGAGCCTCATTCTTCTCCACATTCAAATGGATTTAACCACAGGTGTCATTGCTGAGAGGATTAATCTAAGCACCATTGAAGAAATGGTGATCTTATTCTCACCCTTGTGCTTGACGGCTTTGGGGTGGCATGGTTAGTGTTACCACGAGAAATTATTGATTTTTCTTCATCAAAAGTTTAAATATCAGCAATCGCGTATATAACAGTTCAGCCTTAGTAACAGTGATTTTGTGAAACGCAAGAATGTTATCTAACATTCATTGAGTGGCTCTATGTGTTAGCTACATGGATTCATTCATTACTTCGCCTAATATCCACACCCCTCTGAGGTGTGCCATCGCCATCACCATCTCTTCCCAGCAACTAAAGAAACCGAAGCACCTGGAAGTTTAGTAAATGCTCCCGGGTAACACAGAGAATAAAGGGATACAAAGCCAAGGAATTTCATTGCAGAGCTCACACATCTAACAACCACTCCCTCCTCCTAGGCTGTCAAACCCCAAATCCCTGACCTAGAGTCCATCCTTCAGTCATTAGGGCACCTGTTGTGAATGCAGATGTATCCAATTCTGCTTTTTGTTTGCCTCAATCCTGAATATGACTAATTGGAGTTTCCCCATTGCTTCGTGATACCTGCCTAAGGAAGACCTGCCTGTTATTCTTGTTCAGTTCCCCCACTGAAAACGAATTAATGCATAGCTGTCCATAGAATGTGCTGTCTTGTTAATGGTATGCCACTTTCTTGTCCCCTCGGTCCCCTCGGTCCCTTCCACAGTCCCGGGGGGGTGGATTCTCATACCATGCTATTGTCTACATTTTCTGTCCTCTTCTGCTCTTAAGCAGCCCACACCTAGCCCTGCAAGTGCAAACGGCATTTCTGAGGAGAGCGTGGGAGCACAAGACCTGGTACCTGAATGCAAAATGATCCCAGGCTGATTGGCAGACAGAATATAGAAAAGGGAATGCAAGGCAGTGCACCTGGGGCAACGACAGAGTTGCACCATTTATTACACGATGAAAGCCACAAAGAATAATAACCAGGATGTGATCCGAACAGTTTCTGCTCACCATCTGCTTCAAGTCCAATATCCCAGTGTTAAAGAAGGCCCCAAAAGGAGACAGACTGACTTTATCTACTGCAGCCTCCAGTGCACCCCACGTGGTAGCAGGAGCAGCATCCTGTTCCTACCAGTCCCCACACACCTCCCAAAGCCATTTATTCACCAATCAGGAGTCAAGTGACCAGAATTAGAGTTCTCTCCAGTGCCTAGCCTGGCTGGGTCACAATAAATTGCATTCCTAAAAGCCACATTTGTTTTTGTCTTGGGCTCAGACAGATAATGCATCTTCAGGTACTTCTTTTTTAGCCAGCCTCTCTTCTGCTAGCTAAGCCTTGTGTGTCTGCCGCCATTAAGCCTATGCACAGGCACATGAGGCATGACCAGGAAATCAATATAAGCCAGTGAAATACGATATTTCCTCCCTCCCTTGGCTCATCTAAATGGGGAAAGTTTCCAGGGGTGAGCAGAGAACAGCCAGCTCCACAGATCCATTTCTCCCTCCACACACACAAGTAAAGGGATGGTTTTCTTCGAAGCATGTGGGCAAAGGCTAAATTTAAAGACAGTAATGGTATGGTAAAGCCACCTTCGAATCTCCTTCACGTCTTAAAGACAATTACAGAATCTGTTCTGGGAGAGTGGGAAGGAGAGCTCAGAAATCGACTGGGTTGAGACATGTGAAATCACCGGCTTGCTCTCTCTAGAGCGGGTGCCGTGGCCA
Organism: Peromyscus leucopus; assembly: GCF_004664715.2. Lineage (NCBI taxonomy): Eukaryota > Metazoa > Chordata > Mammalia > Rodentia > Cricetidae > Peromyscus > Peromyscus leucopus. Next base: position 33,237,594 of record NC_051069.1, on the reverse strand, counting down.
TCACTCGCATTAAGCTCCCAGCGTTCTCAGAAACCTTCCTTCCCAAACCCCAGTCCTGAGACTTAGCTCTGCCTACTGCTCCACTTGTTCCCGCTTTGATTCATCTGAAGTCATTTATTATTGACGACAGCCTTTTATCCTGGTCCTCTGCTGCTCGGCCTTCAGAACCTGGCAGGATTGCGACTAAACGGCAGGCTCCATTTGTCACCACTGGTAGAGTAGGCACCGGACAAGTTCAAGGAAGAAAGTCATGGTGAAGTCACTGGCCTTAGCCAGCCGTAAAATAATCGAAAACTGAAGCTTCGGTAAAAACCAGGAATGTATTCTCTTACTGTTTTTGAAGATAGAAATCCAAGATTAAGGTACCAATGTGGCTGGTTTCTGTCAAAGCTTTCTTTTTAGGGTTTCTAATGGCTGCCTTCTTGATGTGCTCACTGTGTGTGTGTGTGTGTGTGTGTGTGTGTGTGTGTGTGTGTGTGTGTGAAGGAGGAGGAGGAGAAGGATGAGGAGGAGGAGGAGGAGGAGGAGGAGGAGGAGGAGAGGCCTTTAAGAAATGATTATGTTGAAGATCTCCCCCTTAGAACCCTTTGCATCTGGCTTGCTTGGCCTTCACCTGTCTCCCTAAAAGTTGTAACACTGCTCTCCTCTGGAAAATGCAGCAAGGTACAGTCTTGGAAACAGATCAGCTCTCACCAAACAAGAAAACACCTTGACCTTACATTTTCCAGCTTCCAGAGCTGTGAGAAATAGATGTCTGCTCTTCACAAATTGCCCTGCACTTACAGCACAAATGGACTAAGATACCACCACACTATTGATCTGCAATCCTGGCCACATATCAGAGGCACATGTCACTTTCTGTGCATGTCCCCTGAGATTTTGACTATCAAGCAGCAATAGAGATCAGGCACCAGTGTGTTTCAGAGCTACTGAGATGGTATATATATATATATATATATATATATATATATATATATATATATATATATATATATCTCCAGTGAGTGAAGCCACATCAGATTTTCCACTGATGAAGCTGTTTGATCTTGAACATGGGCAGCAACTTATAAGTATCATCTTGGGGACACTGTGTTATATAGTGAATTAAAAGTGAGTTTACCTATATTCCCTATAATATGGGAGATGAAGTTATAACTTCATGAGGACAAATAGGGCAGACAAAAAACAGCTGCAGGCCAAGCTGTATCTGGAAGAGGAGAAAGCGCTTCCCAGTGTGTCTTACGAGTCACATGCCCCTTAATACAAACTAGGCAAGCATAATCAAAATTAAAACCACAGACTAATATTTCTCATAGACTTAAAAGCTAAAATCCTAAAAGGGAGAGTGCTAGACAACTGAATTCAGAGATACCATAGGAATTATCTAGCATATCCAGGAGCATAAGAGCAGACCAAGGGGCCGTTCAGCATTTGCCATGGATCAACAAACACAGAAATGCAAGTTAACCACCTTCAACATCCAGTTGTTACAAACAACAACAACAAAACACCGTTCACAGACTCAGAAATACAGTGAAATTTCGTCAACTTTCTGAGGAACTTCTATAAAAATCTGTAGCTGGGCCTGTGAGATGATCTTCAGAACCTGAAAGTTGTCTTCTGACCTCCATATGCCTACTGTATGTAGCACATGCATGCCCACACACACACACACACAACAATGATAATAATACTAAACAGTACACAACGTTTAAATCTACAGCTATAGCTAATGTCATAGTTAACTGATGCTGAATGTTCCCCTCCTAAGTTTAGGAACTCCATGAAGATGCCCACTCTGAGAACTTTTATTTCACGGAGTAAAGGAAGTCCCAATCAGAGCAAGCAAGCAAGAAAACCATAGGAAAGGGATAGACAAATTGTTTGAGTTTTCTCATGACATTATCTACATAAGGAACTCCAACAGAAAAGTTCACAGAACCAGTTAATGGGTAGGAGGACACAAAACCAACATACGGAAATCAGTGCATACCATATACTAGCAACAAACGTGGGGTGGGGGGTGTATAAATGATGCCACTTGTAATTACATTCCCAAAATGAAGTACCTAAGAATAAATCTAACAAAGCATACATAGTCAATATGCACAAACATAAATCACTGATGGAGAAGTCAAGAGCCGAGTACTTAGAGAAGCATAAAATGTTCATGATTGTAAGACTCAATAAAGTAAAGGTATCAATGAACTCATTACAAAACTTACGTGAACAGGTAAAGGAGGGGCTAGAGAGATGGCTCAGTTGGTAAAGTGCTTGCCATGCAGGCATGGGGACCTGAGTTAACACCCCCAATCCCATGTAAACAGCCAGGCATAAGCCTGTACTCATAGCACTGGGAAGCTAAGACAGGAGGATCCCAGAGGCTTGCCCAGCCAGCCAGTATAACCAAACCAGTGAGCTCCGGGGTCAGTGAGAGAATTTGCCTCAAAAAATAAGTTGGAAAGTGATCAAGAAAGACACCCAATCCTGACCTTCAGCCCTCTGAATGGGCATGCAAACGCATGTGCGCGCGCGCACACACACACACACACACACACACACAGAGAGAGAGAGAGAGAGAGAGAGAGAGAGAGAGAGAGAGAGAGAGAGAGAGAGAGAGAGAGAGAACACTTATGAAATCTGCAGAAGAGGCAATCAGACACTTCATCAAGGAGATACAGATGGAAAAGCACATGAAAAGAGGGTCAACACTCTTAGCCATTAGTCACTTAAAACCATGGCAAGATTTCTCTACATATTGTCCAGCATGGCTGAGCACCCAGGTTCATTTCTCAGCACTGAAAGAAGAAATGAAGAAAGTGAGTGAGATCCACAGAGTAAGTAGTTCGCGCTGGTACCAAGGGCAACCTTCTGAGTCTACAAAATGCTCCCACTATGAGTCAGACGAAAACCGCACAGACTCAACATTCTTGTGACGTCCTCTAACTTATGATTGTTTGTAAAAGACTAGGGAAACTAAAAGCCAAATTAAGAGAGATTTGTAAAGTGTATTAGTTGTTATCTCATTGTGTATGAATGATGCGCATGAGTGAGTGTGCACACTATGTGTGTGGAAGTCAGAGAACAACTTTCAAGAGTTGATTTCCTGCTTCCACCATGAGCTCCCAGGATTGAACTCAGGTGGTCAGGCTTCCTTGGCGAGCTTTTGCCCACTGAACCATCTCAACAGTCTGAGATTTAAAAAAAAAAAAAAAAAAAAAAAAAATTGTAAACTAAGGTGTCTCCCCAAGATAGTAAAGAGTTCTTAGTCACAGTCAAGGGCCTTTGTAATGCGCTGAGGTTGGGTGTGAACAAGGAATCCATGCACCAAGCAGACAGCAGGGGCAGCAGCAGAGGGAAAGAGACCACAGCCCTGGAGCCAGCTAGAGAAAACTAACACTGCTTCACTAAGAAAGTGAACCTCGGAGCTGAAGAGGAATGAAGTGATGCCCTTGCAGGGACAGAGACCCCGTACAAAGCCATTGCACACGGGCTGGGGCAGACCTGCGCCTGCCAAGTGGGAAGTAGAGAACGCCTCTGTGCGGGTGGGTGGAGGGAAGAGGAAAATTCTTCTGGATTGAAGGCAGAACGAGTCTGCACCTCTGGTGGTGGGGTGGTGCAGGTGGCGGTCCTGCCTCGGGAGCATGGCTGGGTAGAGAGGGAATAGCCCTTTGCTGATGGAGACCTGCAGCCCCTCCCACCCAGAAGAGCCGCACCGCCTATACCCATGCATCTTCCCTCGCCAGGTTCAAAGCACATTAATCCCAGTCATCATCATCACAGCACACATTTGCACAGACGCTTCCCTGCCTCCCAAAAAATGTTCCATATTTATGACCTCATTAAGCCTTGCTGTTGACTTGAACATTCATCAGAGAAGGTAGATTTTTAAAATTAAAAAAAAAAAAAAATAGAAATGTGGTATCATGAAGCTTGGGACTAAATGGCTAATTTCAGGTTGTGAGGGTATGGTAATCAGCTCTGAACTACCAACTGTACTCCACGCTTTCCTGTTCAGCCATGTTGTCTCCCAAGCCACAGGATCTTTTGCAATCTGAAGTGCGGGGGGGGGGGGGGGGGGGGGGGGGGGGGGGGGGGGGGGGGGGGGGGGGGGGGGACACGGGGACGACACGACCTTCAGAGAGAAAAGCTAACAGCAAAATCCAGCCTTGTGGAAGCAGCATTGCTTTCCACAGAGCTGGGCTGAAGGTAGGGAGAGCACCTGCTCTTTCCCTGGTGGGCGGTGTATGTCTTGAGAAAAGAAGAAAATAGCAGAATTCACCCTGGCTGGTTTGACGTTTTCAGGTGATTCCTGTCTTAGCCCTACATGGGTCCTAGATTAATGAGAATATATTTTTATCTCTCAACCTTTGAGCTGAAGCTTAGAGAGCTGTTCTTTGCCTGCTGGGTGAGGTTGCCATGGAAACTCTTTCAGGAGAAAGAGTGCCTCCCTTTATAATGTTGTGACTGCAAGAAAGGGCTAAAACAGACCAGACACTCCAAGATGAGAACGGGGTGCACAGACCAAACAAAGCATTATCCCTCCCGTCCTCCAAGATTTCCTCTATCCCACAAATGTGAAGTGTTCCCCAAACAGATTGAGGTCTGAATACACAAAACTAAACCTCTTTTGGCTCCCAAAGCCTGGTCTTCATTGATGCTTTCTTGGGCATGGCCTGGAGGCCCGGTTATAGCAAGGGGTACCAGTAGAAGTAACGCTGTGTGATGTGTCTGTGCTGGATTGAACTGCTTCACGAGACCAACATGTGCATTTCTTCCCAAGTCTAAGTTCAGAGATGGCACACTCCAGGCTTAAAATGAGCCCTGCTGGGAACGTTTTCAACGCGCGCGCGCGCACACACACACACACACACACACACACACACACACACACACGTAAATTCTACAGATTAAAGCTTTTGGGGGGGGGGCAGCTCACTTTTGAGGTAGTTCTTTTTCTCCAGTATTCAGTGTCTGATTTGGAATATATTGTCTTTCAACTATTCCTGGGTTGTATGTATCACTGAATACAAAAGAAATGCAAGAATTCAGATTTTCAACTGAGACTAGAACACAGGTCTCATATAACTTGTACAGTCCCTGAAGCATTTACATTATTAAGACTGGGAGGGATTTAAAGCTTACATACTATCCTCATTAGGGTGTGTCTCTGATAACAAAAGCAATTTTTATTTATTTATTTATTTACTCATATTTTTTAAGAGCAGGAGTAAGGTCAGGTTTTGCCATGTAGTGTAGGCTGGCCTCAAACTTGCAATCTTTCTACCCCTGCTTCCTGAGTGTTGGTCGTAGGTGTACACCATCACACCTCAGAGAGAGCAGATCATCACACACATTGCTTTATCATTTGAGCCAAGAAGAGTATGCAGCAAGTGCTCGATAGATGTTTAGTGATTGATTTATTAGCTCAATGAACATTTGAACTGGACGAATCAAAACATCATATAAAATAGTGACAGCCATCAGAAGAAAATGTCAGCCCCAAAAGTGGTAATCACTATCCCAAGTATACAAAACCTGTCAATGGGAGGGAATTGATAGAAATTCACCTCTGGCTTTTTATACTCAGCCAGTGTCACCTAGTTCCAAATTCCCAGGACCATGGCAAATGCTGCATTTGATTTGTGGCCATAGTCTTTTGGTTTATAGCTAAGAGTCATTCTCTGTCATCTTATTATGTAAGGTGCTTTTACCACAGTGAACTCCATTTTGAGTGTTTCTGCCGTCCCTAAAAATGTGATGCTGTTACAATCAAATATAGCTCTGAGGGAAGTGCAGGGTCTTTCCATTAGAGCAGTGCCCTCTTGGCTTCATTTCCTCTCTCCTATCATCCTTCTTCTTTTCCTCCATCCTCCCTCCCACCTTCCTCTTCTTCCTCTTCTTCTTCTTCTTCTTCTTCTTCTTCTTCTTCTTCTTCTTCTTCTTCTTCTCTCTCTCTCTCTCTCTCTCTCTCTCTCTCTCTCTCTCTCTCTCCCATCTCTTTCTTCCCTACACCTGGAACAAGATAGGACCCTTCCCCATAAAGCTTGAGTAATTTTCTTACAAACACTTACTATGAGGTTGCAAGTCTCATGAAGATCCTGGATGTTCAGGAAGGACACAGCATTTAAAGATGAAAAACATTACTAGATTTTTTTTAGATCACCCTCATAGGTATCAGTATTCCTCTATAGTGTGTGCCAATCAGTTTTGTGTCAACTTGATGCAAGCTAGAGTCATTTGAGAAGAAGGAACCCTAATTGAGAAAATGTACCCATCAGATTGGCCTGTGCAGCATTTTTTTTTTTTTTTGATTGGTGACTGATTTGGCAGGGTCCAGCTCACTGTGACTGGTTCCATCCCTGGGCTGGTGGTCCTGGGTTGCATATGAAGACAAGCTGAGCGATCTAATGAGGAGCAATCCAGTATGCAGCATTCCTCCATGGCTCTGCTTCAGTTCCTGCCTGCAGGTTCCTGTCTTGAGTTTTTGTCCTTTGATGATGGAATGTGGAAGTTTATAAGCAAACCAAACCCTTCCTTCCTCAAGTTGTTTTCAGTCATGATGTCTTTTCATAGCAATGACAACTAAAACCATGGTGTTTCACTAGGTGTTTGGCTCCCTCTTGCTCCCCACCTCCTTTGTGATCTACTCCAAGGCTCTTTTTTCTCCTTTTCTTCCTTCTCTTCCTCTTTCTTCTTCACTATCATAATTACCACCTCCTCCTCCCTCTCCTTTCTTCATAACATAAAATGAAAACATAAAAAGTATGGAATAATGTGCACTCAGCTCATTGTTGGCTTGTCAAATGGTCACATGCTGTTAGTTGTTTTTACTAGCTTGTAAAGGGAAGAAAAGCATTTGCTAAATCAATAGCTGAACAGGTCCTAGATGATGGGTTGATATGCTCCTATAAATAAACCACATCTGAAATTGGGCCTGAAAGTGATATTATCACCAGTTTACAATGACACATGATCATTCCTAAAGACTCATCTGCTGTCTGTAGAAATCCAACCACCACCGGGCAGGGGTGGTGCACACCTTTAATCCCAGCACTCGGGAGGCAGAGGCAGGCAGATCTCTGTGAGTTTGAGGCCAGCCTGGGCTACAGAGTGAGTTCCAGGAAAGGCGCAAAGCTGCACAGAGAAACCCTGTCTCAAAAAACAAACAAAAAAAAAAAAAAAAAGAAATCCAACCACCAAAGCAAACTGTGGAAGCTGCTGCAGCCAATTGATTGGCATCTCAATTCTATATACTCTCTCAGTAAACCCATTATGATCTGACTATTCCCTATATAACCCTCAGACTTATGTTCAATGATGATCAAAACCCAGAACAATATGACTACCACAAGATTCCTAAAGGTGCAGTAGTGGCACCTTTATCTTGGTGGTAACCAACAGCCACCTAACTGAGCCTAAGTCATCCTCAACAGGAGAGAATCTGTGCCTGATACTGTAAACTTAGCTAACTACCTGTGAGGAGAGACCCTAGAAAAGAACCTACTACTGCCACTTTCCAAAACCAGAATAATGCCTGACTAAATTCTAAATACTTATCCTTATACCCACAGTAAGCGTAGCTCTCAACTTTCATCGAGGAAGCTCTTTTTTTGCAGTAGCAGCAGCAGGTGGAGATCATTACAGAAAGCCACACATGGTCAAAATGCAAAGAACAACTGACTATGGGTGTCCAGCCCCAACTGGTAAATCTACATCACAATTCCTAGACCTAAGGCTAAGGGAACATCATGAAAGAGGGACAGGAAAATTTGTAAAAGCCAGAGGACCAGCACATCTACTGTGAAATAATGTCTTCAATATATGAAAGAAAGTTATACCCTTAAAATCTTAATAATATGGCCACCTAAACAAGATCTGTACAATAACAATACTAGCTACCATCCCAAAATAGATGGGGGACATCTCACAAGGCACCACTGACCTGAAACAATAGGTTATTCTTGAGTAACAGGTGAGTGAGAGAGAGAGAGAGAGAAAGAGAGAGAGAGAGAGAGAGAGAGAGAGAGAGAGAGAGAGAGAGAGAGAGAAATGACCAGGGGATGAAAAATAAAGAAAATAGAGAACTTTGAGATCAGGAGGTCTTACACAAGCTAACAACTCCTGTAATCATGTAAACTAAGAAGTATAACACCAACAGCACATAGTGGCACACACCTTTTATTGTTGTTGTTGTTGTTTTTCCAGTCAGGGTGTCTCTGTGTAGCTTTGGAGCCTGTCCTGGAACTCACTCTGTAGACCAGGCTGGCCTCGAACTCACAGAGATCCACCTGCCTCTGCCTCCCAAGTGCTGGGATTAAAGGTGTGCACCACCACCACCTGGCTGGTGGTACATTAGGACCTCGGAGAAGTCCTAAACCAGCAGGGCCCTCACCCACCCTAACTTTGTTGAAGGGCTACATGGCTGTTAAGAGAAGGACAATCATTCTTCTCCAGAAACAAACCTTCTAATAGGTTACCCAATCACACACACACACACACACACACACACACACACACACCACTAAATGAACTTAGCAGGATTTTTTAAGTGTGTGCATGTGTATGTACGTGTGTGCATTCATGCATATGTGTGTGTGTTTGTGTGTATGCATGTGTGTGTGTGTAGCAATAATAAACAAGAGGCCGTGACTTTGAGGGTGACATGGGAGGAGTTGGAGGGGGGAGAGGATAGAGAGGAAATGATGTAAATATTTTCATACTTATGTATGAAATTGTCAAAATACTAATACAATAAACATTCTCTTCAGAAAAGAATTCATCAAGTAAAATGGAGCTGAGAGTGTAGATGAGCAGGATCATGTAAAGCCTCGAATTCAGTCATGAGTGTGAAGGAGGAAGGAGAAATGGAGCACAAAGGAGGAAGGAAAGGGGGAGGAGGGAAAGAGAGGGAGAGGGGTGGAGAGATGGAGGGAAACAGGGAAGTCACTTGAAAAGTGTCCCAAGGCCCTGGGCATTGGGTACATGAGAAGATGATCGAAGGGTCCAGGCTTTCTGTATGAGTGAGCAGGTCCTGAGGATCTAAAACACAGATCCAATATACCGGTGTTAGAGGATGTGTCCATTTGATCATGGTGATTATCACGTGTACAGAGTGTTTCAAACCCATAAACTGGCGCTAACTGAACAGAAAATACTTTAAAATATAAAACCTGTAGCGTCAGAAGGAGGGTTTGAGGAATCAAAAGTAAAAAAAAAAAAAAAAAAAGCTGTTAAAGGAAGGAGATGGCACAGGAGGTACCTCAACATGCTAGCAGAGGAGGTCGAAGATTGCAGGGAATTCTGGGAAGCAATCCCATCCAGATGAAAGCCCAACCGTCCACAGAAGAGACTTGTGAAGGAGTTCGGTGACACATAGCACACCGGCCACTGCAGCGAGCTACCACTGTTAAACAGAGTCAGGAGTCTAAAAATAAAGTGGATGCAGGTCAGTCAGAGGTAAGGAAGAACCAGCTGAGATCCCGGGGCACCTTCCTCTCCCTCGCTGACATTTCCGACTCTGATGCTTTTCTTAGTGCAATGACCATCCCTTGATCTCTGCAATTTATGCAAGTTCTTTTGGACAAGACTAATTCCCACACAGGGTTAGGAATGCTGGAAAATAAAGTTCCCACACCGAGCAAGTTCTCTAAGCACTGCCTAACATACCTTCTAGCTGTGTGCAGGGGCAAGCAAGGATGTTACATTCAAACCCACATAAGAGAGTGAAGATACACAGAGAACCATAAGACCTGCTCAGAGACAAGGAAATAAACAAATCATGACATGTCAGTTGTACTGTGATCAGCTGTGTGTGGCCTGTGGTGCTGATGCTGAGAGATGTGTAAAACTGGGAACTGAGGGAAAGAGAGGTGTCACTTTCTTTCCTTTTTACGTTCACGGACTTGTAGATAGGCAAGCTGTTTCCCTACACTGTATTTTAGATATTTATTCATCAAAAATTTAAGAAAAATGAAAGTCATGACTCAGATGATCCCCCAAAGAAACTTCTCCTAGGAGAAATAGTCATTAACTTCATCAGTCTTTGTTGTCTATGAAATCCCATGGTTGTTTTTACTGTAAACTCATTTAGTATTAAGACATTTTCTTCATATAGTTTATTACAGTGTTCTCTTAGCATTGCCTTTCTGGGATGATCTTTAGTAGGTCTTCCTAAAAATGATAGTATCGAGTAGATGAAGTTGTCACTGACCCTTCCATGCCTGAACTATGATGTTACTCAAGGCAGGGAACTTCTACACTGCTGTTTCTTCATATATATGCATACAGGGTGATGTTATGAGCCGCACTCAAAGATAAAAAGAAATGGTAACTAGTTGTGTCTGCAAGGAATTTTGAAGTTCATAAAGCACCTTCAGATAGGTTTTCATATTTGAGTCTTAAGCAAGCTAACGAAGTAAATAAGGCAAATGTCGTAATTACTGTTTGTGGATGCAGAAATGTAGTCTCTGGGGTTTTTAAATAGCATGCTGTCCTCAGGGATCTTTCAGCTCATCAAGTATGATGTAACAGAAAATACACAGCCCATTGTAGCTTCTGGGTCAGAAGGTGAATTTCTGAAAAGTCACAACGGTTTACTACACTTCGTTCAGACCGCATTACCTGACAATTTCTGTGTGCAACACATACATTTTGAGGTCCTGCTGAATAGAGAACGTATTTTAGTAAAAGTAAGATTTAGATCTGAAGAACACCTACATCAATCACTAACTTTGTGGCTACAAGAACAGTATTTAATCTACCTAGGGTTTATAGTGCTTCCAATGTTTAAAAAGCAGAAGCATTTTTGCAAGCTTGCAAGACTGCAGACATTGCATTATGCAGTGTGCATCCCTAGAATGCCTGGAGCAAAGCCAGGTAAATAACAAGAGCTCCACGGATGCCTTGTTTCATCTATAAATCCTGGGGATTCCTCATGGCTGAAGACTGTTCCACACAAATCCTTCCCTAACCTCTCTCATTTTTTTTTTTGCCAGTTTCACTCTACCAAAATCTATTCAGAGACTGTTCTTGAATAGTTTCATATTTCAATCATCTTCATTCAATTCACTATATATTAAGTGACTACAAACTATATATTATATGCTACACTAAACGTCATGAAAAATTATCAACTATTGTGTTCCTTATCTCATAGGGCTTACAGTCCTGTAGGCAGTAGACCACATGTCATTAAACACAGAGATAGTTGCATGATAATACATGCCAAGAATGCAAAGCCAGGATACAACATGGAAGACTGAGTCTTAGTGGCGGGGTGAAAGATAATCTCTTTGGAATGACATTTAAGCATGAGCATGAAAGATCAGAAAGAGCTAATCCTGTACAGAAGAAAAAAATAGCTCTCACAGAGAACAACAGGACTAGAGCCTAATGGGCAAGAAGGGCATGGCGCCAATTAAAGTTGGGGAAGTTGGCACAATCCAGACACTGTGGGCCGTGTGATGTGTTTTGGGTTCCCACAAAAGCAAATCCTGTAACAAGTTTTAGAACCCATAATTTATTTATAGATACTGGAGTAAACAAAGCCAGTAAAAGGTGTGTTGAACAAGTCATCTCTGGGGCACTTGGGGCACTTGCATCTCAATCTCCATGGCAACTCTGAGACACAATACAAACAGAACAGGCACCCAGGAGGCCAGGAAGCTGGGCTCCTCATTAATAAATCTCTATGCTCTGAGTAATTCTCTGGAACTTCCCGATTGTCCTGTGCAGGATCACCACACTGGTGGACAGAAAAACAGGGGCGGGCCTGTGAAGACCATTCAATCAGTAATGGGCTTGCCTTGCAAAACAGAATGGCCTGAGTTGGAATACTCAGAACCCACAGCTTAAAAAATGAGCATGATGTCTCAAGAAGGCAGAGAGAGGCAAATCTTTGGCTTGCTGGCCAGCCAGTCCATCCTTCTTGGCAAGTCACAGGCCAGTGAGAGATGCTCTTTCATAAAAACAAGTGGATAGGATGAGGGAGCAGGGATAAGGATATATGCAGTATATATACAGAACTAAGGATGTATGAAAAAAAGCCTTCTGGAAACCTACTTTTTTTAAGCTCACTTAAAAATATAACTTAGCAGAAAGACAAAGACATAGTAGCAATGGTTTGAAGAGAGGTGCCTGCATAAGTAGACAATACTTCTCCAGGAAGACATGGATAATTAAATGAAAAACTCAATGACAGGAGTGTGCTACCCCCTATGAGTTGCTGGTCAGAGATGCCCAGAGGACTCCAAAAGAATAAAACCTGTTTCCATTGCTCTTGGATGCCCAGAATAACTAAATAGTAAGTCCATATTGCTGAAGATACAACACACTTTGGTTGCAGGAGATAGAAAAATCAAACTAAAATGAACTGGAAACTTCCTCCCTGATGGCTACCTATCATAGGCTGGAAGGTGCTATGCAATCTGCTATGGGAGAAAAGTCTTCAATGGACTTAGCCACTCCTGGGCCCTGATGTACAAGGAAATGTACCTACTGGTACAAGAGTGGCATGATGGTTATTGGGGTAAACAATCTCTTTCTGATTGGCTTTCAGGCCTATGCCATAGGAGGGGATTCATACTAGGTGCTCTAAACCCAATTACAAGTCCATGGCTAAGAAGGCCATGGGCCCTAAACGGAAATGTACTGCTATTGTTTTGCTAAATGGGCATGTTTTCGAACTGTCTTCTTCTAAATATTTGTGTTCATACTCATATATTAATGCTGCTCTCAATCTTGCTCAGAGAAGCATCTTATCACAGTGGGCAACAGCCAATACACAAACTCATAATGGGTCGAAGTGTTGGGAAGTGACTGTTGAATGCTCAACCTTACATGAGACAATCCTCAATGGAAGCCTTCAAAGTTCGACAAACAAGACTGAAAAGGTGTCCAAATAATGTAAGAATTGGAAGGTGGAGAGGACAGCTGTGGCCAGTGCATTCATGAACTCACAGCAGCTATGGTTACATGCACAAGACTTGAACAAGATCAAGCCAGTCAACAATCTACCATGGATGTGGGAAGAGCTTATGAAGCTCCACCCTTAGCTGTTATTGGCAATTGATGACTTCGGAAGAAGAGGGAGATTTTTGCTCAGGCATATCCTGCTCACTGGTTACCTATGCACTAGTGAATAACCCTACAACCATGTGCATTCAGGCATCGCTAATTGGTCTTAGGGGGGTATAAAAATTTTGCAAACAGAAGAAAACATGAAGGTAGAAGGGGTAACCCAAGGGGAGGTGAGGATGGATATGTTCAAGATATATTATCTACCTGCATGAAATTGTCAATGAATAAATTAAAAATAGCCTTTAAAAGGATAGGTGGCATCTGAGAAGCAATAGGTTAAAGGTTGCCCTTTATAAGTTCTTTGAGAACATAGAACACATAGTTTATATATAACTATTTCACTAGCCATGGTGATGGCCAGTGCTGTTTACATTCCTGACTACTGAAATGTGGTTAGTAAGTGTCCAGGACAAAAGATATATGATGGATCCTAATTAATTAAGCCACAAAGGATTGACTTAAAATTTTTATTTGTGAAAGGTTTACCACTGCTTTCTATTAACTCATTTAAGTGACTTGATGATGCATGGCTCACCTGTGTATTCAGGGAGTCAACTCAAAACTATATTTAGGAATATTTTGGAAACAATACAACTATCACAAAGGAGCGACAAGCCTCCTTTATTCCTGAGGAGATGAATATCACAGCAAATAATGAAGAGTCTGAAAGCATGGACTGTGTAATTCACTTCATCAGACAGGGACTGAGCTTTGAGTCTTAGTAACTGTGGGACATGGGGCAAATTATACAAACCTATAAGCCCTCAGCTTTCTCATCTGAACAATGGGCATAACAACGTCCTCAGACCACTCACAAAAAAAGTTAAATAATGTAATTCTCATTGGCCAGAAAGTAATTAGCATTTGGTAAATGTTATTGTAATGCTTAATATTTTAATTTTTATTCTGATCATAAGAAGATTTATTCTTAAGTTTAGACCAGACATGACAGGAAAACCCTACTGTACTTGTCTCTTCAAGTCTACACTTCCAGGAAATAAAAGCTTCCTTCCCCAACACACAATTCTGACAGAGACTTTCCCTAGGAACTTGAGTGAAGAGAAGTATGCAGGATGCCACAATGCAGTGTCCATACCTTCTGTGATGCCAATTTGACAGAATCTAGAATCACCAAGCTCTGGGCATGTCTGTGAAGGATTGTCTAGACTGGGTTAGTGAAAAGGGAGACACCATCCCAGTCAAACTAGAAAATAGAGCTGGAGAGATGGCTCAGCAGTTAAGTATGCTTACTGTTCTTGCAAACGAACTGAGTTCTATTCCTAGGACCCATGTTAGGCGATTCATAAACACTTGTAACTTCATCTCCAAGGGATCTAATGCCCTCTGCTGGCCCCTTCTGGCATTCACACATATGTGACATAAACTCACAGGGATTCACATGCGTACACGCGAATAAAAACAAATCTTTTTAGGAGAGAGAGCGAGAGCACACTGACTGAGGATAATCACATCGCTCTCTGCATCCTGACTATGGATGCAATGTCACCAGAGCCACGCGCCCTTCCTCCATGCCTTGCCCCCCAAGGCAAACTGCATCCTTGAGCTGCGAGGTGAAATGAGCCCCTCCTTCCTTAAGTTTCTTTTGCCATATATTTTCACAGAGATGAGAACATTAATTAATACACCCTTTCTCCCTCCTCAGCGCTTTGATCTTATCACAGCCGCCCAAAGCTGGCTGCTCCCTGGGGAACTGAGGCCTGGAGGCTTAGGTGTACAGCATGTTTTTGGAGTATAATCTGACAGGTTGCAAAGTTCTCAGGTTCTCTTTATTTTTGTCTGTCCTCATTGTATTTTTTTCCTAATTTTATGAAATATGGTCTCTTTATATAGAAAATTAAAAAGTATTTTTTAATTACAAAAAAAAGCTAGAAGAAAGAAGTTCCTTGAAACTTGCCCCTTAGGATCTTTCATTCACACAAGACACATACAGCTGAACTTTTTTAAATGCTCTCAGTCAAATGCTCCTATATTGCATCTGACCTAAAACACGCTTACAGTTTATATCTATTTCTTCTTGCTTTGGTATACATAAACACAAAAATTTGGTGACCAACTGTTCCTGCCTTTGAACGTAATAGTCATCTGCCAACCCTGACTCTTTCCCATCCCAGACGCCAGAAGGAGTTGCCTCCCTCTATGGCTGCCAACCACAGCAATGCCCAGCTCAGGGTCAAGATGGCATCACGGACGAGGGTGTACGGGAGAATGTGAACCTAGAGCTGACCCAAATCAAACAGGCAGTGGATGTCCAGGTCTTGCTAACAGCCTCCCGGGGAACAGTCACACTGGAGGACAGGGTCCTGGGGTCTTGTCACTGCAGGTTATGAGTTCGGGAAACAAAGGGGGCTTCAGCCAGTGGCTTTGGTTCCACAGTGTGTGCCAGCCTGGAGCCTTGACTTGTTGAAACAAGACAACTCCTGTGGATTGAGACCAGGGAGAGGGGATCTAAACGAAGCCCTCCAGCTTGATAGTTGTCAGGATGCTCGTCTGACCTCACCACACTGGAACGAGCCTCAGGCTGCCTGGACAGGAAACTCCAGGCAAGCCGTCGGTGAACTGCTCCCTCCACTTGGGGTTTCCAGGCAGCTGAGCCAGGCTGTTGAGAAGTGGAAGCCAGAGCTTATCAACAACAGGCTGTGAAGGAGGAGAACTAGATGACATCACTTGGAAGAGACTTCTAGCTGCTTTTCTACCTCCTTCCTGCCAGCAAGGAAGGAGGAGGAGGAGGAAAGGGAGGGGGGGAAGGAGAGGGGAGGGGGGGAGGGAAGGCAGAAAGGAAGAAAAGATCAAAGCCACACAGAAAGAGCTCTCTCTACATGCTGTGACTGCAATGTCATATTAAGAGCAAACACTGAGTTGTATGCATTTGTACTTGGCTCTATAATAGAACTTGGTTTTTAGGTGTTTTCCTCTTGTCTTTATTTTACGTTGCAGGACGACATGGCGCTGGCATCTGTGTGGAGGTCTTAGGACAACTTGTAGGAGTCAGGTCTCTCACTATGTAGGTCCCAGGGATCGAACTCAGGTCAACAGGCTTGGCAGCAAGCGCCTTTACCCACTAAGGCACCCCGCCTGTCTTGTAATGGAGTCTTTAAGTGAATTAATCCTTAGTCATATTCTTGTTTGTTTGTTTGTTTGAGACAGTGTCCTATAACCCAGGCTGGCTTTGAACTCGTTTTGTATCCAAGCATGGCCTTGGGTTTCTAACCCTTCTGCCTCCACCTCCTCATACTGAGATCATCACAGACACATTTTACAACTGCAGTCTTTGGGGTCTCTGTATGCACAGTTTAGGTTGGGTTTTAGTCACTTCCCGATCATTAGAAGCACAATTTAAAGGAATCTGAGATCTTTTGTCAGCTGACTTAAACTCAAAGTATCCTCCTCTACTCAGTCAGTGGCAGAAACATTCTGGAATTTTCTTGTCTCCTACCATTCAGAGCCTACAGTGGATCCAAGATGCTGACCTCGGCACAGCCTTCCTTCAGGTTTCCACTTTGGCTGCACAAGCAGGACTCAAGTCTGTCTCTTGCTTCCTGCATTAAAGCCAGGGGCATTTTTGCCTCCCTCTGAGAGAAGCTTCCACCCTCCAGGCCTTCAGTGCCCCTCAGGACTGCAGATAATAACGCAATTCGTGTTTATGTGGATAACACTTACATGCCAAAAGTGACTATTGCTAAGAGATCTTGATGCTGTTAAGACTCTAGCCGGATGGTAGAGGCACATGCCTTGAATCCCAGCACTCAGGAAGCAGAGGCAGGTGGATCTCTGTGAGTTCGAGGCCAGCCTGGTCTACAGAGTGAGTTCCAGGATAGCCAGGGTGGATACAGAGAGAAACCCTGTTTTGAAAAACAACAACAACAAAACAAAATGGCATTGTCCATCTACAAATAAACGCCCCAAGTTTAACATTTCTGTCTTTTGTTTCTCTGCACTAAGCCTTTTCTTACCTCAGTCCCAGCTCTTAGCAAAATACCATCTAAGCCTCTGAAAGGAGGGCATAGACTCCACTTCCTCGCCCTCCCCAGGACGGCAAGCATCATTGCCCACAGCCATGATCTGGCCTTGTGGCCATGTGGCCATGTGGCCATGTGGCCAGGCCTGCTCTGCCCTCCAGAGTTCATCCAAGTTTTTCAGTGTTCCAGCATCTTCCCCGCCGTTCCCTCGGTCTCCTTGTGTCCTCCCGTCTTTCCCAGCAGCTGCCCCTCTCTACATCCCCACTGTCAGCCAAACGCGAGTCATCTGTGCTGCTAAAGATAATCTGACTTCGCGTTCTCCCCCGTTGATTCCGAGACCTGCCAGAAATCCACCAGCTTTCTCTCTAATCCAGCAGCACGTACACCGAGTCCCTCAAGCAACTGTTGACTGACTGAAAACCTGGGACTAACCCCTCTGTTCTCGCCTTTCAAATACCACAGTTTTGTGGGTCTTGTACTGCTTTGTTCTTTTTAAAATTTTGTTTATTAACTTATTTGTTTGGTTGGTTTTGTCTCCTTGTGACAAGTTCTTGCTCTGTAGCCCAGGCTGGTTTTTGTTCACCATGGAGCACAGGCTGCCCCTAGCTCACAACAATCCTCATGTTCTTAATGGTGTGTGTGTGTACATATTCGTGTGTGTAAGTGTACATGTGTGTGCATGCAGGGACTCAAGGAGTTTAGAGAACAGACAGCCTCAGATGTCAGGCCTCAGGAGCTGTCCCTTTAGTTTTTTTTTTTTTTTAAGATAGTGTCTCATTGGCCTGGAACATGCCTAGTAGGTTAGGCCTGCTGGCCAGCACACCCCAGGAATCTGTCTGTCTCTGCCCATTACTGACTGAGCTATCTCCCCAGCCTGGAATTGTATTGCTTTTTGGTGTCCAACACCAAATAATCAGCCCTGAAAACATACACACATGTAACATTATACAGAGACTGAGCAGGCTGTACTTAACATATTTAGGAATGTGTGTGTAGGTGTGGGGGAGGAGGTGTGTGCATGCACGTGCATGCTCCCACACGTTGTAACAACCATTAATGAAAAAATTAGGCTATGAATTTGAAAAAGAGTATGGGTATATGGGAATGTTTGGAGGGAGGAAAGAGAAAGGGAAATGATATGATTACAAAAAAAAAAAAAACCCTAAAACTAAAAATTCCCAAGGCTCATTGGCCATCCAGTCTAGCCAAAATGCTGAACTCCAGGTTCAGTGAGAGACTCTACTTCAAAAGGTAAGGCAGAGAAGTGGCTGAGGGAGACAGGCAGCATCCACCTCTGTCCTATGCATGCATGGACGAGCAAGAGCATACAGATTCCTCATGGAAGCTTCACTGTTCTTGTATCACACACTTTCTGATGCAACTGTGACAGAGGTGTGTTCCTCTGTCAGTCTCCACTGTATCACCATCATCGTCATCTTCGTCATCATCATCATTATTATTTTGAAACAGAATTGCTCACTGAACCTGGAATCTGCCAACTGACAAAAAAAATAGCTGGTCGATGAGCCACTGAGACCCTTCTGCCTCCTCCTGCCACTGCCCAGATTGCAAGCACGAGCCACCACATCCAGCTTCTTGTGTGGGTGTTGAGACTCTGAACTCAGGTCCTCATAATTGTACAGTAAGTGTTTTATCCCCTAAGCCATCTACTCGGCCAACTAGTCTCCTTTTCTACCATCTCCGCTGAGCTGGATTCCATTAGCTACTTCACAAATACAGTTACTAATACCCTGGGTTATCTCAACACTTTGAAGTTGTGTTCCACTTGGCTTGCCCTGGCCTTCAGGGGTGGTGCCTGAGTGCTGGTGATGATCCCCTGGAGCCATTTGTCTAGATCTGTCTCAAACCCATTCCTTGCTGAGTCTATGGATACTCATATCTACCTTCATTTGCCTTTCATCAGTATATCCTCTTCCTTCTCTGAGATGCTTCCCATTTATTCTCATTCTCAAGTTCTGTCCTGCTCCCTACTCAGGACAGATGGTCTTATTACCTGCTTCATAGCTGTATTTTCTCTGTCGTCTGAGCAACTTCAAACTCTTCTTTTCCTCCCTCTGTGTATCCTTCTTCTGCCTCCTGATCCTCCTCCACCCCTAAATCTGAGTCTGACCCCTCAGTTGGTGCTCTTGATTCAATCCCCTTGCCCTGTATTGTGCCCCTCCAATAGCTCTCTCCTTGAACCTTCCATCTCTCCCTCTCCATTAGGTCGCAGTATTTTCCCCGCACAGCCACGACTTACTTCTCCTAAAATCTAATCCGTTCCTTGTCTTTTATCATTCTCGCTATCAAATGTTTGGAAAGTAGAAAAGAACCATTGGTACCCACCAGCACTTCTCACTTAACCTCTAATGTGTACTTCCTTCCTGCTTCTCCTTCTCAACCCCTCCTAAGGTCACAGCCAACCTCCCTGGTATCACCTCTTGCTACGGCACTATCTGTTGACAGGGAGCCTTCTCTCATGTGATACTGCTCTGATCTCCAATCACTTTGATCAGTCTCCACATCTTCCTCTACCCCACTAAATTAGATCTGCTCTTCTAATCTTCGTCCTTTAAATACTATTTCCATTACTTCAGTTATCACTGTGAGCAGGGTACCTAAACCTTGCCAAAGAGTACCCCAAGACCTGTCGCTTTTCTCCCCAGACCCCCACTCCAGCTGTCATCTTGATCAGGCCCACGTATATGATGGACTAAAGTCCTCTATCGTCAGTATGGAAAGTTCTCAGCATGTGCCATGATGAGAAGGACTCTTCCTCCTTTACCTCACATCTTGTCAATGATCATATTCAATGAACAATAGTCTCACGATTCCTCCAAAATCAAATTTCTCCCAGCCCCCAACTTCCCACTCACTATTTCTACTGCAATCATTTCCATTCCTCCTGTTCTACTTTTCCTATTCCTCCAGATCAACTTTCCTAAATACGTTTAGTCATATCACCTTCCAATTCCCAGTTAACCAGCAAACACACTCCAAATTCCTCAAAATGGGCATCGATAGGCAGTTCCTTTGCCAACATTGCCCATCTTTATTTTTCCCATTGTATACACAGTGTTCAGATAAATCACTCACTCTCTCCCTCTCAGACCCAATGTCCACGCTGTGCTATCCGCTTATGCTGCTTTCCTGCAAACAGCATCATGTTTTAGGATCACACTTCCTGTTGAAAGCCTTCCTTTGTTTTAGGATATGTTTTGAATGTTCCTCTTTATACATCTTTTCCTGTTTAGGGTGTAACCTTCCTGATTCCTGGTCCCACGTATCTTCTGCTTAATCTATTTGGCATCATAATTGTTGATGAATATTTCACCTTCTCACTGCTGATGTCTTTCCTCGCTGTAGGCTATAAACATCTTTAATTCTATTTTTCAAGTATTTTACTAGAGTCTACAGATTCAAAGATGAATGAAAATTGCCCTGTTTCTTCTTTCTTTCTTTTTTTTTAATCCAGTGCTTCCTCATCCAGAGGAAAACAGTAGTTAAGTTTCTCATCTCTGTTCTTCCCTCATTCAGAAGGTGAGTGAGTCCCCAGTGCCAGTTCCTCGGGGATGCAGACATAGAGAAAGTGAGGCTGTCTCTACCTAACACTGTGTGGGGTGGGGAACAGGGAAATGAGTTCTCAAGTCTTCTTGTGGGAATCCAAAGGCAAATCTTTGCTTCTGAGAGCATACCACAGATGAATAGTAGATATAGACACCCAGTTATGAGGCAGTCTGGAAAAAATGGAAATGTGTGTAATTGGAACTGTGAGAAGTGTGGCCATCATGATGTAGTAACAGGAAAAATGGGTCTGAGCCAGGAGGAAGGGATTAACAGCTACACACATCAGGGGCCCTCAGTTCGATATCATTTGTCTATCACTGTGCCTCTGCAGAATATCAAACATAGTCACATTCTCTTAAGTACTTTCAGAAATGCAAAACTTGCAGAAAATGTTGCTATGGTCTCAAAAGGCCTGGAAACAAACTCCTCCCTTTGTCTCCTTTCAGGCTTAGAGTTGTGTTGGACCATGCTGGCCACACAGCTGTTGGGGACATCTGGGCTCACTGTGGTGTCTTATATCTTTCTATTGCTGTGATAGAACAGCCTGACAAAAGAAACTTAGATGGGGAAAGGGTTTATTTGGCTCACAGTTCCAGATTATCACATCCCACTGTAGCAGGGGAATCACAGCCCATTGTAGCAGAGGAATCACAGCCCATTGTAGGAGAGGAATCACAGCCCATTGTAGCAGAGGAATCACAGCCCATTGTAGCAGAGGAAGCACAGCCCATTGTAGCAGAGGAATCACAGCCCATTGTAGGAGGGGAATCACAGTCCTCGGAGCTTGAGAGGACTGGTTACTTTGCACCCACCGTCAAGACCCAAAGCAGTGAATTGATGCACGTCAGTGCTCACTTGGCCCTATCCCTTTCATTCAGTCTAAGGACCAGCCCATGAAATAGTGCTTCCCACATTCAGGGTGGGTCTTTCCACCTCAGTTAGCCCAATTAAGAAAATAGTTCATGGCTCATGATCCACCATTGTCAGATAAGTGTAGCTATCACCCTCATCAAAGAAGCTCCTTATTACAGCAAATGGAGACCATCACTGAAAACCACAATCGGACTTAATGAAGAGACCACCGGATTGTAGGGAGCCCAGACCCACTGGATACACTGACATCACAGTTCTTCTACCTATGGCTCACAGAACATCTCAGAAGAGGACAGAATGATTATAAGAGCCAGAATACCAAGAAGTCTAATGTAAAAGTTTCTCCTAGAAATGGCTGTGTAAACAAGACCAGACCAATGGCAATATCATTAACAAGGCTAACAAGGAAGGGGGGAAAAATCTCACTAGGTCCCACCCCTGGACAAGTAACCACAGGTAACTGATGACTACTGAGAGAGAGAGAGTTAGCCTCTACCAAGGATGAGCTCCCTAACACATTCAATACAGCATAGATAAGCCCTGAAATCATGTACACACAAACAGCAAACACAGATTCAGTGGGTTGTATTTATATATTTGTGCATATATATACATATATATGCAAAAATATTATAAATAATAATCAAGGAAGAAGAAACTATCAGTTGGGAGTTGCAGGAGGACATGGACAGAGCTGGAGGGAGAGGCTTAGAGGGGTTGTGTGGAGGAAAGGGGAAACGCAAAAGTGCTGTCGCAAAAGTGCTGTAGTTATATTTAAATTGAAAATTTTTTAATTTAATTAAAATAGGAAACCATTCATAGGCATGCCTACAGACCATCCTAATCTAGACATGTGATTGTAGTTTGTGTCGGACCGACAAAACTTGAGGGGACTGGGGCTGGAGAGGTGGCGCAGCTGTCAAGAGTGTAGACTGCTCCCACAGAATGCTCAAGTTCAGATCCCAGAACCCATGTCACCTCAGCTCCAGGGGAATCCAAAACTTCTGGCTTCCACAGGCATCTGTACACTCGTGTACACATACACACACACACACACACACACACACACACACACACACACACATAATTTAAAATAACAACAAATATGTTTTTAAAAACCAGTGTGATTGAGAGAAATTAAAGAAGCAAACAGACAGGAGACAAAGACTGATGATCTTGTATATAAGTTAAGTGTTAAATTCATATAACCTCTACTGAATCTAGTTTCCTGAAAAACAAGTAAGGATAGCAATGATGTTGACTCCAGGAGAATGAAACATTAATTATTAAAATTCTATTAAGGATCAGTCATGTGCATATGTTTTTAATTATTTATTATTTATTTGTTTGTCTGTTTGTTTATTTATGTACATTGGTGTTTTAGTACCCTAAAACTGGAGTTACAGATAGTTGTGAGCAGCCATGTGGGTGCTGGGAATTGAACCCAGGTCCTCTGGAAGAACAGTCAGTACTCTTAACCGCTGAGCCATCTCTCCAGCCCCATATGCATGTGTTTAATTCTCTTTATTCTAGTAAATAGCTATGAAATGGTAGCATTATCATGGTGACTTTGTGTCTAGAGAAACTGAGGCTCAGATGAGTCCAGTAACCCTGCCCAAGGTTCAGAAGTCACAGGAGGATCCCTGGAAGCAATCAGTCTTCTCTGGAACTACAAGTGACTGCTCCAGTCACATCCCTACTTGGAAAGGACGATGTTGTTCTGTTACCCTTCTCCTTGCTGTGACAAGGCACCTATGGAAGCAACTGGAAGGAGGATTTGTTTTCATTCACAGTTTTTGAGAGTTTCCATCCATCTTGATGGGGAGCACATGACTTCATCATGGGAGTGGTTAGAAAACAGAAATCAGACTCAGAAAGGGGAAGAAGGTGGGCTCTAACTCTGAGAGAGAGGCAGAGACAGAGAGAGCAACTGTATATATGTATGCATGTGAGTGTGGTAGCCAGTGGTCAATCTTAGCTCTTGTTCTTCAGGCACTGTTCATTTTATTTTTCAATTATTTAAGAGTTTCATACATGTGCGTAATGCATTTGATCAAATGCACTCCCTTTCCATCCCTCCCCTATAACCTCCACCACTTTTCCTTCCCAACCTCATGTTCTCTTAAAAAAGAAACTCCCCCACTACATCCACTTAGTGTTCCCTGTATGTGCAAAGGTGTAGAACCATCTGCTTGAGCACAGGTAGTCTCTTAGGGGCTGCATCCCCAAATAAAACCGACTCTCCCTCTCCCGATGGTCATCAACTACCCATAGCTCCTCAGCCAGGGGTGGGAGGAGTTCTTGAGCCCCTCCCCAGTCCATGCTGGGATTTTGGCAGCCTTGGTCTTGGGCAGGTCTTGAGCACGTAGACACACTGAGTTCATAGACACACTGAGTTCATGTGTCCAGTGACCCTGTCCTGCCCCACAAATATGGTTTTGTTACCGACACTTGCTACCTTTGGCTCTTACAATCTTTTCTCCCTCTTCTGCAATGATCCCTGGGCCTTGGGATCAGGGAGTGTGATATAGCTTTCGCATTTGGAGCTGAGCTCTCCACAGTCTCTACACGTTGAGCAGTTGTGGGTCTCTGAATTAATCACCCGTTACTATTTAGAAAATGTCTCTGATGAGGGTTGAGAGATGCACTCCTCTCTGGGTACAAAGATAAGAAATTAAGGAGGTAGTTTATTACTATGTATATTTAGCAGAGTAACAGCATTCGGTTCTTCCTTAGGGCCTATGTTTTTTGAGCCAGGTTCCTTCACTAGGACCCAGCACTAGCTGATTCAGCTAGACTTCTGGCTCCATTTCCTCAGTTTTGAGAATACAGATTCACGGCCCTATGGCCGGGGTTTACACGGATGCTATTGACCTAACTTAGGTCCTTTTGCTTTCATGGCAAGAACTTTACTGACTGAACTATTTTCTCAACCCCTCCGAGCTACCATAACTCTTAAAGGCAATATTCCAAAGACCTGAGCCAACCAGACCCACAGCCTGCCTAAGCAATATCGTTAGCTGGGGAGCAGGTGTCCAGACACCAGCATGTTGTCATAGCAGTCATTCTGTGCAAAGTGCTTTGGATTAAAAACCACAAGAATGGCAACTGCACCTACTAACCCCCAAACTGCCATCCTTTGCTTTTGGGGAAGTCTACTAGTTCTATTTGCAAGTATCTCCTTTTTCAAGACTTCCCCAGTACTTTCCGTCTATGGCTCCAGTTTCCAACACTGACTGCAGTATCTCAGTGTTTATGAAAGAAAAAGCCAGAGTCATGCAGGGCTGGGCATGGAACAGAAACTGAAGAAAGTTTCCTGAATAATGAAAAAGATGTAACATACAAATCATTCCATCTCTCAGACACCAGCTTTTTCCATCTTTAAAGTAGACAATTAGTTTCTCCCATCTTTCTGGGTACCTTGTGGGCCTCATGAAAGAATGTTATGCTTCTTAAACTAAAACTAATTCATTAGATCAGGCCAAGTAGCTGCTTCTCTTGTGGAAAACAAAAGGCAGAGGGGGAGAGGAGAAGCATGTTGGTTAAACTTTCTCAGTGAATGAAATTCAATGCATTTCAACAAATACGTTTGGTGCCATCTTATCCATCAGGCTCTCTGCCATGTGCAAATCCAGGAAGGGATTGCGTGGTCTAATCATAATGCCACTGCTTCCTGCTCTAATCCCACACTTCCTCGGCTGGTGACAATTGCCCGCAGCTGGCGGGCAGGATGAGGGAATGATTTCAGGAGCCCGGTGTCACGAAGTCTCACCTGCGCTCTATGACCACAGTTTAAAAATAAGTATGATTCCTCCTTCTCCTTGTCCCAGAATGTGTACACTCTATTTCAAAATCTACTTAGAGGGGCAAAAACGAGTCACTTGACTCACCTAGAACAGATTGATTCCTGTACCACGACTCTTGGTTCAGACACATTCTGATCATAAATGGTTCTCCTGAAGTTCTCTTATGATTGGGGCGGGGGGGGGGGAGGGCAGGAATTCAGATCACCACCCCCACCCCCGCCAGGCCCATGATCCCCTGTGCTTCTCCACCACTCAACTCCAGGGATCGTTTGGGTTCCTGCTCTCTCTAAATCGCTATGTGAATCTTAATCTTTTTTTTTTTTTCCCTAACACTGGCACATCTCTAACCAACACACCCACCCCTGGTAATCTTGGTGAAATGATATTTTTTTAAAAAAGATAGCCAGGCAGTGGTGTCGCATGCCTTTAATCCCAGCACTAGGGAGGCAGAGGCAGGCAGATCTCTGTGAGTTCGAGGCCAGCCTGGTCTACAGAGTGAGATCCAGGAAAGGCGCAAAGCTACACAGAGAAACCCTGTCTCAGAAAAAAAATAAATAAAGATCAACTTCTCTCTGTATATCACAGAGGCCATTTATCCTCCATTTCTACCCTTTTACCACCATTATTCAAAAATTGGAACACCTCTGATCCTGTGTCCTTACCCTTCACTATCACGGCCCTGCACCTCACTGAGCCTTCTCTTGTTTATCATGATGATCCCAGGACTGATTCTGGAGTCGTCTGTTCCCCTTCATGCTACTCTTACTCTCTCACCCATTCGTTATCGTTGGTTTGAGTCCTCTCTGTAGAGGACCCAGTGCCTGCCTGCACCAGTTTCTTACCCAGGAACACAGCAAGGAACAGGACAAAGAAGGTTGCTGTCGTGGAGAAGCATCCTGGCGAAAGGAGTCAGAGCAGGAGCAAGGACTTAAACTGAAAATCAAATAATTTGGGTTCATGAAGGAAGATGTGAAAAAAGAACTGGAAATGAGGCTAAGAAGCTCCGAGCAAAGAAGGTGGGTAGGAGCTGGCTTAGAAGAGGGACCAGGGCATGCCGCTCCAAGGTGAGGACATTTGAGACAAGGCTGAAGTAATAAGCATCAAGGCACGGAATGGAAAACACTTCAGGATAAGGGCATGCCATGTTGGGTCCAAGGGTTGTAATAATACCAATAATGGGTGCTTGCTGAGCTTGGCGGTTTTTGTTTTCTAATTACATGTAGCTGGGACATTGTGGACAAGGCAGAGATTTCTCAACATCTATAAGAAGACAGCCAAGGCTTAGGGCCAACTTGCTACACCACGAGTAGGATTCTAGATTGTGTTTCAGGACACTCAGATGACCTGGGAGGGATGGAGTGAGGAAAGCACAGACATGTACACAGGCACTGAGTGAACGGATTCCTCCAGTCACAGGCTGAGAATACTCAGAAAAGCACAATGTGTTTAATAAAATGTACATAGTTTCTTTTTTTAATTATTGTATTTATTCATTTGTGTGTGTGTTTGTGTGTGTGTGTGTGTGTGTGTGTGTGTGTGTGTGTATGTGTGTGCTCGTGTCACACCTTGCATGTGGAGATCAAAGGACAGCATTTGGAGTCTATTCTCTCCTTCCACTATGTGAGTTCTGGCCATCAGCCTTGGCATCAAGTCCACTGATCCACATGGGTGGCCTAACTTTTTTCTTGCTACTCTCCAAACAATACAGTATAGCAACTATGTGCATACATTGCATTAGTTATTGTAAGTAACCTATAGATAATTTAAAGTGTGAGGGGAGACAGATTATGTACGAACTCAACTCCACTTTATGGAATGGATGTGTGCATCTACAGAGTTGAGTATCTGTAGTTCCTGAAGCCAAGGCCCTGTGGACACCAAAACACAAATACATATGACTTTGTAAAAGATAGACTGCTATGTCAACTGCTTAGAAAACTGATTACATGGTGTATTGGTCAGTTTTTCAATACTGCCACAAAATACCCGACATGGGCAAGTTAAGGAAGAAATGGGCTGACTTGACTCATGGTTGTAGAGGTGTTGTAATATTACGGCAGGAGGGTGAGGCAGAGCAGAACTCACCTGTGTTGGTCATGAAGGTAAAAGACAGATACCAGCACTATGAAGCTTTCTCCTTTCTCTTTTAGTCCATCCAGCCCCTGCCCATCTGATGGTGTCTCCCATATTCAGGTGGTTTTGTCCTCCTTAGATAAGCCCCTTGGGGAAGGCCCTTACAGATACAGCCAGAGTGTGCCTTTCTAATCTCCTAGGTCCTCAGTCCAAGCAGGCTGGCTGTCAAGATCTGTCATCACCCATGGCCTCACACATCAGCCATAAGAGCACAATGATTACTATATGGGAAAGACCAAGCTATTACCAGCAAGACAGGTCCATATGGGTCACAAAGAGGAAGGGGTACTTACTGTGTTAACTGAGTTTAAAGTTCTCAGGACAAGGGCTAGAGAGGTGGGTCAGCAGTTAGGTGCAGTTGTTACTTGTCCAGAGGACCTAGGTTTGACTCTCAGCACCTACTTGGCGGCTCATGACCATCCGTGTAACTCCAGTTCCAAGGGATCTGACACCCTCTTCAGGCTTCCCCAGGCACTGCATACACACAGTGCGCAGATGCACATGCAGGCCAAACAGCCATACACATAAAAATAAAATTTGAATTTAAAAGGACATCTCAGAACAAGACCAGATGTACTGCAGGGAACTTAAGGTACTCACAAATGTGGCAGACAGCTCCTGCCAGAAGGAACCAGCGGAAGAACAAAGAGACCAAACGCTCTGATTTTCAACAGAGGAGACGGGGAAGTGGCTTGTGAGAACTGAAAGCAAGTACATTTTTCAAAGCCTCAAGACTTACCGAAGGAACCCTTAAAATGCTGCTAGTGAGTCGTCAGAACAGGACTGGCAAGATGCTCGTAGAATAAAGGCCCTTGCACCAAGCCAGATGACCTGAGTTCCATACACAGGATCCATGTGGTGGAAGGAGAGAACCAACTCCCACAAGCTGCCTTTGGACCTCCATACACATGCTGGGACACACATCTGCCCACATACATGCATACAGGCACACACAAAACAAATAAACACATTGTAATCAAATTTTAATGTGAAGCATTGATCCTGCTTCTTTCCTATACATTATTATAAATCTAGTTATTACCTTTTATTCTAAATTTTCAAAATGTATCATGCTATATATGTGCAAATGGGAAAATGTGTTTTGGTCTCTGTGACTAAGCTACTGTACTTAAAAAGGAACAATTAAGTTAGTGTGCTGTCTTAGGAGCATGTCAGGCTACTGTCTGTTTTGCTTTTATCTGTTCATTTGCTAAAAACTCTGTCTGTCAATTGATTTTCCTTTTTCTCCCTTTATTCTCCTCTCATACATTACATCCCCATTGCAGTTTCCTCTCCCTCCACTCCTCCTTGTCCATCCCCCACGTCCCCTCTCCCCCAGATCCATTCCTCCTCTATTTCCCTTCAAAAAGAAAAGAAAAAAAGCAGGCTTCCCCAGGGATATCAACCAAGGATATGACCTAACAAGTTACAATAAGACTAGTCACAAACCCTTTTATCAAGGCTGGTTGAGGCAACCTGGTAGGAAGAAAAGGGTCTCAATCACCAGCAAAAGAGTCAGAGACAGCCCCCACTCCCACTATTGGGAGTCCCACAAGAACACCAAGCTACACACCCATAAGGTACATGCAGAGGACCTAGCTCAGATCCACACAGGGTCTGTGTTTTTCACTTCAGTCTCTGTGAGCCCTTGTGAGGCCTGCTTAGTTGATTCTGTGGGCCATGTTTTCATGGTGTCCTCTACTCTGCTGGTTCCTACAATCCTTCCTCTTCCTCTTCTGTGGTGTTCAAATTAAGTGATTTTCATGTCTACAGATGAAACCAAACTTAACCAGGAAGATATATTTCATGGCTGAACTGAAATTCGATAAAAAATATTAACAGAATTTGATGCCTGGAACTAATAAATTTTAACAGTAATTACAAGTTTCATAACAACATTCCCCAAATTCTATGCACAAGTACAAAATGACTCTGCAACAAGTCAGGTGAAAAACACTTCAGATTTTAACGGAACATAAGCTCATTATGATGGATGAGCTGTTCAGATGTATTTTAATCAATTTTCCTTCCTAAGTAATTGTGTTCTGATTTCACCAGATTTGTTCTGCAAAGACCACACAGAAAACATTAGCTCCTATTCATGATGTTACTAAAGAATCACGCTGATGAATTAAAAATCCTACAAGAAAGTGGCCAGGGTGGCCTAAGGTTGGAATTGACTAGAAAATTTTGTACGCTAAGGAAGCTGAGTCCCAAACAAAAAGTTCCTGTGTTGGGACATGGAGGAAATAATTCCCTTATTAAGGAAAGTGTATGAAAAACATTTAACGAAGTTTGGGGAGTAGTACAGAATTCAAACAAGTCCAAAGAACATCCTTGAACATCAGAGGAGGCTAAGTTGTGAAGAGTCGGCTGTCACAACAAGAAAGTCCAAACTCACTCATCGGGAATGTTCCTCACTGGTTCGTGAGTTGCAAAAAAAAAAAAAAAAAAAAAAAAAAAAAAGAAAGAAAAAAGAAAAAGAAAAAGAAAAAGAAAAAAGAAAAAGAAAAAAAATTGTTGCTAAAGTCCATTCTGAGAACCTCAAGGTCTGATACTCAACACAAGATGGCGTTTATGACCCTATGGCTCTCTGCCCAGGAAGAAACCTGACTGGGAATCTTCTGTGACTCCGAGTGTGACATCTTAGTATGGAGCATTTCCTGTGTCCTGTTCATTTACAGTCAGCTGTCACTCTGCATTCCCTTTCCAAATATCAGCGTTAAGTTGCCCCTTTCAGCGAGAGAGGAGAAGAGAAGAGGGCCGGGGCTGGGGCCCGGCTTTCTCTTCGATTCCAGGCATGCCTAATCCGTTAAATCAACTCGAGTTTATAACTGAGTGTGAAGGTTCAGGTTTCCCTTCCAGAAATAGGGCGGGGACACTCAGCAGCTGCTAGGACTAGGGAGTGGCTAAGAGTTGGAAAACGCCTCAAACACCATCTATCTGCCTTTTACAAATGGTTACGAGGGGGACCGCAAAGAACTTAGGAAGCGGAAAATCGTCCTTCTTTATCCCCACCCCAAAGCTTCTCTCAAGCCGTCATTTGGATCCAGGCTGAGCGATGAGGTGGGAACAGGTGTGCCACACCTCACCCCATTTGCCATCAGCAGAAACCGTCGTGCTGTGCCCCTTGTGTTGGGAACCAATTAATCAAGCTAAGACAAAGGCTAGGCAGACAGGACCGGAGGAGATGAGGTGGAGGGCGAAAAGAAGCCAGCCAGGAGCCAGCCTAGCACTGTGAACATTATAGATGACATCATTGCTTCAAAGAGATGTGTTTCTCCCTTTCCCAGAGCTATGGGCAAGCATATTTGAGAGGCAGCAGGAGTAGGGTTGACTGGAGTGGGTGAATTGGTGAGTGTCTGTAACCCGGAGGGACGTCCAGACAGTAGGAGACCCGGGTGACAGCCAGCTAGCCAGACAAGAAGCCACCTCCGCTAGATGTGTTTGCGCTGCGCCCGACTCCGCCCCTCTTCTCAGCGTGCCAGCCCTGGGAGGGGCACGCAGGTTTAGGGGAGGGAAATGTGTGTCTAAGGGGGAGGGTCCGTAGCGACCGTGGCAGTGGAGAGCCGCTTGCGCATGTCAAGGCTAGCAACACACTGGGCAAGGGGGCGGCCCTGGAGAGGGGCGGCTTGATCACCCAATCATCCCCGCGTCGGGGCTCCACAGGATCCAGGGGCGCGCTACACGGAAGGGTTTCCTTCCCTCTACCACCCTCCACCTCTGAGATCACCAACCCTACGGGAGCTCCCGCCTCTTTTCCAGCCCCCGGAGGACCTCCCGGGAGCCCGGGCCCCGGTGTACAAGTCTGAGGTGGAACAAATTCTGTAGCCCAGACGACGGCTGGAGTGGGGACACGCCCAGCCCGAGAAGCCTGCTGGAGCTCCTGAGTCTCGGTGGATCTAAGTCGGAGTGTAGCTGTCCCTAGGGGAGGCGAGAGGTGAATCAACATGACTCCTTCGACAGCCCAACATCCCCGCGCCGGTTGCGCGCTTCCCTTCCCAGCCCACTTTGCTCTGGTTGCAAAAGCTAGAAGCTGGGGAGAGATTGGAATTCCAAGATCGGGGTGGGCGGGGAGGCTACTGTCCGTGGTGCTGAGCCAAGCCCGGGGACTCGCTCTGGCAAGAGAGCACGAGGTGGCCTGAGCTGACACCCACACTGGGCTCCGGATCCCGCAGACCCCCCAGGCAGGGCGCATGACCTTTTCTTCCTCCTCCCACGCGAAGGTCGCTCCTTTAGGGGCAGTTGATCTCTAAGGGTTTCCTCGAAAGAATCAGAGGGCGCAGTCCTTGATAGAGATTCTTTCTGTTTAGCTCCAGAAACCACTCACGAAAAAAGATGCCTGCCTTCAACAGATTGCTTCCCCTAGCTTCTCTCTTGCTCATCTACTGGGGTAAGTACAGCACCCTGCCCTGTAATATGCAGACAACAGGCATCATGGTAACAATAATAATACTTGATTGATGTCGCTGGTGACAAAAAGAAGCTCGCTTGGCTTCCTTCTGTGCATGTCTGCCAGACATGGGTGTCCACATGTGCTCCCAGAGAGCTGTCTTTGGAGATTGCAAAGGCACCTCCCCCACTGCCCTGTGGCTTGATTTTTTCCCCCCTAACCTTCTTTGGTGCTTCTCCCAGCCTCCCTCCCTTCTTAATTATTCCTGTTTTCTCCCCTAGCCTTTCCCTTTGCGGAAAAGGAATGTATCATGCTTATTATTTTAAAATTCTTGCTTGCGTTAACATTGCATTATTCAGTGAAGAGTCAGTTTTGAACATCTCAGTGGGTTTGGGGGCTCATTTCTCTCTACTTTAAAAAAAAATAAAAGCCCAAAAACTGGATGCATGCTTTTTTGAGGGAGAAAACACTGTAGTTCATCCATCTGTTAGATTTTTAACAAGGAATCGGTGAGATAGTAGCTCCAGCCATTTGCTGGTGTGTATTAATAAATGGGAAGTGCATTTAGTTTGCAGGAACCTTTGGAGCTGAGGTGCTTTGGTATTTGGTGAGCTGGATTGTTTTATTTGTTTGTTTGTTTTTGCTGGAGTTTTTGTTATTGTTGTTTTTCCTCTTGGTTGTCAGCTGTGAGAAACTGAGACGACATTGCCCCTCCAGATAAGGGATTTGTGGCAATAATGCTGGGCTAAGCAGCTTCCGGCACAGCTTACAACAGGGGACCTGAATGAGTGCTAAGGGAATGGGCATCTAGGTGTTAATGAAATACTGTGATACATTTTACTGTATGTCTCTGTTTATAAGTGTGTGCACTAGCATGTATCTGAGCCTATTATTATGAGTAATTAAATGAACTAGTGAGACCCAGCAGTGTGTGTGTGTGTGTGTGTGTGTGTGTGTGTGTGTGTGTGTGTGTGTTCTTCTGACATCTTTGCTTTCATGTCTCTGACCCGGCCCTCAGATCAAGTATAGGTGCTCTTCAGTTCATAAATCAGTTTACATTCATTTGTTTACCTTCCTCCAAACTCAAAAGTACAACAACAACAAAAGCCATAATGGATTATGCCCACCTCCCTTACAGAAAGTAGGCTTGGGGAATTATGTTCCTGTGCTGGCCTTGGCTCCCATTCTTCCTGGGCAGTGGCAGGCATGCCCTCTTTGCCTTAGCGTCACTTTGTCAAGCCTTGGATACGAACTGTAGCTGCATGTATTGTTTGGATTTTGCATGTGACCAGGGGAAGAGCCCAGTTTCCTGTTGAACAAAATGCCCAATGAAACAAGAATAGGAAGGAAAAGGAAGAAAATCACGCCAACCCCAAGGGCAGACTCACCACAACCCATTCCCTGGAGACTCCAGCACGCTTGGAGAGGGAGCTGACATAATGTGCACACCGCCGCCGGTGAGCTCACCTGTCCGGAAGATCAAGGCTGCTGTTTGCTCCAGGGAAATGCTAGGGGCAGGGAGGCTTAGAAGAGGTGAGTCTGGCAGGATCAGAGAAGGTGTGGGTGAGGCTCAAGCTGTAGAGAAGGGTTGAAAGAGGTCTGTAGAGAATCTTTTCCAAACTCTAAAGTCCTAAGGTTCCTTCCTGAATTCCAGTGGGAAGGGGAAGGAAGTGGGGGGGTTGGGGGGCTGGGAGGATTCTGCATGCAGCCTCATCAGTTTTTGATGAGGATCCACAAAACTCTGGTTTGCATCTCGGCTCTATCAGTTCTACGACTTGGTTTTTTATTAGGGAAAAACCTCAGGATGTCTGATGAATGTGAAGTTTGGAAGTTGTTACAGATCACATAGAACACCCTTTCAGCACACAAACTCAATCAGAAGGGAATATTTACCGAATATTACTAGAATGTACAAAGGCCCGTTCTCCCTACACCCTCAAAAATCTTTGGGACAGCTAATGATACAGGGCACATCTATCCTCGCTCATTTCACAATTTTGTAATCCAAACATGGGTTCACTGAAAGGGTTTCAGAATGCCTGGTTGTTTGTGTAGGGGAAAGAGCCTCACTCATGAGTGCAATTTTACTTTATTTGCATATAATTCTTATATCCATTAGGTCTTTTGGTGGGCACATTATGAGGGAACGACATGAGAGTTATTTCCACTTTAGGTAGGAGAATGTGAGTTCATAAAGGACAGAGGGCTTGCTAGAGTGCTGCTGTCACCGGATCTCCATCTTCCAGCACCCCCTGTAGACACGTGATGTTGTGTGAAATTGTCAGCTGGACATTAGTCCTGGAAGTTCTCCTTTGAGCCTCGCTCTCATCCCCCGACACCACCACCTTTCCTAGGGCTTCATCCATCCTTTACCCCCAGTGCCTTCTCTGCTTTTGCTCTCCCAAGGGTCCCTTGTACTGGGGGAGTATTATTCTTCCTCTGACAGTCCTTACTGGATCTCATTCCTTCAAGACTCTGCTAATCTGATAGACCAAATTGTTTCAGGATGTTAATGTCTAAAAATAACTTTATTCATGCACATTATTTACATTATAATTAAAGCCTTCATTATCTTACTGTAGAGGAAGCATTCTAGAGAAAGCCCAGGAAGGGTAAAAAAGAGAAAGATCTGGAAGAAGCAGAGGAGGGTTTTTGTTTTGTTTTGTTTTGTTTTGTTTTAGTCTATCATCCTTAATTCAACACAATTTTTTCTCATGATTGTCTTCATTATTACTTTAGAAATGAAGGTGCATTCCAAGGTGAGTGATGCAGCCCACATTGTTCCAAGAGATTATAGTCTATAGCTTCTTCCATGTGTTCCATCTTTTGAGGGTACCTAGATAATGTCACAGAAAAAAAAAAAAAAAAGGCAGTGGCCTGGTGGAGAAACTGACTTCACTGTTGATGGAGGGAGCAGGAGGTCCTATTGCAGGGTGCAAGCAAATGAGGTGAGAGAATTTTGCGGCCATTTGACAATGTACTGTCCAGGACTGCAGGAGCAGAGTTCTCTTGCCTGAAAACTGGGCTTTGGCCAGGAGAAGGTTCACAGTGGGTATGCTCTCCCAGGACATGCTAAAGAGGGCAGTTACACTGCATACACTGCCACCGACCACCCAGACTGTGCAGTGTGTTTCCTGTCTTCACTACAGTGAGTGACTGTGCTCCTCTTCTGCAGTCCAGTCTATGTGATCGCGAGAACACAGCCCCCAGTCTACCCAACATTGTTAAGCCAGCTCTGCTATCTCCTAGACCAAAGAAATCCAATCTCACCACTGTAAAACTTGTTTAAATTTAAAAAAAGTGTGTGTGTGTGTGTGTGTGTGTGTGTGTGTGTGTGTGTGTGTGTGTTGGTGTGGAGGTATGTCTACATGTGTATGGATGCCCTAGAAGCCAGAAGTGGGTGTTAGATCCCCTAGAGCTGAAGTTACAGATGGGTGCTGGGAACCAAATTCAAGTCCTCTACAAGAACAGCAAGTACCCTTAGCCATTGAGCCATCTCTTTGGCTGCCTAAAAAGTTTTTATTGAATTTATTTCTTAAAAAAAAATGTTAAGCCAGGCGGTGGTGGCGCACGCCTTTAATCCCAGCACTCGGGAGGCAGAGGCAGATGGATCTCTGTGATATTTCTTGTGTGGGGAGAGTACATGCCACTGAGCACGTATAGAGGTCAGAAGAGAACTTAGGTGAGTCGGTTCTTTCCTTCTATCATGTGGGGCTAAACAAACTCAGATTTGTTCAGCTTGGCTGCAAGTGGCTTTATTGTCTGCGCCATCTTGCCAGCCCCTGTACCAACCTCTTAATCACTTTTTCTGCTTTTACCTTTGAATGCTTTTCACCTGCCAATTTATTCTCCCCTTGGCATACTGACCATGCTACGTAGTCGCAAGAATTTTTCAACTCAGAACCTTCAAGGTTCCCTAGTTCTTTTTTTCTTTTTTAATTTTTAATTTAATTTTACATATCAGCCATGGATTCCCCTGTCCTCACCCCTTCCCCCCCCCCTCGTCTCCCCTCAGCCCATCCCCCATTCCCATCTCCTCCAGGGCAGGACTCCCCTGGGGATTCAGCTCAGCCTGGTAGATTCAGTCCAAGGCAGGTCCAGTCCCCTCCTCCCAGGCTGAGCAAAGTGTCCCTGCATAGGCCCCAGGTTCCAAACAGCCAGCTCATGCACTAAGGATTCCCTAGTTCTTGCTGTGCGAAAGTCAAAGCTGGAACTGTGGCCTATAAGACCAGCGAGATGGGACCTTTCCCTCCCTCACCTGTCCCATCTCTCAGCTCTGTTGGCTGGTTTTCCACACTGGGCTTTGCTGTTCCTCAAATATGGCAGGCACACTCATTTGAACCCTGGAGTGGCTGTTTTCTCTTGGTAGTCATGACCTTACACACACACACACACACACACACACACACACACATCCCTGTGGTTTCTTCTTTTTCCTTCAATGACTTCCCAATGCCAGTGTTCCATTCTTAGTGAGGCTGACCCTGATAATATGATCTTCTCCTCTCCTTGCCTTGTCTCCCCTCCCCATCTCTCCTCCCTCTCTCCCCTCTCCCTATTCCTTCTCTCCCTTCTCTACTGTTTTATGTTGTTCTGTAACCTGCTTGTACCATCCACATTGGAATTCAGGCTCCAAGAGAACTGGGATGGTTTTGTTTGGTTCTGGGTGCCTAGAACAGTATTGGCTGAACAGTGGGTACTCAATACATTCACCAAATAAATGGAAGATAAAAACCAGTATTAATGATATTTATTCAAAGCACATTCATGTGAATTAATCCATAGGATTTTCATGACCTATCCACTGGGCGTTTTATTAATATATATATATATATATTGAGCTGGGCGGTAGTGGCACATGCATGCCTTTAATCCCAGCACTCAAGAGGCAGAGGCAGACGGATCTCTGTGAGTTCGAGGCCAGCCTGGGCTACAGAGTGAGTTCCAGGACAGGCTCCAAAGCTACACAGAGAAACCCTGTCTTGAAAAACAAAAACAAACAAAAAAATTATTGAATAAACTGAGTCTCAGAGAAGTTAGGTAGTTAGTTAAATACACATTGCTTCTATAGCTGTAGTTGAGCGTTCCTTGGGACGTTTCCTTTCATGCCTCTGAGGCCATCCATATTGATCTGGTTTATCTTTGTTACCTCTGATTAGATATGAGGATCTATGTTACATGGAGTTCTTGCTGCATATACGTTTACACAACGATGCTTTTTAGTTGCCTTGAAAGTGAGTCTGTAATGAAGACTATAAGTTTACCCCATACCCAAAATGTTTCTAATCGTTTCCCCCAAGATGTGGACCCTTCTTCATTAAAAGAATGAAACCCATCTTCTGCAGACTGCTGGATAAGGCTAGCCCACTTCCATTGAGGGTTTAAAAGCCAATTAATTTTTTTTCATTTAGAACATTTTAAAACTTTAATTATAGTGCCAACAGGCTCTAAATTCCAAGTTTAAAATTAAATATGCTGACATTGAGCTAGTTTTAAAATATCAGTGTGTATTGTTTCATCTTGGAGAGTCTGTGTTTATCATTAATTCATGGAGGGGGATCAGAGGATCCTTCAAAGTCCCGATACAAGGACTGTTGGTGGTTGTTATACTTTTGAATCTTCCAAATAATTAGGTATAAAATCTCTTACCTAACAGCTTTTTTTTTTGTATTTATGAACAGCTGCAGTATCTGAAAATATATTTTATTTTTTTTAAGTTTTATTTATTTTGAGACAGAGTCTTATGTAACTTAGGCTGGCCTCAAATGCAGTAAGTAGCGAGGAAGACCCTGAATTTCTGATCCTCCCGCCTTAACATCCTGAGGGCTGGGACTGCAGGCATGTACCACCACACCTGACTTACTCAGGGTTGGAACCTCGTGCACATTAGACAAGCACTCTACCAACTGAACTACATCCCCAAACCAACATTTGTTATTGTTTATTGGATACAGGGTTGTTCTCAGTAGCCCACACTGTCCTCACACTGGCAGCAATCTGGGCTAAGAGAGATTTTTCTAAAGTTAGATGTGATGACACATGCCTGTAATCTCAACTCGGAGACTGAAGCGGGAGGGCTGTGAGTTCAAGGTTAGCCTGGGCAACACAGTAAGACCCTGTCTCAAAACACCAAAAGAAAAACAAATTAGCTGCACTAAATTGATTTTTTTGTAACTTTTAAAGTTGAGTATAATTGAATTTCTTTTCCATTTGTCGGCCTGAAATGTTTGAAGACAAGCATATTCTGTGTCCAAGTTGAGCACCCCGCGTTCCCACATTTGTTCCTTGGCAGGTCTTGTTGATGGGCCTTCCTGCTCACCTTTGGGTCAGCACTCACTGAATGGCCTCCTTTTGTTAAATGTGACATGTTGAGCTGAACATACCATCCGGATTTGTTCTGAACATTGCAGAATTACCCTACTTCCCTCTGCACACTGTACATCTGTTAATGCATCCCACATTTGTTCTTGCTTTCTTGGCTTCTGTGTCCTGCTTTTGATTCACTCTAAATTTGCAATCTGACATAGTCACCTTTTCTCTTTGGACTTGGGAGTTTCTAGAGGGCAGGCACCAAAAGCCTAAACCTCCATGTGCCATACAAGGTGTCTGGTCATCTGACCCCTCCAGCATTTGAATTTTGTCTCTCTATCTGCCCAGAGCTTGCTCCAGATGAAATGGTCTATTCACCATTTCACACTGATGCTGCACCATCCTCCATGGGTCCCCAAACACAGGTCTAATTCTCTCTCCCCTTGGCTATAGAGCCCTGGATTTATTATACCACAAAGCACATGCAGGTCTTTCCAGCATGGGTCTTATTTGCCTTTCTATCTCAGATCCCAGCAGCCCTTTCTTCTCCCCAGCCAAAGCACAAGTAACTACTTGCCCCTCTATGGGAACTGGGCACATTACTAACATGAACTCTTGTGTGTTCTGGTTGAATCAGCACGAGAAATGTATCCTCTGTTAGGTTATAGATGCATGGAGAGCATGGCTAGTGTTTTGTTCATTCTTGGGTCTCTAGCATCAGACCTGGCAAAGAATGGATTCTCAAGACTGCTGGATGAGTGATCAAGTGGATGGACAGTTGACAGATGGGAGCATGGTCTGTCTCC
This sequence comes from Peromyscus leucopus, assembly GCF_004664715.2. NCBI lineage: Eukaryota > Metazoa > Chordata > Mammalia > Rodentia > Cricetidae > Peromyscus > Peromyscus leucopus. Next base: position 33,198,650 of record NC_051069.1, on the reverse strand, counting down.
CACTAGACTCTAAGTCCATCCTATGCTGCATCTTCATGGCTTCCAAAACCTCCCAGTCAGTGTTGGAGGATCCACCTCCACACCGTCTTACTCTAGACCCGTTCTGATCATACGCACTCAAGGAGCCCCAGCAACAGGTGCACACATGGGTCTCGTTATTTTTCAAGTGTCTCATGATTCTTTTTTCTCTGTCTCTCCTCCCTCTCCCCTCATTCCCCAATGCCCACTCTGGCTGTCCCCTTCCGGTCACCCATCCTCTCTCCAGTCAGAGTCTGCTTCCCTGTGTGTGTGGAAGTACCCTCGGAGACGGAAGCCGTGCAGGGCAATCCCATGAAGCTGCGCTGCATCTCCTGTATGAAGAGGGAGGAGGTGGAGGCCACCACTGTGGTGGAATGGTTCTACAGGCCTGAGGGCGGTAAAGATTTCCTTGTATGTCAGATGCTGCCTCTGGCCTTTCTTTTGCTGGTCTATGCTGTTGTATGCCTGGTCCCCAACAGTCTGGGAGATGATGCCCTGATATGACATTCACTCCTCTCCTGAGCACTAACGTCACCTTGGCAGATAACTGACAGCCTTATAGGAACCCAGGGTCTTTGCAAGACAGGCCACTTGGTCAGCTGTGAGCAGCCCTGGTTACAAGCAGAAGAAGGGGTACAAGGAGGTAAATGTGTTGAGAGAGCCTGTGTTAGCTAGGCACCCTGGTAGACCTCTTATAGGTGTGTTCATCTTCTACACCGTCCTATGAAATGGATTTAATGGACTTGAAAGAAAGAACGCAAGGCAGCTTTATGTAAAGTAGCGTAGGTGAGCTCTTTCAACTCTTCACAGTCCCAGTGGAGTAGAAACAACTGGGATGACCAGAGCTTATATCAACTGATATGCCCCAGACAGCCACCTCTGTGGGTAAACTGTTTAATTAGTTCTTGCCATGCTCTGTATCCCAGGTGGTCATGTTGTCATTCTCCCAAGGAGGAACCCTAAACCTCCCAATGATCTAGACACCACAGATTCACCCCTGTCAGGGCAAGAAGCCCTCAAAATTCTGTGCCAGGATCAGGGTCAATGTCAGTTCCGGTTGGTTTGGGACAGTGCTCATGAGGTTGTGATTCATTTAAATCACTGCCAATCCTTTCATTGATTCTGGAGCCAGGCTGCCTGGGTTGCATTCTGTTCTTCACACTGTTTAGCTCCATGCCCTTAGACATATTCCACCTCTTTATGCTTCCAGTTTTTTTTTTTTCCTTTGAAGTGAGAATGAAAACAAAAGCTTCATTAGGGGATTGGTAGCAGGACTCATGAGCTCTGATTTTTAATTCATTTTAAATAACCCTTGAAATACAATGTGTTTGTTAGGGAAACTGAAGCTCAGAGGAGAGTCTACATTTGAACATACACACACACACACACACACACACACACACACACACACACACACACACACGCACGTGCACACACGCATACATACATACACACACATACACACACACCGTTTAGATTTGTACATGGTGGTCTGTCAGCAGATCCAAGGCTCTTTCTAAATAGAGCTCTACCTTGCTCTCCTGGGTCTCTTCCACAAGACCTACTGGAGAAAACAACACAGTGAAATCGACTTTCACTTGTTCATTCTTTCTTCCCCCAAGGTCTATTCATTCCTGATTCTAGGTACTGCGTGGTATTGGAATCTAGTTTGGCTCCAACCTGGTGCCAAGGCAAGGACCAGCAGCGACTTCTTAGAGTCTTACTTAAGCCCGAGTCACACACCAGGGAAGGTACAAGTGCCCATTGCTAGGAAGCCAGAGGTCTTGGCCAGATGTGAAGGGCCCATGGGCTTCAGACCTGGTCACATGCTAGCTGCATTCACTGCTCACATGCCTGTCCCAAACTACAGGGTGCAACTGAGGAACTAAACTGCAGTTAATGTCTAGGAATATGAGCTTGAATTTTAGTCAACACCCATGGTTAGTGGTTAGATGGAGAAGGTGTTGTGTCAGAGAGTGGAGGTGTGTGAGAAAGAAGTTGGAAAGAGCTGACTCTGGTTCTAATTCAGCCCAAAGCAAAAGCTCTGCGTGTCCCTCAATTGTGAGTTCTCTGCTCACTGACCATCCTTCCACATTATAGATTCCCACCTGTGGCCTGGCCACAACCACCATGATGGATGCCGGCTCAGAGAGTCAGGTGTTAAGCTCAAGGCTGTCAGGTATCTTCCCTGCTAACACAGCTGTCTTGTTGGTCTCTATATCCTGCTCCCTTGCTGGCCTCCTCATCACATATCTCACTGTCCTTCCTTACCCTCTTTCTGTCCCCAACCTTTCCTTTTCTTGTTCCTAGTCTCCTTTGTGTATCAACCACCCTCCTTTCTTCTCCACCCCATTCTTTTTTTTTTCCTCCCAGGATTCTTTCTGACTCCTCCATGTTGCCTCTCCCATCACCATGTCCACATGTCCAGACATCTGTTTGCCTCTGCCCGCTTTGCTGTCTCCACTTTCTCCCATGGCTTCCTCTGTGCCTCTTTACCGCCCACCCCCCACCATGCTCTGGGTCTTCTGGGAGCATCATCCCTTAGCTTTCCTGCCCATGGAAACTCCTGTTCCTCCTTCCACCCTGTCCCTACCAGGCTCTCTTGCCACCATCTGCTTCTGCTCCTCTCTCTGCAGATATATGAGTATCGAAATGGCCACCAGGAGGTGGAGAGCCCCTTCCAAGGTCGTCTGCAGTGGAATGGGAGCAAAGACCTCCAGGATGTGTCCATCACCGTGCTCAATGTCACTCTGAACGACTCTGGCCTCTACACGTGCAATGTGTCCAGGGAGTTCGAATTTGAGGCACACAGGCCCTTTGTGAAGACCACGAGACTAATACCCTTGAGAGTCACTGAAGAGGGTAAGACCGAGGCCTGGAGTCTCTTCAAGTGGGGTTGGGGGTGGAGGACAGTGGCTTTCTCCACACGTGATCCTTAGAGAGCACATAAGCTGATGCATGCAGACCTGCCTTCCCTGCATGGCCCCCTTCCTACAGCCTGCCTCATCAGAGTCTCTTCCTTCAAAGCAGACAGGCTAAAACAAGATGTTAGGATACCTTCCCTGGTCCCCTAGAGAAAAAGGACAGCCCCCACAGGTCTACAGCTAACAATCCAGGCCCTTTTCTCTGGCTAGTGTTGAGTCTCTAATTTATAGGTAAACATCATCTCTTCTCCTGTTTTGCATCATATGTATCTCCAAACAAGTTGCTTTCAAAATTTAGTCTCCTCAGTTTTAAATTTTTAAGTTTACATTTCTTCTCTCTCTCTCTCTCTCTCTCTCTCTCTCTCTCTCTCTCTCTCTCTCTCTCTCTCTCTCTCCCCTGTCTCCCTGTCTCTCTGTGTGTGTGCATGCACACACACACACACACACACACATCTCTGCATGCAAGTCTCTTTGCATTCACACACATGTGCCATGGTATATGTGTGGAGTTCAGAGGACAACTCATGGGAGCTGGTCCTGTCCTCCTACTATGTGGTAACAGGACTGAACTCAGTTCATCAGGCTTGGTAGCAGGCACTTTTACCTGATGATGCATCTTGCTGGCTCTTCTCCCTCTGTAGTAGCTCTACATGCATCTATCCTCAGCCAGGAGTGGAAACAAGTTGATAGCTCTTTAAAGTCAACAGTCTTTAAAGTCGACAGTCATTGAGTTCATTGGTGGCAGGTGGGAAGGTCTGTCAATAACTAACTTGTGTTATATGTCCCTTGCGATCTGAGCCCAGAATTGTGGGGGAACCCCACAAACTGCTTCTGCACCAACAGGAGACTCAAAGAACTGCGGTTCGTGGCCCTGGCAAATGCTTCTTCCCAAGTCCGAATGTGAACTCCGGACCTCCCTTTGTGTTTCCTTACCAGGGCTAAGCCACCATGCCATTCTCACACCCTCTCAGACAGTTACATTTCCCGCACGTTCTTACTGCTGCCCTAAGACACAGGCTGGTGAACGGGCAGTGGTGCGGGCCATGAAATCAAAGTCAAGTACAGACAGGGCTTGCCCTAGGCAAGGGAGTAGAGTGGCCACAGCCTCTGGGCCACCGGCTGATTTAAAATCAAAAAAGTGTCATTGTTATAAAATCTAGAGAGTGACAGCTTCGGGGTCTTGCGAGTGAATGACACTGAAACACACTGACTAGAGTGGAGGGTAGATCTGGCTCTGAAAGTGTCGCAGCAGGCTCAGGCCACCTGAATGAAAACTTGTTGATTCTACTCTCCCAGCTGTGTCCGCTGGAGAGGAAGCAGAGGGGTTGAACAGGAAGCTCTCTGAGGTATAACTCCGTTCAAATGTTCCATTACCCGCCTTTGTTTATGCAGACTCTCCTCCCCGGGGGAAGGGAGCCTGGTGCCATCTTGTGTTCACCACCAGGAACTGTTGGCTGGTGCCCGCCCACCCGCCCGCCCGCCCGCAGGCAGGTGCTTTGCCCTCTAGAGATGCTGGGGACACAGTCAGTGGGCAAGTGTGGCACCACTGTGCTAGCCTGCCTGTTTGTCACCAGAGCAGTCCTCCAGCAAGAAGAGAGGGGAAAAAAAAAAAAAAAAAACACAAATGCATCATTAGAAGGCCAGAGCTGTGCAGTGGTAGGGCCGGGAAAGAGTGTGGATAGTATTTAATTGGGGTGCCTCCACGTCACCCTGGCAGGTATGACTTCAGTAGCTTAAGGTCCAGTATGTGTGCATGTGGCTCCCCTTGGGTTCACGGAGGGTCTAAGTGGGGTGAGAGTGCTCTGGGGAGCGACAGGCTTGCTTGGGACCACGAAGTGGCATGAGCATCAGGACTAACGTCCGCCTCTTTCCAGTACCAAGTTAACCCTCCCGACTGCATCTTTTCTTCTATCGCCATCTCCTCCCCGAGATGCTTTCCCTCTGTTTCTGGTTTTTCCCTTGGAGCCCCCCTGGCAGCCCTCCCCACCCTCATATCACTCACAGGTACACGTGACGGACGTTTGTTTGCCCCACTCCTGGGGCCCCAGGGAATCTGCCTGGTTCTCCTTGTTGGCTTTTTCCAGGCTTAGTCTCTCTATTCTCATTCTAAGACCGGAAGCTGTGGCCTCTTCTCCTACAGGTGACAGAAATACAAAGGGAACCTTCCTGTTACTACCCCAGGGCTACTGCACTAAAATGGAAATACCACACTTTAAGGCATGCCTATCACACACATGGACCAGGTCATAGCAGAAGACAGGTGAGGGATGCGTTCCTATTCGCACACTCCCAGCTTCACCCATGAGCCCCAGCTCCAGCAGGAGAAAGCAAGCTGAATGTCTATGTATCTAGATTTGAGAAGCAGGCTCGCACTTCAGAAATACATTCCACAGTCAGTAGAAAAGAAACACAGCCCAGTTCCTCCCGGGAGTGATTTTACTGGCTGGGTGAAAACTGTACATGGATGTGACAATCCTCCCCAAGACCCTAAAAGAAGTTACCCCTGGAGGGGCTTTCGGCAGAATCTAGGGTCATTCTCGGGAGGCTGAAAGGCAGGACAGGGTCCCAGGACAGAGGTGGTCAAGGGTGGGGCATACATTGTAGAACGAGGTAAGAGATAAAACCAGATAGTTGAGAACACCAGTACATAAGAGAGGTTATGGCGAGGCAAATGGGAAGGAAGTGAGAAAGGATGGACTACAAAGGGCCATCCATACACATCATGTCAGTAGAGACAGGCTTTATCATGGAGTGCGAGGGAACGTGGAAGGATTTAAACAGAGAAATGGAAGAATGCATTTGTTTCAGGAGCAGAACTGGGAAGAGTTCCCATAAGTTTACTGAACCCTCCAGGACTGAACCTTCCAGCACCACCTGGAAGGCCCTCATTTCTCCTTCTAGACCCATGGAGAACATGCTTCTACCACTGGGTGGGCTGACTATGGTAGCCCTAAATGACCCTTCTCTCTGGGTCTGCTACTACCTGTGGCTCAGGGATCATATGTGGCTAGAACAAGCCATGTTCCTTATATCCATGTGGAGTTTCACACCTGACAAGATAGCTGGGCCATTTTGATGTTGTGTTTATTTGTTGTGTAGTGCTGGGCGTATGAGCTAAGTGTTTTGCAATTGTGCACTCCCTGAGTTCATCACAGCTATCATATGAGACCCTCAAATATACTGAGTAATGTAACATTTACAATAATCCAGACTACTGTGAATTATTATCCTTATTTTACAAATTAAGAAACTGAGACTCAAAAGAAATGAATATTAGCCGGGCGGTGGTGGCGCACTCCTTTAATCCCAGCACTCGGGAGGCAGAGGCAGGCGGATCTCTGTGAGTTCGAGGTCAGCCTGGGCTACCAACTGAGTTCCAGGAAAGGTGCAAAGCTACACAGAGAAACCCTGTCTCGAAAAACCAAAAAAAAAAAAAAAAAAAAAAAATGAATATTTAGTCAGGCGGTGGTGGCGCACGCCTTTAAACCCAGCACTCAGGCGGCAGAGGCAAGCGGATCTCTGTGAGTTCAAGGCCAGCCTAGTCTACAGAGTGAGTTCCAGCCACGATTATTACACAGAGAAACCCTCCTCAAAAAATAAAGAAAAAAAAATGAGTATTTATATAATATAACTTGGATGCAACTGATTGTTTGTGTGTGTGTGTGTGTGTGTGTACTAACACACAGTATCTGCAATGCACACACATTCTGACTCTATCATTCCCCCCATCCTTATGTCCAGAAAAGCTGACTGGTCAAGTGGGAAATCTGATAGGGAGTCAGGCAATGTGGATTCCTTTGATATCCTCATAAGTTCCTTTAGACTTGGTGTTTATTTGAGCTATATTTAAAAATAGGCTTCGCATATCTATGAGTCCAGTGACAGCTCTGGGTCTGTGAGACACATGTATTCTGAACCTCATTCTCCTTGTAGCGGGAGAAGACTTCACCTCTGTGGTCTCAGAAATCATGATGTACATCCTCCTGGTCTTCCTCACCTTGTGGCTGTTCATTGAGATGATCTACTGCTACAGAAAGGTCTCCAAGGCTGAAGAGGCAGCCCAGGAAAATGCGTAAGTCCAAAGATGCATAAATAATAACAGCTCACACATTCAGAATGTGCGCTGTCAGTGGTGAGGGATTAGGCATCTCATATACCTTGTCTACATTCCTCTTAACAATCTAATAAGAACTCTCCCAGAAATGGGCAGCAGTGCTGCATGCCTTCAATCCCAGCACTCTGAGGCAAAGACAGGTAGATCTCTGTGAGTTCAAGGCCAGCCTGGTCTACAAAGAGTTTCAGGACAGCCAGGGCTGTTACACAGAGACACCCTGTCTCAACGCTCCCCTTAAAAAATCTATAATGGATACATTATTATATATATTCTACAGATAAAAATAATAAGCCTAGAAGGGGTTCTGTTAAGGCCATTGTAAGTCACAGACTGTCTTAGTTATTATTGCTGTGGGGAAAAAAAATAACAAAAAGCAACTGGGGGCAGGGAGGGTTCACTTCATTTATACATCCACATCACTGTCCATCCTTAGAGAAAGTCAGGCCAGGAACCTAAAAGCAAGAACCAAAGCAGAGGCCGTGGAGGAAATTTTCACTTCTCATGGCTTACTCGGGACCACCCACAGTGAGATGGTTCTTCCAACATCAATCATCAATCAAGAAAATGCCCCATAGGCTTGTCCACAAACCAGTTTGGCAGGGGCATTTTTTTTTTTCTATTGAGGTTACTTTTCCTAGCTTGTGTTGAGTTGACAAAACATTAGCCATCACAGAGACAAATCAAGATTTGAATTCAGGCCAGCTGTCTATTGGCCTGCATATTAAACCACTATGGAATAGACATGCAGCTGCCTCATAAGGTTATATATTATCATAACCAGTTCGTAAATGTTGAGTTGAGGCTGCCTCACAGAAGGCAAGCACATTGCTGAGGAGAATGGGGAAGCGGAGAATTGAACCCAGGCCTTCTAGCCTTAATATCTGTGCTCTTTCTGTCATATCTAGCTGTTCTCTCTCTGCATTCTGGAGCACGTCAACCCACCTGGGCACTGCCTTTAGCTAAGGAGTGCCACAAAGCATGCCCTTCCCTTTAAGACTTGGTAGCAGTTGAATACCTCAAGCAGGGGATCTAATCCCCTAGTGTCCCACCTCTTCTTTCCTCACTTTCTCCAAAGACTGTCACACAAGAGTGAGCACCTGTGAGAAATGCTGGAGTCGGTAAAGACAAAGGGGCTCAGAAACCCTATTGGCCTGTTGCTTGGGAAAAGAAAATGGAGGTGTATGTATGAAAAAAGTCCACAGACGTCCGGTGACACTGCTAAATGCCAAGGCCATTATTGCCTAGACGCTTTTGATAAAATTTAAATTGACTCATTTTGTGATACCCATGATCTCAGAGAAATAAAAATTACAACCAGTTATGTGTAAAGACAGTACTCAGGGTTGAATAGAGGACACTGAGGCTTGGACATGATGATGAACCTCCAACTTTGGCTCACACAAGAAACAGAGTAGGAACTAAGACTCTCTAGTACAGCCAGAATCCCAGGAGGGTTACAAAGGGTAGACCAGATGGCAGCCAGCTTTGAGAAAATCCAAGGTTATTTATGCTGGTCTGACTCCAAGAAAAACCAGAAAAGATTCTTGGAAGTAAGTAATGACAAGCTTGCTGTCACAGTATTTGGGATTTAAATAGATCCTATGCACATGATCAAGGAAACTTAATATGAGAAATTTGATTCAAAGCTATAGAAATAAGAGGAAAAAAAAAAACATTGCAAAGGGGCCCACTCTCAGCCAAGGCCTCAGAAGATGCCCCAGGCAACTGAGGCTATATCTCCTCCATCATCTCATTCCAAAATAAAGCTCACTGAAGACAGAAATTGAGCTGAGCAAGAGATGTTACAGACAGCAAGATTAAGTCCCAAGAGACTCAGACATACTTCTATGAAAGTAAAGCATAGAAGATAAGCTTGTTTAAAATAGAGCAGGGTGAGGCTCAGGAGGAAAGCATATGCCTTGCCTGTGAGAGGCCCTGAGTTCAATTCCCAGCACCACACAAAAATGAACAAAATATAATACAGGAAGAAAAAAAAAATTAGAAAAAACCCCACAAAGCCAAAGAGCAAACAATTTGCTAAGAAAGATTAATCAGAGTTAATTAATTAGAAAACAAAACAAAATATTTTTTCTGAGGGGAAAAAAAAAGACAATAAACTACTCAGTGAATTAGTTCAACAGAAGATTATGTACCGGTGACCAGAAGGTAAATTTGAAAAAGTTACATAGAATATTGCGCAGATATAGAAAAGGTGAAGTATAACAAAGAAACAAGAAGGGGGAATGAGATGATACATTATAGAAGACAGCAAATGTGGGAGAATTACACGTGCTCAGAGACAGGCCAGAAAGGAACACATTCCCTAACCAGAAGGCTAATGGTCATGGTCCTCTATATAGGATGCCTCATTCTAAGAGTATTTTAGATTATAATGATGTGAAAGCAATATATGTTCAGCAGATATTACTTCAGGGGTTGGATTCTGATATCTACCCAGACTAGCAATACATTTGCTCGCTCCTGATACCGAGCAGTCACTGTGAACCTCAGCCTCCAGTCAGCAAGAGGCACACACGTGTTTGCTAAGTAAGCTGTGATTGTCGGTAAGGTTGGTATGTTAAATGTATTGTATTATCAGGACATGACCCTCTAAGTTAAGGAGTGTCTTATGTCCTGAGTAGGGTGAATACATAAAGCTATACCTAAACACAAATTTCCTTTAAACAGATAAATGGCAGCTACCTGGGTATTCTACATCAGCATCATTTGAGATGAAACTTTGAAAGAAATACTTCTAATATCATAAATATGACAAGGATGCTATCTCTTCCTGTTCCTATTTAATACTTACTATATTTTAAACCTTGGGTAAAATACTAAGAAATGCACTTCATTTTTTGTCCTGTTGCTTTGATAAAATACTCTGACAGAAGCAACTTATGAGTACAGGGGTTTATTTGGCTCACAGTTCAGGTTACAGCCCAGGCAAGTCACAGTAATGGGAGCTTGAGAGGACTGGTCACATTTCATCCACAGTCAAGGACAGACAGCAGTGAATGTATGCATGATAATGCCCAGCTTGATTCCTTTTATACCGCCTAGGATCCCAGCCTAGGGGATGGTACCACCCACAATTAAGATGGGACGTCCTGTATTGGTCAATGTAATCAAAACAATCCTTCACATTTTTAGAGGCTAACCTGAATCTACACAATTTCTCACATGTGCCCAGAGACTTGCCTCCTGACAATTGATACTAATCATCACAAATATAAAGAAAAGCAGAATAGAATTTACAAAGAAGGAAAGTATATTATCATTACTTACACCCAAAATAATCATTATCTACATAAAACTTCCTTAAGCAACCTAGTTAAGTATATTCTATAAGGTCGCTGATACAAATCCAACTTCAGTCATGTATCATTCAATCACAGACCACATGTACCATAGTGACTTCATAAAATCACATCACTGAATGACAGCTTTGTTTGTGCACTTATACTTTATGATGTTCACACAAGGACAAGATCATCTCATAAGTCAGCTCTCAAAAGATGTCTCTGAGGGAGAGCAAAGCAAGAATCTCCAAAACATTGACTATGTCTCGGCAACAAATGTAGAAGCACTTTTAAATCCTTAAGTTAGAAAAAAATAATGAACTGCAGTAAGGGCTGAGAAGATGGCTCAGCAATTAAGAGCACTTGCTGCTCTTGCAGAGGACCTGGGTTCCATTTCTGGTACCTACAGTGGCTCACAACTGGCTGTCATCCCAGTTGCAGGGGATTCAGCGCCCTCTTCTGACCTCCACCGGCACCAAGAACAAACATGGTACACATACATACATGCAGGCAAAACATTCATTACACATTTAAAAAAAAATCTTTAAAAAATTTTTAATTGCAATACATAACAAATGTTCACCAGTACCTGGGAATAAAGACAACGAAAGATGTGAAAGACCTCTAAGGAGAAAATTACAGAACCTTGCTGAAAAACATGAGAAAAAGCAAATGGATAGAGGATGAAATCTCACTCTTCAATGTAGTTCTTGCCCGAAATAATCTTCAAAGTCAATGAAATTCCAAAAAAAACCTCTATTGGATTTCTCAGGGAATCTGATAAATTTATCTTAAAGATCACACAGAAGAGAAAAGAGCCAACAAAACTTTAATCTGAAGCACAGCTTGATTATTTTAGGTTTTGCAAAGCTACACGGGACTTCTGTTAGAGTATCCCTCTGGCTTTTTCTGTGTACAGTGCTTTACACAGGTAACTATACTTGTGGGTCAGAAGTTTGCCCACCACTGACCTGAGTCAGTTCAAAGAAGAAAACAGCACATCTGGAAGATGGTGGTGGTAGGATTTGTATTATGGGCTGTAAAGATTGCTCATAAGGATATCAGAGAGTTGCTTCTCTGCTTATTGACTAAAGCTGCATGTGAGACTAGCAGAGACAAATTTATAATACTAAAGTTAGATTACCCATCTCTCCACAAGCCAAAATAAATTGGGGGTAAATTTTAAAAGTGGAACATAAAACTTGAAAATTGCACTAACAGAGTAGAAAAAAAATTATGTGTAAACAGAGAAAATTCTCTTTTATTGTAGTTGAATAAGAATTTATATTTGTAGCATCATGTTTTGCAGAGAAAATTCTTCAATAAATACCAAAAGTGCAAATCAAAGATGGAGAAAAAAGGTAATTTTCACTACATTACCTGTAAAACATCGATTGTTCATGATAAGAAGTTATAGGAAAACTTATTAACAACAGATTGGGACAAATTTTCCAAACATGAAACAACAAAAAATAATTAAATATTTCAGGAGAAAAACGAGATTATAGAAGTAGAAAACAAGACAGCTTGCAAACAGCAGTATAAAGCAACTATGAAATACAAATTCATAACCATTCAGTTTAGTTAAAATATCAGTCTATATCCTGAAGATGATAAGAATGAGACACTATAAACAGCTGCAGGACCTGCAGAGATAGAGAAACATCTCTGTCTACAAATTAAGCCAATTATTTGGGAAGCAGCTGCTGGGTTATTGGAGACAGGCAAGCAGGCGAGAAACTGCTGGTAGACGTGTTCATATGCAAATATGGGAGGGGTTATTGCTATATCTGCTTAGTGGCTAACTGGAGATTTGTCTTGGGAAGCCCAGCCATAAGGAAATACAGAGCTATTCTGTACACAGCCTTGTCCCTGGGTCACATGCCTTCCTGTTTCCTACACGTTCACCAGTGACTTACTAAAGCACTGCCTCTTTCCCCGGCCCACACCTTTGCAGGTCTGACTACCTTGCTATCCCTTCAGAGAACAAGGAGAACTCGGTGGTCCCTGTGGAGGAATAATGTGGTGTGACTTGAGGTGATGTACAGGGTTTGGGGAGGGTAAGGTGGGTGTGGATGGCATGCCATACAAATGTTTGATGTCCACAATTGAAGTGACATTCAATTTGGTCTTTTCCACTCTGCATAGCAGTCCCACCCTCTGGGTACTTAAGTCACAATGCCCTCCATTATGTCAAACCCTTCAGAAGCTGAATTGACTTTGGCCTGAATGTGGTGCAACCCAATCCCCTTGCTCGTGATAACAAAGGCATAATAATTCTCTCATTCCCTCTTTGGTCCAAATGTATTTGGGAAGGGCTGGGCTGGACTTTCTCAGTAAGTTCTTCTGTTGTTGGTAGGTGATCTGAGCACTGAGGGACTGGATATTCCCAGTTCAGTGATGTCAGCAGCATCAGCAAGGTGCCCCCAGGAGTCCCAGTGCATCTGTCTATCTATTCATCAACCACCCACCCAACTGTGAGATTTTACCTGACTTCCAAGCTCTATTGGAACTCTACACATCTTGCCTGAACTGAAGAGCCAACATCTCCGACATGGACTAAACCTCACTCTGTCCTTGCTTTCAAGCAAGCAGCTCCCAACTCCACTAAAGTTGTCCCCTATGCTCCAAATGACTTTAGATAAGTACTGGAGAGTAGTGTTCCCTCTGCCCAAACTGTCTGCAATTGGGTCGTTCTCCACTGCTACGAAATGAATGATGTATACCAGAAGGAAGCATTGGTCAGTTTGGGTTAAAGCCGAAGCATGCTGTGCACTTAGATTCACTGAAGTCAGTTTTTCCTAAGTCCATGGCCTGCTTTGCAGAGCACCAGAAAGCAGCATGCCCCTCCAGGGTTTCCAGGAACATCTTCCATGTGGACTGGTCTGCTTTCCGGAGCTTAGTGTTTCAGGGCTAGATCTCCATAATTCCAAAGGCCTGGAGCAAACCCAGAACTTCTAAGAAGGCAAGGAAGGATCCAGGGTAATTTCACTAGTTCTTGAAAGTGATATAACACACTCTTGATATTGGAAACATGGCTGTGTGTCCTTTCTGGGTTGAAATTGCTCAGTTGCTCTTTTCTCAGTGTCTGTGGATCAGTATTATCCCTCATTTTACAAGAGGCAGCTGAGACTCACACAGGGTTGAATGGGACAGGTAGGGGATTAAAGTGGCCTAGAGATGAGATTTCAATGCTACCAACCTCACATTCCCTGAAATGAGCGATGTTTTTGAAGATACTGACATCCAGCTTGGCTATAGCCATGCAACTTGCCCAGCAGAGGCTAACTAGGATTGATTCAGGGAACTGGAAACCACGCAAGAAAACACAGAGGGCATGAGATAGACCTGCAGAATTTCCCACAAAGATTTATGAATCTGAAGCATCCTCCAGGAGACACAGCCTCTGAGGGTGATATCTATATAAACTAAGATGTTTTAGTCTGAGACGGATGATGGTGGACAAAGTGACAAAGATGGGTGTGTAGCTTCTAAATACCTCGCCTGTAACCTGTAATGTTTGGTATCTGGTGTTTGTGTACCCCGCCCCCACCTCCCCACCCCCGACCCAGGAGAGCAGACAAAAAGTGAGAAGATCTTGGTCAACATCTCATGATCTCATTATAATGACTGTTCTAAGTGCAATATTCTTTAGCCCCTACAGATAGCAAGGGCAGGAGGCCTTAAGGGATATAAAAAGATGGAAGTGGGAGTCAATAAGAGAATGTCCCTCAGATCTGGAGAGATCTCTAAGAAAGACCATTCTCCACTCCCACGGGGGTTTGTATAACAAACTCGCTTTTTCACCCCCTTCATCACTGGGGCATACTTGAAACAAGACCCTCAACATCTATGAAAAGAGTCTACTTTTGTTGGAGAAAATATTCGCAATAAATTCAAGACCCTTCTTCTCACCAGTTAATTTTCCACCCCATGCTTCTGGAACAAAAGAGACAACAGAACATTTTGTTTTTATACTCTACAACTAGGGAAACAGACTTGAATTAATGCAGCAGATACACAGCCATGGGCTGCTTAGTCCAGACCTTGTGGTGGTAGCAAGCTGCTTCCTCTACTCTGCTGTCTGCTCAACCATGCATCTAACTCCTGACGAGGCGGTATGTGTCACCTTTCTCCTTCACTCTTCTCTTCCTAAACAGAATTCCAGCCTAGCTATCAGGATTCTGAGTGTTTATAATGAAGCTGAATGACACCCATCATATGTCCCTTACAAGATAGTTTCTCTTCCCTGTTTTCTTTTCTACAATCGCACGTCTTCTCATCCTTGGTAACTTTTTTTTTTCTTTTTTTCTTTTTTTGAACACCTATAAGGCTTGAAAAGCATTTGACTCTGATTCTTTTCTCTCTCCTCCACCACTACTCCAGCGATATGAATGCTGTTAATGCTCAGCGTTACAATGAAGAAACTGAGGTCTTCTGACACCGAATAGCTTTACCAAATCATCAGGTCACCTAGCCTGCTGTACTCAGAGAGGGAGAATGCCAGTCTTCCCTCTCTTCACTCCCCAGTTATACCATCACTGCGTCTTCCCTCTCCCCCGTCTCCTTACCTTTCCCTCCCTCACTCCTGTCCAGCTCTTTCTTCTCTCAACTGTCCTACTCTTCAGCTTCTTGGTGGACGCCAGACACTTGCTTTGGGAGTCCATCCCATTCTATTTGTGTCTAGTGTGTTTGTACAGGGTGGTTTATCCAGAATCACAACTGAACTTCCTTATGGAAGAGCAGGACTATAACCTACAAGGAACGGCACACACCAGCCTACTTAAAATCATTACTAGCTCCATGTCTTCCCGAATTTTGACTTAGAATCCTAGACTAGATGTGTGCAGCTCTGGAGTGTTTTCTGGTGTACTACTGCTTACTAAAGGGCTTAGAAGAGTTCTCAAGGGCTATGATCATTTAGAAACCCCATCGTTTGTCTTGGTGCTGGGTATTTCCTAGGACTGATCCTCAGTCATTCACTGAAGGTCACACTAGGCTGAGTCTGATTTTCCCTTCCTTGCTGCCTAAAGGCTGTGAACTTAGCTACTCAACTCAGTTGGTCCAGAAAGCATCTTGCCCTGTGACTTTTACTGTCCGCTGGGTCTTGAATCAAGCCCCAATTCCTGAGTGGAAATACCCAGTGCTTGCTCCTATCTCAGGCTTCACTTTCAGTCCATTTAAGAGCCTTCCTTATTCTTTGGTTTCTCCACCCTCAAATAACTGTACATACGAGCTTTCTTTTTGAGTTTCTGGGATTGCTCTAGATATCAAACTGGAATTATCAGTACAAGAGGAAGTTTTCAGAATAAGATTGTGCTGGGAAAGACAGCAATGGGGTTAAGAAAAGGGACAGGGCTGAAGAGATAGCTCACAAGGTAATGTGCTCGCCACACAAATGTGAGAACCCACGTGTGGCCTCCAGAACCCACGTAAACAGCCAGGCATTGTGGCACACTCTAGTGCTCCCTGTGTCAGGGAGGAAGAGACAGGAAGGTCTGTAGGTAGGCCTCACTAACCAGGTCACCTGGCCTAGCTTACTTGGTGAGCTCCAGGCAGGGGAGAGATCCCGTCTCAAAAACAAAAAAACCAACAAAGTGGGCAGTGCCTGAGGAATGATACCCAAGGTTGACTTCTGGCCTGCACATGTACATGCACTCTAGTTAAGGCCCATATGTATACATGCATAGACATGCGTGCGCATGCACACACACATGCACACACACACACCTTCCTCTCACATCTGTTTTATAAATGAGAAAGCCCTAGTTCTGTGAATTCACCCAGTCACTGCAAATGTATCTAACTAAGTGTGCTTGCTCATCAATAGGATCATCGACTCACTACATTAACACACTGTGTCAAATACTAGGTTAGGCTCTCAATAGACGACCCCAGGATCTTAGGTCTATAAAAATGTGTGTGTGTGTGTGTGTGTGTGTGTGTGTGTGTGTGTGTGTGTGCGCGCGCGCCGCATACACTTGGGCATAGGCCCATGATTCCAGGAAAGTCTCTGTTCATGTCAATAAAGTGTCTCTGAAGACCACACACGCTGGGTTTGCTCTGCTTACCACACGCGGCTGCTGCCCCCACTTCGTGCACCCAGGAGACTAACCCTAGAGAATGAAAATACTCCAAAGTCTAGAGCTAAACATGCCTTTCAGTCCTTCCTATCCTCCACACAAACACAAAAGAAATGTGCACATTTCCTAACCAGGTGGGGAGATGCTAACTTCAAGGGAGGTCTAATATAAGGAAGACTCAGGTGGCTTCTCTGTGGGGAGCATAAAGGCAAAGCTGTCTCCAGGATCTTGCTTCCTGGGGGTGTGGTAGGAGGGTGGGTTGAGGCAAAGGTTTCTCTGTGTAACCCTGGCAGTCCTGGAACTTGCTCTGTACAGCAGGCTAGCCTCAAACTCAGAGATCTGTCTGCCTCTCAAGTGCTGGGATTAAAGGTATACACCATCACACCCGGCTCTACCACAACTCTTACAAGAATGCTGATTAAGACTAAATTTGGGAGCCGGGCAGTGGTGGCTCATGCCTTTAATCCCAGCACTCACGAGGCAGAGGCAGGCAGATCTCTGTGAGTTCGAGGCCAGCCTGGTCTACAAAGCGAGTTCCAGGAAAGGCGCAAAGCTACACAGAGAAACCCTGTCTCGAAAAACAAACAAACAAACAAAAAGACGAAAATTGGGGTTGGAGAGATAGCATAGTGGTTAAGGGTGCTTGTGGCTCTTCTGGAGGACCCCAGTCTAGTTTCCAGTATCCATGTCAGGTGGCTCACAACCACCTGTAACTCCAGCTCCAGGGGATCTGACACCCTCTCATGTCATCCGAAGGCACCTATACTCATATAAGAACACAGACACGAACATATACACATAATTAAAGCTTTTAAAAATATGTAAAGATTAAAATTATTGTAGTACAGTTCCAGCTACCATACTAAGAGATACGCATGCATTTCTTTATGAAAGACATTATCCCTACACACTGAGGATTGGAATGACAGATGGGCCCATGGCCACACTACTGGTTACTAGTGACACTTAGTGTGCACTCAGGCGTGACAGTTCAAACTCTTCCCCTCCAAGGCTCTTGACATACTGAAGGAGTGGAACAACTGTAGGACCCAGAGAGAACTGAGTGCTAGCTGACCACTGGTCATGATCACACAGCAGCTGCGGAAGACCTGAACAAGACTGGGCCTTTCATTCCATCGTGGATGGGGTAGGAGCTCACGAGGCCCTACCCCTCCCTGAGGATCTACTGGGGAGAGAGCGGAGTTTTCTTCGCTGGTGTAGCCACTGACGAGTTGCTCGGGCTTCAGGAGGCAGCGCCCCTACCCACGCTTATACAAGCAACCTCGTTAAACCCAGTGAGTTACAAAAAGACAGGAGGGTGGGAGGGGGATAGGAGAGGGTAACGGAGATGGATAAGATCACAATACATTTTATAAGTCTGTATGAACTTGTCAAAAAATAAGAAATAATGAACATGAGCTAAATAAATGATAAAAAAAATTCAAAACCCGAGCCATTCCATTCAATCAGGCTGCTTCCCTTCCTGAGATGGAGGCCCGTATGTGGGCAATATGCCAGTACACACATGCTTCCACGACTTTGCTGTGAGCATTATTTAGGGACATCAGAAGCACCGGGGATGCGGACTACCGAAGGACCAAGCAATAAACACACACACCATTTGTTATTTGTACTTCAATACTTTTTTTTTTTCCTTTAATTCCTACTGGACTTCCATGGCTCTAGTACTTTACATTAAGATTTGGCTGGGTAGCCTTGTATGTGTCTAGGGACTAGCAGTAAGTTTTCAGACCTTGCGCACAGCGCCAGGCAAAGTACAGTTATAGATCCGAATACAGACGGCCAGACAACTCGACTGCAACCAACCTGTGTTCGTTCCCGCTTGTGGCCCAGTGCAGGTGCTGGGTGCTGCTCCCTCTGCCTCACCCTACTCCACCCCATTGGTCAGGATTATCCATGGGGCCACTATGGCCTCTGATCCATCCCTCCCCACCTCAGAGTCTAGGTTGAGTGAGGGGGGGGAAAAGCACCATGGGTTTGGGAAGATGGTCTGGTCCATGCAGAGAGTGGTCTGGCCCTAGAGTGCAAGGTAAGGGGACGTGGGGTGCCACACATTCTTGTTGGCAAAAGTGACTGTTGTACTGTGCAGTCTTTGCACACAACACAGAAGCCCGGGGCCAACTCCCCAGACAGCCTGATGTCCTGCCTGGAGCAAGGGCCGCCATTTTGCTTCTGAGGTGTCTTATTGTGTTGAGAGAAGCAAGGAGGACCAAAGGGCAGAGATGACAATGTCCATTAAGCATTCACATGCTGGGGAGATCGTCTGGCATCAGCAAATCTTGGCAGGTAAATGCTTCTCACCGGCAGCCAAGGCTCCAATCCGGGCTCCCAGGCCTGCTGAGGACCTCCAAGTCACAAGACCCCTGAGCTGTTGCAGGGCACATCAGAACAGGGAGCTGGCTGAGCCCATCACAATGGCTGGAGCAGGAGTGAGGTAACAAGGCTGGGCAGAGAGGTGGGAGAGGGAGCTAGCTCTCTACACCAAGTACCAATTCCTGATTCATGTCAGGAATGCAGGGATGTTGAAAGATGGCCTTCCAGAAAACACTCCTCTGAGACCCAAATGCATCTTCTGGAAGAAGACTTGGAGATGGAAAGGAGTGGGGTCAGCCTGCTGGAGTGGGGGTGGGGGTGGGGTGGGGTGGGGGGACGAGGATTGAGAATGGCCAAGGGAAAACAGGAGTGACTGCCCCCTAGCTTAGAGACAGGGACGGGGTTGGGGTGAGGGAGAGAGTCCTGGAGAGGGCAGGCAGAGTCCAGGTGTGTAGGAAGGGCCACCACAGCCCTGCCACCTGGGGGAGGAGAGAAGAGTTGCTATTTCTCCTAGGCCCTCCTGAGAAGGGCTGGCTTTGGCTGTCCCGCAGAGCTAACGAAGTGGCATGGTACGGCACAGGAAGGACCCTTCTGGGAGCACGAATCGCCCAGAGAGAGTCTTCCCCTAGCCAGTTGTTTCCCCAACACCTCACCCTACAGATGCTGTCTGTGATAATAACAGGCCAGTCCCAGCATAGGTGAGGGGCTATGGACAAGTAGAGAATCCATCTGTGGCAAATTCCTCGTGAGGTTCCCTGGTGCTCCCCACTCCTTGATGCCAGTCCTGTGCCCTAAGGCAAGCCGAGGATTTTAGCAAGAGTTTCCTAATTTATCCAAACCACAACAGGGTTTTGGCTGAGCAAAACAGAAGTTCTAGAAACTGGGAATGGCTTCTTCCCATTGTGTCCTCCATCACTGAGGAAGGAGCATGGACAGTGTGGACAGTAGTAGAAAGGATTCACAGTGCCTGGAGATGGAAGATGGACTCTGTCCAAAATGATACTCTTCTTGCTGCGATCCTCCTTTCAGCACAAACCAATTCCAAACAAAAACTAGGCCAAAGGAGGAAGGAACATTCTCCTGGGTTAACACTGAGCAAGGCTATCCCTGTCACTGGGGTCCCCTCGACCTCCTAGCCAAGAGCAAAGCTCGTCTGTCCTGGCGAAACATCTTCCAAAATTGGAAAGTCCAAATCTCACTAGTCTCTGGCCTAATCTCTGAGTCAAGGTCAAACCTAGAACCCACATTACAGGTAATTTCTGACCCTCGCCTGTTCCAAGTGGATCCTGAAGCTCAGTGACAGGGACTTAACCAAGCAAGGCCACACAATTTTTCAACAACACCGTCAGAACTCAAGTCCAGGCCGCTCCACTCTTAGTCCAGTGAAACTACATTGACAAACAAATCCATATAGAAAGATCAATATGTATCTACGATAAATAAATAGACAAAACCTGCCAGCTGGATGAAGTCACCCAAGGCATGCCAGCTTCCATGACCTTCTGCAGACAGACAGCCACTTACCAGGCTATTGGCCAGGGTACCTGTTTTTGTTGCAAGGGTGAGTTCCCTTCTCTTTCACGAAGTATTGATTGAGGGTGGGGAGAGGACTTTGTGTGGGAATAAACTGAGTTGTTAGTTTCTTCCTGGTTTAAAAGCGAATGCCCGAGCTAATGCTAACACGAAAGGAACTCAAAAGAAAGCTGTGATTCCTAGGGGCTATTCCTTATGAGTACATAGCATCTGGGCTCATCCGAAAGCAGGAGGCTCTCGATGACAAATTAGGTGTTCTCCTCCCTAAAGGATACTGCAGGCCAAAGAAAAGCAGCTCTCTGTGGCAGGGCTACTTCTGTTACTTTCCTGGCCCCCTCACCCGCAATGAACTCTTTGAAATCATCCGAAAGGATCCACAGCTACTTTAACAATTCAGCTTAAGTAAATAACTGCATATGCGATAGATTTGAGAATTTCCAATTTTGCTTCCAAAAAGTTTCTGGGAATTCTTTTGGCTTCTGGCTATTCCAAGAGGAAACTGCCTAGCATTTCAAATGGTACCATTCTTTCTTCTTCGTCTCAGGGCTCGTGGGTCTTGACTGTCACCAGCAAATCTCTCAAAACCCTGAACAACTGGTCTTTGGGCCTTGTCCGCTCTAGAAGAACAGATAAATCCATTTCCTCACCCTTGCTTTTCCCAGAAGAGTGCTAGTAATGCTAGCTAAGCACTGAGCCTGCCTTTCCCTTCATCAGAGAACGATGTGGGGATATATCCAGTTGTCTGATTCTGCCCTTCAAGAAATACCAGGCCCTATTTCTCCAGGACACTGCAACATCAATGCCTTCCTTTCACTGCCCTTAGAATGCTCAGACAATTCTAAGAGGAGAAAGTGACGTTCTGTTTGGCATAGATAACCAGCACTGTCTTGCCTGCTTTGTACTGATGCTCTGGGAAATCTGGTGTTCCTTCTTCCTCTCACCTTGAGAAGCCCAGGAGAAACGGCAAGCTTCGAGAAGCGTTTGCACCAACCTGGCAACAATTCTTTACTACTATGGATCTCCATGAGCTCTGCCTGGGGCTGGCAGGATTCCTTGAGCCATTAGATGGAAGAGCAGTAGATACTGTAAGGGAGGATGATCAATCCGCCCAGAAGGGCCCCTTGAGATCATATAAAAGCCTGAGTCCTGATGGGCTAACATTAAGAAGGCCCTGGCTGGTTCAAGTTCCTGACGTAGCATCTTCCTCTTATTTCTTGGTGACTTTATACTCACTGGGGCCAGACACTAGGAAGAGATTTGCACACACACACACACACACACACACACACACACACCTTGCAGAGAACCCCCACTCCTAAACCTGAGAGACATAGAACTGAGGTGGCTCTCGGGGGGTCAGGTTTCCCTTGGCCTCTCTCTGACCAAACATACACATCTGCTCCAAATCCTCCCTCTGGTGGCTCATACGTTTTCCCACACACAGTGGCACCCGGCTGCCTCTGTTGCTAATGCTGGTTCTTTACCAGGAGTAAATGATGCTGTTAGCCGTCTGAGCGGCTTGGCTACTGTGCTCACTACTCATACGGGATTCTGGGCAAGCCCTGCCATCCATGTTTCTAGACTGTTCTCTGTCTCCTAAAGCCTGGGGGGGGACGGGACTAGGATACCCTGACTTACCCTGGACATCAAACTCACAGCTCAAAGGGAAAGATTAGAGCCACAGACCTGACTGGTTTATAACCACGAAAAGAGGTTTTTGTTTTTTGTTTTTTGTTTTTTTAAACAAGGTCAAAAAGGCTCCACCCTGGCTAAGAAACAATGTGCTCTTAGGGCACAGAGAAACAAGAGGACTTTAGGCACTAAAAAGTGACACTTCCCCCAGATCCAGCCTGGGAGAAGACCAGAGAGAAAGGGAGTGGGAGAATGAGAAATTCCCAGCCCTTGTGGGGTCCACACCCTACTCGGGTCAGAAGAAGGTGTGGGGGTGGCTGAGGAGAATTCCCTTCAGATGCCAGAGCTCAGGAGCCTGCAGCCCCACAGCCCAGGCCCCACCAACGCAGCCTCTGTCACAGTCCTCGCCACCTGGCTTTCAGTGTGGTCCTAACCAATGGTCTCCTGGGGGACTTTGGATGGGGCTCCTGCCCTCTCCGTTCTTCCTGTTCCCAAGAGAAGGCCTGGGGAAGCACTGGGGGGGGGGAAGAACAGGTTCTCTTTTATTCTAGAGACAAATCAAAAGAGGGTTAGGGAATGAAGCACCTTAAGCAATGCCCTCTTGAAACGTTTTTGAAGACCCAAGGGTCTTCACAGGCATTAACTTTGGCTCAGCCACATTTCCCTTCTAAGGGCCAAGAATGGCCAGCAAGGGAAGGGGTGAGGAACAGAAGATGGGAGGAGGAGGAGGATCAGGGGAGGTTGGTGCTGAGAGGTGGTCCCTGCCCTCCTCAGTCCCTCCACAGTAGAGGGAAAACGCTGCTCTGGCCGGCACAGGGGGCGGGAGTTCCCGCTCCTTCTCCCTGGTACATAGGCATTATCTCTTTTTTTAAAATCTGTATATAATATATATTTATATTCTGTATATATATATATATTTATATATATTTATAGGGTCTATGTACATGTATTGCACAGGCCTCTTGCAGCCACCCCTGGTCCTGCCTTGTCAATGATAGCGGTTCCTCTTCTCGTCGCTTTCCGATGTGTAGTCTCGGGACCTGATGCCGTTCTGAAGGTTGATGAGTGAATCCTTCATCTGTAAGACAGTGTGCTCTCCGTGAATGTCCACAAAGCTGCAGCTCCCACATCCATCTGTGGCCCACCCCTGACCGTGCCACAGAGCCAACAGATACTAGGTCTGCAAAGGTGGCTCCCAGGAGCCTCGACCTATGGCAGGAAGGGCTCAGCCAGTCCAGCACTGGAAATCCCTTGGGCTTGGTTATTTGCAACTCTTTTTATCAATGAATTACCAGTCTCCAATCACTCTGAGGAGCCATCTTACACTACCACTTTCTTGACCATCAACTCTGATCCTGAATATACCTTCTGCCTATCTTTCTCCTGGCCTGGGATGCTTTCCAGTTTCCCTGCGCCAATTTCACCAAGCTGGAAAGGACCAGAAACAACACAAACTTTCTATGGTCACAGTGCTCCTTTGCCTCCCAGCCTGTCAGACACACAGGGTCTCGTGGCTGCCTCATCACGAGCTGTTTCACTTCACGTTTCTTGGAACTAAAACCATCCGGCCCTTTGCAGGCATACACAGAGGGTGTCAAGCAGAGGGGAGGCAGGTTCTTGACCAGCTCCATAGCAGGAAATTAATATTCTGGGGTCATGGGATGAGGTCCAAAAGGGGCAGCTCCGGCTGGAGACTTCAAATGGTCCATCACATAGCAGCCCGTGGAAATGCTGTCTGAGTAAGCTACTCTGTTACAATGACATGGGATAGCTCCTGGTCTCTCGGCATCGTCTACTGCTTTGGTCTCTCTGGTTCTTCTAAATCAGCTCGTCAGGTGGGGGAAGGGGTCCATTTCTGTTCTGTGCATGAGGAGGGTACATGTGGAGGTCGGAGGACAACTTGCAGGAGTCTCTCCTTCTACCTGGAGATAAAACTCGGGTTGCCAGGTTTGGTGGCAAGCACCTTTAACAGCTGAACCATCTCACCGGCTCCTCAAATTATTAAATACACATCCTCTGGGAAGACAAATTACTATACAGCATTTCTCTATTTAAAAAAAAAAAAAAACCAAGTCTGTCCTACAACCCTCTGGCTATTAATCTATCTCTTACTTTGTTATTGTTTCTTATGTTTCTAATATTTCATTAAGGAATAGCATTAAAAGCAAACCAAAGGATGGCCCAGCATAATAATAAAGAGGAAGAGGACATCAGAAGGGTGGCGAGGGAACATGGTGACACTTCTCAGTACAGGAGGAAAGCAGTTCAGCATCCTAAAGATGAGGGACTGCCGGGCAGTGATGGCGCACGCCTTTATTCCCAGCACTTGGGAGGCAGAGCCAGGCAGATCTCTGAGTTCGAGGCCAGCCTGGGCTACAGAGTGAGTTCCAGGACAGGCTCCAAAGCTACACAGAAAAACCTTGTCTCGAGGAGAAAAAAAAAAAAAAAAAAAAAAAAGATGAGGGACTGTGAGCATCTCACCTGGTCAAGGAGCATCACTGAGGATTTGATGATCTCCCTCCACTTCTGGAGCTCGGTATCATGGTACTTTTGTTGAGATTCTAATAGCTGGGCCCATTCTGTCTGAGACTGGGGTAACCTGTGGAGTAGAAGAAGGGGGGGTCCCCAACAGCTGGAGTTATGCTCAGTGGGCTGGCCTGTGCTCCCAAAGGATAGTCACATCAGGGTGCTTTCTCTTCTGCTCAATGCCCCGGGGTCCCCACTGCCCTCAAACTTAGGCTGAAACTCTAAGGACAGACTTGTAGAACTGAACTACAGACTCATCTCAAAGGGGTGTCCCTTGAGCACAGGCAATGGAGCAGTCCCAGACAGCTGGGTAGGGTTAAGATGGGGACAAAGAAGTAAGGTCGATATTACCTTTCCTGGAGCCTGAGACCCTGCCAGGCAGTGAGGGTCTGTGTGGTGTATTCCAGCATCCACAGCTTGTAAAAGAGCATCATGTTAAGGATGACCAGCAGCACCAGACTAGGGAGACAGACACGGGGAAAAGCCAAGGACAGTGAGATAGAATCCGGGCCAGCAATCTTCCCGCCTACCCATGAGACCATGTGCCTGCCTGCTGGGCCAACCCAAGCATTCCAGAGATGGGGTGAGGAAGTTGAAAGAGTGTAGCAATGGTCAGAGATAGAGAAGCAGCCTAGTCTACTGGGTCAGTGACAGAGCAGGAGAGCCATGGAGAGGGAGATAAGCAAAGGTATTGAAGGCACTGGTCGGGGGTGGAGGGGACGGGCACCCGAATCTGGGTGCCTGAGGGAAAAGGGCGTAGGTGGAGAGGAAGAGGGATGAGGTAAAGGGAACAATCGTAGAGCTGGTACCTGAAACAGATCCTAATGGGAGCAAGGAAGAAAAATGAGGAGGAGGCAGAGGTTAGAAACGGGGGTGTGGGGGAGGAGGAAATGCACTTCAATAGAGCCAAGAGCAAGTGAACATCGACGAGAAAAAAACACGAGAGGCAAAGGCACGATGGACGAGGAGGCCAGGCAAGGAAGGATGGGGGGGGGGAGGTAGTGGCAGACTCGTAGTTTTCCGTGGGTGCTAAATCGAGAGACTCTTCCATCAACCCCAAGTCACGCCATACCGGAAGGGCTGGACTAAAGGAGCAACTGCTATGCCTTATGGGTACTGGTACCTCCCTGAGGCTGCAGTGTCTTCTCCCTGTGCTGACCAACTGTCTTGCAGGGATCAGAAGCAGAGAGATGAAGGATAACAAGGGTGGGAAGTGGAGGGGGGGAGATACCAGGGAGGAGGCTGGGGAAAATTCCCTTCTCTCTACCTCAGTGGCTGCCTAGGCCGTTCTGTGACAGAAGCTCACGGGAGAGAGACAAAGGCAGGGATGCGGAGGAGATCCCGAGTCAGGCAGAATTGGGGGTGAATCTTAGTGCGTAACTTAGAAATCTTTCTGAACTTCCGTAAGTTTCCCCTGGAACTGTTTTCTCACCAGGGACATCGGTCCTAACCTGCGGGGGTTGTTCTGTGGGTGGAGAGGAACATAACCTCCAGCAGTAGGACCACCTTAAGAGCTGGTCCTTTTTTTTTTTTTTTTTTGGTTTTTCGAGACAGGGTTTCTCTGTGTAGCTTTGCGCCTTTCCTGGCACTCACTTGCTAGCCCAGGCTGGCCTCGAACTCACAGAGATCCGCCTGCCTCTGCCTCCCGAGTGCTGGGATTAAAGGCGTGCGCCACCACCGCCCGGCAGAGCTGGTTCTTAACGTGAAAGGATTCGGGAAGGACAGGTAGACACAGGAAGAGAGCAGCTGGCCAAGCTGGGAAGGCAAGTCGTAAGTGGAAAAGGGGCCAACAGTGGAAAGAAATCATAGGCGACTTAGACTGTGCCTCAGGACACAGCGTTTGTCTAAAAGCAGCGCCCGACGGACGTCTTGCTAGTGTTCCTCTTCTGTCAGCTGCAGGTCCCGGGGGCTAGCCTACGTTCTCCGTGAGAACATCCCGCTTTTGCGTGGAGCTGCGACACCGGCATCTAACTATGTGAGCACACGCTGAATCATCTGAGCGCCCACCTCCTCAGCATGTGCCGCATACCACCTTACATTTGGGTTTGGGTATACAATCCCGGGTGTTTTAAGGAAAGGTCATGGGCTGTCTGAGGGAAGACTCCCCAGTGTGCCAAACAGAGACAAAGAGGTTTGTGGGAGGTTGAGTCACCACACTGAGGGTGGATGATGGCAAGAGCCTGCCAGACATGGGTAAGCTGTGCTGTGTCAGTGTGTTCTAAACACAGGCTATTAGAACGCCAGCCTGGAGTGCACGGTGTTGAGTCAGAAGGCTCGACTATCCTAAACTTACAAAGGCACAGAGTTAGCCCATACTTAAGGGACTGGCCCCCTTGAGTGGGCGGGCCTTCTCTCTTTAAATAAAACTGAAATGCAGAGAGAACACAAATATAGAACTAACCAAGCTTCTAGTCTCTTATTTACCAGTATCCATCACCTGGCTTTAACAGTGACATGAATCCCATTACATTGGTGTTTGAAGGATGAGTTTTATAGTTGTCTCTGTCCTTATTGCTGTCATGTCATGGTTTCTCACGCTATCCTCTGAAGAACTTACATATGCTTGCATGCTGTGCCTTCAGGAGTAGCCAGAACCCTTCTTATTTTTTCCATTTAGAGGCTTTTCTCCTCTCGGGAGTCACAGGGCAGTCCCCGGCCCCACTTCAGTCACCCTCTGCATGGATGGCCTCATTGATACCAATAGCTTCACTCTGTCTCCTAAGGGCCAGGCCCAGGGACAGCAGCAAAGGCCTGTCCTCCTCAACCAGATAACCCATTGCAGCTCAGACAGTTTGGGGCTTTGGCATGTCTTCTCTGACCACTTTCAATTAAATTCCAAATTTCCGTGGACACCAGCCCCTGTAGTCCCTGGTGGCAGCAGGTCTTCCTCTGAGACATGACCGAAGGGTTACTGAGCCCTTCCATCCGTGGCCTCTCCTAACCACGCGGTCCTCTCATCTGGTGACCCCTCTGATGCACGTCACCGGAAGCACCCACACTGCTTCCAGTCTTTGTGTTAATCCATCCCCCGAACCGACAGAGTGCTGGTCTCACTGTGCCACCTGTGAGCTTC
The DNA here is from genome assembly GCF_004664715.2 of Peromyscus leucopus. NCBI lineage: Eukaryota > Metazoa > Chordata > Mammalia > Rodentia > Cricetidae > Peromyscus > Peromyscus leucopus. The sequence goes on along the minus strand of NC_051069.1, from coordinate 33,171,111 downwards.
CCCCAGAGTATCCTGAGAGTGAGGATGTCCCCTCACATCCCTCTGAGGATGCTTCAGGGAGAAGTACAGGAGGGTCACAGGGGCAAAACTGACCCCGAGGTGGTCTGGTGCCCGGTGTACGGAAGATAGAGCAGGCCATGTGGGTCTTTGCCATGCCTCTCATCCACCTGGGCCATCTCCATGCTAACGGCTCATCCCCAATCCAGAGCAATGGGATGCCAGGCTGCAGGCCAAGCCAAGCAGAAAAGCTGTCCTCGGCTGCTCCAAAGGCCTTTCATTCAAATGGTTTAGCATGTCCTGGGCATTGATGACAGACAAGGACTCACACACCAGACAGCTGTGTTCTCCTATCTTATGCCTTCAGGTCTTTTGGCTTCTCATCTCCCTAATTCAACTTACTGCGCAAGATATCGAATCTACGGTTTTATAATGCTGTGCTAATTATAAGTCACCTACATTGTAATAAGCATCTGCTCTCCCTGGACTGGAAGCATTGATTTTGTCTGGCTACCCTGCCTGCAAGGACTCTGTGTATGGCTCTCATGCTGGGCACAGAGCAGACACTCAAGAGGACCTCTTATAAATTAATGGACTCTTAAGATGTCCTGAAGCATCCCTATGTCAGTCAGCCTTTATCGTGAGGAGGGATCCTAAGCGTTCTGCCTCTCTCACCCACTTGGCATAGATACTGAATACACCATTTTCCCCTTAGAAGGCTAACACACAAGAAGTATTGAGAAGACGCAAAGACACAGGAACCAAGAGGAGAGAGGGGTAAAAGTAAAGGGGAGCATATGCTGGAGAGATGAGGATGATTCTCCGGCACCAGGCAGGAGCAGGGAGATGTTGGAGCCAGGGGAGGAGGACCTGGAGTCTCTTACACACAGCTGATAACCAGCAGCAGCTTGGACACACTTTGTAGGTGAAAACCGTTGGGAGTGTCCTCGGGGATATGCCGCGTCTGCGTAGAACCTGTGGGAGAATAAACAGGCCATCATCATCATCATCATCATCATCATCATCATCATCATCATCTTCACGGTCCACAAGTCCACACACTGCTGACAGGGTACCAGAGAACAGTGCATCATGCTTTCAGTGGCCTTGTGCTCACACCTCGCCCTACAACATGAGGAGGTAAAATCTGCAAAGCCAAGGCTTGGGTCAGATAATTACTGAACGAAGGAGAAAACGTAGCTATGTAACTAGGATATAGAGATGTGACTGGCTGATGAAGACAGGCTAGAGGCAGCGGGCTCCCAACCCTGGCTTCATAATCAGCTACGTGACATCAGGGCAAGACATGTAACTTCTCTCAGTCAGTCTACTTAAATGTGACATTCATCACAAATGTTATATCTGAAACACATAACTAAAGCACAAATGGTGTGCTCTAGTTGAGGCTGGAATGAGGAGCGCATGGGAAATAGTGGTCTTCTCCAGTCCTCACACAGCTCGGAAAAACTCACAAGCGTGTGCAAAGCATGATTCGTCAAACACTGGAATCGTGGTCTCTAGGTCCCTTGGAGAGACCCAGGTTTCCATGACAGACAATATAATGATTGAAAGGATGGATGAGAAGAGGAAGAAATATAAGAGGAGTCCACAGCCCAGGCAGGCAGGCACTTGGTGGGTCTGTGAGGGGCGAGTGACAAATTCTGCTCATGGTGCAAACCGGGTGTGCATCTATGTGTCACGACAGAGGCATACAGCTCCTCCCCATGGTACCAATCTACACAACCATTCTCATCTGGAACAAACATACCTGCCACGTGCTTGATCCTGTGGCCCACATCTTCATCAGTGGGTGTGGTGACAGGGCTCATGACCTCTTCCAGGTGAGGAACCCGCAGGTGGGCATGGGGACGCTTCCTCCTCCGTACTGCTGAAGACTTATTGGCCTTCTCTTTAGGGGACTGTCTGTGCATTTCAGCCAGGTAGGTACTCTCTGTTTTGGTTAGCTCAGACTCTGTCAGACACAAAAGGGCCATGTCAGAGACCTATAGCTTCAACCCAACATAATGTCCACCAGAAGCAGCTCTCTACTAGGACCATATTCCTACAGACATACCTGGGAAGCTGGCCCAGTGGGAAGACGACCCTCAGAGATGGCCATGCCAAGGATTTTTGAGGCCAAATCTTGCTTAGAGGACCATGTTCCCAACCTTCGCACCTCCATGTATATATAATTTATGACATATCACACATTTCCTAAATAGATGCCCTTAGATCTCTCCTATAATAAGATGACTCAATACCAGTGTCTGAGGTTCACTTGAGAGTAGGTGAAAATCACAGCCCCTCCTTATTGGTCTCAAAGCTACAGATGCAGTCTCTAGGAAGATACATACATCCCCAGACATAACAAACTTGATGCTCATTTCAGGGGCAGAATTAGGCACCCTATGAAACCAATTTATGGTCTCAGAGACCCCCATGTTCTCCAGGTTTCCCGTTCCCCCCCGGAACAGAAGCCAGCAAGGAAAGGTTCAGGCTAGATGACATGAGGTCTGTGGCACCCACCTAGATGGCGGAAGTAGTCCTCCAGTCCACTCCAGAAGTTCTTCTCGATGAAAGTTTTTACAAACCCCCAGGGCTGTTTTCGATAGCGGAGCTCTGTGGAGACCCTGAGGAGCAGGCCGTTAGAAACAGGATCAGCCATTCATATTGAGAAAACGGGTTTTAAAACATAGAAGATGAGAGGCTAGTGGTATATATGTATAGGGAGTGGGGGGGGGGATGCAATATAGGCTCTGCAGCCCCCTAGCCAATCAAGAGAACGTTTAGAAATGAAAGTCAAACCCTTTTCAATCCAAGTAGGGATTCCAGTGCCCCATCATTTGCAGCTCTGAGTGTCTTCTCACCTGCCTGGCTCTAGGCTACACCCAAGCCCTTCTGAAAGTTCCCTCTGCCAGCCGCTGCCCGCACCATCGCCCATCACCCATGCAGCAGCGTCGCTCTCTACCCTCCCATGTCAAAGCCTTGCTGTCTGCCTCTTCCTTAGGTGTATGAGCACCTGTCAGTAAATCATAATCCCCCACACACACACATCAAGGCTGTTTATCCTGATTCGCTGCCTCTCCAGGGGTGATACCTCCCCCCGGACCTAACGGGAACACGGCCATGCTTGGAGTCTTCTTACATTCCCACCCAACATCTGTCTTCTGCATAGAGAATGGACTAGCTCCTCCTGAGAATGTCTAGCCGGCATCAACCATAACGATTTTCAAACGGGTATGTGTGCTGATTTTATAATTAGATGGCATATTTCTTCCAGGGTCACGGTCTATATTTCTCCCTTCCTCTGAGTGGGCATCACAGTATCCAGCGCTAACTTCATCTGACTGTGATATGAGCCGGTAGGCTGAGCGCAGAGAGCTGGTTGTGTTAGGTCAGGATTAGGACAGGTCTCTAGGAGCTCTCACTGGTCAACAGTGGAAACAATAGGAATCCTACCACACAGGACGCAGAGCTAAGTTAGGCATGGGGGTCCGATTGCTAAAAACTAAGCTTCGGTATGAATTGGGGCGCGATTGATTCCTGACCAAGTTACTCTTCTGATAAACAAGGGTAACTCATCTCCTTGGGTTATTCTAAAGAGCCCAACAGATGTAGTTTAAGTACCTACATAGTTCCATAGAAACCATACAAAACGAACAGTAGGCAATGGTGAAGATCTTCCAAAGAAGATGCAAAGCACTCCATGGGACACAAGAATAATGAAGTCAGGGCTGGAAGGGGAGGCGTCTCAGGATCCAGGGAGGTCACACAGTGAGAGTAGGCCAGCCCCACTTCGCCCCAGTGAGCCAAGGGGCAGTGAACACCTTCCGACACCCACACCCACACAAGCCTTCACACAGCACACCTGAGTCGACTCTTGTTCCGGGCCACGCGGGTGAGCGTGTAGCGATTGATGGTGTAGAAGTAGTCATGGTATGGCACATCGTGGGTAAGGACTTCAGCATCTATCACGTAGCATTCACTCTCCTGGCTTGCTTTGTACATGGTCTGTGGGTAGGGGAAGCACCATTGACCAACACTGAGGAGAAGCCAGATCGGAACAGCGCCTTTCCCAGCGCCCCTGCCCCTGGACTCCTGGGTAGAAAGTGTGGCACCACTTTGACCTGGCAGCATCTGAGCTCTGAGCTCATTGGATGCTGCTGCCTCCGGACTAAACCAAGCCTAGATCCAGAGGCATCTCCCAAGTCCAGCTTTCATCCTTCGTGATGTGACAGTACTTCCGAACACGCCCTCCCTTGATTCTTTCCTCTGCCTGCTCACCTGTGTCTCCCGGACGGTGGCGGTTTTGGGAGCCAGGGGGTTAGTAAGGGTGATGGTGTAGAGGATCACTCGGCTCTGGTTTCCATTTTCCTCCTTTTTCCACGGATGGAAGATGATATCTGAGGGCAGAGAAGAGCCCTAGCGTGAGGGGGGTGGGGAACAGCGCAACTCCACTCATCTGAATCTCTCCGCCAATGAACTCCTTGCCCCATGCCGGCTACAGGACAGCCACCCCCTCCCCTGGAAGCCAATAGGAGTTTGAAAGCTGGAGGAGGTGGTGAAGAGGAGGTGGAGTTGGGGCAGAAAGAGGCCCATTGTGGCATTGTTGAAATTCTACAGGGAGCTCCAGAATGCTGATTGTTCCAAGGCTGGGGCAGGAGGTCCCGGGGCCACCTGCGGGGGTGCGGGCAACATTGGAGTTACTGTGGTAAGGGCATCAGATCCCCAGGGAGTGTGGCCACCCCGTGGCCTCAAGGTGCCTCTCCTTGCAGAGGGTGCCCTGTTGCCTAGAGCTTTTGCTCAGAGGGGATGATTGGCATCTCTGAGAGGCAGTGTTAACATCTGTGCTGCGGGGGGGGGGGGGGGGGGGGGGGGGGGGGGGGGGCGGCGCTGGCTGAGTGAGAGAGTGAGAACATGAGCCCCCAGGGTACCAGATACGAATCCTCACTCAGCCCTTCTAGACTGCAGGCAGATAAAGAACAGCCTGGGGTGCAGATTGCCAACACCCTAGTGCCAGGAACCCCAGGGCCCACCCACGGCACAGCTGAGGACTGAATGAGCCGAGGCAGCACACTCAGCACAGCGGGTTCCTCCCAAGCAGCGCCACGGCTGCCCTGGAGTAGACACAGAGCCCTGCGGGGACCAAGAGCTGGCAGGGCCTGCTCACTGTGCAGTCTTTGGAGTCTGGAGGACAGAGGGCAGATGAAAACCTGCAGTGCTAGTGACAGACAGGGCCAGAGTACCCTAGGGGATCTTTGGCACCACGTAAGGCCAGAAAGAGGAGCCTGTGACATTGGGGAAAGGATGGTATCTGGTAAGAGGTAGGAAAAAAGAAGGAGGAGGAGGAGGAAGTATGGTGGAGAAAAGGGATGGACAGTCAGGGAGGGGCTAGCCCGCAGGTCAGACCAGAGAAGCGCCGCTGCTCCATGAAGTCCCGAAGGAAGGGTGAGTTGGTGAACAACAGGTCATAGAGTTTGTCCACGCTGAAGTTGAAGACCTCGTTCACGTACTGTCTTCCACTCAGGTCCTCGTAGAAGGCCTGGACCTCTCCTGTGCAGAAGAGAGGATGAAGAAGACAGTGACGAGGAGGGCAGGAGGCTGGGCTGACGTCCCTGGGGCACTGACGTCTCTGGCTAATGTGGGCGCTACCACCAAGGGAAGGGTGGCTGGGCTCCTGGGCACACTGTTAGTGCCTTCGCCTGCATCACTTCCCTCCTCTGGGATCTCAGCTTCCTTTCATGCTGCGCAATGGAGAGGTGACGGGATGCTCCAGACACATGTTCAGAGGCTCACCTTCATCGTGGGTATCTGAAGAATCACTGAGCTCGGTGGGGATATCCTCATTGTCATTGAAGTCCAGTGAAGGGGAGGTCACGGGCGCAATGATCTCAATCTTCTCTCCCATGATGTTGTCGATGGCAAGCTCCTTCTCCAAGGACCCATCACCCTCCATCACCTCTTCCTCCAGCGGCAAGCCATCAAACTGCAGTGGAGATCAAGAGTCAGCCACCAGGGTCCCTCTCTGTGGATCCACTCTTCAAAGGGGAGACTAGGAACCCAGCTTTAGAAGTCACCCCGTCCCCAGCACAGCTGCTCAGGAGCAGGGCGGAGGGCAGGTGCTAGGACTGTGCTGAGCTGCCCAGAAGAGGCAGCATAGAACCAAGCACTCATTGACCTTTTCGTGCCATTCAAAGGGCACACTGGTCTACCAGTGGCACTCTCATCCTAGGCCCTTTCTGGAACTATAGTCCCACCATGCGGCTACAATGCCGGTCTGCCTGTGAACAATACCCTTTTCCTCAGGATCATAGAGGGCTTCACGGGCATGTCTGGGGCTCCATTCTCTCATTGGCACCAGAAGGGAATTGATTCTATTTTAAAGCTAATCTCACAAATAGAAAATGAAGGCGAGGCACCAACGACATTTTCATCCTAAGGCAGGTTAGCCTGACCACCGAATGTGGAATAAAACATTCTCTTTTCTGAGAGTCCTTGAGGAACCCAGCCCCTTCTTGCCTACACATGCCCTAATCCTTCCGCAAAGTTCTGGCTTCTCTGCAACAGTGTTCCTGAGGAGAAAGGTCCTCACAGACATTTATCTAGCCTCCATAAACTTCAGCATAGTAGGAAAATAAACTGCAAAGGAACTCAAGCAACATTCATGACGTGGGTAAGCAATGAGCTGTCCTATGGTTCTATATTCCTGTGTGAATTTGACTTTGGATCAAGGCAGGGAAGGGGGAAAAAAGACCCAGGAAAGGTATCCAGATAAAGGCTGTCTGGAGTAGTCCACCAACTGCTCTACTCTGAGAAGACTTGGAATACTTTTTAATCTTCGCATATGTCAAACCAAGTCATGTAAACAAGGTGCTGAGAATCTAGCTCTTGGCCTCTGGAATATACTCTCGGCACTAAGAGCTCATGAGTTCTAAGATGTTCCCATAGTTACGGTGACCACATGGAACCCCTTCCTACTTCCCTGCTCCCAGTGGGGCTCATGAGGGGTTAACTGAACTAGGAGAAAATGGCCACTCATCAGGGCAGGGATTTGCCCAGAGCTTCTGACCCATACCGAGACAGGGGCTTCACTGCTTCCCGTAGAGGTCAGTGTGCTGTTGGTGATGGACTTCTTGGGCAGCTGGGGGCTGGCATCAGGCTTGGTCTCTATGCTGCTTTTGGATGAGCTGTCGTTCACTTCATTCTCTTCTACAGGGATCTCTTCACAGTAGCTGGAGAAGACCCCACCCCCCATGAGCTCAGGTTGGTCTCTGTGTCCTTAGTCTAAGGACTTAGGCCTGTCTCTCCATCTGAAACTATGGGCTTTCTGGCTGCTTTTCTTTGTATGTCATTTTGTGCCAACCAAAAAGCTGCCCTCTCGTTGCTCTCCCAAAGCCTCATTCCCTTCTTATTCCACTTCTCCCTACCCAGAAACGTCTATCTGAAAACTCACCTTTTCTAGATAGCCTCCTTAGATGTCTGTCTACCCAAACATAACCATACCTCATCTTACGCTTTTCTGTTGGGTCCCATCACATGCCGATCATCTGAATCTAACATCTGGGTTCTAATCACACATTTCCTTTCTCAAACATCAACTACTAAGAAGACTGGACTCTGAATACAGTACTCTCTCAGTAGTACTGCCCAAATCACAGATCATAACTAACAACCGTCTCTTCCTTGTACATCCCGAAGGAAGTCAGGTGTCGTGCTAGAGACACTTCAAGAGTGCCACTGGAGTAGTCATTATCCTCACAGTCATTGCTGACATTAACATCTGACTGGCCCATTTAGTAGCATCTGGATGTATTACCGCACCCAGTAAATCATGATGTGCATTTTAGACATCAGCAAATAGGGTTGGACAGAGCCAATGTGAAAGCAACATTAATATTGCTCCAAGCCAAGGTCTGAGCACTGTGCTCTTCCCTTGCTTCTTATTTTACTAGCTTCTCACACAACATTTAGTCTCCACACACCTAATCCCTGTCAGCCACTCACTCTCCTCATCTTCCTACCTGCAGCACGTCATACAGTGAGAGGCCCCATCCCTAACTCCCTGTTCCTGGCTTCTAGTGTGTGAGACACTCGTTCCTTGCTGGACATTCTTTCTCTGCTTCCCACTCTTGCTGAGTGCTTCCAAGCCTAGCCCTTGAATGTGATTTTACTTTTTTATGTTCACTCACTTGGAGGACTGAGCTAACCCCATGGTTATCCACGAGTGACTCCCAGCTTTATAGCCCTGGCCCAAACTTCCGCATGAACCAAACAGCCATCCTCAAAAGCCTACTTGATCTCTCTGCTTGGCTAGTGGGCATCCCTGTTTGCCTAAAACCAACCTTCTAATCTCAAAGTCCGTCAACAATAGTCCCCATCTTTGTTTGGAACCACTCCATTCTTCCAAAGAGTTAAACCAACAAACTTTAAATCAAACCTGGGATTTGTTTCTGAGCCATGAGCAAATCCTTCAAAATACATTGAGGAACTAATTACCATCAGAGCTACTGTAACCTCCCTGGTCCAAACCACCACCACCACGTGTCCTCTAAATTATCATCTAACAACCTTGGAACAAGTCCCCCTTGTCTCCACTTGAGTGTATTTCCAACTAGTCTTGTCTAGATGTTAAGTCAGAACTTATCAACTGTCTATTACAAACCTCCCCATCCCTTTCTGCCTAAAAGCCAACTGTCACATTGGCCAAAGGGCTACTGCTAGTCCCTGTTCCCTTGACCTCCTGGCTCCATCTCTGACCATTTCTATATTACTGTTACTGTTCCTTCTGCCTGAAGCACTGGTTCCCTCCATAGTTTCCTGCAAGGTGATACCCAGATACCATTTTCCAGATGATCTCCTCATTGATATCTTCTGGGAGGCTCACCCAAGCCCACACTCACCCCATGGTGTTGAAGTCATCGTCCGGGGGCACGTAGTCCTCGTCATCACTAGTGAGACCCAGCTCATTCCCATAGCACTGGTGGACAAAGTGCCAGAGCTCCTTGGGGCACAGTGGCTGCAAGAGAGAAGAGAGTGACTTGGATCGCCCTCCCTCAGGCCCTGCCATTCTGCACAGAAGCGCTAAGCCAGGCTGGCCCCATTGGGGGGAAAGAAGGCAAAGGACCCTCTTCCCAACTGAATAGAGAGGACACCTCTATGACAATGCCACCCACCTCAGATATCCCAGTCAGATGCCAGTCTCCCATCTGAAAATGTAGATTCCAACAAAACCAAGGATGTCGACCTTCCTTGCCTGCCCCTTCAACAGAGCTTTGCAGAATGGGATTAACAGGCCTTCTGGAGATGGGAAGCACCCCGCCTCCTACACCCATGTTAATCTAGGGCCACAGTTATCTCTGAATATCCACAGGTGCCCTGACTCAGTCTTGCAACACCACAGAAATGAAAGGTCATCTCCCCAGCTCTCTCCTGACAACCAGAATATTTCCTTCTTCATTCTGAAGGGCAATCAATTTGTGTACAATCCTATGTCTAGTTCCCAGTGTTTGCTTATTGAGGAGGCGTCTATTTGTCCTCTTTAAAAATACTGTCCTAAGAAAAGCTAGTTTTCCAGGAGGAATTGAAATGGCTGAGTTGGGGGAGGGACAGAGAGAGAGAGCAATGAAAGAGATATCTTGATAGAGAGAGACATTACGGGGTTAGGAAGGAACCTGGTGAAACCTGGTGGTAGGGAAATTCCCAAGAATCCACAAGGATGATTCCAGCTAAGACTCCTAGCAATAGTGGAGAGGGTGCCTGAACTGGCCTTCCCCCATAATCAGATTAGTGACTACCCTAATTGTCATCATAGAACCTACAACCAGTAACTAATGGAAGCCAATATAGAGATCCACAGCCAAGCACTGGGCTAAGCTTCTGGAGTTCAGTTGGAGAGGGGGAGGAGGGATCATATGAGCAAAGGGGTCAAAATCATGATGGGGAAACCCACAGAGACAGCTGACCTGAGCTAATGGGAGCTTGTGGACTCTGGACTGACAGCTGAGGAACCTGCATGGGACTGACCTAGGCCCTCTGCATGTGGGTGATAGTTGTGTGGTTTGATCTGTTTTGGGGGCCCCTGGCAGTGGGACCAAGACTTATCCCGGAAGCATGAACTGGCTTTTTGGAGCCCATTCCCTATGGAGGGATGGCTTACTCAGCCTTGATACAGGGAGGAGGGGCTTGGTCCTGCCTCAACTTGGAATGCCAGACTTTGTTGACTCCCCAAGGAAGGCCTTACCCCCTCTGAGGAGTGGGAGGGAGGTGGGGTGAGGGTGGGGGAAAGAGGAGAATGAAATGAAAAATTTAAATTAGAAAAAGGAAAAACTAGTTTTCATAGGGCACAATTTCCAGAGGGAAGCAAATGAATGTCAAAGAAACCAGGATCATGGGTGGAACCGTTATTGAGTCACAGACTAAAAAGAAGGGAGAAAGTGGTCGTGACACGTACGTGACAAAAGAGCATAAGGAAAAGAGATGCAACCAATAACGAGAAATAAATAATAAGTGGAAACTCAGGAGTCCTGACACTAACAGACTTTCCAGATAATACGAGAGGTCTCCAGACCCACACGTTGAAGGAACGGTTCGGGCATCTGGAAGAATCCCTTAAGTCAGCCTTCCAGTTTTCTGACTTAGCAGGACAGTTGGGGCCTGTTTCTGGACCAGTGGGTGTTGAGCGCTGGCTTTCAGTGATGACCAGGAGAATAAGCCTTTCCTCTCTTACCTGTCTCTAGCCTACGCGTGGACACCCTTCTTCCCTCCTGGGACATACCTGCCTTCTGTCCAACTCCGTCCTAGCCTCCTCACCGTTCACCTTCCCTGTACTGCTTTCCCTGACCAGTTCTGCCTGGCTCAGCTAGAGTCCACATGGTCAGGACAAGAGCAGTTAGCAGACTCTCGTTAGATAAAATTAATAAAGTCATTTTGGAAGACATTTAGATGCCAAGTGCATGGCTCTGTGCCTTATTCAGAAATGACAACAGATGTGAACTGAAAAATCGAACTTGCCAGTAAATATGCAGGCCCATTATCACTTTACCATTACCGATGCCTGATAAGGTCAGGAGATCTCAGCTCAAAAAGCTACAAAGGTTTAGACCAGGGCCCTAGAGGCTCACATTAAAAAAACTATAGATAAAAATTAATTTAGTTAGGTTTCTCCAGATAGTAATTCGCTCAGGCTAGAGTCAAGATAAATACAATCATGTCAATTATATGGTAACCTAGTTAGAAGTACATATTATTTATATAGGGATTTTTTTCCCCTTACATTTGTTTCTCTGGCCTGGAGAGTTCCCCCAACACCTGACAGCTTCAAAATGGGAACTCTCTATGGACATGGGCTGTAATATTCCATCTGTGTCTCCTTCCAACCTAACTCACCAGCCATCAGTTGGTGGCTAACCTGACTGAGTTTTCTTATTTTCTTTATTGACCTACATGACCTGCTCCTCCTCACCTCCCCAGCTGATCCCAGGAGACCACAGTAAAGGCTCTTGCCCATTCTTCTACCCCCTTCACCTCCTGAGTAGCCCCAGTGCTTTTCAATGTGGCCTGGCATGACCTGCATGGCATGCCTAATTTCTGGAGAACCTGTGGATAGGAAACCGACTTCCTTCACAGCAGCCATGTCTATGGCTACCTGCTTCATTCTACTTGGTTAACCCAAGCCCTGGAGAAGTATAAAACAGTGGGACTAAAGTGCCCCAAATCATAGGTGCCTGACTCCTGACAGTGCTGGAGCATTCTCATAAAAAAAAAAAAAAAAAAGCTAACTCTGTTCAGGACTCAGGTCAAGATTACTAGTGGAAGATTTCCAGAGACATGGGCTCACTAAGAGCCAGCCTTACCACAATAAAAGCACGCTTCCCAACTAGGATAATATCCAATAATATCCAAGTGAGAAGAACATTATGCATGGATGGCCTTCCCAGGCTGAAGGACAGAGTCCATCCCTCCTGTCTATCTGTCTGTCTATCTATCCATCCATATATCTACTAACAGAGGGATTTTACACCCTTCAGTATTTACCTTTTCAAGGAGAGCATTCTGCCAGAGCCGGAACATCATCATGTATGTCCTATCCCGGGCCCCAAATGAAGTAAAAAAGTGCTAGATGGAAGCAGAAGATGCAGAGAAACATCTGTGAAAACTTTTAACATAGTGACGAGAAACACATTCAATAAAAAAATTCTTTTATTCAAAATATTCAGTCTCAAATGCTATTGACTGTCAGTTACCCAAAATCATCAGCACCCTGGGGACCTGAAATCTCCAAGTCCCAATGAGAACTAAGCCCTTCAATATTTTACCCAGACTTTCTTCTGTGGTTTTTACTCTAGTTCTAAACTGTGTCTTCAAAAATAAAAATGTTCTTTGCTCACCAACTGGAACTGGGCAAGAGGTGAGCTGGGATGCAGCATAAAGAGGATGAGACAAACCTATTGACCCATCAACCTTCAGCGAAATCTAAATATGCATAGTCTATAGTCACAGTACTCAAAACTGGGTGTTTTCGCTCAAAGTTCTGACATGCGACCCTAAGCCCCTGCTCAGCCCTCAACCACCCTGCTCACCCAGGGAGTGTTTTCTAGAACTTGTACCCTGCTTACTGCCTGCCACTCCAAACCCATCAGTCTAAAGATCAAGGTGAGTTAAGGGTAAGAATGCAGGAGTGGGGAGATGGGGAGTGGGGTGTGGGGGTGCACGGGTAGAAAGGTCAGAACTCGACAACACTCACCTTTTCTGAATCGGTACAGACTTGGATGGCATTGGGAATGAGGCGAGCTGTTTTCTCTTTAGTCATGGAACAGATATCTTTCAAACGGACTGTCAGCTGGCATCATCATGGTGACAGAGCAGCAAGCAAAAAGAGGGCATTAGCACAGTCAGGCGAAAAGTGTTCATGGGACACTAGAAGTTGCCAGACAAAAATCAAACTGCTCTTCTCATGACTCTGGCCCTGGAAGGGACCAACTTGGAGATGATACAGTTTGCACCTTATGCCACAGAGGCCATGTACTAAGGAACCATCTCTGGCCATGGTACCTAGGTTCTACAACCCAATATATGGGCAGAGGAGCTGCCATTTTTGCTACTGACGAAAACACAGAACACTGGTGCTGGGAGGGCTTATAAAATCATCTAAGTAACTTTTCTCCATCTGATTTTTAAAAGATGAGGGAATAAAGGCAAATTAAAAAAAAATTAAGATCACAATTAATAAAATGCAGAACCCAGAAAGTGAGCAAGTCAGTTCTTCTGAGCCCTTCAGCCAATGCCCTGCCCACTTTACTGTGCCTTGCTCTGCCACAACTCATACCAGATAGCTATGTGCGTTTGCCAAAGGAAAACATTTTTGTGTACTGTCCTCCACACCCAAGAGATGGGAAAGAAGTACATGGCATAAGAGATGGCATGACTGTGATTCAAAATTGGGTATCCTCCAGTGTTCAGGCCTGGGTTGGTGTTAACAATAAAAAGGCAGAGCCGGGGTGGTGACGCATGCCTTTAGTCCCAGCACTCAGAAGGCAGAGGCAGAAGGATTTCTGAGTTCAAGGCCAGCCAAGGCTACACAGAGAAACCCTGTCTCAGGGGTAGGGGTGGAGGGGACACACTATAAAGGCTTGGGAAGAACATAAAGTCAGTAAATGAAAAAAAATGAAAGCAGCTTGCTCGGTCATGGCCAAGACCATGTCCAAAGGGATAAGTCTGGGTCTTTCCCTTCTTTTCTTTTTGCAATGCTGGGGACCAAGCACAGAGAAGCCTGTACATGCTGGGTAAGCGGTAAGCATATAGCCACTAAGATACAACACCTGCATCACCCACAGTCCCGCACCAACCCAAGTTCAAGGTCTTTACCAAAGTTTCCCATCGGAAGATGTTGCTGTAGAAGCAGATCCAGTTTTCTGAGAGGTAGAGTCGGCCCTGAAGAAGAATGTCTCTTTGGAGTGCACATGAGTAATCTGTGTAGGAAGCAGGATATGGAAGCTCAGAGGCAGGGGACATTTTCAGCAAACCAGTGTAGACTGAGTGCGCCACCCATCCCTCCAGCACTGGGGGGAGTCTAGTCATCTGCTGCTGACTAGGTGTACAAGCCACTTGATTTAGCAGCCAAGGGAGTCTCTAACATCGCATGATAAAAAAACACCAAGGAGATGGATAGTGAATGAGTATGATAGCCAATAATGGGCCGGACTTAGAACAATGAAAAAGGCCCGTGCTGTTCAGTTAACTTCCATCCTCTTACTACCACGGCAGCAACTGGCTCTATGGAGTGGCCATTTGCAGAGCCAAGTGTGCCTCTGAATCCCTCCGGGGTGGCCTCTCAAGGATGCATGCCACAGGCACGGTGCTTGATCCTAAGATCTGGGACGTAAGATGTTGCCTGTTGCCAGCTCAACCTGCTTGCTTGTGTTGGCTCCCAGTCTCTGGCAGAGGCAGCCTGAGTGCTCTCTCTGGAACTCCCAGACGACTTCCTGCTTGGCCCCCTCCCAGGTTACTAGCTCACCGACAATGAGGCGCTCCGTGTCTGGAAGTTGCTTAAAGAGTTTCCTGAAGTCTTCATTTCTCTGCTTGTAAGTGGGGCTTAACACCTGCACGACAACAGCCAAGGTTAGCACGAGGTGTCCGCACGCTGTAGGGTTAGAGGTGGACGCTGGGGTGAAGGAGGGGAACGCTTAGGCGCCAGAAAAGCAGAGAGATGAAGCTCTCTTGCCGTAGCCCCTGAGAGGCCAGGTTAAGAAAGGGGCCTTGGCGCGGAGAAATAGCACAGAGGAACCAGTCCTGAAAAACCCTTCACGCAGCGTCGGTCAGTGAGAAATATGGGGCCCACAGATGTCCCAAGAAGAGAAAGCAAGGAAGGAAACCTTCAAAGGTCTTCCCAGGGCCTAAGATGCCAGCTATCACTGCCCTGCTTCCTGCCAGCTCTACCTTGGCAGTGGAAAAGACCTGAGGGCCAACCGAGATCTCAGCAGGACTTGGAAGAGGGTTGGACACTGCGTACCTCTTGAAGTTTGTTGTGACCAACACAGTGAGCTAAAGACATGACTTTTTTTTTTAAATCATAAAACATGGCACTAAGGAAAATAATATCTATATCTATATATATCTATATATATATCTATATATATCTATATCTATATCGATATAGATATAGATATAGATATAGATATAATCTCCAGTAACAGAAAGAAAAGAAAAGGGAAACACAAGTTGTAAAGTTAAAAATCCTTTTGGCACACAGGCATGACACCTCCCTCCCTGTTCTTACCAAATAATCTACCAAATCCAAGTACTATGAGGAAACTGAAGCAAGAGAAAAGTCGCATGCCTAAGGGCACCCAACTGTTATACAGTGGCAGACTCCAGGATGAGAGTCCATTCTCCATAAGCCACAGAAGCCAGGAGAGGACCAGCGATGTGCACAGTATAGAGAACCAGATCCTAAAAAAACAGTTATGCATCCCGTGCCTGGTCATTCCCATAGAATAATTTGGCAAATCTTCCCTGGAAATCCCACCAGCCAGTAGAATAGTTAGGAATTCTGCCCTTTCAAGGCATACAGTTTGAAAGCTTTTTACAAAAATGAATGGAAATAAAAAAGATGGGTGTCCATAGATGAAGGCCACTCGAGGATGATATAAAAAGAAGACAACCTAGGGAGAGCCACACATGAGGACAAAGGCACATTTGCATTCTACCCGACCATGTGCTGACCTACTTAATACACACACACTAGGCTACTGACCCTCTGCCAGAGACACATGCCTGAGGGACAGATTGTCCTGCTGGCAGTGACATGTAGTTCCTGGCCTCTTACCCCCTCACCCACTTCCCTGGGAATCCACAGGCACACAGCTGGTAGGGGACGGACCCTTCAACCATTCACGTTTCAACTTTCTATAAAGCTAAATGACCCACATGGAAACAAAGTCAGGGAGTGATCACGTCTGAACCCAGAGCTGCCCGCCTCCGTGACAGCCTGTTGCCCTGACTAGAGGAAGAGGAACGTGAAGGGAGTTGGAGAGAGAGAAAACTGTGTGAGCTCAGTTTGGGTTGAAACTCCAAGAGGGAGAAACCAGAGAAGAGCTGAGGAAAAGGAACCTCTCATCAATCGGTTTATAATTTGAATTTCAAGCTTTTGTTCTTGACTTACTTACATGTGTAATGTGAAAGGCCCAGTAACCTTCTCCAAAGTATACCACACTCTCATCATATGATGTCTAACTTCCCAAGTCACCTATGTGAGCGTGAACCAGGTGTCCAGACCACTAGAGGAAGCCATCTAGAAGCCTATCTATCCTATAATTTCTAGTGCTAGAAAAGACCTCAGGTTGGGCGGTTGTGGCATACACCTTTAATCTCAGGCAGATCTCTAAGTTTGAGGCCTGGTTTACAGAGTGAGTGCCCCAACAGCCAAGGCTACAGAGTGGAAACCCTGTTTCAGAAAAACAAAACAAAACAAAACAAAAAACCCAAACAAACAAAGACCTCGGATACAAGAGTCCTCCAAGAATCACTAGATACTATGCAAATGTCCCACCCTCTAGAAGAGAATTCGCACACAGGAAACCCTTGCTTGACAAGCTGACAGCTCATATAGTCCTCATTATATCTCACCTTCTAGACAACTGTAAACACCCCACAGCAAGAGCAAGCATATGTCCTCCACATACATCCCCGCACCTCACCATGGGGTAGATTTCATTACCCACGTCATACTTGTGGGAAATGAGGCAGAGGTTAAGCAGCTTGCCTGAGGAATGTGGAGACCCAGTGGGAATGGAACATGAGTCTTATCCAACCACTAAAAAGAAAACCACAGGGCTTCCCCGCAACAGCACACTCATGGGAGAAGATACTCGCCGGCTTTGGGGCTCCCACTAGCTTCTCATGAGAAACAGCCTACCAGGGGGCCCCCAATCCACTTCAAGGGAAACTGGGTATCTAGTAACCCGACACCTAGAGTCCTCCCAGTTCCAATATTTCATTCATCCAGTGTCATCTTCCTTGGGCTTCTATCATAGTCAATGAGAGAATTCCAGGGCCCACAGAGATGGATGCACAGGAGGTCTAGGTACAATCTCCCCAAAAACATGCAGGAAAAGACATCCATCTTTTGTGTTTAGAGCAGTGGGGGAAGAGGAGGGAAGGCCTCCTTACTCCACATTTGTACCTAGCTGTCCTTATTCTACTGTCTGTTGATGCAGATGGTCGGCCAGCCTCTTTGTACTACAGTACAAAGACACACTGGATGGGAATACTTGGCTTTCAATCCTATGCCCCTTCGATGCTGGGGAACCTAAGCCCCTACCCCCACTTCCTATGTACTCTTAAACATTCTCTCCCAAAGGTGAGGCAAGGCTCACCTCTATAAAATGGCCAAAAAAATTCTGGCTCAAGGGTTGTCAAGTCTGAGGCTCTCTCTCAGCAGGGCCAAGTGCGGCATGAGAGAGTACACAGAACAGTCACAGAGCCCCCCGAGAATGCGGGGTACACACTCACGGCTGGGATTTTCTCAGATCCATGCCCACAGTAGCATTCCACACCATCAGCAAGCCTCTTCAAGTACCACAGCAGAGACTGGCTGTCCAGTTCCAGCAGGAGGCTCCAGAGGACCCCAGACTCTGTCAGAGATTCCATCGCCCCCAACAAATGTCCCAGGCAAGGGCCCCCAAGTCCTTATGCTGATTCTCGGGTCCCCTCGGAATGAACACGGTAAGTCTCGCCTGGACTGAACACAAGGTGGTCCCTGGCTTCTGCACAGAGGGTCTCTATAACCCTGGCTGTTGTCTCTTCCTCTCTCAGAGCCGTGCTCTCCCTGTGCAAACTCTCACAAATGAAAAGGTGGAATACGCATGGTTCTCAGAGCGGGCTGGCTGGCCGGTGGTATCTCACAGCTGGACTCCGCGTCATCCTTCCCTCGTCTTCAGTCTGGGGGCAGCCACACTCTGGGGGTGTGGTCAGGCAATACTACCTGGTGGGTGCAGCCACTCAAGAGTCCAGGCGAGGCCCGTAGGCATAGATACAGCTGGTACACAACACAGGCTGGGAGTTGCGGAAGGGCAGCCCCGCGTGAACGGGCAAACTCTGCAGAGCAGGATGAGCCACAGCTGGGTCCAGAGGTCTCTTTCCACTAGCTACTCACACTCAGAGTGACTCACAAGTGACTCTTCGGACGCTCCAGAGAGGCCCATGATGGCCCAGATCCTTAGTCCAGATCTGCCCCCAAGGACTGACCTGTTCAGTGTACTTTTCTATCCCCCCCTCCATCAGACCAGGACTGCTGTGACTCACATCTCTCACCCAGGCAGAACGGGCCACCACTTAGCGGCACAGCACGGAGCCTGCTCTCATCCCCACCCCTACACACACCCCTTTTGCCTCCAGAAGGCACTCCTTTCAGCTGGCCAGCGAATGACTTCTTTGTTAAGAGTCACTGGGGCCTGAGGGAGGGAGGCAGGGCTGGTGGGCGGGCAAGGCCAGAGCCCCGCACATGCTTCAAGTTACAGGATCCGGGTGATGGGCCTGGCCAATGTCCTGCAGTAACCCCAGGCCTAGCCTGGCCTCAACCAGCAGATGTTTCCTGCAATGGAAAGTTGCTGGCCAGGGCTCTCGGCGGAGGAAGAGAAGGGGAGGTGCCCAGGGCATCACAGTTCTGGTGAAATCTGAAATCTGAGACTGAATAGAGGAGGGGGTCTCTTAAGAAACAGCTCTCCTTTAAGGAGCCCGTCTATTGGGCAAACTCCTCTGATGCAACAGCAGCAAACATGGGAATCTCCAATTTGTGCTGGTCACAGAGAGGTCAGACAGACAGCCTGGAGAAGATGAGGTCGGCCCGAGGTGCTTGCCCAAGGACTGAGTCCCGCCTTCCATACACGGAGGCCTCGGGGCAAAGCCAAGCAGAATCACGGGTGGCTGCTGAGACCTTGAGGGGAAACAGCAACATAAGAGCAGACCTAGGGGCCCTGACGAGAAGGAGGGAGATGGTAAAAGAGAGACGGCAGCCGGGCCGTGAAGGCAGAACGGGCTCTACACGTGGGTTCTCAACCTGTGGTCCATGACCCCTTGGGGAATGAATGACCCTTTCACTGGGGCTGCATATCGGATATGTACCTCATGGCTCATGACAGCAGCAAAATTACAGTCATGAAGTAGCAACAAAAATAATTTTACAGTTGGGGGTCACCACAGCGTGAGGAGCTGTATGAAAGGGTCGCAGCATTAGGAGGGTTGAGAACCACGGCTCTAGGCAGGGAGAGGAGGAGTAGGCAGCATGGGGACCGGGAGGGCGTGGACTCCCAAGATCCTAGAGATAATCGCGGCAGCTCCCTTGTTCTACCCAGACAGCCTACCCTACCAGGAAGGTCTCGGGCTGTTGCATTATGGGTAATGTTCCTTTGTCTTATAAACCTTAGTAATTTCCTATGCTTAAACTTTAAAAATGAAGCCAAAGAATACGGATTCTTGGGTCTCAGACCCGAAGACTCCAGTCAAGAGGAACATGACAGCCATTGGTAGGGTAAACAGAGGGGAAAGAATCCTCGCCCAAGGCATCTTCTAACTCCCTCCCCTTTCCATCTTGAAGGACACTTGCCTTCACCTAACCTAAGGTAAACCGCACTCCATTGGATGCCAGCTTCCCCAGGAATGAGCCACCCTTCAATTTAATCTTCTCTAGAACTTAGTATTTCATATATTGTGTAAAAATTATCTACCACATGAATGTATTCCCTATCGCTCTATTGGCATATCAACACACACACACGCACACACACACACACACACGCACACACACACACACACACACACACACACACATCCCTAAACCACAAGCCTGGCTTCTTGGAGCGTAGTCCCTGCCCTGACTCTATCCTAAGATCGAGTTCTCCCTGCCCTATGTGTCAGTGGTCCTCAAATTTTGTGGCAGGTGAATCCAGCAATTCTATTTTCCAGGGTGATCACAACCCATCTCTTCAGGACCACACCGCACCCAAGATACAGGCAGTGTGGACAGTTCCAGGAGGCCCCAGATACTTAAACAGAAATTCTCCCTGGAAATACTGGTATCCAGGCCAGAGACACAGAAAAGGTGAGATGGTGGCTGTTTGAACAAGACAGGGACAGTTTACACCCTGAGAGACACTGTCGTAGGAGATGAGTCTCAGTCTGCATTTGGTCTTGTCTCCACCCCCTCACCAAGGGCTGGGCAGGGCAGGGCCAGAACTCCGGGAGCCGGAATTGGCTCTTAGCTAAACATTAACTCTATGGCAAACACTGGGTGCTGGGACCAACTGGTACCCTTTCTCCAGGTTCAGGTTCAGCAGGAAGGAGGGGGTGAGAGAGCCCAGATTTAAAAAAAAAAAAAAATTGGTTCAGCATTGACCTCACCTAGGGAGAAACCAGTTAAGATCCACAGAGGAAATCCTGGTGCTTCGGCCAAATCCGGTAAGCAGAAGCCAGAGGTGGGTGGGACAAGGACAAGGGATCGTGACTAAACACGGGGTGGGCACGGGTGCAACGCAGAAGGGTGGGGAAGGGGTTAGGATTGGGAGGGGGGGGGTCTCATCTGGAGAGGTCATACCACCACCGGGGAGTGAAGGATGGGGCTGACTGTCGTGAGGGTACCCGTCAGGAAGATTCTTAGAAGTCACGGGGAAAATCATAGGTGGGGGACAGACAGACGATGAGGAAGGACAGCCCTTGGAGGAAATACCAGGCACTGGGTGTGTCATCTCTGCTACCCCAATACCTGCATCCCCCCTCCTAGAAAGCTCTGCCCTACTGCTCCCAAACCGATGCCAGCCAGACCTGTGTGTCACTCCCGGGATTGGCTCCATCTCTGCTTCCCTTCCTTAAAGCCAGCTTTCCTAGCAGAGGACAGTGTCAGACAATGTGGGTGCCGTCACCAGCAGCTGCCCTATTCTAGGCTTTGTCCCTAAGTTGCTATGGAAACACTAACACCCCAGGAATGAGACATAAGGCAGAAGGGTCTATCTGCCCACCTGGAGCTCGGGAAGACCCGTGCCTACCGGGACCGGGAAGGAGCATATTTGAAAGGCACATGGTACCCCTCTGACCACCCTTACTTCTGACTACAGTTCCAATGCCCTGTCACCTGACCCCTTAAGCTCCTGACCACTGGGGCTGCACCTTTGTACTCCCAGGCTGGAGGCCCTGCTCAGTGAAATGAGCTGGTCAGTTGTGGTGGTGAAGGGCGAGAAGGGCCCCAGGGCAGTTGCACAAGACAAGGTCTTCACACTCCACCCTGACCCTGACGTTCACCCTCCACGGACCCTTTGCCCACGTCACTAGGGTCCAGCCACTTCCTTTCTTAGGACCCACCCTTCAGCTCAGGTTAGTCTGTTATTTTGCTTCCCTTGGCTAGTTGCAGGACAATGAGTTAGTCACTCTTCTCCTCTGCAGGCTGGTGGTGGTGACGGCGGGGCAGGATGGCTTCCTCTTAAATTCCATCCAGGCCCCTTGAACAGGTCTCGGGGACTCCTGGAGCTGTCAGCGCTCTGCAGGGCCCTGACTCGAGCCTGGCCCCCGGGGCAGGGGATTGGAAAGCCTGCATCTACCTGAAGGACTCCTAGTGCCGGGGATAGAACCTGAGGCATCATCGTAGCTGGCGAGCTGACCCTGGCTGGGGAAAAGGGAAAAGGCGCTGTGTAGAGCCACAGGAACAGGACACCAGGATGCTCTCTGAGGGTCAGATTCCAGCCAGCCGGCCAGCAGGGAACAACAGAGGTGAAAGGTAGGTCTAAAAGAAAGCAGGTCATAACAACAAGGGTAGGCTGAGAGCCTCCCATGTAGACTATGAAGGGGTAGTGCTGAGGGAGGGGTCGACGGAAGTCGTCGTCGTCGTCCCCCCCCCCCCCCCCCCCCCCCCCCCCCCCCGCCTTGATGTATCTGAACACAAGTGTAGAAGGCAGAGCCACAGCACTCAGGGAGAAAAGGGTACTTAGCCAGCCAGGGCCCAGCAAGGGCTATAAAACCCTACCCAGCAGGTGGCTCTCGGAGAACCCAGGTCATAGATTCCAGGGTCAGCCAAAGTAGTTGTGCCAACGTCCGGGGTAAATGTACCAGCGGGGTCAGAGAGAACCCGGGGGAGACTTCCGCAGTGTCAAACAGACAGGCTAACTACACTAATAAGTGGCTCTGGAAAACTGAACCGGGGCATCTGTTTCATCAGTAAGGGCGGGAGGATCCCATCCAACTAGCCTGTTTGGGTACCACAGCCAACCTGCCTCTCCACGGCTGCAGTTACGGATCAAGCTCTTCAGGAGCTACCTCTTGTCCAGGAGATACAGGAAGAAGCGAAAGCAGGGGCTACAGATTATGCAGTTCCCATGCACACCTCTTAGTACCTGCAGCTAGGGCAACTGGAAACTCTGTTTCTGGCGTCCCGATGTTCACCCGCCATTTATTTCTATCTCCTCCTCCACTTTCAATCCTTTCTACTTCCCGCACCCATAGGCAGCGGCCCAGAGCAGGGAGAAAGGGATGTGTGGGTGGTCAGGCTGGAGGACGTACAAGTTCAAAGGCACCTGTCAAGTTCAGCTGCAGACAGATGACCCACCCCCATGCTCCAGCCAAGCAAGGGGGTGGGGGGGGCATGGTCTCCCAGCCTGTCATTACAGGGAGTACCCAGATGTCACAGGCTGAGGGAGGGCGTGGAGATGGAAGTGGTGGAGGGGTGGCCCAGCTTAGAACTCGTAGCAATCGGGAAGAAACAGAGTCATCAGCTGGGTGACTGGGAAGCAGAGAACAGAGAAGAGCACAGAGGGGGAAGAAAAGGATGGCGGGTGCGGGCCAGAGAGCACGGAGCGGGGAGCCGTACACGGAACTGGAGAAAGCGAGGCAAAACAGAAGCAGCTGCGCCAAAAGCCATGCGAGGAGAAAGGGGGCGAGAAGAGCCAAAGCCGCAGCAAAGACAGGATCTGCCTGTCCAAATTTGGATGTTTTAATTGCCCGATAACACTGCGGCCATGTGTTTTCTGTCTCCCGTAGGTGACACTAATTTATACAATGCCGCTCAAAAGGAGATTACTGGGTAGAGGATGCTGGGGTATTTGCCACAGCTGGGCCAGGATGGCTCGCTCCCACGTAGAGAGAGCTCCTCGCTCTAAGATAGGAGCAGCCATCAGCCAGAGGAGGCCAGAGGCCTCTTGGTGAGTCGGGGTGAAGGAACAGGCAAGAGGAGGCAGAGCTCAGCGTCTCTGGCCATTTGGGGTGCTCAGTGGGGGTGTGGATGGTAGATCCATACAAAGCACCTGGGATAGGCAGGCCCAGAGGAGCTTGTGGGAAGCCAGAGTGCTAGCTGACGTGTGTCTACCTTGAGGAACTACTTACTACCACGTTGCAGACAGAGGGATGATTGGGACCCCCCAGCCCCACGTTAAACACGAGCCGCTCCTGAAGCCCGTCTGCTGCTCCCTCCCACCCTGTCATTCCACCATCCCGATGATGGCTGCTCCAAGCCTTAGCTCCCACTGGAGCAGAAGCAGGAACAAGAGGAGGTGAGTTGGGGAGGAAGAATGGTATTCTCAGCACAGACCGGCTCCAAGAAGGAGAGACCAGGGTCTGAAGGCAGACCGCCGGACACACCAGCGCTTCCACTGGGCAGTCCTCCTGAAGGCCCTGAACATGTGACCAGGGCAGGCTGAGAGACTTTCGCTGGCTGTTCCTCCAGGGAGGAGGTCGGGGCCTCACAACCTGGTCTACGTGGCAGGGAGAACGGGGCCTTTGCAGGGACCGCTTAACGCCACAAAGCATTTTCAGGGTCCAGAGCTGGAGGAACGGCCCACTGGGGTGACCTAAGAAGATTCTGCTTTACAGACCGGAAGCAGCCAAGCCCTTCATCAGGCACATGCTCTGGAGGACACTGGATGTCAGCGACAAATTCCATCACACGGCACAGTCTCTCAACTCCACTTCCCCCAAGATGTCCTGGCTAGCAGATGCGAACTTTGGCTCCCCTGGCTCCCCCTGACCCCTGAATTCTGTCTGGCCTTGAAACAGCCACTCTCCAGACATGGTTGCTCCCTGACTTCATATAGGGCACTAGATGAGGAAAGCAAAGAGGTAGGACCTTTCTTCATGTCCCCAGATCAAATCCTGCTCCCCAAGGCTTAATCAGCCTGCTGCAGATGGGAACTACTGTATCTATTTTGGGTTGACAAGGGCAAGAACTCAGAGGACCCAAGCTGTACTTGACACTTTCCCCTCCCTCTACCCACCTCCCTCTGCCCACCGCCCTCTGCCCACCTCCCTCTGCCCACCTCCCTCTGCCCACCTCCCTCTGCCCACCTCGTACCCCCACCACCACCACCACCACACACCCATTTTACTATTACCCAACAAGAAGAAAAACAGAAATACTTACATTGTACCAACTCTGGCTTTTCTGAAAAGACACAATAAAAAGAGAGAGAAGGAAATTAGTCAGGGCAGAGATGCGGCAAGTGGCCAGAGTATTCCGTCCCCCTGGGTGAAGGTGACAGAGGACAGCAGAGGGCGGCCAGGGCGAAGGAGTCCCAATACAGCTGAATGCTTCCCATGTGGATGCTCAGGAGGGTCCTCCTTTCGCAAGACAGCCCCGGAAAGGAGGCCCAGGGAGCAGTCCATGCTGGAAGCTCCACCACAGCTGGGGCGGTTCAGACGCAGGCAGTGGCAGCACTAAGCTAGCGCTCAACCGGAAGGGAGCCGGAGCCCCATCGCCAGGTTCTTCGGATGGGGGTGTGGGATGTGTGGTCGGCATCCAAAGCCTAGTCCCCAAGTGGGTTTGGACTAGAAGCCAAGTACAGATGGAGCCCAGTACAGCCTTCTGCTCCGGGTCATCTCTGGCAAAGGCGGGGGTTGGGGGTGGGGGGGCGTTTTGGTGACAGGGGAAGAAGGGACTGCCTAAAGTCACACCGTGCTTCCAGCTGGCAGGTGAGTGGATTTTCCCTATCCCAACAACTGGCTGACCTCCTGACCGCAAACGGCAGAGGGGTGGCTGGGGTTCGGCGTGCCATCTCGAAAGGCTTCTCCCAACCCATGGTGTGACAACTTGGTATTCACAAAGCCACCTTCTGTCCCAGCTCTCCTATCGGGGAATTCTCATTCTGATCTCCCCCAAGGGATCTGAAACTTTCTAGTAGAAGAAGAGGAATGGCTGGAATGTGCCATGTTTCCAACCTCTACTTGTAGACATTCTATGTGGATGTAAGAAACTTCACCAACAGGTCAAAGCCTCAGTGGTACCAGAGAGATGGAGCTTGTGTCATGAATGTAGAACTGGGCAGCCACTGTGTCAGCTGGTAAGCTGTGTGTGTGTGTGTGTGTGTGTGTGTGTGTGTGTGTGTGTGTGTGGCACAGGGTAGAGGTGACTGTGAACCAGAGTGTGAAGGACTGTGACCACAACGATGACCAGATGCTCATGTGATCTCCCCTCAGCCAGTTCTTCCTTTTGACCAGAAGTCTGCCCGACACCTTTGACCCTCTACTCTGGTGGCCGGAGACAAGCAGTGGATGGGGACCAGACATGACTATGCTTCTCCCTCACACAGATTCACTGGCCAGCTTGGCCAGGGCAGCAGGTAGCAAGGCAGACACTCGGTCCCCCTCTTCTAGGGTCTCTCTGTGGTCATGTCTCAAAAGGCTGTCACTGCGGTCTGATCTAGAAAGCACAGTCTTTTACCAGAGTGCCACTGGCTCCTCCAATCCAGAAGCTGAAGGCCAAACCCACATATCCAAGGGAACTGCTACTTTGCAGGAAAGAACTCTGGACTTGAACATTCCCATCATACAGCTAAGGCCATACATGCCTGGAGGAGGGTGGATGGAGTGAGAAGGTTGTATCTAACGGGACCTGCATTTCTACAGACTTTTTGAATGTCCACAGTGACAGCTGACTGTAGGACCACAAGAAATGTTGGCTAACTGCACATCACAATGACAGCAGGTGTCCCCTTGCAGCCACCGCCCCAGGTCTCCACAGTTATCCTGGGATACACTGGTCCTGACCCAATCCGGGTCACCTGCACCACAGATGAGGAATCTCTCAACCGCACCCAAGCACTTCATTCCTTCTAACTTTTGTATGCAACCCAAGGAGGAAAGGGGGCGATGGGAACAGGATCCTTTGAGATCCTCAGATATGGATCTGCCCTCCTCCTGCCCATGCAGACAGAAGTAGATCTCTCTGTATACACTATCAAGATGTTGTTCCCTTAAGAAAGCACTTGAAACACACAGCTTCAGGGTCCCAAGAGCTCCAGTTAGAAACATCTGTCCCATCTCTAGCTCTGTGATACCTTTATGTCTAGTATTTATTATCTTATAAAGTGAGAGCAAGGAAAGACGTCTACGAACTAAAGGAGATGAGGAAGGTGCCCTCTAGGGCCCATGGACTTTGGAGGCCCTGCCCCTGACCACAGAGCTAGCTACACAGTTTCTTATCTGCCAGTACTGAAGGTGCCTCCCATAGCCTGACATTTCCAGTGACTTCCACATTAGCCCTCAAGACTGCCCAGCAGGAAGGAGTTCCTAATCTTTGACTTGCCTCCTGGGGAAGAATTACATCCTCATGGCTCCACATTCCTGGGCAGAGTGCTGAAGAGACCTCCTGTGAATGAAGGCCTTGGGGAAGTTTAATCTCCAGGAGGGTAACAGGGGCACAGACAGGCAGGTCAGAGAGACTGCCTACCACTGTAAATCCACTGCTATGCCTCTGCCTGGATAGGGCTAGAAGGCAAGAAGGCACTGAACCAGGGAAGCCAGGCTCTGAGGGCATAATAGATGGTTAAGCGGGGAAGGAAGGGAGTACCAAGACCCTGTCGGAGGCAGGGTTAGAGCTGGAGGTGGAAGAGGGCTCGGAGGGCTTGTTCTGGGCTTCTCTGGAATTTCCTACAGGGAGTCAGACAAGCAAGGACTAGATGGAATGCGAGGCTCCTGGAAACATACTCCAACTACCTCATAGCAGTTTCCTGCCCTCGCATCCAAAAGCATCTTCTCCCAGAGCAAAGGCTCAAGGAGTCTGAAGAGTGGGCTGAGGTAGGGGGTGAAGGGAGAAGGGGGCCAGGAGCTCTACGTTAAGCATAAGTTGAAGGGGGGGAGGAAGGGGGTAGGTGTCAAAAAACAACGTCTTACTTTGATCAGATTAAGTTTGTCATACTGAAAAGAAAACCACAAAAATTAGAATTCGAAACAAACAAACCAAAAGGTGAAAGGTCACAGCAGCGCCAGTGTCACAGCACTGGGCATTGCCAAGCACCAACGGAGCGCTAAAGCTGCAAGGCACAAGCCAAGGAAGGACTGAGCGGCCCTATCTACCGGGCAGGCCTGCAAGGGCTGGTGGCATTCTCGAGCCGGTCGGGGCAGGAGAGCATGCCCTGGCTCCCTCTAGTGGCCACTGGCCATCACTACCGAGTGCAACTCGATTGTGGCCCCAAAAACACAGGGGTTTCTGAGAGGGAGAGTCAGCCAGCCCCGTGGTCCTGAGCAGAAACAAGAATCAGCCTCAACCACTGAGGTAATGATGATGATGGTGGTGATGGGGAAGGTGAAGACTTGGTGATTCCCCTGTCCCAACCCTGGATCTAACAAATGAAGAGACGGAGGCCAGAAAGGGGGGGAGAGACACTGACTGCATCTGTCCCTTCCTCTGTGAAGAAGGAGGGAGGCACCTTGCAGCCTGCTTCAAAAACACACAGGGTGGCCTCTTTGCGGGAGATGGTCAGGGGTGGCTCAGCTACGACGAGGGCAAAAACGTCCCTAGCTCACAGATCCTCTGCACAGCCACAGTCTGCCTGGCCACCTTGAAAGGATGCTCCCCGGGGAGGCAGCCTTAAGAGCTTCGGCCTTATCCCAGCAGCACTTCCCTGCCGTCCAACAGCTGGACCTGCATTGAACCCTCCTCTTCCCATGATGGCTCTGGTATCAGTCTTCTGCAGTCGCTGTGTCTTGCACATGCATGCTACGGGTTGACCACAGTGCCCCCCCCCCCAGTGCGCTTGTGCCATGTGGTCCTCCCCACATCGGTGGTCAGCAAGCATTGAATAAGGTAAGAGCTGTGCTGCTCACTGAATGAATAAGAGCGGTACACTTCACCTGAGGACTGGAAAGACTAAAGACGCAGAGAAGACGTGGAGAGAAGGAATGACCTGGTGCCCACATCCAGCCAGCTCCTCCCCCTCTTCCAGATGAGCCTGCGAGCCCTCCTCTAGTACACCTTTCAACTAAGGCAGCCGAGGGGTGAGGACAAAGAAAGTCTATTAACTCCTGTCCCCAGATATCGGGCCAGCCTGAACCTGCCCAGCCTCCTCCACCCAGAGAGGACCCCTGCTGGCTTCCTCACTCCAGGCTGTCCTCAACTGGCAATAGCCACTTAAAATCCTGAGAGTGCTTTGAGTCTGAAGGGCACAGCGGGCGTGTTCTTCCATCAGGAATGAACAATGCATTGCCTTCCTCCCCGAGGACACTTGCAGACACCGTTGTAAGTCTTCCCTCGGGTTCTCCTTCCCCACAATTGATTCCCTGGGCACCACCGTCTTAGTGCCAATTGCTCGCCATTTACTCCCTCCAGCTTCCCCTCGGACCTCAGAGATCCTCTGTCCCTGGGTAGATAGAGTCTGGCACATCTCCCTCCTGCAATCACACATCCAGAGCCTGGCGGGTCTTGTCACATTCATCAACCTCCAGGTGCTGACACTACACTCCCTTTGATCAAAAAAAAAAAAAAAAAAAAAAAAAAAAAAAACAAAAAAAAACAACCCAGGGCTCTGAGCAAACCATGAAGTGATTCCAGAGTGGTACAAGCAAGTAGTAAGGGGTGCCCTGGCCAAGTAGCTCTCGAGGGCGGAGGGAAAGATGAACTGGACAGATCCCGTGAGGCCTTGGCAAGGTCATCACGGACCCCCTGTCAAGGGTCCTTCCTGACAGACTCTCATCACTTCCTGCCAGGGAAGCCAGACTTACCCACGAAAGGGCCACAAGAAACAACGTTATGACTGAATGGAACGACCCCCTGCAGGACTCTGCTTTTGGAAAGTGCCACGCCAGGAGGGAAACACATTCCCACGAGTGGTGGTGTTTCACAAGCAGGCAGACACGGGGTGCTGGGGGGCGTGGGGGGAGGGCGGCCAGGGGCAGGGTCTGTTTCCTGACATCAGGGGCAGTGGGAGTGGTCCCTCTGTGACTTCCAAGCCAGCCTGCCAAGGGATGGGGGTGGGGCACAGTGGGGTCGGCCCTTCCGGGAAAGGGACCAAGCAGGACATATGGGCAGAATCGGCGGGGGGGGGGGGGGGGGGAGGGAGGGAATGCTGAGCACTACAGACAATTCGGTACTAGAGGGGGGAGCGTAAAAGACAGAGACAAAAGATGGCTTACTTTTGAGAGGCGCTTGTGAGACTAAGACCGTGCATGCAGAGAAGGTTTTTGGGGAACGGTGGGGAGAAGAGGAAGAACAAGAAATCAAAAGACAAATTCGAGGGGGAAACCAGCTCCCAAGCCGCCTCCCCGGGGGTCCCCTTTCTTATGCGCTGTGAGTCTGGTGGTTTGGGAGCACCTGGGCAGGGGGGCGGGCCTCTTGGTGGTCAGAGGCCTGGGAATGGAAGGAGAACCCTGAGGACCCACAACCACCACGTGAGGCTCTATGCTAACCCTTGGACCAGGAGCCTGAGTGCTCGGGTGTGCAGGTGCGGGAAGGACCGGCTCAAGAGGGATGGAAGGGCCCTGGGGCTGTCCTCGCTGCCTGATGAATAGGTTGGTACAAAGGGAAGGCAGGGTGATGGCCAAGGAGGAGGTTAAAAACAGCACTCTGGAAGGTTCCCTGAAGCCCTCTCTTTCTGGCAATACAGTTATCCCAAATAATGTCCCTTTACCAGTTTAAGGGACCTAATTTAAAGAAGGATTAAGCAGATGAACCCTCCTGATCCCCACAGACCCCTCTAAATCTCAAGGGTCATGAAGCTCCTTAGCTCCTACAGAGAGATGGGAAGTGGGGTAGAGGAGGGTCACGTGGCTCAGGACCCTCCCTGCGTGCCTAGACTAAGGTCTCCCTTGCCGGCCCTGACCTGACCTGACCTGACCTGGCCTGACCGACACAGGGGCTGTTCAGTCACACGAGTACCCAGTACCTTCCTGCAGCTAGTTAACAAGGGGTCCTGGGTCTCCATCATGCTCTGCTCACCTTGGAATTTTTACCGCCACTCCGACCAGACTGTGAGGAGCAACTGCGTTGCACACCCTGCTCCGGGGTGGATGGGGACTTGTCCGAGGAGTGGTCTGAGCCTTTCTCCACCATGGTGTCTCCGTCCTGGTTCTGTGGTGTTGGCGAGCGGGACCGCTTCCGGAGGATGGGGGAGCAGGCCGGCGTGCTGCGGTTGGAGTTACTGGCAGTACTGCAGGGGCAGATGGAGATGGGAAACGAGGTGAGAGGGAGGAGGAAGGAAGGAAGGCTGTCCGTGATGGCAGGCCAGAGACCCATGCAAAGGACCCAGCTCAGGGAGCCCAGGCAACCAGCTGAGGAGAAAACCCAGAGAGAGGGGCCCAGCTACGGAACTCGCCATACTGTAATGCTGCTACTGGCCAGCATGGGGCAGTAGTGCCAGTGTCAAAAGGGAAATGACTAGAAACCCGCAGGTAGGTATTTAAATATTCACCCACCCATCCCGCAATCTCCCCCATCCAATCCAGCTTGAGCTTTTACTATGGGCAGAAAAGCTATTAGGGAAAATAATTTAGACCCTGAAACAATCATTGGCAATCACTCAATACCACCAACTCATCTTATAAACACGATGTTTCAACGCTTTTGTCCATGATAATAATCTCACTTCTAAAAGCATTCACATGTCTTTTTAAAAATCATTACATTACTTTCTTTTGTCTGTGGTGGGGGGGCATGCATGCACCACAGCATGCCCCTGGAGGTCAGAGAGCAACTTGCTGGAGTCTGTCCCCCCCCCCCCCACTTCCACGATGAGAGTCCGGGGAATGAACTCAGGCCACTTGATTGGCAGTGAGTGCTTTTGTCTCCCGAGCCATCTCACCAGCCCACATACCATGTGTCTTAAGGCATTCAACCAAGCTAATAATGGCAAGTGCCATTATCCTGAAGTTTAAAAATGAAGACAAATGCCTCAGACAGAAGTAAGTGATCAAAGGAGAGACTAAAAAATTTGCTTCAGATGTAAGTCATTCACACCACTCTATTGAGTTATGCCGCTGTTCCACTGGGGCAAAGTCTTATTCTCATGGCCCCCACCCCACCCCAAATTCATCTCTAAAAAGTTCCTTGCATTTCCCACGGAACCAAATCCAGCCACACCTAGGCATACCATCTGTTAATACAGTAAGAATTGAAACTTGGCTTGCGTTTTCAATAGAGTAGAAGAGGTAAAGAATTGAAAACGGAGAGGGAAAAAAACTGAATTCATTTTGCTATGCTTTGGAAGGACAGAGAAATGAAAGAGATGGGCAAAAGGGGAGGCCGACTCAGAAAGAGGCAGGGGGATGGGAAGGGATGATGTGTGAGACGGCGGCACAGCCGCAGAGCAAGGCGGTGGGAGGGGGCAGGATCCTGCCCACCTGCTCAGCAGCCCGACTGGATAAGCCAGGAAACCACATTCTGGCCTTGCCTCAGGAAGTAGAGGGCAGGGTGGAGGACAGTGACATTTGCATGAAGATCTGCCTGTAACCTCAGATGCCCCACTGGAGACATTTGCAATGATTACCATACCCCACCACCTGGATAAACTCAATATAGGAGAGAGAGAGAGAGAGTCCACATGTGCAACCACTGGGGAGGGGAGAAAGGAGGGTAAGGATCAGTATTGAACCTTCTTAGAGAAGCTGAGAAAGAAAGATCAAGGAAAAGGAGAAAAACAAATGGAACCAGAAAGGCCCATGGTTTTGCTTCATCTGAACACACAGAGCTCATTTAAAGTCTTGTCTGCCAATGATTTGAAGAAGCCTAAAATGTCTCTTCAGAGAGAATTGTCCAACTTTTCTCCCCATGCAACTCCATCCTTTTTCTTCTGACTCTCTAACCCCATTCAGTTCTATGAACCCTGGGGAAAGGAAGTTATATTCCTTTTCTTCAATTCAAGAAGCTGAGCCACCATGAGTCTGAGGGAATCAGACACCCCAGCCCTCTGGGAGAGCGTGGGGAAGGGAGGGCCAGGTGCTCACCCATTCAAGAAAGGCTCCTTTATCTTGGGACAACTCTAGCCTATGACCAAGTATTCAGGAGCAATCTTCCCACCCACTCACCCACCACCCTCCAAAAAAAAAAAGAGGGAACACCTGCCCATCACAAACACAAAAGACCTTGCCCACCTTCCTGAAACAAAGGCCATTTTCATACAGTCTGATTCTAGACCACAAGGGCCTGCTCCTAAGTGGCTGCTGGGGGGGCGGGGGCAAATTCAAGTCAAGAGCAGGTAAAATAAACAAACAAAATCAAAGGTATAAAAACAAAAGCTGATTCCAGACGTAGTACACGATGAACAACATGAATGGAATGAGTGAAATGGCGTAGCTCTTGCACCAAGCTGATGACCCAAGTATAATCCCCAGGATCCACAGGGTGGAAGGAGAGAACTGACCCTCTGCAAGTTGTTCGCTGACCTCTCCACATGAGCTCTTCTACATGTATGTGCACATACCACAGTGCACACGTGGAGATTAGAGGACAACTTTAGGAAGTCAGTTCTCTCTTTCCATCATGTGGGTCCCAGGGGTCGAACTCAGGTCTTCAGGCTTGGTGGCAAGCACCTTTGCCCACTGAGCCATCTCTCTGGTCCTTCAGATCTTCTCATGTTACCTAAACTAGAATTTAGTTCTTCTCCAAATGTGTTCTTCACCTCTGTGGCCACTACTCTCTGACTCCAACCTGTCATTGGACGAGTGTCCTCTGCCACCAGCCCTACACACACTTGCCAATCTGGCCCAACAATATTGTGCCCAGTAAATATTTCCTCCAGATAGATGTCTCCTGAGTGTCTCGGCTCCCAAATATCTGGCCATCTTCCTCCCAGATCTCTGCCCATTCCTGGCCTTTTCCCAAAGACAACATCATTGCTCAGAAGTGGCATTTATCCCATCACATCTCACTGCATCCCACTCATTCTGTTTCCAAAGGCTCATTATCCCATCTTTCCTTTCCTGTCCTGGAGTTCTACCTCAGATTCTCAACGTGCCTCATCTGGACTTGTCCAATAACTTTAGCTATTATTTGAGTGGTTCCTGAAAAACACTGAGAATAATAAGAGGTCATCGACCCTTCCATGCTTGGCCTCTGCTGCAGACCTTGTCTATACAAGAAGAAATATAGTTCTGTGCCATAGCAGAGGCATTGCTACATTGCTAAACAGATTAAAAGATCAGCCATTGTCCTGTAGATTTGGACATGCTGCTAAGCAAATAAAACCAATTCCTACACATTTTATATAGCAGTCTACCTTCCAAACTCTATTGTGTTTCCTTAACCTGATCCTACAAGCACTATTAATACAATTGACATTACACTTGGGGATGTGCTCAAAAGGACCTTACATATACTGTAGGGGGCAAGACCAGTATTGGGTCAACAGACAAGACCATTGACATGAATTCAGGAAGAGTTCTGTAACTGTTGGCTTTTAAGAAACCTGAGTAGGGGCTGAAGAGATGGCACAGAGGTTAAGAGCACTGGCAGCTCACCCAGAGGTCCTGAGTTCAATTCCCAGCAGCAACATGATGGCTCACAACCATCTATAATGAGAATGTAGTGCCCTCTTCTGGCGTGTAGGAATATATGCAGACAAAACACTATACAGAAACCTGAGTAACAGGAGAGTAAGTACCTGGCCACGATGTTACGACTGTGTGCATAGCACTATAGTGCCACAAATATTTATTGGCCACCTGGTACAATGCTAAACACTCAAGTTCACACAGGTGAATAAGAAAAGAGCTTTGAAAAAAAAAAAAAAAAAAAAAAAAGCCGGGCGGTGGTGGCGCACGCCTTTAATCCCAGCACTTGGGAGGCAGAGCCAGGTGGATCTCTGTGAGTTCGAGGCCAGCCTGGGCTACCAAGTGAGTTCCAGGAGAGGCACAAAGCTACACAGAGAAACCCTGTCTCGAAAAACCAAAAAAAAAAAAAAAAAAAAAAAAAGAAAAGAGCTTTGTGCTTAGGACATTTATAGTGAGGCGGAGCTAGACATAACCTCCTCTCATTGGAATATAGAAAAGAAAAGAAAAAGAAAAATCAGCATGAAGAGAATGAAAGTCTTGAATAGCATGTGACACAGAGTGACAAGAAGCTGCACATGGAACAGTTTTGAACTGACTGACGCTCAAGGGAGTCCTATCATCATCCCGTCTCCCTGGTCCACTAAGACCCTGCTGGCCACCCCTAACCCAGGAAGATACTCAGGCATTCCCCACCTCTCCTGTGTGTAAGACTGGCAACAAAGACTATTTCGCTCCTGTCCCAGCTACCTTGTGACAGAAAGTACATCCTGAAGCTTGACCACAGCATCTCATGCCATGTGTGGTCAGGGCCTACTCCCTATACTTGGGTCTGGTTGCAGTCCTTGAGCAACAGGGAAATACAGCGGGAGAACAAAGCTTTTCTTTCTACAAAGTAACCCTCTTGACAGGTTCTCCGACCTGCACCTCACACACCCTGGCAACTGCACCCCTTTTCTTGGCTTGCCTTCTCCATCCTCATTCCTAGTGAGGTCCCGCGGGCACAGGCAGACCTTGTCAGCACGCCAGCTCCCTGATCAGCCACCCGTGCATTTTTTCGGAACTCTGAGCCCAGCACAATGGTCAGCTGGTGTTCTTTATTCAAGTTTATGTGTTTGTCTTTATGAAAGATTGTTTCTGCTCCAGATACTGCAAAGTATATACCTGCCACTCTGGACGCCCTGTGCCTTTATCTTTTTGGATTGAGGCCTCCGTTCCTTGTGATCATGTGGTCCCACCTGCACCACAGCCCTAGCTCATTCGCCATCAGATTCCCAGTCCCAGCCCTAAAGTTCTCTTCATGACCGAGTGCCTGGCTACAACCCTCTCCCTGCCGAGGAGCACTGGTAACTTTTAAAAATGACTCTCTGATAGAGTCCCGGGCACTGGCACCAGGAGAGCACTAAATTTGCAATCTGGGCATTGTACCTCAAAGCTGCAAGGTAGGGTAAAATGCCAATGTGTCATGAGAGCAAGTCCAACTGGAAAGCCCACTTAGCCATTTGCTTTCTGTGTTATCTTGGTTCTTGAGCCTCATTTTTCTCATTTGAAGATACTTAGAATAACGCCTGGTGCATCACCAGTCCTTATAAACAGCCGAGCCACCAAAATGGGTACTAAACTCTCTCGGCCTCTTTCCTCAGTCTCTGGGGCCTGTTGGTGTCTGTTGGGTTAGGTGTAAAGGATGTAAATGTTGCTGGACACCACAAGTAGGCTGTGTGTGGTGGGGAGGGGGAGGGTGTCAGCAACACAAAGTGTGATTCCTAAAAGTACAGAATGTTCATCTTGTCCCCCCCATACCATCGCTAGCTGGTTTTCAGAGCATCGTTTTCAGAATCTGCATCCTAAAGAAGTACCATTCTAAAGCTGCAGCACCACTATGCCCAAGGAGCAGCCTTTGAAGGACTGAGAAATAATTGATATGCCTGTATGCCCTTGGTCACAGAGCCTTCATTATAATGCCACAGGTAGATGGATGCACTGGACTGGTAAAAATCACTTTGAACTCATTGTGTGACCTGCTAGTATAGAAAGCTGAAGCAGAACTGATGAAGCCTAGGCAGGAGAATGGTGGTAGAGGAGGACGGCACCTAAGGGGACCACCCCTTGCTTGGGGTCCCCTGCTAATTATCACTAGCACTCACAGGCCCCTCGGCCTTCCCTGTCACTCAGAGCATCAGGCAAAAGCTGATGCTTGTACCGATCCACAGATGACCCGTCTCAATGCTGATCCTCCAGTCTCATCAATAATCTTCCTTAGTTCTCCGTAAGTCCACCAAATATCCATGTGAATTAGCCACCCTCCTTTGAATTTCCTCACAGCCTGTGTTCATGTGTCTGAGATAGGAAGGCCACAGGTGTAGGTATGTAACACTCTGCAGAGAGTTTACATGATGCTTGCAAATGCCTCTGTCAGTAAGCCCGTCCGCTGACACCAGTTCCAAACCCAGTCTATGGAGGACTACTGACGATTGTTATTCCTCCTTGCGTTCTGGCTTGTCCATTAACAGTTTCTGAATTTAATGTCTGCACCCACCAAAAAACACAGCACAGGACGGGGGATGGGCAGAGCCACGAGGACTTCATAGATGGGAGCAAATGGCATAAATCATACGATCCCAGCTGGGTTTACAGTTCCTATGACATCTCCTTCCTAGAGAGGAATCAATCGCTACTTTTAAAAATCGGTCTTCCCCAGTCAATACAAGGACACATCTCAGCAACTTAGCACCAACATACATTTTTTTAGACTGCTGGTTGGAGTTGAGGCTGGAAGGATGGGAAAAGTATGGCTGTATTCATGCTAGCTCCCTATGGTCACAGATGGAACCTGTTCACTGGATACCTATAACCTGAAGTCTAATCCTCGAAGGATTCCACCCTGGAGCCAGTTCCCTCCAGGGAAGAATGCCCAATTACATCTGGTGGGGCAGCTGTGATCACCTGGGGTAGGTGGGTGATGGAGACAGGCAGCCTGACGGAGATACACTTCCCCCCCTGGGACACAGAGGCTGGCTCCTCCTGACACCGAATGGGCCTCCCAAACTGCTTCAAGAAATAGGGACTGGGAGGCACATCCTGCTCCCTCCACCCTTTCCAAATGACTTGATGACACCTCTGTGGGCCCAGGGTCAATAATTCAGGGTGCTTCCAGTGGTCAGCAGGCTTCACTCACTAGTTCTTCTTTCTCGATTCTAATCCAAGGAGCATGGGCTGGGGAGACGCTTCCATTGGCAAAGTGCTCACCGCGCAGCCCTAAGGGCCCTACGTTCCATCTCTAGTGCCCACAAACTGGATACAGCAATGTGTTCCTATAATCCCAGCCCTGGGGAGGCAAATGAGGGCATTCCCAGTTCCGTGAAAGACCTTATCTCAAAGAAAACTAAGGTGGAGAATGATCAAGGAAAACCTCTGATATTGACCTCTGGACTCCACATGTATCTGTGCACACAAACAGACACAACTGAAAAAATAAAACAAGGGATGTTTAAAATTGTTTTAAAAAAAAAAAAAACCTTATGAAGTAATTGAAAGGTAACACTGCCCACTAAACCCTTGCAGCCAGGTGACTGCCAGGCTGTCTAGCCCTATTCCCACTGGGTACATACTTGCTGGGAGTCTTAGCGATGACTTCAGCTGCTGATGAATTAGCTGAATAATTGACACAAGGGCACAGTCCATGTGAAGTCTTGGGCCAAGGAGAGAAAAGCAGAACTTCAGTTGCCCTGACACTGGCATTCATGGTCCAGAGAAGTGATGGGGAAAGAGAGGGCCGGTCAGGGCAAAGGCCTTTTCAGGCTCGAGCCAATGAGAAGGACCCTTCTTCACAATGGTTGGAGCCTCCATCTACCCCACTCCCCACTGCCTGGCCTTCCTGCAGCTTGGTGAGCCCAGAGTTTGGAATTCAAACCAGGAACAGACATGACAAACGCTATTTTTCATTGCCATGGAGACCAGAGCCTGCAATGGAACCGGGGCTCTATGCCTGAAATGCCAAAACAGCCTGACCCATTTTCCCCCTCCTCCTGCAAAAACAAAATAAGTTTGTTTGGGTCCTTTCAGGGCACACGAGAAGCCAGGGCTGCCGATATCTTCGTGGATAGTTCAAAGAGAAACAAATTCTAGTCACCACGAATAACACTGAGCATGCTACAGAAGCAGCCAGAGAGGAGACAGCAGCAGGTCACACAGTCACAGTCTATCCCCAGTCCACACTGCTTTCTTGTCCACTTTCTGCAGAGAAAGACTCCTCTGTGGCAAGTGCTTAATGACCAACCCTAACCCTAACCCTACCCCTAGCCCTAACCCAGAGGGCACCAGGCCGCCTTCCTTACCTCATCATGTATCACTTTATCCCTGTGTTTTTCCAGCCTCCCTGGGCCATTCTTTTCCTCAAACCTAAGTTCACCTCTGCCTGAGGGTTCCTACTTGGGCTCTGTGTTCTTCTTCTGAAGTTTTACATATTGGTTCCTTTCCCATGACTGCATCAAAAGTCAAGTGCTACCTACCTCTCTGGAATGGTTTCCTGGAGTGGCCTTGATGTCCCCCAGAATCACCACTCCTTGGCTCCCTTCACTTTGTTAACCTTACAGGAGCTGAATGGTCATACTTTTGTGCTTTCGCTTTTGAGAATGAACACTATTGGGGGCAGTGCCTTGTCTCTCGAGAAGTTCCCCAATTGCTCTAGGGGAACCACTACCACATGCGGGGATCACAGGCATGCACTGAATGACTACAAGGCTATCCATTCTGCTGGGTTCAAGCACTCTCTTAGACATACCTTTGTGAAGCTGGTCAAGTCTGCCTTCTTTATAACTCCAGTTCTTAGTCTTTATTCTGACTTCTTAGTCGATAAAAACTGAAATATGACATCACTTCCAAACTCCTGGCTGGCCTTGTCATTTTGTCTAGACATCAGAGTACCTGGGTTTAAAATTCTGAGCTCTTTGGTGCCCCTGAGAAATCTTTCTGTGAACCTGTGTTCCTTGGCTGTTAAAAGGTTATGAGCTGCCTTACCTGAATGAGAGTCTTAAAAGGAATAGACCTGGACAGGGCATCCCAAATGGAGAGGGGTTCCTGTAATTGCCCATGGAGTGAAAAGGGGTTTAAAGTTTAATGCAAATTCCCAGTGAGGAACCTGCATCTTGTTCCTAAATCCTGTGCCTCTGCCAGACCAAGGGCAAGGGAGAACACACTCACTATCCTGACTCCCTAATTCCATAGGGCAGAGACTCCACAAAACGAAGCAGAAGACCCTGAAATCAGAGACAGAACCTGCTGGTGTGTTACAATCTTGTCCCCCAAGAGTGCTCTCAACAGAGCAAGTACTGAAGGCCTGGGGTACAGTTCTGCTGGGCTGGCTGCATGGTCTCTAATAGCCTACTTTGGAAGGGGCCTTAATGGTCACACTTCCACTCAATGCAGGAAGTCCGCCTTAAACAGTGCTGACCACAGTCTGGGGACCTCTGCATGCAAGTTTCAATAACAGACCATTCATAGGCCAATGCAGGCAGGTAGGATGTCTCTTAAGAGACTATATTAATGATCTCTCTCTCTCTCTCTCTCTCTCTCTCTCTCTCTCTCTCTCTCTCTCCCTCTCTCTCCTGCTCTCCCTCTCTCTCCTGCTCTCCCTCCCTCCCCGTCCCTCTGAATTTTTCTTTTAAAATAAAGCTAATCTCACTCAGTTAACATCACCAAGCAAGTACTTTCTAAGCTCCTCTAACTATGTAACACAAACTCACTCTCAGGGCCCCCACTGGGCAGAGACTAGGTCATGGTTCTTTGTATCCATACACATCAAACACGACACTGGGCACAGAGTAGGGAGTTAATAGTTTTTAACCTTGGCTCTAGCAGTCTCTGCCAAATCTAAGCACAACTCTACCCAAAACATTTCGGAATCTTCAAGGCTCTGGAGTACGGGACCTTGTAAAACGTGGATGCTAAGCTATCCCAGAAAGCCCCTTGGAAAAGATTTTCAGTCCACAGAGAGACCACCAGCTAGTCAAATAAGGCAAGGAGGAGTTCAACTGAATAGAATCTCCAGCTCCTTCTGAGTCTGCTCATCGAGGGCCCCTCCCCCAGCCTCAGCAAAATAGATGTGGCTCAGGGAGAGGGTGAGGGGAGGAGGCTAGCTCACATCAATAAAGTGCTTGCCTCCCAAGCGTAAGGATCGGATTTTGATTTTCCCCCAGGAGAGGCAGAAGCAGGAGGATCCCTAGAGCTAAACAGCTAGCTAGGCTAGCCTAATGGGTGAATTCTAGGCCCATGAAAGACCTTGAGGATGACACCAGAGATGCTATCCTCTGGACTCTACACGCAAACATACATCCGTTCAACCCATCCATCCCATCCTGTCCCACCCATCACTGGAAACATGTCCTATATCAGATCATGTCTTGACATGAGGAGTACCATCTCTGACTAAGGATTTCCAATCTGGAGGAGGAGACCAATGTGCAATTCACTAACACCATCTAACAGGAACTACTTAGATTTCATCGAAACATCTCTCATCACCACATGTCAAGGCAGCCAAGCTGAAGAAGCACGGGGAACTGCACATCAGAAATTAGGTGGCCTTTCTGACTCAGGGCCTTCCCTGTGTACGGTGCCATGGCGAACCCCTCTACTCTGAGCTTCAACTTTAATTGTTGGGGGGAAAAAAGGAGTGTTCATTCTCCTCACCCCCACAAAGATGTGAGAGGAGGGTGGGAAAGAACACATTGCAAAGCACTGAGAGCCTCAGCATCGCTGGGACAGAAGGGCTCAGATCTAAATTGGGCAAAGCAAGCAGAAACAAGATGCAGGCAGGCTGAGTCCACAGTCAGCTGAGCATCACAGCTCACTTTCTCTCTGGTCAGGATCGCATCTGCAGCGGAGGGTACCACTGGACCGAGTCAGATGAAAGAGTCTACATGGACAGTTGTGCCAGCAGCTGGAGGAACAGCGGGCAGCGTCCTGGGCTATTTCTCTCACAGCTCTCACCGCATTGGTGGAGACGCCTGCTAATCCTTTGTGGCTCCCTCACATTCAAACCCAGCTCTCATTTCTTTTCTGTCAATGACCCAACAAAATTCTGCCAAGGGGAGAGAGGGCCCAATGGGTTAGAGCATGAAAGTGAGAAGGTCTGAGTTACCCATAAAAAGCTAGTTGGAGGTGCACACACCTGAACCTCGTTATTGGAGGCTGGACATAGGTGGAACCCTGGAGCTTGATGATCACTTGACCTAGGTTAAAATGGGTAAGCTTCTGGTTCAGTGAGAGACTCTGTCTCAAAAAAAGTAAGGTGGGTGATGATAGCAGAAGACTCCTCAAATCTTCCTCTGGTCTCTCATGTCTATAGGGGGAGGGGGTGGTTCATCTGCCCAGTTTAAAATACATTCAAGGAACAAAACCCCAGAGCTTTCTTCCTACCTCCAGGAAGCGCTTGATTGTCAATTTGTTTGTTTGCTAGAGATAGGGCCTAACTATGCAGCCTTGGCTACTCACTGTGCAGACCAGGCCAGCCTCAAACTCATGGAGCTCCACCTGCCTCTGCTTCCCGAGTACTGGGATTAAAGGTGTGCACCACCACACCAGGTATTTTTTAAAATACGTTACAATTAATACCACTTTCTTTTCTTTACAGCTTTCCCAAACTTGAAGTCAGGTCCTAGGTTGTAACTTCTTCATGCCTCACCTCTTTCATTAAAGTGAAATTTACTTCCTCAAACCTATTCTCAGAAATTAAAAACTTCTCTCCCTCTCCCTCTCCCTCCCTCTGTCTCTCTCTCTGTCTCTGTCTCTCTCTGTCTCTCTCTGTCTCTCTCTGTCTCTCTCTCTCTCTCTCTCTCTCTCTCTCTCTCTCTCTCTCTCTCTCTCTCTCACTTCCCCCAACATCATTTCATACAAATTTTGTTTATGTACTATCTTGTATTTGCGGTGCTGGGGACCAAACCCAGCACCCAGCATGTTCGAATCAGGCACTCCACCGCTGAGCTGCATTTCCTAGCGGCAATCTCTGTTCACGTGGCACTCTTAACAAATCAAGCAATGAAAGCCATCAGTTGGCATGCAGATCATTTCTCCTTTGAATAACTCAGGTAAAGCTCAAACTATTTTCTGTAGCTTCCTACCAAAGTTCTACCCCCAAGGAACCATAATATAAATCTAATTTTTTTTTTCTGAGTATTATTTTCAGACAGCTCCCATGTCACATGCTGATCCCTTACAATAACCTGACAGTGGATCCCTCACTGGCTGAGGGATCACTGTCCTCTAAATTAAAATCTAAATCTAATTGATCAGGGCCCCAATATACTGGTGAGCCCACACACTTCGGCTGTAAACCTCAGAAGTGGTCCAACAGACTCAGAATAGAGAGGAATGATCACCACCTCCCCCCCCCCCTCCATGTACTTTAGAAATCAGAGCACAAACCTATTTTTGGAACCATCTTCTGAACCAGGGAAATCTAGAATTAGTCATTTTCTCTTTTGGGCCTCCGGGTTCTTGCTTTTACCTCATCCTTGCTGAGGGTAGGGGTGTCTACACGTGTTACATACTGATGTGCATCCCTACAAGGAGCACACCCACTCACCACTTCCCCTCACTAGCCTGGTCCTGAGTTCCGGTGTGATGATGATGTCACCCAGTTCTTATTCTCAGTTGCTGATAGGGCTATATCTCTAAACTAGATGCAAAACCATGGACCTTAAATTCTTACCTGGATGAATTCATAGATTATATACCTTTAAATAGTTGAACAAATCAAAAAGATTTTGCAGCATGTTAAACTTTCAGGGGTCCAGAGAAATATTTTACTGTGAACACACCCATGCTCCTTTACTCAGAGTGACTCCCACTATCTAAGACAGACTCGGGGACCTCTGATAGAGACCATGGGGCCCACAAAGCCTAAATATTTACAGAAAGAGTTTGCCAGTCTGCTCTAACATTGTGCATCTTGTAAAAAAAAACTTTTCTGTGGGTCTGTTTTTCCTGCGTCCCCAAACAAGGAACCTGTGCTTGACAGGAATACCACACAGCATTGGGAAGAGCAGCTGTGTGCGGCTCTGTGGCAGCAGAAATTTTTAGGGCCAGAAGAGTAGGGAGAAGGGAAGGATGACAGACAAGAACCCCTACCCTTCACCTATCCTCACTTCACATCAAGTCAAATCATTCAAATCACTCAATGTCACCGAGTTAACCACACCAGCAGATTCTCCGCTCATCACCCACTGACAAGATCTTCGGCTATTCCTTCCCATTCGTGGCCTTGACACTGTCACTCTCCTGCCCCAGGCAGCTCAGCACAGCACCCCTTTCTCTGTCTGTCTCTCCTTCCAAGGCCAGCTTTTCTCATGCTGATCCCAGACTTCTCTAAGCTGGGTAGTGCTACCCACCATCCAAGATCAGAAGAAGTGAGATGAAGCAAGGACCCCAACCGTTTTCCAGCAAATGTCAGAGGAACAGAGATTGCTTCCCCCAGCCCTGGCCGAACTCTTTGCTGAGGCCAGAGGGGGGAATGACTGAGCTCCTCGACCCCCCCCCCCACCTCTTCTCTAAAGCAAGTAAATAACTAACAAACAACGCAGGGACGTGTGGAGGATTAAGAGGCAGACACTGGGTGTCTATCTTCTCAAAACATATGGAGAATCTCTGAACCAAGTACCAGCTAAGTCACAGAAAAAAAACCAAGTCCTTTATTTCCCAGCCGCAAGCTGCCTGCATCCCTTTCATCCTCTCCTTCGGTTGGCCAGAACCATATGTTGCTTGGTCCTCTCCCTTTGGGATAAGCATCTTCCTGGTCCCTGCTCTTGTCACCTCCTACCCACAGGAAGTCAG
The DNA here is from genome assembly GCF_004664715.2 of Peromyscus leucopus. Taxonomy (NCBI): domain Eukaryota; kingdom Metazoa; phylum Chordata; class Mammalia; order Rodentia; family Cricetidae; genus Peromyscus; species Peromyscus leucopus. The sequence goes on along the minus strand of NC_051069.1, from coordinate 33,127,563 downwards.
TGGGTGGGGAACAGGAGCACATGGCCTGTCCAGCCTCCCCCAGCAGCCCCTGGCCACCTCTATGACGCACCATTAATTCCATCTCCTGACCACCTATCTCAAGTCAGAGCGCTGCTCTTAAGTCTTGCTGGCAAAGGGGACCCCATCAGTGCCAGTCTGCCCCAGAGCTACCTCTCAGTGCTGGACCACTCAGGTTAGCCCAGGTAGTGCTCCTGGGGAGAGGTGGGAGGGAAAAGAATGTGGCATCTCCCTCCGCAGCAGCATGATGTCACACTGGCTGCTTTCTAGATCCCCGAACAGAGAACAGAAGCAAGCAACATGGACTCCAGATTTACTCTGCCTCTGAAGGTCTGTGTTCTTGGCAGCCCTGAGCAGCCAGCGCTTCACTTGGGGAAAGCGTAACAACCAGACAGACAGGTCCATGCTCCAGGCCCCCAGAGCCCCCACCCGACTCCAGGACATAACTGCCCACTTCCCAAAATTCCCACAAGGAGACAAAGATAGACTGACACATACACACACGAGCGTCAGCATGAAGTAGCACTAACCTGGAAGCCATTAGGACGGAGCAGAGTGCAGTGCGGAAAACTCATTCATTCATGCATTGGGCAGTAGGGGTGGGGGCGGGGAGCAGGGGCCCTGAGGAGGTCGGAGGGCACTCACCTCCATGCCCATCCAAAAGCCCTGTGTCTACTGGGGAGGGGACTGGGGACACAGCTTACATAGGCTGGGGGCGCTCTTCTGCTCTGCTGTTTCGTACTGCTCTGGAATTTTAAGCATGGCCCCCTTTATTCCCCCCGCCCCACCTCCCTCAGTGGCTGTTATTTGGTGTGGCCATGCAGCGGTACAAAAGTCCCTTTGCGTTCTCTCTCTCTCTCTCTCTCTCTCTCTCTCTCTCTCTCTCTCTCTCTCTCTCTCTCTTTTCTCCCCTCCCTCCCTCTCTGACTCCGACTCCCTCACAGACAGCTGTTCTAAGCTCAGGCACGCAGGCGCACAGGCAGCAGACACACACCCTCTCAAGCAGGAACACACACACACACACACACACACACACACACACACACACACACACGCCGCCTGCCGGTTTACATAATGCAACTCTTTGGTGCAGTCAGCTTGCCAGCTCTCAATTATTCATGCCAGCTCGGAGGGCAGAGCCTACTGGGGCTGCGGGGCGTTATTTCCTCCTCGTCCCCAAATCCTGCAAAACACAAGATGATGCTCCTGGGAGCCTCTGCTCCCTTGACTGTCACCGATGATTTCCCAGGTGTTGCCGATTAGGTCAGCTTGCATCAAGGAGGTGACACTAAATAAAAGCACAGGGGCTGCCCTCCAAATAGAGGCTTGCATCTTTCCCAGGATGACAGCTGCTCTCCCTGCCTGCGCCCTGGGATCAGGGAGAAGGAAGACAGTACTGAAGGCCATCATCCGCCCAAGAAAATGGCTGAGGACCTATTTGGGACAGCACCTCACTGACTTGTGAGGCAAGAGACAGCAATGGTAGCTTCTTGGGCAGAGGAGACTTCACAGCCCGAAGAGTAACAACCACATGAGGGCACTTGCCCTCGTGACAAAGTGGGGTCATCTGAGTTTCCACATTCTTAAGCGGCACCTCTTAAAGCTATAGTCTCTTCATCCATTTACTGAGCTGCAGTATCAGACCTCACACATGCCCCCGGAGAGTGTCTGTCTGCTAGCCTATTCAGTCGCTGTGCTAACAAATGCCTTTCAAACCATTCATCATCTGCAAAGCACGTGTTCACATGAAGTCCTTCAGTGCTCCATACAGCCACCTGAACAGGCTTATGCAGCCTACCTAACAGATGAAGACACCGAGCCCTAGAAAAAGTGAAGGCCAGAGGAGGCTGGTGTCTCAATGAGAAATGTCCCTCACAGGCAGTCTTGTGTTTGAATGCTGATTCCCAGCTGTTGGCTCTGGTTTGGAAGAACAGAGAACCTTCTAGGCATGGAGCCTAATGGGCAGACATAGGGCCACAGTGCCAAAAGTTATAGGCTGGCTCCACTTCTGGCTTGAGGTCTTCGCTTCCTGGTTCACCAACTATGAACAGGCTATCAAATGCTCTCACTGCCATGGAGCTGCCCACCGCCATACCCTCCCTGCCACGATGGACTATGTCCCCTCAAACTGCAGGCCAGAGAAAAATCTGAGCTCCCTTAAGTTACTTAATGTCACAGTTTCACTCAGAGTATAGGAGAAGTAAGTAATGCAGAGGCTGAATTGGAAATCCAGGTCACCTGACTCTGACCTCATGTCTTAGTGAGGGTTTCTATCGCTGTGAAGAGACACTATGACCACAGAAACTCCTATAAAGGAAAACATTTCACTGGGATGGCAACTTCCAGTTCAGAGGTTCAGTTCATTATCATCATGAAGGGGAGCATGGCAGCATGCAGGCATACGTGGTGCTGGCTACATCTTGATCAGAAGGCAACAGGAAGTGGACTGTGACTCTGAGTGAAGCTTAAGCAAAAGAGACCTCAAAGCCCGCCCCCACAGTGACACACTTCCTTCGACAAGACTGCACCTACTTCAACAAGGCCATACCTCCCAACAGTGCTACTTCCTATGAGCTTATAGGAGCCAATTACAAACTACCATACCTCAAGACCATCATCAGCTGCCTGGGTTAATGTTCCCTTGCTGCAATAAAATACCTGAGGTGAGTAACTTCAGAGAGGAGAGGTTTTCTTTGGCTCGGTTTCAGAGATTTTACTTCATGATCACTGGTACTATCGTGGTACATCATGGCAAAGTGTGAGGAATAAGAAACCTCATGGGTGTCAATAAGCAAAGACAAAGGAAGGGGCTGAGGCCCTGAAATTGCCGTCAGTAATCATACTTCTTCACCAAGTCCTCACCTCCCCCAAAGCACCACAGGTTGGGCATTTCTTCACTGTGTGGACTTTTGGGGGACATTCCAGATCCAAACGACAGTAGCACTGCCCAAAGCCCAAGGTGTACTTGTAATATTTGGAGAACTATCATCTGTTGAGGGATGTCGAAAGGGATTAAAACATGAAGGATGCCGACGTCATCCCAAACTTTAGTCCCTTGAGATTCTGATTTAGTGGCCCCATGAGAATACTGTGTCGGTCTTTCTAGTGCTTGCGCTTTGTCCCTTAGACAAAGTGAGTGCCGAAGGGCTGACAGGTCCATTCTCACTCTTTGGGTCTTCCTAGGAGATGGTACTTGACTCTCTGCCCTCAGTGTCTAGGAGATCATGTTGACGGTGGATAATCACTATGATCCACTGGCACCACCTGTGTCCTGCTCATTAAACTCATGCTGAGCACTAATACTTCTTGAGCATCTGGGGGCCAGGGGCGGGGTGGGGGTGGGGCTCATTCTCTAAGTCCCTGACCTTGCAGCCTTCATCATGACAGGTCTTTTCAGGACCATTTCTTTCTGCATCCCGTTGCTAGAATAACTGGTTTGTGGGATCAAAGAAGCAGATGGGTTTGGACTATCTGCTTCCACTTCAGTTGCTTAGAGGAGTCTCAGTTCCAAAGAAAGGCAAACTAGCAACATATACTGTCTCAACTCATCTTCCTTCTGTCGTGAGCTCTTGAATGGCCTTGAACTTTGGTCAAATCTGAGTCCAAAATTACATCTGGCTGTTTGCATCTGCAATCTTTAATAGGTCACTCTACCACCCCTATCTGGGAATATATATATATGTATTTGTGTGTATATACATATATGTGTGTATAAATATATATACATACACACATACACACACACACATATGCTAACACATGTATCACTTAAAAGATGGTGAAGCAAATAAAGGCACATGAAAGCATCACACAGAGTTGGGTGCATCTCCCACTGTGCTCCTTACAAGCTGAAGTACAGAACTCTTACTCAAATGCAAACTCTTGTGTTCTTTCTGCTGGTTTTACCTCCCTAGGAAAGTTCTAGGCTATTTCCTTCTTGTCTCTCCAGCACACAGGAGTACTGAGAATGATTAGTCAGTACTTTCACACTGGGTAAAGCTCCATCAGGCTAGTGAGCAAGATGTTGGTGAGTCAGATGACCAAGTCCTCCTCCTACCTTGCCCAGTTCCTCAGTGACTCTGAACACATGGTGCTGGCTTTTCAGGGCCTCTCCCACCTCTATTATAAATACATAGATTCATCTTTTCACTTGTATGCCCCAACTATTATCATGTTTATGGTTTATACTGATAACAATAGTTAAAAGGTCTGGGATAAGACAAGTATAATTTTCAAATGGGTTTTGTTGAGTACTATCTGTATGTTTTATATGAAGCTGACCACATGAAGCTTCAGATGTTTTGGTGTTTAATACAGTCATCAAAAAACAACAAATTACCAACATATTCTTTGACTGCTCTGCCCAAGAAGGAAACAGCCTGAACATCATTCAGAAACTCACATAGCAAGTCATTCAAGAATTCTATTCTACTGTGTTATGGAAGGCAGCTTTCCTTTCTTTGTGGGAGCTCCTCATTTAGGATAAGAGTAATGGAATTTGCTAAGCAAATGATTTCGTGTAATCCTACCAACAACATCAAAGATGGGTGCTCGCAATCCCCATCCTTCAGATGGTGAACGGAAATGGTCCTGTGACTTTGCTGTAGTTATGGTAACTGAACAGCAAGTCATGCATCTGAGCACATCCAACCTGCCTTCCCTGGACTCCCTCCTCATCACACTACAGGAAAAGAAGCAACTGCTGACCTCTCCCAAGGCCCGGGCCACTTACTCACAGCATCTGTCAATCACATTGAGTCACCTCACGGTTAACTAGAGAGACTTCCACAGGTGAGAGATGGTCTCTGATCCAATCTCCACACGTCAACAGCTAAGCTATCGTTACCTAAGTGCCCAAACTGCTCTCCTGAAAATTAATTTAGGAAACTGTGGTGAAGTTGATAGCCTTTCCTGAAGTAAACCTTCCCAGAGAACTGGCAAACAACAGCCTCGAGTTCCCAATGAAAATGAGGTTCCGCAGAGTCCTGCGCAGTACTGAGAGCACATTCCAGACAGCACTCTGGAGAAAGGGGAAAAAAAAAAAAAAGGTGTGTCGGCAAATCCTCTTGACCCAAATAACAGTCTCCCCGAACTCAGCAATGTTCAGCTGTTTTATGTAAAGAAGGCTGCTGTCCACAGTCTGCTGTTCACCTCAAATGCTTAATTGTTGTTGACAAGAATGGGAAGCTGTGATCACAGGATAAGTCTTATTATATCTATGAATCTTATTTGCATCACAATGAATCCTTTCCAGAGGGAGCACTCAGACATTTTAATTGGACCTGATTTTGTGGAATGATGTAGGATCATGGGCAAAAATGAACCCAATTGTCTTATCTCATCATCGCAATCATGAGGGCATTTGTAAAGTGTAGACAGCCATCTAAGAGGATACCTGAAGTATGTGGGAATATGTCAAAGAAGGAAGAGAAAGATCTCATATTTACAAAGAATCTTTCAAATGCTAGAGACAGGGATGAGAATTTTACAAAATTTGCTATAAATTATAAAACTATTTCTTCAAACTCATGAGAAAGTTGAGTATCACAAGCTTGGCCTCACTCCAAATCAGCTTTCCTACCATTCTTTGCTACTTCCATAAATACCCACTCAAGAAAAAAGGCATTTGATGATGTAATTTGTTATAGTATTCCACAGCACAAAACATCTTGAAAGATTTGTCTCGTTGTCCCTACTTTGGCCAGTTGTCAGGTTTTTGCCCCTTGGCTCTAAATTCACCCTGCTTTGCCCTGCCTTGGTTGAAACTGCTCCCAGAAGCATTTCCCCTTTGAAAGCGGACACAAGGTTAGGTCTTGCCAGTAGAGGGCGCTGGAGAGATGCTACAAGTAGAATGTCCCTGACAGGAATCCAATGGGCGGTCTCCCAATCAAGGGCCTTGCAGCATCTCAAGAACCTTCTACATACAGTGAGGCTAAACCACATACACCCTCTTGGAGGAACGCTAAATCTAAGCTTTGGGCTAGGGCCCTCTTACAAGGCTATTCAGCTAGTGTTCTGCTTCTAACTGGAGGGGGCGGGTGCTTCCACTCTATCTGTGACTTTTAGTCCTGTGACTTATTTTTTTTTCTCTTTGCCTTTAAAAAATACGTGTTAATGATTCTTAACACTAACTGCCCCACTGTTCAAATCATTGGCATGGTTTCTGTGTGCTGATCGGGGCCCACTGATCTTAAGTTCATTCTTCGTAGTGAAAAAAGCAGTGGCTGCTCTGGCCATCTGGTACTCGATTCCGAATATTGCAGGTTTTATAACTACTAACGCAGGAAAACTAATGGCCTTAAGTCTCCACTCGGGAGCTCCATGAGCTCAACATGGACTTCCTTCCACAAGAACTGAATTGGAAATGTCCAAATGAGTACACTCACAGACTCTAACCTAGCTGCAGCCAGAGCCTCTTGTGAATGCTGCATCTTTCACATGAGTGTGTCTACATAATAAAGACATGAAGCAAGAAATGTCTCAAAGGATGCAGGGAGAAGATGCTGGAGATCCATGTGGTTTTATTACAGTGCTCGCTCGGCTACACATCAACACTGCCACTCAGTCAGGTGTCCGTCTGTAGAATAAAAACTTCACCATGGACACAGGGATATGGACGTATAGAAGCTCTCCCCAGGACCAGATATACCGAAGTAGATACTGAGGAGTGATCCCTGCCTAATTCTAGCCCACTGGGAACAGAGGTTGCATAGTGTCTATACAGACACATTTATCAGTTAAATCCTGCTCTGCTGTGAATACACTCACCACAATTATTTTAGAGCCTTCTCCAAACAAAATTCATGGTGCCTGTACAACTGCCTTATAATTTCTAGATATTCATAACCACTACTTCCACATTCTCAGTCAGGATCAACGTCAAATCCACGGCCCGGTGTAAACTTGTACTTTCCATTTCCTCCATTAGAATCAGCTGGGAGGTCTGGGCCCCTGCCTGGGTCTTCTCCCACTCCAGTTAAGCCAGAATGCTGGGGGAGGGGACACAGGCATCAGTCAACTCCAAGGTCAACCAGGGGGTCACACTGTGACACGGTTCGGGAATCGTTGATCTAAACAGTTCTAACCTGATCTGCTAGGACTGTATAAAATTTCTTCAAATCTCTATCTTGAAGTAAAAAAAAAATTTTAAAAATCTATGACGTTTTCCTTTTTAATGATGTTCCACAGAAGCAGAGAGAACACGAGAAGGTGATGGGCCAGCCCTTGTCTGGGAACTTAATGAAGGACATACCTGGTTATATCCCATTTAATCTTATTATTTCAATTTCACAGCAGAGAAAATTGAGTCAACCAGATCCAGAGCACTTCTGTGTGTTCAGTAAGTACACTGAGGTGTCACTATCGAATCGAGGTCTAAAGGCTGAAATTTAAAATGTCCAATCCTAGTGTCATCACTCTCTGACCTTCAGGTTTTTATCTCAATTCAAACCTATTCACTCCTTTGGGTTTTAAAATTTGCTGTGGCTAAGTTTAGTGATGTCCAGAAATGTTTTGAAAATGACTAGGAAGGGCCTTTTCTCATTCAGCGACATCAAGTGACAGGCACTCAAAATGTTCTAATCCTGAGAGAAAGCACTGGGTCCTACCTGGGTTCCGATCATTATGCCTAGTGTAAGGAAAGGACCACAAGAGGCATTAGGTCACACCTAGAGAGAAAAAGAAAGTGAGACTGAGAGCATACAGCTAAGATGAAAGATCTTGTGGTCATGATTCTACAGGAAACTCCCTCAACAAGGCAGAGCTTTGTAGAACCCAGGCGCTGCAGAGCAACATAGAGATATGAAGAGTACCGAGTAGGAAAGGTGGCATTTGGGATTGGGGAGCTCAAGGGCAGGACTCAGTTTCACTTAATGGGGAGCATCCTAGAGCAGGTTGTTTCCTGTATAGGTGATTGTAATTGTCCAAGCAGGAAAGCCATGAACCAAGAACAGGGATGGAGAGCTTTAAAATTTGGAAGAAGGAAAGGATCAAATCCAAAGGCTTTTGGTTCTCCTTTACAATTTCTGAAGTCCCAGTTCCCTGGGGTGGGCAGATGACCATGCTGTGGCTTCCGCTGCTCTGCCCACTTCAGGATATTAGGAGATACTAAGCCCCTTTCCAAATCACCTCTTTGCAGAGGTAACTGACCTCTTCTTAATAGCAGATTAAGGTCTTAACCAGGGAAGGCTGCTTGCTGGGTGTCCCAGTTAAGATGCTGACACGTGCCGAAGAACAGGCCTTGAGTCCCTCCTGCCACCGGCCCAGGGCTGAAGCAATAGGTCCGTTTCTTCCCTCTTCCTCTGCTCCAAGCCCACTTGCACTTAAGACTGAAGAACCCCTACCAGCTTCAGTAGCTAACAGAGCTACTGAAAATACACCGTGAAAATAGTATCGGTTGGCCCCTGCACTGTCTCAGCAACCAAGTTGGGGGAGTCTATGTGTGCACATACGTAGCTGTGCACATGCATGTTAAAGGTAGTTTCAGGATGACTTAAGAAGGAATCCTGGTCAACGATATAACCCAGCCGCCAGCTATGGACTTCTGTGTGCCATCTGACATGCCAACTAACATGTCTCGGAAGGTTGCTTGATGGGGTCAGCCAGTAGAAAGCAAAGGACCAGAAACCACTGCCAAGTATCCTTACCCAGCTCCCATTCGGTCTAGTAGGGTATTTGAAGAGTACCCAAGAGGGCTGTCACGTTGCAATACAGAGAGAATTCTCCAGATTCTCCAGCACAGAGTTGGGAAGTGCTGCCTGCCGTGTGTCTGATGTCCATGGGTGGGTGTGTTGGGCTGGGTTGGCCACCACTGTAAAAGGTCCCTATCTACAGATGTGTTTTCTTAGTGTGTACCTTTCACACACATGTGCACCTACAGTTGTTAGTCTGCTCAGTCACTCTCCCTAAAGATGGCACCTTGGACGCTCAGATTATTGTCTCAAGGTAGGCTTCCCGCTAGGAACACAGTATGGACTTGACTCTAATGAGGATGATTCAGGCTGAGGGAGGGGGTACGAGTCACAACCCAGCATTCACCTTGTAAGACAACTTCTACCTTTGAAGGTGGCGTATCCTGCCCTTACTCTGGGCCTTGGTTTATCTATTACAAGAAAGGACTGAGGGACTAGAAGAGCTGACCCTACCCATCACCTGGGTCATTTTCCTCTAAAGCCCCATATTCATGCTTTACTTTTTAACCTTTTCAAGTAATAAGAAGCACTTAAACATGAGCTGTGTGGCCATGGAATGGGAGGCAGAAGGCGGCCACACTGACCACAGCTGACTTGACAGTAACCCAGACAGTGCTGCTGAGCCCTGCTCCTCCTGATTCCTCTCCTCTGAACACATCGTCTCTACCTGTCTCTCCACATTCTGTCTCTCCAGGGAGAACAGATGAAATGCCGTTGTGATGGCTGTGGTGGGCGCCTGGGGAGGAGCTCCAAATGCTTGGCTCTTCTAGTCCAACCTAACAGGGACTGGAAAGGGACAAGTAGGGACAGAAGAGACCTAAGTGGATAGATTGGTAGTGAGGTAGCAGGCTGGGAACACTGACTCGCAAGCTGGCCTGGCATCAAGGTAGAGTAAGACCCGGACCTTTGATGACACATTCCTCTCCAATTCAGGAAGGAATGTGGAAGTCTAATTTCCATGGACGACAAGATCCCAATGGTCCATGTGGACCAGAAGCATAACATGTGACAATACCTCACAGCTTGAGCCCCATTACCTGAAGCCAGTGAGGGAATCTAGCAATCCCACCACCAACATTACCAGGAGCATGCCCAGAAGATATCATACTGCTTGCAGAAGATAGGCAGGATAGTAGGGGTCTGGAAACCCTACAAACCACAAAACAGCAAACTACAGATGTTTAGGCTAAGGGGATGCCTTAAAGCAATGGTTCTCAAGCTTCTTAATGCTCCAACCCTTTTAATACCACTCCTCATGTTGTAGTGACCCCCAACCATAAAATAATTTCGTTGCTACTTCATAATGTAATTTCGCTATTGTTATGAATTGTAAATATCTGATACTCAGGATATCTGATATCTGATATCCCCCCCCCCCGAAAGGGGTCATTCATGATCCACAGGCTGAGAACTGATGTCTTAAAGGAAACTGGTTTTCAAGTGTGTGAGAGGAAGCAGAGAGAGAGGAGAAAGACTCTAGCTTTTTTAATTCTTCAGAGGAAATGATTAGAGATGGCATGTCAGGATTTGAGTAACAGGAATGCCACAAGAGTTTCGGCAGCCAGACCTCGCAGGAGGAGGGGGCAGTGGAAACTCCTGGTTCAAAAGCAGGCTTCAAGTCCTCATTTTGGTAACCAAATGACTTCCACAAAACCTCCTAACATCACATGTGGCTGCATAGTGCCCAGCAGTCGAAGGCACCTAATAAGTCTGCAGAATAGGAATAAACCCAGGACCTTCCAATTCCTGTATTGAAAACTACTAACTGCTTCGGTTCTGTAGATGTTCCTGCTCTGGACCGAGACCTGGGTGCCTCCCTGCCTTGTCAAGAAACACAGCCACAAACCTCTACATTGGAAAAGCCTTTCGATCTCTCAACACAATTCCAACCCAGGGCAGTTATCTTCTGTGAAGCTTCCTCCAAAGAGGAGTTCATAGAAGAAGGAAAGGAACAACACTAATGGTGTCTGGTCTACTCATCTGCAGAGGACTGAATATTCTTAACAAATGGGAGGAGTAAGGGTAGCAGCATCCCTCTCCCAAAGCAGGTGGACACACTGTGTCTATCAGCGATGCCCCACCCGTCCCTGCGGGTCTCAGAGCAGTCAGTGGTATCTAAACCCCCACCAAGAACAGAAATGGCCCTGTGCAGCTTCCTGGAAGTCTTATAAAATATGTTCACGTGGGAGGGAAGAGAGGCTAAGCAAACTCTGCCCACTGCTGGGTCTCTGCATGCTGACATTTGTAATCAGGATGGAAAATATCCATGAGACATGCTCTGGAGGACTGGCTTGTTTTCTTCTGAATAACTTTCTTCTTGACTCACCAAACCCCTGAAATCAAGATCTATAAAACGCAGTTGGAGTATGCCTTGTGCAAAATGTTTGAAGGCTGTTGCTGTGCCTCCTCAGAGCGCTTCACACACACACACACACACACACACACACACACACACACACACACACACACACACACATGGCCCTAGGTAACATCCCCAGTCCTGACAAAAAGGAAAAACAAAAACAAAAACTCTCCGGGACAGAATCGGTTTTCACTTCAAGTTTCTGTCCATTTTGAAATGTTTTTGTGAGTGGGTATTTAGATAGCAGGACCCAAGTCTAAATACACAGTTCTTTTTTTATTTCCTTTAAATGAATGCATATAGCTTACCGTTAACCTGACATAATTTTCTTCATACACCTGTACATGTAATCCATCACATGAAGTCAGGTATGCCATTTTTCACCAATGTCGTCACGTCAATGCCCAAAGTTTTAAACTGGGGTTTCAGATTGTGGATTCTCAGTCCACACTCCCCGACTACACAAACAGCATTAGATTTCTTATCTGAGCAATGACCTTGTCCTAGTCCTGAGAAAACACAAAGCAAAACCGAACAAGTCTAGGCTAAGTCTGTGTCTCCAAACTCCTCCTCTGGCTCGCATGTCCGTAAGCGTCGGCACAGATGTAACTACTGAGTAATTGATGTAAAATAAAATTATAGAGAACAGGATAAAAAAGAAGCCTTGAGCTAGGTGCCAAGTGTGGGGGAAATCTGACAAGGCTCGTGTTCAGAAAAGTAATGGTTGGGCAAAACCAAGAAGCTGTAACAGAAATAGCTATAATGGGTATATGGAAGAGAAAGCACCACTCGGGATCTACAGTGGCCCTGCAGAGTCAAGTCTCATATGTAGCCTCAGTTATGAGCTACTTCTCCTCAGGGCACCCCCACTTCCCTCTCAGACACCCACCCCTGGACCATGCTGCTTATCTGGGCTTAGGAAGGCTGTGTAGAGGGTTAAATCTAACTCTGGGGACTGAGCTGGGTGTGGATAGTAATTATAATACCTTGTATTTATGTCTAGCTATTTCTGGCCTGTAGCTTGTTTTCTCTTCCTTCAGTTCCCTCCAAAGAGGTCAGACAGTGTTATAGATGTGGTTCTCGAGGCCTTCCTGGGACAACCTTTCCAATGCTGCTAGCAATGCCCAGAGGTGGGCATCCCGGAGGGATTTCTCTCACCCAAGAGTCTGGGAGGCCAAATGGTAGGCCCACACTCCAGAGAACAAGCCACACTGACTGAATGGGGGCTGATTGACTCAACAAGAGAATTACCAAAGCAAGGAATGCTTCCCTATCTAAAGCCTGCTTAGCCACAGGAAGGTTATTCAAATGGTGATCTCAAGATGCATGCAATACTCTGTACCCAGGTGCCAACCCTGACGAACGCCATCCATATCACATAAATATCAACTTCATCCCCATTTTACGGTTGAAAAACAGAGGCAGAGATTGACTGAGAAACAGTGCAATCAGGAGTCGAAACCCTGGGGACTGTTTTCAGGGTACCCATTCATAACCAGCACCCTGGCTCAGATTTAGGGGCCTGAATGCCTTAGGTCTCCACGTGGTTCCCATACCTAGCCAGGTCAGTCATCGGCAAGCTTTGCTTTGCCTAGTGATACTCAGATTCTGGGGGCCCAGGAGTTCTAGAACTACAGCCCAGCACCTGTAGTTTAACAAGCTTCTCGGGTGTTCAGCACAGGTGGCGCTCGAGAGACACCTGGAGAAAAGCCACTTGTATTCTTCACCAACCCCACTACCTGGGGCAAATAAACAGCACACTGGGGACAAGCTGGAGTCTAGAGAGCCTTATTTCCCTCCTAGGAACAACCACCCTCGCGAGGGAAGCCGGTGGCAGGCTCTGCTGAAGACAAGGCTGTCTTAGAAGGCACGGGTCGGGCGGGACAGGGGAGGGTGTGTGTGACCCAAGACAGCTCACCGTCTTTCCACACTTGACATGCTGCACAGCAGAGGGGAACATGCAGATGAAAATGGGAAAAGAAAGAGACTAGGCAGTCTGGGCCCGTCTCTCAGCACCAGAACAATGGCCTCTTCAAATCCCTGGCATCTGAACTGGCCATCAGCCACCAGGAAAGAAAAAAAGAGCCTGCTGTCGCTTTAAGAACGCCCTCTCTCCACAAAGGTCAGAGATGCCAGCTCAGGCGCCCAGAGGCTGCCTCCCAGACCACTCTGGGCCCTGTGTTCTGCTCCCCCTCCCTGATGATTAATGGGGCAGTGGTTATCATCTCAAGGCAGAGACCACCTGGGTGGCCGCTTCCACCCAGGCATGGGGCAGCGACAGAGCAGGAGCCCAGGAGCTCATGTGTGTCTCAAAATCCTTCCTCCAAGAAGAGAAAGAGCACTGTTGCTGGGAGGAGAGGGTAGTGCCCCGAAAGAAAACTGGCCAGAGCATGAACGCTCCAAGAGAAACAAAATTACCATCAGAAGAGCAAAGGGTGGCTGATGATAGATCCAGAAGTCACAGAGGAGAGGGGGAAGAGTAGAAAAGAGGTCATTGGGAGTGAAGAGTGGTTGTCGGCCTCTGCAGCGCATGCACAGGAGTCTTTAGGACAAGGGCCTTTATCCCACATAGACAGTTCAAGCCCCGCCATGTTATATGACTTTAGATGCCTTTCTTGATTCCCCATAAGGCTTGAGTTCTCTATAATTAATATGGGCACACAGGGAGCAAAAAGAAAATATCAGAAACTAATATAATTCTGGCACTAATATTGTTAGGGCAGTTTAGATGGTCAGAGTATGTCTTCAGGAGGCCTATTCCCACACCATCATCCCACAAATAAGTCCCAAAAGAAAAGGGGGCCTTCATTAAGAAAACTGTATGGCCCGATACAAGCCATGATTTTCATGTTAAAACAGCTAGCTCAGAATCAGCCATCCATTGTCTATACTTGCAAGTATTTTCTGTAAAAGAATAGATAAATATTTCAGGCTTTGAAGACTATACAAACTCTGTCATAATTAATATACTCCATTGTTATGGGGGGAGCATAGGAAACACCTAAATGAGAGATGTGGCCGTGTCGCAGTATAAATTTATTAAACAGACATCAAGCTGAAGATGTCTGATTCCTGAGAGAAAAGATGACATTGACAGGGGAAATGATGGGAGATTGGACCGAAGATAGGAAGGCAATGCCTATTGTTTGCTCTTCTACCTTGGGACCAGTATTTTAACTGCGAGCCAATTAGCTGATGGTCAAGCCAAGTTATTGGCAATACCAATCGACTGCAAAGACTTCTTTCAGTCTGAGAGCTTGTCTTACTATACAGCCACACTGGTCTTGAATTTCTCATCATCCTGCCTCAGGCTCCAAAGAGATGACAAGTGGCTACCACCACACCAAGGTTTCAGTGATTTCTCTCTGCTGGCTTCTTCAGCAATTATGTTCAGCATTTGTACATGCTCTCTCTGCTGTAACACCCTCCCATCCATCCATCCATCCATTCATCCATCCATCCATCCATCCATCCATCCATCTACCTCAAAGGACTCATTACTGCCCGTTGCGACATTGAGATTTCTCAAAAATCAGAGAGAACTCCTTCAGCTGACTTAAGGGTTGAAAGAGCACCTCTCAAGATGTCTTCCTCAACATTCTTCATAGCGGAGTATCCATCTCCTAGCTAGATGCCCACATCCCAACAGATTGGACCCAGCCAATCTACTCTTCAGTAGAGAATCCATGCACATTGATAATTCATTGACGCATTCTAGTAAGGATGCCTACAAGGCTCCAGTTAAATCTTAGAAAACGACCATTTCACTTCCACCATGAGTAGAGTTAGAAAGTTGGCAGAGGGGCAGCAATGAATGGAACCTTTTTTTTTTTTTTTTTTGGCCTTTCTCGTGGTTATTATTTCTAGCTCCCAGGTGGTTTCCCACCCAGGAGCTCACACACTGAAAATGACTTTCTTAACTGTACAAACAACTTTTATATCTAAAGCAAATAAGACAGAAAAGAAAGTGAAAAAAAACATCAATTTTCAAAACTTTTAAAACTTGGCTCACATTATTCTTTCCACACAGAATGACCACAAGCTATGAATCCACCCTTCATAACCCAGCTCTGCTTCAAGATCTGCTTTAACTCTTCTTGCCTAAGGAGAATTCCCTGACAAAAATTCCCCTGCCCAATTTAATTCTCTAGCATCCTTTGGAATTCTCCAGTACAGTTCACTTCCACTAACGTCCCTTATACATGCTCTAGGAATACCTATTCGCTGGGTCCTAGTCCCGAGCCTGCTGCCTTCTCAGAATCCGTAGCTGCATTTTCCTTCTTCCATTTCCCCAAGGATCCTAAGATAGGTGAGCACTCTCCATAGGCTTTACATGAAAAAGACTGCTTTGCTCGAAGAGCTGCTGCTCTCTCCCGGTATCTGACCTCCCAGCACTGTTCCTGCTTCCACTCATTAGCTTATCCACTCTCTCAAACCTGTATGGAATTCTTGGGTGCTACATCCAACTCCCTGAGACTGGCATTACTAGACAGCTCATCCACAGGGAAAAAGAGAACTTCAAAAAGGATGATGGATAGTAGACTAGGAGCAGCTGATGCAAAGTGGTGGGCCTTAACACTTTGTAAAGGAGTAGTTCATACCCAATCAGATAGCCTGTGCTAGAGGGAAAAAAAATGCATGACTGTCACGGACCCTTCTCACCACATAACTAAAGATTGTCCCTTGTCCATATAAACTACATGATTCCAAATGTCAGCTGAGTTTCATGATGGTATGTATTATTTTATATCAAAGCAGGATGAAACATGCCTTTAATTCTAGTAATTGCCAGATGAAGACAGGAGGATAGGGGGAATCAAAGTAACCAAGGCTGTGCAGCAAGTTCAAGGCCAGGCCCTGCGTTAAAATAACACCATGCCTCTTCCTCTGCACAAGACTAATGTACTCATTTATTTTTAATTGCATGTATATATCTAATTACACGTGCGTGCGTGCGTGCGTGCGTGCGTGCGTGCGTGCGTGCGTGTGTGCGTGTATAAGTTTGCACACACCACAACACACATGTGGAGGTGAGAGACCAACTTGCAGCAATGGCCTTTACCCACTAAGCCGTCTCGTTGGCCCGGATGTATTCATTTACAAGTTAAATCACAGGCGGCAGTAGAGGAGGCATAGGCAGCTATACTCAAGGTTGAGGGAAAACTTTCTGTGAATACTTCCAAACATAGAAACCACAAAGAGAAGACTGGTGGATGCGGTCCCATTAAAGCAAAATTGCAGCCTATCAAAAGCTACCTGAAGTTTAAGCACAGGAGACACTGCAGAAGTCCTAGCAGCCTGTCTGCGTAAGCGTTGATGCCTATAGTGGTGAAGAGGGCAGATAGCAATGAGAGGACAGACGCACCAGCAGAAAAGCTGGCCGAGGACCAAGCAGGTAGTTCACAGAAGAATCCTGAGTCAGAAGAACGGAAACTGAAACCACGTCACTAAAGATCGGAGAACTGCAAATCCATGCAACTCGGAGACACCAGTTTTGAAAAACCAGGCTGGCAAGGGCTGTAAAGAATGCCAACACCAAGTGGGCATTCTCATCAGCTGCAGGCAGCTATCGAAGTTAGAACGACCTTTCAGTAGCAACGTGGATTCTGAATGAGAGACTTGGACCCAGAAATTTGGCTTCTAGATTTTTATCTGAAGAATATTAGTCATGACATTATTTTAAAGCTGAAAAGTTAAAATAACCGAAGTGTTAAATAAAAAATGGATCAGACGACAGCGATACATGCTTGTAATGCTCTCAACACAAGTGACTGTCACCAGGTCTGAAGGTCCATGCTTATGTATCTGAACACTAGAAAGGCTGAGGCAAGAGGATTGCAAGTTTCATACCAGCCTTAGTGACAGAGGGCAACCCTGTCTATGACATACATAACATTTGAATGTTTAATTAATTTTAAAAAAATTGCAAGGGGCTGGGGAGATGGCTTAATGGGTAAGACCACTTGTATACAAGTTTGAGGACCTGAGTTCAAATCCCCAGAATCCATGTAAAAACCGGGAATGATTACATACACCTGTAACCCCAGGGCTCTGGCAGGTGGTACAGGGGACCCAGAGGCAGAGGATCTCTGGGACTTGCTAGCCACTAATGTAGCTGCAGGTTCAGTGAGAGGTGCTTTCTCTCCTGTTCTCAAAGAAATAAGGTAGAGAGTAACAGAATAAGGTACCAGATGTCTGCCTTTACCTCTGCATGTATGTGCACGCACACATACACACAAATCAGTACTTAGCATTTAGAAAAAGAATATACTGCTAGTTATATTGAATGAATTATAAATACATCTGTCTGGCTATAATAGACATATAATAGTTTCAAGAATATTAGCCTAACTGATTATCTCTGAGGAATGAAATTATGATGGATAGCTCTTTCTTTCAACTCTTTATATTTTCTAATTTTTCAACCATGCCAACGGAAAGAAAATTGTGTGACAAAAAAGTCTGACTACTGATACGTTTTCCTCAAACATTCATTTAATTCTGGTTTTCAAAAAACAACTCTGAAAGAAGATAGTAAAGAAGACAAGAACAAGGATAACAAAATGATGGGCTTCCCAGCAATGTGCTCAGAGAATGGGAGAAGGTTAACTCCTACTGGAGGTGAGGGTAAACAGGAATGATCCTTTTCAAGCATGTGGTAATGAAGCTAAGTCTGAATGGCGACGATGATCTGCACAGGCAGAGGCAGAGAACAAAATCAAAGATTTCCATGATAAAAAAACATGGCATCCAGCATACTCTGGGAACACCGTGTGCCAGGCTGAGATAGAGGCTTATGGCAGGCTGGAATGGGTAATGAGTCAGGATAGATAGTAAGGACACAGCCGGACTGGAGATCAGACATACAGCAAGGCGTCTCTGTGCTTTCCAGAGAATAGACAGGAAAGCCTCTATGACTCCATTCAGATTGAAGTCCAGAATGGGGGAACCTCGAGAGGCAGAAAGGGTTGCCCACACTGGGTGGGGTAGGGAAGGTGATGGAGATGGTAGCTGAGGGCACAGGGTTTCTTCTAGAGATGATGAAATGTTCTGAAGTTGGATGTAGTGAAGGCTACAAATATTTGTGACCACTGAAAGCCACTGACTTGTGCACTTTGAACGAATTTTATAGCAAGTGAATCGCATCACAGTAAAGTGGTTTTTTTTAAAAGACATCAATTGTGTGGCTGTTGTAACACACCAAGCCAGATACTAAGGAGATTATAAAATAAAGACAATGGGGCTGGTGACCCAGGACGTAAGTGTTTGGGAAAGGATCACTTATCTGGCATGTCCACAGCCTGGCTTGTACACCCAATACTACCCACCCTCCAACACGAGACTTGAAGTTTAAAAAAAAAAAAAAAAGACAATGGCAAAGGTCATGAAAATGGGGGGAACAGTGGACCCAGAAATGCTACAAAGAAAAAAGCAACCATATGGAGTGAGGAAGGACAAATAAAGACTGGTGGGGGAGTTTCCAGTATAAATGACTGGGAGAAGCCAAGCATGGCGACACATGCCTGATCATCCCAGCATCCCGAGCCTGAGGCAAGACTACAGAATGGGACCGTGTCACAACAACAACAGCAGGAATGACTGGGGGACGATGTGAAGGATTTGGGCAGGAGACTAGCATTCAGTTCCCATGCAGGGACGTCAAGAAGGAGCAGAGAGCAGTGTGCGGCGTTAATTTAGAATCCGTTTCCTGACAACGACGGCGAGGGGTGTCTAGTGACTGGTGCCAAAAACAGTTAGGCGCTGCCTTTGGGGCTCCCGATCAGCCCGAAGTGGTTCTACCTTATGCCTAGGAATATACTCAGGAGAGCTAGTCAGAAGAAGACAGTGGAAGGTAAGAAAAGGCAGCCCCCAGCCGGGCAGTGGTGGCACACGCCTTTAATCCCAGCACTCGGGAGGCAGAGCCAGGCAGATCTCTGTGAGTTCGAGGCCAGCCTGGTCTCCAAAGTGAGTTCCAGGAAAGGCGCAAAGCTACACAGAGAAACCCTGTCTCAAAAAAAAAAAAAAAAAAAAAAAAAAAGGAAAAGGAAAAGAAAAAAGAAAAGGCAGCCCCCGGCTACACAGTCTTCTCCCAGCATTTACAGAGCTTGTGCTTAACCACTACCAGTACACGTTCATCAGGAGGGGTGCTATCATTACTGCCACAAACGTCTTGGGTTAGCCTAAGACTCCTTGCTAGCAAGGGGCCTGTGGTTGGCTCCTCTTACCAATGGGCCTCCTCGGAATGCTATTTTATTTATATCAAAGAAAGCAAGAACATGAAATAGAAGCCTGCCAGAAGTGAATTTGGAAGTTTAAAAGCAATCTTTTGGTCACACTAGAGTTAACAGATGTAAAATAAATGCAGAAGGGAGGGGGCAGGGGGATTGCTCTGCAAAGCAAATCACCTTCAAAAGCCAAATGGTCACTTCCCATCTTTGCATATTTCATGTCTGTCAAATTAAGACTCTGAAGAACAAAGGAGTTTTGCATGCCACGTCCTGATGGCCCCTACCCCCATGTAAAAAACTATGACCATCAGGAAGGATAAAAGTTGAGGTCGCTGTAGGGAAGCTATTATGAAACGAAGAGGCTCCCAGTCTCTGGAGAAAGGGTCCAAAAAAAGATCTGAACTAAAAGATTGAATCTACGTGTACTACTGCAGAGGAAGCATCCAATCCCTCCAGTGGGATTTTCCTGTCTAATACTGCCTGAAAAGGGGGTCTGGTTCTGGTTCCTCTGCAAGCACCTTCTCCCCATTCCCACCCAGGGCAGAGACCAGTTTTTACTAATGAGTTTTATTCCTAAAGCTAAGCTCCACGGATGCTCGAGAATTCAGCTGAGTGAAGGAATGAGTAGTTGACCTAAAGCAGAACATAGTGAGAACAGTAGGAGCACTCCACTCTGAGGCTCATTAGCCCAAAGGGGGCTCAAAAGAAGTCAGTTCTGTGGGTGTCATGGTGCCTATCATCTTAGGGATGAGGAGGACTCTTGCTAAGGTCACAACTCTTTCTCATGATTAGACACGCCAGAGCAAGCTCCAGCCTCCAGTGAGGTGCTCAAGTGACCATGCCCATGTGAGACAAGACAGAAAAAAGTTCCAGCAACAGGACCAAAACAGAGCTGGAAAGGTGGCTCACTTGAAAGAAGGATAAAGCTGACTGTGAGTGACCTTGTGTCCTAAGAAGGCGAAGGCAAGGGAGATAAGGATGACAGTTCTCCAGCTTAGAATGGGGTGGAAGGCAAGGACTGTGACCACATTCTCCAAACAACGTCAAACATAGGACAGTATCCTAAGAGCCTTCACAGAGTAGCTGTGAGTGTCTGGCGTTGTCCTCTGTGTGTTCCATGAACTGTCATGTCTCATTTAAAACAGACCATACTTACGGCAGCCCTCTGAGGCAAATGTGGCTGTTACTATTTTTTTACATGAGCAAATCAAGAATTGGGGACAGTAAGGGACTTTTCATAATCATACAACTGGTGAAGAAATGAGCCATTTGCATATTTCCCTAGAGGTCCGGGGCACAGCTTAGGAAGGGAACCCTACCTTAATGAAGCAGTCTCTTAGGACAGCATTACAACTACGTGCAAGCTGAAGTATTATCACCCACCTCCTGTAGATAAGAGACAAGACCATATCTGGAACCCAGTGAATGTGCAGTCCTGAACACATCGGCATTCTCTGAGGCTTGCACTCTGGGGCCTTTGAAGGTTGTCATCGGTCTAAAAGAATAACTTCCCACATACTATTCTAAGGTTTAACTGGACCTGGTTAACAGAGAAATATGATGGTCTTCTCTAAGAACTGTAGATATATTAGGTACAATCTTCTATGTTTGAGCTCTTTCATCTTAAAAAAAAATTTTGTCTTGTTTGTGTGTGTGTGTGTCTGTGTCTGTGTGTGTGTACATGCTATAGTTTGTGTGCAGAGGTCAGAGGGCACTTTGCAGGAGTTGGTTCTCTCCTTTTAGCATGTAGGATCCAAGGATCAAACTCGAAACTTCATGCTTGTCAGTAAGCATCCTTATGGGCTGACCGCCTCACCAGCCCTCACCTCTGTTTTAAAAACCTCCTAGCCTAGCCTTGAAGGGACAGCTACTAAGTCAGAGGTGAGTAGGATCCGGGCTTCCTGCGGATACTTCAACATACTGGAGACGCTACAACTATTGCATCCACGGGTGAAGAAATCCCCAACACCCACGAGGGTGTGGCCCCAGCCGCATTCCTTAACTCAGGTGAAGTTGAAAGCTCCAGATTTGGCCAGGTCCACACAGTGTCAGAGAGGAGGTGCTGTCAAGAGTTCACACCCTGGGTGGAGCTCAGCTTTGTTAACCTTTTCTCTTACTCCGTCACTCACCATGTGGATCTCAGACCATGATACGGGGCAAATTAAATATCACCCTTCTAACGGGGTTATGGAGAGGGAGAGAGAGAGAGAGAGAGAGAAAAGGCATGCTCTGAGAACTGAAAGCCGGTCCTTCGGAGCTGACCCCCACATGCACACATGTCCAGTCCCCTTCTCAGCCCTGTTACTTTTTCAAAGCTCTTTTTCACAGATGCTACCAACATTACAAGCATCAAGCTCTTGCCTCAAGCATCATACCCACTGAAATGGAAAGCGCATATGGGTGCTTCTTGGTCATCCTGAGCCTGTGGGTGCTCTCCTGCTGAGCGCAGCAGGCCCTGGGCGCTCTGGATATCTTCTGAGATATCTCTTCCTGAACCTTGCTTTGTCACGTAAATGCCTACCCCAGTGCCTGCAAGCATCCCTTGGTTCTATGGGGCTGCTCATCTCTCCCTTCCAGGAGGCACTTGTTCTGGTTTCGCTGGCTGTTCTTGCTTTTTTGTTTTTTTCCTACCTCAGAGGTTTGCTGGTCTCTTGAAATGTCCATGGCCTTCATTCTTCAAGAACCAGCCAACGTGCCGTCTGCCCCATGCACCCCTCCTCAATCCTGACGGTTGTTATTATACCCCTTTCTGCTCTATCCCATCGTTGGCAACATAATTCACATCATCAAACACTGTCCTCGTAAATCACTCCACAGCATTTCTCAGTTTTCTCTCAGAGGCAAATGCCTGCCCTCCAATGGCTTTGCTCTGCCCTCCAATGGCTCAGGCCAGGTGAGGCAACACCAAGGAGTTCTGGGCCAGCCTGGTGTATATATTTTTCGAGACCCTATCAGTTAAAACAAAACAGAACAAAAGAAAAAGAGAAGAGCCTGGATTCTAGGCCAGACTGCTTACCTCAAGGAATTTTAGGCCCTATGATCTTGAGCAGAAGATTAAGAGTTCAAAGCAAGGTTGAGAATGCAAAGCTAGCAACCTAGAAAGACCAGAAAGATGTGGCAAGGCCCTGTCTCAAAATATAAAGTAAAACAAATAAGTCATGCAGCAAATTTTCAAGTATTACCTATTGTTGTTATTGTCCTTATTGTCACTGCTACAAGTATAAAGCCTCTATACTCCTAACTAGAAAGAATCCAGCAGAAACATAGCACTGTGCTGGCTCTTGAAAACTATTTTTACCTAATCTTGGAGCAGCAACCTTTTTATAACACAGGGCCAGGTTTGCAGGACACAGGTTTCTGTCAATATTCTGTGTTAGAGTATACAAGTAGCCATGGACAGTCTTTGAGCAAATGGTTGTGTCATGGCCTCATAAAAGTGAATGAAATGTTATCTGATTTTTTTACATGCCATTTTGCCCTTCTTGGATTTCTTGCATCATTTTTAAATGCACAGAAATCTGGAAGGAAGGAAGGAAGGAAGGAAGGAAGGAAGGAAGGAAGGAAGGAAGGAAGGAAGAAAGAAAGAAAGAAAGAAAGAAAGAAAGAAAACTAATAAGAAAGCTGTGAACATCACTCAGTGGTCCAGTGCTTCTCCAGCATTTGTGAGTCTTTGGTTCAATCCCTAGTATCATAAAGCAACAAAATGAAAAAATTACTAGAGCATGAATGTGTCAAAGAATAAATAAAGTATTTTTGAAAGCAAAAACCACATGCCCTGGGACAATCTTGGCTTGCAAACTATATAAAAAAAAAAATGGGCTGCAAACTGAATGTACCCTGGGTAGATCATGTCTAGGGTCACACAAGCTATCCTCCATCCAACATCTCACTGTATGGCGCTCATTCCCAGAGAAATCAGTTACGGTAGGCACTCAACTGCTTTGCCCTGCAGTCAGCCAGGCTCACGTGACTGGCTCTGGCCATTGTGTGACAGGTGCAGTGGGGAGGAGAGAAGACCCAAGCTGTCCCTCCTTGCCATGGTGACCATGGAGGAGATACCGTGAGAGTCAACAGCCTGTATTGCCAAACCACCGCACAGGGCAGTTCCCTGGGAGAGCTGTCCCAGAACCTGAGGGACTTGGAGTGATCATAAAATGTATTTAGGAGCCAGCCGTGAAATAACTGATGGTGGTTGTCATGGCCAAACCTGCTCTCCTCTGTTTAACACAATGTTCTCTGCAAGCATAAGCCATAGAACAGTGTTGAGATTGGATCACCGGGGCTGGGACTTGGCTGGGTGGGTGAAATACTTGCGTCATGAGCAGGAGGACCTGAACTCTAGAACCTACCTGGTGAGAAATGGGCACAGCTGCCTATAATTCCAGCTCTGAGAAGCCAGACATAGGTAGATCCTGGAGTTGCTGGCCAGTCAGTCCAGCTCAAACCGTGAGATTCAGTTTCTGTGAGAGGCCCTTTCTCACAGGAAGGTGGAAGAGCTACTGAGGAAAGGCCTGATGTTGACCTCTGGCCTCCATATGTTACTACATGGGTGAGCTCACCAGCATACAAATGTGTAACCCACACATACATACACCACACACACACACATTAGAGGTGTGGGGGGGTGATAGACAGATAAGAATGAATAAACAGGGCTTGAAGGACGACTCAGCAGTTAAAGGGGTTTGCTGGTCTAACCTGACTTCAATCCCCAGAATACACACAGTGGAAGCAGAGAACTGAGAGAATACAGCTGACCTCCATGTGCACACATAAATAAATGAATATAATAAAAAAAAAATTCTAAATGAGTGCAAAGTCACCTAGCATTACCTGGCTTCGTTTACAAGGTCACTTAAGGAAAAATGCCCAGCCTTATGGACAATCCAATGAGACCAGAGGTATTTTGTCTTCAAGTTCCTTCACCAAAAACACAGAATCATCTTTTCTAGACATAATCTTATAGTAACCAGAGAAAAGGTTCCAAGCCAAGAGCTTTGATAACTTGGGCATCTAATTTGTCTCACCCTTACGTTTACACCATAAGACAGCAAATGTCTTCTTCTAAAAAGAATGATGGTGGTCACAACGACACAGAAAAGCAAGGAACGTCCATTGCCGGCCCACTGTAGAAGCCTGAGTGACATGTGTGAAGAGTATGTCATCTTAAGAAATCTACAGCATCAGATTGGCTCATCACCCTGGGCTGTCTGGCTCCCGAGAGACTTTAATCTTAGACGATCAGCATGCAGGACTCTGAAATGAATGTGGAAACTTAACTCTATACCATGAGTGATAAAATAAATCTCAGTGTTCATGGAGGGCATACCTGCGGTGCGGCGTTTGTAAATGAATATTTAATATTCTCAAATGAACGTTTCTCTTTCACTATCCCCTGCTGGCTAAAGATGCACTCCAACCGTCTACAGCACATGCTACCACGCTATAAGGACTGTGGCCTTTTTCTAGACCATTAGTAAAAAGAAAAGCTGAGAGATAACTCATCTACCCAGGACTGGCATTTAATCCCACTTTCAAAAATACCACCACCCAAGGTAAACAGAAGGCCCCTACCCAGGCCCACGGCAGGCTAACAGGTAGCGACAAGATTGCCATATGTGAGTCCTCTCTCAGGCCACTGAGAGACCGCAGCCTTCTGTTCCCTCCCTTCAGGGAGGCCTCTTCAGGAAGCTGTGAGGTCAGGCTCTACAGGGGGTGTGTAGTGGCCTCCTGGGCTCCCCCATGTTCACAGCACAACTCTCTCAGGAAGAACCTCAGAAGACAGAGTGTGGTCTAGACAAGAGATGGGGAAGGAACAGGGCATCCTTCATGAACAGATCTGAAAGAAGAAGAAAACAATGGACAATTGACCTTCGGCGTCAATAAAACATGGCTGGCCCTTAACGTCAGGAAAATGAGGACAAAAGCCAGTCAGCTGACTATCCAGTCACCTGGGAAGGAGATGAGAGAGCAGGATGGGGAGGCACTCTCAATCCTGAAGCGGGAGTGGGAACGCAGCATGGAAGCTCCCCTGTCTCCACACCTGTGAAGTAGGCACCTCGGTTCGCCATTTGTCCGGGGTTTGAGACTTACTATCTGCCTATCTAACAGCACCTAGAGAAGGCTGAGCTCTCACCACAGAAGGGCTTGCCTGTCGTGTCAGATCATGGCTGCTCCCTTCACTCTGGTTTCTGTAATCTTTTCCCATCATCAGCTTCTCCCCCGTACTGACTTTCCTGAAGGTCTATGGCAGCCTCGGGCTCTGTGTCGCCTGTACCACCAACCAAACCCAGCAGATGTGAAGAGCAGGAAAAGGAGCAGAGGGAATCCAGACAGATGTTGCACAGTCTGCCAGGGCCTGTGTGGGGGGGACAGCAATCTGGAGGGAGTGGCCTCACAACAGCAAACTCCGTTCTGAGGCTCTGAGGGAATTGGAGATAACTTGACATCACAAAAAGAGTGAGTGGGGGAGAGCAGCCATGTGGAGACAAAGGAACATCGCCTTCCAAAGTAAAAATGTGACATTTCCCTCCCGGACTTGCTCACCACACTTCCTTCCAGCTTCTCCGACTGCAGCCCTTACTGTACTCAGAGATTTACCAGCAGATGGGATGACCGCAACAACTCTTGAGGTGGACTTAATTAAGTTCCTCCCTGATAAAGGAGAAAGAAGGTGGGGGATTTCTCTCATAAGGCAGCTCCTGGCCAGTCACACACATCTGCAGCCTGTGACCTAGAGCATCCCCTATAAGGTTGAAACTCTGCGCGCTATGGCGAAGTTGTGGTGTAAAGCAAAACTTGATTTAACTAACCGCTCAGATCCAAGAGTCCTCATTTGTCTCCTAACCCTAAGAACACGCTCACTCTGTTGCTCCATCAGCTGAAACCAGTTTCTAGAGGTGTTCACTGCACTTGCCTGGCCTTTGGCACTGACTAGCTTGTGCCCCGTATAGAGGGAAGGGGGGGCTCAGTCTGCCTGGGAGAGAGGTCTAGTCTCTAGAAAGCTAATGTAACACATGACCTTTTACACATTTTAAACTCCCACATTCCCAGGCAAAGGGCTACAAAATAATGAAAGCTTGATCAACATTTGTAAAATGAAGGGATGGATGAGTATACAGACTTACAGACCCTGAACCTTGTCTGGGGAAATGTTGGTGCAACATAGATACATCTTGCTTTTATTATGATTTTCCTGGTTATGAGGGGCTGGGGAAATGGTGCAGTGGGTAAAGTCCTTGCCATAAAAGCCTAAGGACCTGAGTCTGGATCCCCAGCATCCATGTCAAAGGTTGGAAGTAGTCCTCACACATACGTAGGTCCAGTGTAGCAGAGCAAAGACAGAAATCCCCTGGAGGTCACTGGCCAGGCAGCCTAACCCAAATTTCAGCTCCAGATTCAGTAAAGAGACCTGCTCTCAAAGAATAAGGTAGAAAGCATTTGAGGAAGGCACCAAGATGCTGACCCAAATTTGGCCTCCACAGGCACATACAGAGCATACAGACATATACACAGACATACACACAAGCACATGCTTGAACTCATGTGCATATAACAGTGAAGTAAGCCAGACTGCACCCTTTCATGGACTAGCTGTATAAATTTAACCTAAACAGTTTATGACTCTAGGCCTCAGTTTTCCCAGCTCCATCGCAGAATAGACATATCGTCAACACAGAACAGATACTTCATTGGGATATAGTGAGAATCAAATGAGATGACTTTTCTACAATTTTCAAAGTCTAGTTAAGGGATCTAACGGGACATCAGAGCAGGGAAAGGGGCAGTATACAATATTGTCTCACACACAGAGAAAGTGATGTGCAAGAGTAACCAAGAACAGGTGGAATGCTGCAATATGGCCCCGCAGCAAACCCAAAGCCTGACTTCTTTGCGTGTGCCTTAGCCTCTGCCTCAGTTCCACAGTCTGTAAAACGAGGGGCCATAATTGTAGAACTGCATGGCTCATGCTGATACATGCAAAGTACTTAATGTAGCTTGACACAAAGTAAATCTCAAAAAGGGGTAGACCGCTACCTGCTTTTACTGTGAACACAAGTACCACCATTTTTATGCCGCCTCTACATAGGAGGCATCCTAGAAGTGTTCCTAGAGATGATTTCAAACATTAGAAAGCTTACTAACCCCATCCTTTCCCATATGCAGTATCACCCAGGATAAGATAGCCAACATCATCTCACTTCTTGGGAGTCGAGCACACCTTCTGTGGAATGCCAAAGGAAGCCGGCCACTTGGCACACAATACAGCCACAACACAACCGCAAAGAGGGGACACAGCAGGCTAGAGTATCTACCGTTCGTGAGACAGAGGGTCCTAACAGCATCCAGACTGACAGAAATGACAGAACTATCCCCCGATTTTGTTTATCTGAAGAAGACAAGGTTGGCCAATTACAGCTCCCAGCTGAGCACTGCTCTCCTTGTTGAAATGCGTCAAGAGATACTCACGACAGATTTCAAAGGCAAACATCTCTACATGTCCCTGTGGGACCTGAGCCAGGCTGAGCCAAGAAGCTCCTGTGTTAAAGTGATGTCTCATCTGAATGACAGCCAGGCTACCTAGGTCCCAAGCTGAGGATGCTGACTGCGGGAGAAGGATGCTGAGTGATTATGATGCTGAGCCCAGGGTCTTTGGGCTCCCAGAAGCACCTGCGCTTTTCTGGGATGCCTGGGTTTGCTCCACGGAGGAGTGAAAACAGCTCTGACCACCCATGTGGGCCTGGAATCACTGATGACAAGAGACCCAGGTTGACAGTGTTGCAACACAGGGCGATAGGCAAGCCCCCAAGGAAGCAAGAGCAGGGATGGGTGGAGGGCGTGTGACTCCTTGTCCCAAACCAGAAGGAGAGGCTTCCACACAAGGACTCAGCACCCCACGGAGTGATCCCTTCTCCTGAGGAGAAGCAGCTCAAGGCTAAGCAGTCACCAGATCTCACCACGCTTGGGAGCTTGCAGTTCTTATGAGTTAATCTTGCAGAACTCCGCTCCACTCTTTGCCCTTCTCAAGTCCCTCTAAAGAACACTGGTGCTTACAACCGGGAGTGCTAGACTTTGCTGGAGCTGGGGGGTGGGGGTTGAGGGGTTTGGGTAGGGGCTTCTAGAAACCCAGAAGTGGCCTGCAGCCAGGCTAAGACTCCTTGCCTAACCTGCTTGATCGCATCCCTGATTCTGAATATCACCCCGCCACCCACAGGAATGCCCTCCCCCTACCCCGGGGGCCCAGCTTGGACAGCAGGTCCACAATGAAGGTGGGCTGGCCGCATCCCTGCAGAGAGCTGCCCCAAGCTATTCTTCTCCTCCTCCTCCTCCTACCTCCACCCTCTTCAAGGAGTTAAAGCACCCCCCCCCTCCCTAACCCTGGGAGCCTTTCTCCTCCTGGGCAGCTAGCTGCACCGGCTGCCCTGCAGGGGTTCCAGATTCCTGGTAAGACAAAGTTTTCCAAGCAAAA
Organism: Peromyscus leucopus; assembly: GCF_004664715.2. Lineage (NCBI taxonomy): Eukaryota > Metazoa > Chordata > Mammalia > Rodentia > Cricetidae > Peromyscus > Peromyscus leucopus. The sequence goes on along the minus strand of NC_051069.1, from coordinate 33,098,796 downwards.
TCTGTAGTTTCTCAAGCAGACAAAAAAGACAGTCTCCCTCCCCCCACCAAATCTGGTCCTCAGTGGATCAAAGGAGAAGAAGGAACAGAGGAACAGTAAGGGTTTTTTTTTTTTTTAATTTTTAAAACAGAAGGTAAAAAATATTCTGCCTGCCGCTGCAGCTAGAATATAACTATCCCCACACACTCCAAACCAGAAGTTCTTTTTCTGTCCTAATCTGAAGCCCAGAAAGAGTCAGACACTTGCAAGCCTCAAGGCGCATGCCCACGCTCCCTGCAAGGGGATCCTAGAAGATGGAGCCTGGTCCCTAACACTCTGTTGAGGGAGCCGCCTCCCAGAGAGGGCAGAGGCTGCCTCAGCTGTGGCTAACCCTAAGTGCCAGGGAAAAGGGAGCTAGTCAAGACCTCAGCCCAGAACAACTGCAAGACACGGGAAAGGACGTCTTTGCGTAAAGTTCCCTCTCTGTGTACAACCACCACAAACCCTCAAAGTGGGAGACTCTTTTCGGTTTCTACTAGCTTCTTTCTACAGCCTCTCGACTTCGACAGACCCCTGACACTGTGGGCATGCTGGGAGAAAATACCACAGCGATGTAGGTGCTAGCTGAGCCAGGGAGAGGACTCCAACCCTGTTTTTTGGGGTTTTTTTTTTAGGGTTTGTCACCCCTGTCTTGACACTTTGATGCCCACCCAGTGAGACAGGCCTGTCTCCAGGAGACCTCTGAAGGGGACAAGGATGCTGGCAGAACACACAGGTGAAGGGAGATGGAGAAGGATGCACCTTATCCATCCTTCACTTACCAGGAGAGCTTGAATCCTTTCATTAGTACAGTCACGAGAATCCACTGACCGTGTCCTTAGCATCCCTGTCAGAGCTCCGGAGGTCCCAGGACATAGTGGAAAAGATGACGAAGTCCCCCAAAGAACAGAATCCCATATAATGTGACTTAAACACAGAGAACAGAGAGAAGGAGAGGAAGGAGGAAGGGGAGAGAGAGAGAGAGAGAAAGAGAGAGAGAGAGAGAGAGAGAGAGAGAGAGAGAGAGAGAGAGAGAGAGAGAGAGAAGTGCTGCTGCTGCTGCTGCTCCCACTGCCCCTCTCCCAGCTCTCAGCTGGGCTCAGAGGCCAAGGGCAGCTTGGGCAAATCCAGCCCCAGGCTGGAGCCGGCTGCCCTGGCTGTTGCTGCCACTGCCAGTCTCTGATGAGGATGGGTACTCTGGCAAGCCTGAGCTGAGCGAGCCCTGGAGTTGCATCCAGTCAGGCTGGCCGCCAGCCACCCACCCTCACCTCCTACCGGCCATGAGCAGCCTCAGGGAGGAAAAGCCAGGAGGGCCTTGAGGATCAGAGCACCGACCTAGCAGAACCTGCACTCTCCTCCCCCAGGCGGCAGCTCCATGTAATCTCCTAATCAATGCAGTACCCAAGCAAAGCACCGCCAGTCACTTCCGCCCATTTAAAGACACAGCACATGTTTTGTCCCAGAATGGGACAGATTACCAGGGATGCCGGGGATCAACGTGCGGCACGGAGGAATGTGGTACCAGGAGGGAAGAGGGAAGAGGCAAAAAGCTCTGGAGAGGGATACTCACAGGCACCCAACACTATTAACCAGGTGAGTTAATAGGTCACACCCTTGGCAGGGAAGGGGTCCTAGACAACCTCAGGATTTCTTAACAGAGCAGACCTGAAAATCCTAGCTACTGCCTATGGTCCCCGGGAAGGCTGCTCAAGACCACCTTAAGCAGAACTGTCAGTTCCTAGGGAAGCGAGCTGAGGTAGCCAGCAGGCTCTGAGCTCCCAAGCAGTTAGTTCTGAGCACAGAGAACTCATAGTTCCCTTCTCCTGCTGGGGACATTGCCCAGATTACCAGGGCATGTGGTAAGCACCTCTGAGTGGTAAAAGCAGCCAGTAGGTAACATCAAGTCAGGAATCCTTTCAAGTGGCTGCAACAGTCTGGCCTGACTTAGGACTTAATCAACACATCAGCAGCAACACAAGCGGCAAGCAGACTTATACCAGGAAAACTAAGTGAAAAAAAAAAAAAAATGCGGACTTTGAACTTCTTGAAGTGGGGGAAATGCCCACCACTCCCCAAACCAACTCTAGGTTGGAGGTTCCCATACCCACCGCTTCTCTGATTGTACCACTCACTCCTCTCTGGCCTTCCCCATATTATCCACTATCTGGGTCAGTAATGCGGATGGGTGGAAAAGAACAAAGAGGAGATTAATTATGAAATAGCAACCTTCAGCTGAACCATAATAAGCCTTTCCACCAAAACTGGCCTGAAACAATCTACAGCCATGCCTGCGCTAACTACACATCACCCAAACTTGACTCTCTAAGGTAATGCTCTTCTTGATAAACACCGACAGACCAGCAGATACCACTGGGAACAGTCAATGGGCATGTACCTCTTATCACCTGCCTCCTTCTTTCTATTGGGTACCCCCAGGAAGGCAGGGAACGGGCATCTCCTCCCACCCAGTGTAACATCACCCTGGATAGGAGGCTTTTTTGGTGGGAGGGGTCCTGTTAGTAAGATGATGTTAGCAAACAACCAGTTCATTGCTCTCTCCCTCCAGCCTTTACCAGACAGAAGGAACACTCTCCAGGACCCTGAACTTTCAGGGATACACCAGCCAAACAATCATGACTGGTAGAATTCCTCTCCATCCATAACTCCTTGCCAGGTGATGTTCAATGTCTCCAGGACTTCCGAACACATCCCCAATTGTGGGGTCTTTTGTTTGTTTGTTTGTTTTTGTTTTTTGTTATTGTTTTTGTTTGTTTGTTTTTTGATACAGGGTTTCTCTGTGTAGCTTTGGTTCCTGTCCTGGATCTCGCTCTGTAGACCGGGCTGTCCTCGAACTCACAGAGATTCGCCTGGCTCTGCCTCCCGAGTGCTGGGATTAAAGGCTTGCGCCACCACTGCCTGGCCCCAACTGTGTTTTTAAGGCTCCTTGGGCCTCTATCCAGGCCATACATTCAGCACAGGAATTGACAAGGTATACCAGATTCCAAAGGGCACAGAATTGCTCTCCATGCCTGGGTAATCTGATCACTGGGAAGCTCCCAAATCCCATGATCCAGCCCTCTATATAGAGGTCAATGTTCTCTTTGGCCACATTTCTCCAGTCATGGAGAACACTTCAACACCAGCCCAGAGCACCCCCAAGCATTACTCCAAAACACATTTCTGGAAAAGTTAAATTCTTTGGCCTTTGGCCATCAGCTTCTTTGGGAAACTCCATAGAAACGTTCTTCTGCCACTGCTAACAAGAGTACACTCAGGGGCTGTGGAGTCAGCTGCTGAGCTAGGCAGGGTGGGTACGCACTTGTGATCTTGCACACACATGGTGTTTGCCAGAGCTGTGTCTCAGACACTACAACTGAGCAGTGACAAGGGCAGTGTCTTGATATACGTAACACCACACAAGCAGGGAGAGGCAAGGTTGGGTTATGAACGTAGTCATACCAAACTCCAAACTCAACACCTATATATGTTTATTAAATTTTTAAAAATGTCTCAGGGCAAGGGATAAAGATGGCTTCGGGCCCAACCAGAAGGACCAGTGTTCCAATCCCCAGCAGCAGTGTTACAGTAGGCATATAAGTTCACATCGGAACCCCAGTGCTGGGGAGTGGGGGTGAGGGGGGGTAGAGAACGGAGACAAGCAGACCCCTGGGTTTACTGACCAAAAATGAGTGAGCTCCAGGACCAATGAGAGGCTCTGTCTCAAAACTAAAGTAGAAAATGACAGAAGATACTCACCATCAACCTTTGGCTTGAATGTGCATGAACACATATGTGCATGGGCTTGTGCGTGCTGAGTACCAGTGCGTGTGACACAGAGGCCTGGTGGGACAGGTAGCAATCAAAGTCCACAGATTCCCTTTGCCTGTGGATCAAGAACTTTCCCTAGTACTCTGGAAATCAATGCCATGTTTTTCAGTCCATAATGAAAAACCTCCAAATAGGATCCACACGTGGCTGATAAGACACAGACCACTCCACATCCCTGATATAAATTAATGATGGAGACCATGAGAGACAGACAAATGCTTCTCATGGGCAGCATTCGGCACACCCAGAGCAGTTCCCTCTCTGGAAAATGGAGCACACTGGCATAAGTTCTAAGAATGAGTGTGTGCCTTCTTCTGATGCTACTTGACTCTCCATGGGCTGGCTGCTCCATAATAGTCACGTTTCGGGAAGGGCACAAATGATTTTAGAGAAAACTAGATGCCGAAGCATTCCTTATCTGGCAAGATAACCACACAGACTAGAAAACAGAAAGCCAAAAGGAAATTATTTTAAAATGCCTTGGGGTACGGGCAAAACCCAAAAAGTTAGGGAATATATAAATATATAAACATTTAGTACTAACAGAAACAAATGAACCTAGGCTTTGGTTTCCATGGCCTCAAAGCACAGAGTCCACTAGTGGTGGGGTTTAAAAGGAGATTTTGTAAACAGTGGCATTGCCCAGATGGGCCCCTGCTTGGCTTCACCTCACTTTTCTGGTGCAGCAGATCCCCCCAGGTCCTTGTGTGGCCACATCTCACCCTAATGATGAACTTGAAAGGAGTCCGGCCAGTCCTAAACCTTGTCCTGCAACAATGTACAAAACAAATGATCCTCAAACTGATCTTCCTATCAACTCAGTGATTAGAGTGTAAGGGTTTCCTAACAAATCTTTCTCTCTCTCTCTCTCTCTCTCTCTCTCTCTCTCTCTCTCTCTCTCTCTCTCTCACACACACACACACACACACACACACACACACACACACACACACACACACACACCTGCAAAAGAAAAGAAGGATAAATTTTAAATAACCAACTTCAAAGAAAAGTCAGGGGAAGGAGGGCACAAAGGTTTTGCTGGGGGGAAATACATGCACTGTATATTGAGAAAAGGACTGGTGGGATGTTTATTTAAAATTCCTATAAGTCTATGAGAAATAAGCATAAGGAAAATTAGCAAAAGCTTTGAATAAGGGCTTTCAGAAGGGGAAGTAATAAACATCTGAACAGGTCCACACCTTTATAAGGACTCAGGAAAATACAAATTCAGAAAACTAATATGATACCACTTCAGACCCACCTGATTGGCCAAAATTTTTAAATCCAACAATATTAAGTATTGAGAAAGAAGTAGTGGAAGGGCTATTGACTCAACTAATGAATTTATGAAAGAGATGAACAAGTACATCCCCACCCCATCAATACTCTGTATGGGCCATTCTGCTATACCGATGAAAGTAAATTACATGAGAGTGCACACACAAGAAACTCAGTACAGTACTCAGCATGTGATAATGAAGACCTCTGTGAAAAACAAGGGTATCTACAGTATTTTCACGCAGAATGTTGCACAGCCCTGAACATGCGCAGTACTGGACTATACAACAGAGACTCTCAGAAACCCTACACTGGACCCAAAACAGGAGTCAAGGACGATCTTACATGTTCTTCTGCAGACATACAAAGAACAAATAAAATTCACACATCTAATCTATATCCACACAACAAAAAACTAATCCTAAACCTTGACGTTGAACAAAGGAGCAAGCAACAAAGAGACTAACAAGTCCTTCAGAAAATTGGTCAAGAGAAGGGTGTTAACTGGGAGAAGTTCGTTTTCTCTTCTTAATGCTTTATGCCCAATTTGCATTTTGTCTTTCCCCTTTCTCCCAGAATCAGAATATGACAAATTAAAAGTGTTTCCCTGTTGACAAGTTTGTCAGAATATTTTATATGTCTTGTAAATATCTGCTCAAGGCTTATGAGGATAACACGTTGAGGATAACAGAGCAATCGGAAACCACTCCCACATCCATCTTCTTTGATATAGGGTGAGGTCTGACCATGAGGGTGTTTTATATTATTCATGTTTCAAAACTTGTTTGGGGCTGTAGCTCATAGACCCCCATTTGATTAACATAAAGTTGGGTTTGTGCTATTCTAAACCTCTTAGGGTGGCTTTTCCAAAATTTACTGAGTCAAAGGTAGAAAAATGTTCATTTTTATTTTATCTGCCTTGTCTTGTTTTTGTGTATTTTTGTCTTGGCCTCCTCCAAGCCTTAAGATTTCCAGCACCCTGCTGCTGTTTCCTGTCTAACTCAACAAAAGCAGTGACTGAGGTTTTCATTCCCAGAAAGGGACTGGAAAGGTAACAGGTCACCATTCAGCGGGAGCATGCCACCTCCACACACCCAAGACTCTTGGCCAAAGCCAAACCCAGAAACTGTGTATCAACAGTCAGAGGCCATGGACAGATTTGGACAACTAGAAGAACTCAAGGGTGAACTCAAGACTTTTGACTTCATCTCCTCGTGAGAGTTCTTCCCCAACAGCAGAGGGCTGGGCTGCCTCCTGACCTTGCTAAGTCACTCCAAGCAAATAGTTCTTCTGTATCTGGAGCAGAAAATGGATGGCGAGATCCCCGAGGCTCTCCTTGTATCTCCAGTTCTCAGACTCTGGCCACAGTCCTTCTGCCCATTCCTTCTCCAGGGCAGCGGAGCTAGCTGCGGCGGCGCGGCATGCCTCTAGTTGCTGGCAAAACTGGGGCAGAGCGGTGCTGCAGTCACACGCTGGGGAATCAAAGCTCCAAGCTCCAGCAGGAGAGTCATCAGGCGCAGAGAGTGTTATATTTAAGGAGCATTTTGGAGGTCAGGAAGCAAGCTAGAGAGGAGCAAGAGCGGTGGGGGAGGGCACAGCCTCCCAAACACTCCATTTCAACAACAAGCCTCCTCCTCATCCCCTAGCCAGAATCCTCTTCCAAACTCCAAATTGCAGTCAATAGAGGCTGTGTGAGGGGCCGGCAGATGGCCAGGGCTGCACTGATCAGGTGCTCCCTACCACTTCCCTGTTCCTCCCCCTTCCTCCCCCTCCCTCCTCCTCCCTGCCTCTGCACTCACCACTCCCCACACTCTGCCACTATTAGTCACAGGCTCTGGGGTGACAGTGTGGGCTGTAGGCATTGGCCTTGCCTTCTGGTCTGTTCATCTGTGTCAGCTCCCAGCCTGGAGCCTCCTGAGCACCCCGCTTGTCCTTAATACCCTTGGTACACACCCCAGCCCTCTAGCCCTGCATCCCAGAGAGCCAGTGCTGTGCAGGAAAGCTGGGAGAGGCTGACAGACCTGTGGGCAAATTAAGCCAGGCTTTTTGTGTCTAGAGTATTTCCTTCTGCCTCTGTGACCCCAGGGATTCACTTAAGGTCTTGAAGTTGAAATTAAAAAAAAAAAAAAAAAAAAAAAAAAAAAAAAAAAAAAGACAAAATCACTTCCTCTTCCCCAGCCTTCTCCGCTCCCCCTTCACAATCTGTTAATCCAGAATGCTCCTTCAGGCAACAACAGCAGGAGCAAAGCCAAAACCAGACTCCAATCAACTCTAGCTTCCATCCTGTCCCCAGGAAAGGGAAAGCAGGACCAGGGCTGCCAAGGACAGACAACACGTCACTCCAGAATGTTAAGTGGGGGTGCATACATGGTGTCTCGTGAACCTCACAGCGACCCAGTACAAGGTTAAACACTAAATAATTAAACAGGAAAGAGTTAACGTTGGCTTAAGGAAGAAACCAGGGTTTGGTGATGTCCAGTTCTTTTCCCAACACTACCAGCTACCACTAGTTCCAGGGTGAGTAGGTACATCAGGCCCTCTGCCCTCACAGGTCCTGCGAACAGGATCCTAACCTTGGATACAACGTATTCCTAGAAAAAGCTGCCTGTTTACAGAACATGCTCAGAGTTCACTTTTCATCCCTCAAATAATACAATATAACAACCAATTACTTAGTGTTCACATTGCATTTGGTACTCTAAGCAGCCTACAGATGATTTAATATGAATACATATTATATACAAACATGCCACTTTACAGAAAATACTTGGACATTAGTAGATTTGAAAAGCAGAGTATCATGGGACCAGGAACCTGAGTAAGTCCAAGGAATGCTGTTGTGAAGGTTTAAATGAGAATGGCCCTCATAGGCTCATATATTTGAATACTTGGTCCCCAGTTGGTAGAACTGTTTGGGAAGGATTAGGAGGTGTGGCCTTGTTAGAAGAGGTGTGTCAATGGGGGTGGGCTTTGAGGTTTCAACAGCCTACACCATTCCCAGTTAGCTCTCTTGCTCTGCCTCTTGCCTGAGTATCAAACGTAAAAGATCTTAGTTGCCGCTCCAACACCATGCCTGCCTGCTACCATGCTCCCCTCCATGATGATCATAGACTTTAACCCTCTGAAAATGTAAGCAAGCTCCCAATAAACTCTTTATTTAGAAGTTGCTTTGGCCATGGTGTCTCTTCACAGCAGTAGAAAGGTAACTAAGGCAGAAGTCATTAGTAAAAATGGGAAAATCTAAAAGATAAAGGGATACTTAGAACCACAAGACCACTGTACTCTCTAGCCTGGGAACCTCTATGGCCAGATAACACATAGATGATCCACTACACTCATGCTGTCTGAGAACTCAGCTAAGCTTCTCTTTCTTTTCTATGTTCTTGATATGCTTTTTTTTTTTAATTTTTCTTTTTAAGATTTATTTATTATGTATACAGCATGCATGACTGCAGGCCAGAAGAGGGCGCCAGATCTCACTACAGATGGTTGTGAGCCACCATGTGGTTGCTGGGAATTGAACTCAGGACCTCTGGAAGAGCAGTCAGTGCTCTTAGCCTCTGAGCCATCTCTCCAGCCCCTTGATATGCTTTTTTAAGACAAGGAAGGTCTCATTCTATAGCCTTCAAGGCTGGCCTTGAACTGGAGGTGATCTTCCTACCTCTGCCTCCCAAATACGGAGGTACTTACACCATGACATCCAACTTAGCAACCCCCTTCTAAGGAAACTGTCTTGATGAACACAAAAATGTCCTTGGTTCTATCAGAGAAGCTTTCAAAGAGGACCCTCAGGCCTCCATTTCTCATCCCCTCCAAAAATGATTCCCACTTTCCAAAGGCCCACCTGCTTGCCTCAGGGTTGGTTTATCTGCATGCCAAACAATGCCCACATCTTGGCTCATAAGACTTCTTCTGCCCATAGACAGAAGGGCAGCTCCGAGGACAGAGCCTGCTCATCAGACTGGACACAGAAACCCCACCCCACCACCAGAGAAAGGAGACACTGGCCTCCCTCCAGCCTTCTAACTTCACACACAGCAGAGACACACCTATCCCCTGCTAGAAGGAAAGGGAAAGGGCAGGCAGATTTATTTTTTTTTTAAGATTTATTTATTTACTATGTATACAGTGTTCTGCCGGCATGTATCCCTGCAGGCCAGAAGAGGACACCAGATCTCATTATAGATGGTTGTGAGCCACCATGTGGTTGCTGGGAATTGAACTCAGGACCTTTGGAAGAACAAGCAGTGCTCTTAACCTCTGAGCCATCTCTCCAGCCCCGGCAGGCAGATTTCCAATAGCCTGCTCTTCTAGGCTCAGGAGAACCTCCAGGTGAGTCAGTGTTAGAAGCCAGGAAGGGCCTCGCAGACTCTGATTCCCTGAGGAGGGAATACCTATCCGTCCACAGCCAACAGCTGCCAGCTCTCCTACCAATGTGAGGATTTCTCCTTTTCCAGAAAGCTATGTGAGTACTGCCATGGGGCAGGCGGGGTGGGGGTGGGGGGCGGAAATGACAGATGAATTGAGTGTTACCCATTTTCACAGTCAAAGGCTCCTGGCCAAAGAGATGGCGAAAGAATCTTTTGTTGGCAAGGAAGGGGCTTGTTCCTAAAATGAGCCTAGAGGAGACACATTGTGGGGGTGGGGGGGTGAGGCCCCTGACTCACATTAGTCCCAGGGAAATATACTATGGATTAGCATCCAGTATCCAGAATCCAGGTTCAATTCAAAAATCCACACTTCGCAGCCATGTGGCCTTAAGAAAGTCTACTAAATTCTCTAAGCCTCAGCTCCATCACTTACTCAAAAAGGCAGTGATGAGAGCATGCCCAGGTTGTCAGGGGTCCATGACATATAGAGAGCAAGCAAGGGCTCAATGCATTCCAACATCTCTGGGGATTTCTAAACCAGTGTTCCCTGATCCACCACCATACTCTAGAAGAGCCCACCTGCTCCTCAGCTATCCTTCCTGGCATAGGTTTTCTCCACCTTTTCCAAGTTTTTCCTATTGCACTATTGTTAGGGACCTATACCTGTATTGCCTAAACAATACAGCAGAACAACAATTTACATAGAACTTCCACAGAATTAAGTATTACAGACAACCTAGAGACCTTTTGTGTCTTTTGGGTGTGTGATACTTTCTGGGTCAGTATTCACTGAGTGGGTACTATGTTCCTGACCCAGGTCCAGGATAACAACATTGCAAAGACAGGCCCGATGAACCCCTTGGCCTCTAACTTTAAAAAGGATAAGTGGCATTAACTAAATACAAATCAGTAGTTCATAGGGAAAGGCATATCTTATCAAGACATATTACCTCTGTCTTTCAAAATGAACACAGTTTGTAACCATTATGCTAATTTATCAGCTGACAAGTCATGGTGAGATGCTCAGCTAACCTACACTAAGTCAGTTTGCGATAAATTTTTCTTGATTAGTCTGCTCTTCATGTGAAAGCACTGGCCAGAGAAGGTATCCAGTATCTGTTGTCATCCTTTACTGACACAGGAACTTCCTCCTTGCATGGCAGGTCCAGAAATAGTGCTGTTATATGTTCTGCTTCCGTCACTGCCAATGAATACAGGCTTTTTGGGATACAGCAGGCTGAATTGAATGAGCATGGATTTTGGATTTCTCACATTCCACCAGCAGGATATTTTCTTATTTCTGCATAGGATTGACAAAGCAGCAGAGCAGGTGTGGGGTGGAGGGTCAGGGGCTAGAATCACCTAAAGGTTCTGATACCAGATGCATTCTTTCAACATCCCGACAGTGCTGCTATGATTTATTGATAAATAAAACACTGATTGGCCAGTAGCCAGGCAGGAAGTATAGGCGGGACTAGCAGAGAGGAGAATTGGGGGAACAGGAAGGTGGAGAAGAGGAGACGTTAGCCTGCCGTACAGGGAACAACATGTAAAGACAGCAGGTAAAGCCACAGAACACGTGGCAACATATAGATTAACAGAAATGGGATGAGTATATAAGTGTAAGAGCTAAACAATGGTAGGCCTGAGCTAATGGCCCAATGGTTTAAATAATACAAGCATCTCTGTGTTTATTTTATAAGTGGGCTGTGGGACTGCAGAAGGCTTGGCAGGACCCAGAGAGAAGCTCTCCAGCTACACAACAGACATTAGACCAGCCTAATAGCTCAGCGTCTTTTGTCTTGATACTAACACTCTTAATAAATATACCTACAACCTTTTAAATTATGCCACTGGTCATATTTCATAGTTATGGGACTATGGGGCACCCAATGCTGGTATGGCTCATGATAAAGGATTGCTTTGGTTTGGTTGAAGAACAGTCTCACAATGTAGCCTTGGCTGTCTTAGAACTCACTATTATTGCTAGCCTTAGACTCAAGAAATCCTCCTGCCTCTGCTTCCCAAGTGCTAAGATTAAAGGCATGTACCCCACACCTGGCCCCCATGATAAAGCTTGTACATGGATCCATGGTGAGCTTGGGAATAGTCAGAGTAACACAGTGAGTTTTAAAGGGATCAATATATTCAACTATTTAATTTTCAATAGTACCTCCTTTTAAATTTTGTGTTAAACTATTCCTTAAATGTAAGTAGGGGCAGTAGCAGTTTTATATCCTGATTTGGTTACCTTTCATGGATCCAATAAATATCTGGAAATGTCTCCATCTGGAAGAAGGCTATTATGATTCTAAGAGTTCGTGATCTACTATAGGAGACTGAGAACAGAGATAGGGTCTTCTGAGATCCTCTATCATTCAATGCTATGGTGGTTTGAACTTAATTGGCCTCCCATAAACTCATAGGGAGTGGCACCATTAGGAGGTGTGACCTTGTTGATGGAAATGTGTAACTGTAGGGGTCGGTTTTAAGGTCTCTTTTGCTTAAGCTTCGCTCAGTGTCACAGTTCATTTCCTGTTGCCTTCTGATCAAGATGTAGCCAGCACCATGCACACCACCATACTTCCTGCCATGATGATAATGGACTAAACCTCTGAAAAGTAAGGAGTTAACTATCTGCAAGCAAGATGGACAGAAGCACTGAAATTATAAGCGATCCACCCCATTTAAATATTTTCCTTATAAGATTTGCCATGGTCATGGTGTCTCTTCACAGCAATAGAGACCCTAACTAAGACAAATGCCATCTGGGTCACAGAGGTTCCTAATGAGATGTGAATGCATTAACAATGCCTTGAAGATATGTTGGTGGCACCCAAGTTTATATGGGCATCTACAACTCCCTTAACCTCAGCCACAGATTCCCATTGTTCCTGAACAAGGGCACCAAGATGCCTCAGGCATTCCAATTTATCTAAGCACAGATCTATACCTCCTGACTGATCTGCTGTAATACCTCAATGAACAGCACCATAGTGATCAGGTCACCTATTCAGAGACAGAGAACTCACCTTAGATGCCTTCCCTCTCACCTACCATTTTAATTAGGTAAGAAGTCAATCAATCTTAGCTCCAAACTATGGATAAAGTTTATCTTGGGCCAGCATTGTTTTTACCCATCAGTCCTCATCTTTCTGTCTGCAGATGCACTCCTCCCTACTTGTCTTTTTAATTCAATAAACATTGTTCAGTCTATCTTATGCCAGGGGAAGTAGAAGATTCCACCGTTTCTGTAGAGCAAAAAAATAAAATAAAATAATAAAGCCTGGAGTTCCTTATAAAATAGAGAAAAGCCAACATGTAAAAAAATAAAATAAAATGAGCCAGGCATGGTAGATCATGCCTATAATCCTAGCAATGGGTAAACTAAGGCAGAGAGATTATTTTGAATTTAAGGCCAGTCTGACACAGCGAGTTTCAGGATAGCCTGGGCTATCCTTTTGAATACCTCAAAAGAGCAGTCCATTGATAAATAAAATACCAAAGCTGGAGCAAAATGAGGAAACTATCATATTCATCTACTGGGGAGCAGGAAGGTCTTCAGAGCTGACGGTATCTCAGAGTCCTTGTCTGCAGTATTTCGGCTATCTCAGGACATTATGAGGCTTCAGAACATTTCTATTCTGTGCCTGTATTTCTCATTACATCTTCAGCCTTGTCTCCTACACAAGGCTGAACCCCAACCACGGAGACACCTGCTTGCTGGCTCCCTCTGCTGTCTAGAAGGCCTCCATGTAAGCAGCTGTCATTCAGTGAGCATTCAACTCAACTTAGCAATGTCCTTGAATCTCCATAGTGGCTCTTTGATGTGGACACCCTTATTCACAAAGAGACAGACCAGCAAAGGCCAAGGTAACTCACTGAAGCTCACAGAAACAGATGATGAACATGCTGGAATCTGATGAACTCAGAGACATCCACCTCCAGTCACAGCTAGTCCATTTCCCTCAGTGATCTACCCCATAGCCACTTTCCTGACCAGCCTCCTTCCAGCTTGCCCAGTCAAGAAGTACTTCTGCGCTTCCCCAGGGACAGCCGTTTCTCTTCTGCTCCTTACTTTGCTTTTTTGTTTTGTTTTTCTTTGTTGTGATGGTTGTTTTAGCTTTTTTGAGACAGGATTTCTCTATTATGCCGCTCTAGCTGTTCTGGAATTCTCTATGTAGGCAAGACCAGCCCCAAACTCACAGAGATCCGCCTGCCTCTGCTTCCCAAGTACTGGGATTAAAGATGTATGCCACCATGCCCAGCTGACCCTCATTATTTTCTACTGCCATAATTTGTTTGCCTGTCTGCCTCTCCCCAAAACTGGTAAGCACCCACTCACAGTAGATCAAAAGTTTCTGCACCCCAATATTAAGCCTCTAAGCAGACACAGAAATCCAAATCAGACCAAATCAAAAAAAAAAAAAAAAAAAAAAAGCCCAGGTTTAATGGGCAAAACACTCCCGGATGATTTTCTGGCCCCCAGAGAGGAGATGGGGAAGAGAGACTGAAAAAGCATATGTCTGTTTTCTGGGGAGTGGTTTAAACATCCTGTGAGAGTGGTCTTGAGCCTCTCTGGGGGAGGAGCCATGTTTGGCAGGCTTTCTGAGATGAGGCAGGGTTTGGGGAGAGAGAGATGGGGGAGGGGGTTTGAGGTGAGCTTCTACCAGAATGGTAGCCATGTGCAGTTCTTCTCTAAAACCCTACACCTGACTCTGCTGCCATAAAAGCAGCATTTCCTACACTTTCACTGAAGGATTCATTAATGCCTCTAGTCTCTCTTCTCAAGAGATTAAAAACTGTCTGAACACAATATATATATATATATATATATATCTTAAAGAAACAAAGCAGACAGAGTCATGAAAAGGCAGTCTCAGAATCCAGACTCCTGGAAGTGACGTCACTCCTCCAAGCCCTCCTCCAGGAAATGAACAGAAATGAAACAAGGATGTTGTCATCAGAACTGGCCACACCTCCATCCAAAAGCTATTTCATTCTGTAGTAATTTAGCTCAGTGTGTTGGAGCTGGGAGGAATTCTGAAAGCTGAACCTCAGAAATAAAACAGGGAAGGCTAAGGTAAGAGGGTGCATTTACATGTATTTAGGCCTGTGAGTCATAATATGAATTTTTATTCAGCTATTTGCAGGCTTTTATACATTCTCACGGGTCCAGGGAATCCAGCCATACCATAGTGCCTCTGTCTGGGGGCTGCAGGCCTTCTCCCGGGCCTACACAACTGAGCTCCTTATGGAAGCATCTTGGATCAGTTCAAGATGGTTTGACTTTGAGTTTTATAAGCCTTGTGCAGAACTGATGGACACCATGGGTGGTGCCTTTATAAACCATGTAAGTTGTACTGTGTAAAGTTCTGCCTAAAAGCACAGGAGGTTCATGGGCCCTCTACTTTAAAGCTCATCCGTGGCTTGGTGGTTCACAAGCCAAGATGGAAGATGCCTGCAATAACTGTTCCAAAGAGCTTGAATCAGAGAAGGCTAAAAGAAGTTCCCAGGTTGAAGCGTCTCATTTCCGGCAACTCTGTAGTCCGGAACCTGAGTGCAAATGCTAACCTCAGGAATGAATGATCCAGCTGAGTTCTGGTTTACACCTGATGACCTGAGATCTACACCGAGGCATGAAAAGGCCTAAAAACAACAGCTATGTGTGCTTCTACCTCCGCATGCAAACAACACAACACAGCCGCATCTCTCCAAACCAACTCCAGGACGCCCCGGTGCGCCCGAGGCCACACCTACCCAGACTCTATCCTACTATCACGGCCCAAGAGCCAGCAGACTGATAACAAACCTCTTACAGCTTCAAGAGCTTGGTCACTGGCCTCAGCACCACACGCATCGGGGACGGCAGCATTCCAACCCGGCGAACTGCACAGAGCAGACCAAACACAGCCCCAGTGCCTGCTCTCGCAACTGCCAATGCACGCTGCCAACGGGGACGGGGGCACAGCACCTTGTGCCGTCCCACGTACGGAGTGGGCATTTAAATATTTGTGAAAGTAGGGAAGGAGAGACGCAGTCCTGGGAGCTCTGTTCTCATTCAGCTCTTTCCCCTAGCTCCTCTTCAAGAGTATGATAGATCTCATCCGATATAAACAACAGACAAATGTCATTTTTACCTTGGTATAGGCTAAAAGATGAAAGATCAGAGAGGTTAAGTAACTTGGTTCCAATCACACAGCACATAGGAATGGAAGAATCACTAAGATCTATGATTCCAAGAGACCTATTCAGACCGTTCTGCTTGCGGCACTCAGGCTACTCGGGCCTCCTTTCCCATACTCTCTTCCATACACATCACAGGGGACCCAACCTGCTCCAGAAGTCTGAGCCTCTCTGAGTCTTCCACCTCTGGGAGAAGGGAGACCCCGCCATCTGGCCAAAGCTGCAAAGGCCAGGGTACAGGTGTCTCCTGGCACACAGGGCTTGGGGAGGGGCTGTTGAGACTCGCCTCCCAAAATGCCCCATCCACTCTCAATGGCTCCGGCTCTGTGTTTGGAAAAATACACAGAAAAAAAAAAAAAAAAAAAAAAACAAAAAACAAAAAAAAAAAAAAAAAAATGTCCAATTGCCAGCAGCAGCCAACAGACCAAGGACACTACTCAACAACGCCCCCTAGTGTGTCCAGGACCACAGGCGCAGCACCCGGCCACTTCCCCTATGGAGGCTCAGACCAGCCTGGCATGGGGGCTCCCAGGAGCTTGGGGAGGGAACAGCACAGCACCTGCCACTCAGGCACCAAGGCCTCACCGAGCCCAAGGCCAGTGTCTGCTGCAGGACAAGGTGTCTCTGCTCCTGAGCCCCTCAAGTTCACGACTCCTCCCAGCCCACTCAACAGCAAGAGAGGGAGGAGCCCAGAGGTTGACAGTGTCCAAACTCATGGAGCAAGAGAGACTGGAAGAGGCAGAGGAAGAAGACCGAGAACAGGAGAGCCAAAAGGAGGCAGGACAAAGATAAAAAACAGAACACTGAAGAATAGCCCAAGAAAAAGACAGGCCTGGCGAGGGAGGCCAGCAAATGCCCTAGGCACGACCACCCTCCCGACCTCCACCATCCACAAGCTCTGGTGTGTGGACATAGCAGGTAGCCAGGGTGCTGTGGTAGCACCAGGCACACCCTCCCCTCTCCTGAGGTCATTTCCCTCTCCTGGCACAGCCCTGCCTGCTCCTGAGTGCTGAGCTGAGGGAGAGGAGGGGAGAGAGAGTGAACCAAAGGCGGAACTCGCCGAGCGAAACCACTTACGCACAGTGCGGCCGGCAGCATTTCCATCCTACCTTTGCGGTCGCCATGTCGGCCGGATCCATGATCCCGGCTTGGCCTAGGGAGCAGCAGCACCATCCGGGGAGAAAAGGCAGAGTCACAAATGTCCACCCAGAAAGAGGACACCACCCCTCTGGAAGGGAGGCCAGGAGAATGAGACCTACTTCCATTCTCCAGAGGCGCCCCCTGGTACCTCCGCTGTTGGTAATGGAGGAAAGCATCCTGGGCTTCCCAGCCAGCTGGGGAAGCGGGCCGTCTGTAACCCCACACATGCCTATGAGCCCCCAAGTCAGTCCATTTCCCCTCCCCTGGTCCTTGGTCTCAGAAGGCCAGTGTGGGTCTCCCAAGGCTCCCCCTGCTGGGGGAGAGGATGCAGAGTAGAGGCCCTGTCCCCCGCATCACTGCCAGCTGGTACCCACAAATCAGGACCAGGAGCCCATGTGGGCAGACGCTGCTGGAAGGCGCCGGACCAGGGCTGGGGTAGAAGGAAGGGCAAAGGCGTGGGCTGGTTGGGGACAGGTGTGAAGGTGCGGGCACTCAAATGGAAGCAGGTAAGGTGCTGTGCAAGGAGGAGCTGGAGGCACGGAGCTGAGTGGCACAGCCAAGTGGAGAAGGCGAAGGGAAAGGAACGTCCCCGGTGAAGCCACTCACCTGGCAATAACATTCAGACTGACTGAGGCCTACACAGAAGCCAGGGGCGGGCGGTTCACACCCACCCACCCCGCAACTCCACTCGCAGAGACTCACAGCCTCTGTCTAAAAGGTACTTGAGAGCAGCAGGCAGCCGGGCTGGATCTGCAGAGGCCCCTAGCTCCGTTGGAGCAGCCTGATTGGCGGAGCAGGATGACTTCATCCAGCCCCATTCATCACTCTAGGTTTTCTGCCCAGCAGGGACAGTCAGCTCAGCTTGCAGCAACTACTGGCTTCCTCTCCCGCCCGCCGCCGCCGCCGGTAGAGAAAGCAGCTTGGGATAGGCTCTATCTGTCAGAGGGCCACTAGGCGAAGGGAACTGGCCAGAATACTCCCGGCCTCAGGGAAGAGTGAGGCAGGCTCCTCACACTGCTAAGAACGGGGCACTCAAAGCACCATGGCAGCATCCACCATACGCGTCCTGTCTGCCGGAGCCAGCTCCGGCAGAAGAGAGCACCATTCCTGAGAGGACACTTTGGGTGAAGGTGCTGAGCATCCTGCAGCTGTCGTAAAGTGTACTTCCCCACAGAAAATAAGATGTGGGAAAAACAGATCCAAGTGCTCCTCAAGCATGCTTCAGTAACGCCACTGTGGTCATTTCCTCCCCGTGAGCAAGGCTCACCTGACCTAGCTGTAAGAACATGGATTCCCTTGTGTCCAGCATTCCAAGCCCATAGCGAGCTGCCAATAAATAAACATATAAATAAATAAATAAATAAATAAATAAATAAATAGAATTTTTTAAAGAATGGAAGCTTACAGATATACACTTTACAAATTATGGATCCAAATCCCAGAAAACAAGTTAGTGGAGGTCATCTCCACATAGGCTTTTACTTCAAGGAATCTCCTGTTGGGTCAAGGAGATGGTTCAGTGGGTAAGGCGTTAATTGCCAAACCTAAAAAAACTGGGTTCAGTCCCAAGGACATACATCATGGAGTGAACTTCCACACACTGTCCTCTGACCTCTACACTGAGTGCTGTGCCCTGTGTGAGCAAGCACATACACAAATAAACTAATAAATGTAATTTTAAAGATATAACTACCCCCACCCCGGAAAAAGCTACGGTTCTTGGAGAAATGATCTGTCTTTTTTTTTTTTTTCCAAACTCCTCCCTTCCTCCCTAGACCTTGCTCAAAATCCAGCCCCCAGACCAGAGAAAAACCCAGGAAGGCAGAGGATCAGATGTCGAGTGAGAAAGAAGCCATGAACTGGACGGCCACTTGTCCACTTCCTCCCCAACTTCTCTTTGTTCTTTTTTATTACCTTCCTTAGGTCCAGCCCAACTCTACACCATGAGTGCAAGTGAGCACAGAGCTCCACCCACAGCACCAGGACTCCAGGCTGGCTGCAGGCGGATCTGATGCTTCTGCCCGAGAGCCACCATGTTTCACCAATATTACCTGGATGAGCAGGAAGACCGTGTCTATACGCTGGGGGGGAAAGTCTGACCCGACAGGACACAGCAGGCTTGTTTAGCTCAGCCTGCTCTCTTTGCCTGATGGCAAGTACTCCTGACACCGAATCACCATCAGGGAACACATCAAAGTGTTCATAACCCAGCAACTGCAATCTGGCCTGCATGCAGATCTCTGGGTGTCTCCTTTGCTGTCCACTAGCCTGTGAGGGAGACTCAGTAACAAAGCATGTCAGTCTGTGAGCCATAGAACAAAACAAGTCAGTCTATGAGCCATGAAGTCTAAACTCCATACCCCATTTTTGGACTCTAATCTCAGCACTGCCTTTGGTCATGGTTGGTTGAATCAATCGTGGCAAGCATAGCCCTTAAAGGGAACAACTCTTTTTTTTTTTTTTTTTTTTAATGTTTTGAGTTATTACCATTTCATTAAAGAGAAAATGACTCAATTTTCTTTCTCAAAACATCACCACACAAACACCATTCCCAGTATTCATCAATGCCTATGGGTTTGGCTTAATGACCACAGCAATAAAACTGTCCACTCTCCATTTTCACAGGACTCAATAATCTGTGGCTCCAAATCCATCATCTCCTTGTATACCCTATAGATGCTTGACACAAAGATGATTAATCTGAGCCTAAGGTCACATGGTAAGCAACTGGAAACTGGAGTCCACCTCATATGAATTGGGTGCACACCTTTCTCCACAAACCTCCTAATCCCAATTCCCCACCACTTCTCTGTACCTCCTCAGTCTGCTCCCACTTACTGAAGACTTAGAGAATAGAAAATATCACTTAAGGCCAAGTGAGAGGCAGAGAATGTAGCTCAGTTGGTGGAGTGTTTGTGTACCATGCATGAAGCCCCAGGTTCAATCCCTAGCACCTCATAAACAGGACATAGTAATAGATACATGCGGCAATCCCAGCATTTAGGAGCTGGAGACAAGAGGGTCACAAGTTCAAGGTCATCCTTGGCTACATAGCAAGTTTGAAGCCAGCCTGAGCAACATAGCCCTGCCTCCCCCAAATAACAGCAAAAACTAATTCTAATTTACAGCCAAGAGAGACTAAAGCAATGAATAAATAAAGAGCAAGATGGCTCAGCAGATAAAAGGTACTTACCACAAAAGACAGATGGGTCAAGTTCAATCCCCAGAACCATAGTGTAAGGAGGGAACCAACTCCTGAAAACTGTCCTCTGATTTCCATGTGTACTGTGGCATGTACGTATGTATCAGCACTCACATATAAACACATCACGAAAGCACATAATAATAATAATGATAAATGAAATACACTTTTTAATTTTAAAAATACATAAAGTGGCACTTGATCTATAATTACCATTGATTTTTTTTTTTGAAGATGGTAAATTATGAGATAAAATGTAATCAAAAACTGATGGGGGGGGCAGCTTGAGATTATCAAAAAAGTTAGCGTGCACATTTAAAGAAGTCTCCTGTAGCCGGGTGGTGGTGGCACACATCTTTAAACCCAGCACTAGGAAGACAGAGGTAGGCAGATCTCTGAGTTTGAGGCCAGCCTGTTCTACAGAGAGAGTTCCAGGACAGCCAGGGCTACAGAGAGAAACCATGTCTTGAAAACAAAACAAAAATGAAACAAACAAACAAAAAACCTAGAAGTCTCCTGGTCCTGGTATGGTGACTAATCCCAGCACTCAGGAGAAGTTTGAATCCAGACTGGGAAGAATTTCTAGGAAGACTGCTTTTTAGATTAAAAAAGAATCATCGATTTATTCATGTCCACTTTAGGCAGAAAAGGAGATCAAAGTACCTTATGAAAGCTCATTTCAACAACACAAGTTAAAATTGTCACCGGGGAGAAATACATATCTTGGAACCTGGGGATCCGTTTTCTCCTGCCACCACAGACACATAATGCGTGCATTCTGTGAGATAAAAGCACATGGTGTGTCTTTTGTATCTGAACTGTTTGGGATCAGAATTGTTATGTATCTGGAAAATGTGTCTTTTTTTAAAAGACTTTTTTTTTTTAGGCTTTCTCAGCTGAATCATTCTAATTCAAAATATCTAAAACCAAAATCCTCACCCAGGAGTAGAATTTAGGTCAATGAATATTTTTCTGAAACTCTGCTTAACTTTTCATAAGCCCTCCCTCTATGGTCATAGTTGAATCTTCTGGTGGGGGGCAGAGGGGAAAAGTCCTTTCTCCTACTCAGTGAGGGGTACCCTTACTAGACTCCTTAAAAATCCAACAGCATGGGGGCCATGTCCCCCCCTCATAAATCATCTTCTCTGCTCAGAAGCCTGACAAGCCCTTTCTGGCTATTGTGTGGCCAATCCTCTCTGTACCTGGGCTGGCAATCAAATATGTAGATGGAGAACAGAAAGCCGGTACCTACAAAGGAGGACATTCTGTTTCATCAAAACCACACGGAAACCAACTCTGTGATCATCGAAGTCTGCCTAGTTTCTCCAATGACCCAAGTCATCTATCTACCTACTCGGCTCTTTAAAGAGCTATTACCCGATACAGTGGTGCACACCTCTAATCCCAGTACTCTCAAGGCGGGAGCAAGAGGAACCCCACAAGATCTGAGGCCAGCTAGTCGACAGAGTGAGTTCCAGGCTAACTAGGACTACTTAGTAAACTCTGCCTCAATCACTCAAATAACAACCGCGACAACCACACCTTTCCATGCATCCCTGGAAGGCGAACATGTGTTGACAGTGTTGAGAAATCACCGGTGTGTTTCAAAAGGCAGCTCAGGCCTTGAACCTCCAGCATCAGGAAGAGCGTTATTTGGTACTGAACAGACAACCTGGAAGGCATGGCAGCATGGAAGGGAGAAGGTGGTATCAGGTTTCAATGGTGGGGGAGGCATATAAACTCTGAGGGGGGGGGACGACTGAAAATTATATTTAAAAGAGGAGAAACTGGTACAGAGCATGTAAGAGGCTACTGGATCCATATGTCTTCTACTTAGCAGGAAGGACTTGCTATAATTCCTTATGAAATAACCCCTCTAGCCTATGCACTTGCTTTTAAAAATAGGAACCCAGCCTTTAATCCCAACACTCAGGAGGCAGAGACAGGAAGATCTCTGTGAGTTCGAGGCCAGCCTGGACTACAGAGTGAGTTCCAGGAAAGGCGCCAAAGCTACACAGAGAAACCCTGTCTGAAAAAACCAAAAAAAAAAAAAAAAAAAGGAACCCAAATCTCCCTGTTCTCCAACCCATTTCATTTTAATTACTATTTAGGGAAAGGGTGAGAAAAAGACACTCCTTTATAACATTCGCTGTCTAGGGCAATTATTCTTACTAATCACTCTACCCTAGGCAATACTTTCTGACTGCTTAATCACTGCACTTAGGCACTAAGTTGAGGAGAGGAAATGATAAAGCCCCAGAAGCCTTTGAGAAGACCGGGTTTTGACAGCAGGGTGCAAGGGGGTGTGGGAAGTCGAGTCTCCAGCTCCCTGAGCACAGATCTGAGGCAGAACACTGCACCTGCTGCTCTTAGAAGAGCCTTCATGGCAGCAGCCGCTTGTGTGGTTGGACTACGGGAAGCCAATGAGATTGTTTTCAAACCATGGTCAGCTAATCTTTCCTGGCACTGCATTTTGGGAGTTGTAGTTCTGAGCAGCAAGCATTTGGCAGCCATGCTTGCACTGCTTTAAGAGTATGCCGCTGCATCTTTCTTCTCATAGCAAGATTGCAAATCTACAGTCAGATGCCTTTTCCCAAAAGCTGAAATCCCTTCTCTCTAGAGTCCGGGGGCTGATGGTAAACTAAAAGACAGCAACGAGAGTGAGAGAGATTCACAGAACAGGAGGGAACTTGAAAAGGGGGAGAGCCTAAGAGGTCTCTCGTGCATTCTCTCTGCTTCTAGAGAAGACAGGTTCTTAGAAAGGGGGAAGAGGAAGAGAAAAAGGACCCTGGGTGTTCCCTGGCAGGTGTGTGTCTGCATGAGTGACTTTTTCAGCTTTTGCTTGTTAACCATCAACCTTCAGCAAAGCACTGAGCATAAGGAAGCGCTGAGTCTTGAATTCTGACTCAGCCACTTACCTCTGTGTAACCTTGTGCAAATTACTTAACCTGGCTGTGTCCCCATTTCCGTATCTGTTAAGACAGGGATATCACAAAACCCAGAAGCACGAATGAAGTCAGAAAACTCTGTAAAGGGCTTGGACATACAACAGATACTATCAGAGTTCGCTGTGTGCTTGCTTGTTATTCAGTGGTAGACTGCCTGTCTAACCCCTGGCTCCAGGGTGTCCATTTTAAGTCTCTCCTGGAGAACCCTACCTGCTGTTTGAGGTAAACAGAGACATTAAAGAAGCAGCTGGGCAAACGGAAACAGTCACTAAACTAAGGCCAGGGGCGAGAATCGGTACCAAGGATGCCACAGGACACCTACCAATGGTGCTAGACACTAAGCGGGGAGGCAGACCTGGGATCAACAGAAGGAGGCCATAAGATGGGCATGACGACACAGGTCTGTAATCCCATCACTCAGGAGGCTGGCATGGGGTGGTTGGGAGTTCAAGGCCAGCCAGGGTTACCTAGCAAGACCTTCCCTCAAAAAAAAAAAAAAAGTCCAAAGATGAGACTTAGTTGAGAAGAGTGCTTGCCTTAAATGCATGAAGCCTGAGTCTGATGCACGAAACCCTGCATGGTAGCAGTTGCTTGTGATAACAGCACTTGGAAGGCAGAGGCAGAAGGATCAGAAGTTACAGGTCATCCTTGGCTGCGTAATGAGTCGGAGGCCAGCCGAGGCCACATGAGACCACCTCCGCCCCTCTCAAAACAAAACGCCACCGTCCACAAGGCAATCAGAGAAGTGGATCTAGTTGAGCATGGAGGGAAACAAAGACTAAGTGATCAGAGCCAGGGCGAGACTGAGCACCAGAGAGCTGTGGATGGAGACAAGCTGGCCAGCATGGGGGACGCCAGAGACTGGGGAGCCACCCCTGCACAGGTCAGTTACAAATCTGACCGTCTTGCAAACCTGAGCTGCTCTCTGGATAAGTGGGGGTGTTGGCAGGGCTCGGGGTGGAAGAGTTTCTCAAGAAGTTTAGATAAAGAAGGGGCAGGGGCAGTGAAAAGGGGCATGTTAAAAGGAGCTGGCCTTAGAAACTTCACCTAGATCAGTGCACTCTCTGTGCGCTGTGAGGGAGGCAGCCAGAGAAAACGATAGGGATATCTCAGTGCAGGTGCTGCTGGCCAGGGGAAGGGGAAAGCCAGGTTACCTGTCTCTAGAGCACTTTTGGGAGGACTATGGACCTGTGCTTCTCTCAGACATACCTTGTACCTGAAATCCCCCTGGGAAAATAATAAAATTAGCAAAGGGGAGACCCACCTCCCTTAGCTGCTAGCAATTCCCGAGACCTTATGGACAATATGAATGAAATAAATGATATTACCTCACCTCGGCCTGTAGAACTTAACAGAGACTAGCATACTTAAAACCTAAAGTCCAATTGCCTGGTTCACATTCTACCCCATTATTTAATAGCTGTGCCATCGTACATATAATTACAAGACCTCTCTATACCCCAGTGCTCTTATGTACAAAATGAAAAACCATAATACACATGGAGTATCCCTTATACAAAATGCATTGGGCCCAAGTGTGTTGGGTTTGGATTTTGGAATGTTTGCGTAAGCATAATGCAGCATCTTGAAGATGAGACCCAAGCTGAAACACAGAATTAATTTACATTTAAGATACCTTGTATACTGGCCTGAAACTAATTTAATGTACTATTTTTGGTATACCTACAGTTGGCCTGTGACCTATCACATGAGGACAGATGTGGAATTTTCCATTTGCAGTATCCATTAGTACTAAAAACGTTAAGCTTCAGCAAGCATTTGGATTCCAGATGTTCAACATAGAGATGTTAACCTGTTCATTTCATTGAGAAAAAAAAGGGGGGGGGACGAAATGTAAATGACCACAATGACTGACAACCAGCAGACATTCTTGGTAAATGTTAACTGAAGTGACTTCTTTATAATTCCTATCTTGGGGCACCCCTGGGTGTTCCATGAGCTTTCCCATTCCTCCCCGCCATCCTGCCTTGGTGCCTATGCAATTTCTCTACTCATCTACCATCTCGAAACAAGAAACAAGATCACACCACACCAGCATCTCAGCCTTAAGCTTTCAGATGTGCAAATCACACACACACACACACACACACACACACACACACACGCCAAGGAAAAGCTCATAGATGCCTAAAACAGCTGGCTTTCCCTGCCTTGAACATTTACTTCTGTGCCTGGCCCACATTTTACACAAGCCCTCCCCAGCAGGCTGCAGAGGATACTGCTGATACACTTTGGTTCCGGGTGTGAACAGATATAGGGAAGCTGGGATCAACTGAGCCCCGTGATCAGGAAGGGGTGAGCCCAGGGCTCAGCGATGCTGCCTGACCTTCAATGCGCTTCTGGTGTCCTGACAAACCACTCCCCTGCAGACAAAGGAGGAAGGTGCCGGGTCAGGATGGAGCTGGGATTGAGGATGCCTGCAGTGCACCGGGTACAGGCCACTAGAAGAGATTCTGACTACTGCTGAAGCTGAGAGGAAGCAGGGAAAACGGCAGACAGACCACAGTCACAGATCCCAGACAGTTCTGGAAGAAGAAGCAGCCTCCTCAGGACTCCTATTGGAGAAGTGTTGGCGAGGTTCTGGGAGTGCTGGCAAACTGGAGAAGAAGGGAGGGCCCCCACAAAAACCCACAAAGGCTTCAGCCACTACCTGCGGAGAGGTGAAGACTGCAAGCTTTGTTCCACTCCAGACAGTAGTGAAACCCAGAGCAAGCATCAAAGGATGCTGTGAGACAGAGATGCCCTGCAGCTTCTACATGATACTTGTTAGAGTCCACAGGCGCTGCTAGAACCAGCGAGACTCCAGAAACACACATTTCTAGAAAACTAAAATAAAGATGCTGATGCTGCTGATGCTGATGCCACGATCATGAAGAAAATGATGATGAAGATGAAGAGCCAAGAGCCCTGGGTCCTATGTAATGTTCAGCTGGACCATTAAGCTTCACCGCGATCTATTCTGTCTCCCCCCGCGCCCCTTCAGCTGAGGACCAAACCCAGGGCCTTGCACTTGCTAGGCAAGCGCTCTACCACTGAGCTAAATCCCCAACCCGATCTATTCTGTCTTGGTCAATGTGTATTTTCTTATTCAGTCTGGTTCTGAAGTTTTTCAGGAGATAATCTTCAAGAACAGACTTTCTCACACACCTCCAAAGATTTCAAGGTCCATGGAATCCAAGGAAAGCAGGTTTGCCTAGGCACCCAAACTCCCTTAGAATCACTGCTGTTCCTACAGAGGACACCCCCATGTCACACATACACATCTGAGCTCTGGAGTCAGATCCCATCTCTCACTAATGAGCTCTGTCAGGGATCAATCTAACCCACATCTAGAAAAATATGTTCGAGTCATTTCCCTTCTGAATTCGCTGTTACAAATAAATCAGAACAAAGGGAAAACACAGCACCAGCCTAGTCCCATCTGACCCCAAAACCAAGTGCAAAGCAGTGAGTCTCATTAATAAGGAACACCTCAGAACTTCAGCACACACTCTGTATCACCTGAGGTGTGCTGCTTCCACACCCACATTAGTGACATTTCCCTATACTTCTGAGTTGCTGTTTTGCTGAAAATGTCCTCAATTTTCTTTGCAAACTTCTCATTGTGGAAGTTTTTCGCAGAGCCACTTGAGTGGGGATTGAAAGAATTCATGGGCCAGGACAGAATACAGAACGTACAGTCTCTTAAATCCCTGCTGAAAAGCCCCATCTGCTGACACATGTTCTACACCTTATTCACAAGGACAGTGCTCTGGCAGATGAGAACCCACCTGTAATTGAGGATGCCCAGAAAAGGGAGGCTCGGGTAACAGGTCTATTTTATTTCTAGAAGAACAGGAACCAAGCAGGTAAAGTCACCCCCATGGCAGAACCTTCGGCACATGTGTCATGGAATTTCAAACATCAACCAATTATCTAGCTGTTTCAAGAGTTTAACTTGAATTCCATTTACTAACTCACCCATCACTGTCACATAAAGGAGGACCCAAGGGAGCTACTGTGTTGGTGCATTCCTGGGGGCAGGAATAGGTGCATACAAACATCCTCTGCTCCTCCCACCTCTCTCCCCAGTCCCTGGACCATTTTGAAGCGGGGGGGGGCGGTGGGTGGGGTGGGTGGGGGGGTGGGGGGTCACAATGGGGTTTCTCTCCATCTCCAAGGAAGACATTGTCCTTCACACTAAGAAGGGATGACAGAGAGAAGGAGGGAGCCAGGCAGTTCACTGCATATGGATCACGTGCCTGAGGATAAGGCAAAAAGAAACACCAAGTCACCTAAAAAGCTGGTGACAGATGAGATGGAATGATTGGTTTCAGCACACACCCCCAGGCCACCACCTTCATCTTTACTATAGATGGTACTGGTTCCTGAGCTATGCACCAGACAGATGTTGAGAAACCAGAAGCTGTGTGCCTAGGCTAGTCAGGTACAGTTCTATTAAATTAATTAATGCTTAGAACAGGGTCACATCACAGGAGGCTGGAGGCTTGGGATACATTTCTCTAAGCAAGATCTATGACAACTTGCATCAGAAGGTCCTGTGATACCAATCAACTAGAAATTTTCTGAGCCTGCCCAGGTATACATGAAGTTAAAATCAAAGCCTGGGGATCTGCATGTTGAACAAGCTCTGCTTATAAGTTTCAAACATATACAGGCCTGAGAACCACAGCCTCGGAGCTATAACTGATCACTCATTATCCAGAGGGTATGGACACTAACCCATGTGTGTATGGGAAATGTTACAACTTGAATTTGTAAGTACATTTTTATCTTGTACTTAAAAATCTCTACATCATCATACATACTACACACTGGTGCACATCCGCAATGCACTGTTCGTACATACTGAATATGGCCTTGCAACCATGCTGATATGATCACCCTCTAGTCCAATAATTGTAGTGCTTAGATGGGGAAGCTGCAGAGGGCAGCTCTGAGCTTCCAGTGTTAATTAGTGACTGAGAGGAGGACTCTGGCCTTCGGTTCCCCATCTCAACCTTGGTGTGGGAAGGTAGTGAAGACCGCAGCAGGGAGTAGGCCAAGCCTGCGGTTGGATTCTCTGCATTGAGAGCCCAGGTTGTCTCCCACTCACATTCTTTATTGTAACTGGTAGGACGATGCGATTCTCCCAGCAGGAAGCTGGAAAGCTGGGGAAGGAAACTTACCATCCACCCTGCCAGTTGTCCAAAGCTAAAATCCCAATTACGGTGTCAGCAGAGAGAGGGCACTCGGCTGAGCTATAATTAACAGCCCCCTTTCTCAGGCAGAGAAGTGCTGGAGTAGGAGAAACACAGGGCAGGTGATGGTTACACCTGCAGACAGTTCTGCTGACATCTACAGAAGCATCCAGAGCTGCCGGCGCGGAGAGCGATAAGCCGGAAATACTGAGAGGGACAGCAGAGGCTTCCAGGAGCCTCCCTGCTCTGCCTCCAGACCTAAAAAGTTCTGTTCTCTATTATCCACAGCCCATATGTGCCATCTTCCACAAGACCAAGTCAAGAGTTCCCCCGAAGCATAGGGGTCAGTCAAAAAGGGACACATGGTGGGTGGTCACAGAGCAAACCATTTCCACGATCATGAAAAGCCCAAAGAGTAGTAACACCCTTCTCCTTAGGACAGCATCACTGAATCTTGTGATCACAAAACGTTGGGAGTTATAGCAGAAGACCTTGTCTCAGCTTTAAAAAAAAAGAAAAAAGAAAAGAAAGAAAGAAAAACAAGAACCTTAGTCATTCACTGGTTCAGATTCACTCAGTAGATTTTCTGAGTGCCTATCAGGTGCTGGGCAGAGCTAGGCATTGGCAATACACTAAATCAAAGAGAAGCAATGCCTACTCTCATAAGGTTTAAGGACTAACGGCGGAGAGAACAAATAATGCAATAAACACACACAACTGTAACTTGGGGTTAGCACTTAGTGCTAAGATAGAAAAGAAGGCCGGTTGTGGTGTCATACGCTTGCACTTCCGGCACTTGAGAGGCTGAGGCAGAAGCATCACTTTGAGTTATAGATCAGCTTGGGCCACAGGGCAACACTCTGTCCCACGCAGAAAAAGGAGAGAAGAAAGAAGTAAGGAGGAGAAACTCCATACTTGGACAGGGTGGTGAGAGGTGCCCTGAGCCTGTACCAGCTCCCAGGAAGAAACCGAGGCACTGGTAGTTTGGGTGGGAAGATCTGATGGGAGTGAAAACTTGGGTATGCCCCTGCACCCCATTGTCTCCTGCATGCTACTCTCTGTGAGGCCTGACAAGGACCTGCAGGGTCCCTTTTGGAGTTATCTAGGGTCATGACTACTGCAACATCAGATCAAAGTGAGCACGGGCTGACCCAGAGCCATCTTCTGAATCTGTTGGGCTAGGCTGAGCGCCATACAGAGTCTGGCTAGATGCCTGCCGGTTAGGAAGCCTGTCACCCGCCAGCCCCTCTTGGCTCCTCACCCACTCAAGGCAAATGTCACTTGTGGGAACAGCAAGCACCAAGTGTTTTCTGTACCGGCTTCAGGCTACAACTAGCAAGCCCACACCGTCTTGTACACTAGTTTGTGGATCACCTTAAGTTTCCAAGCCTCCAGGTTCTCGCTAAAGCTCACTTCCCCGGCAACCTCCAGGCTTAGCCTAAGCCCATGGTTTGCTGATAATAGGAACGAAAAGCCAGCCTTGCTGAGTGTTTGCCACGTGCCAGACACTGCATTAAAAGCTTCCCCCCGCCCCCATTTTATATGAGTTTGGTTCCCACAATCTTTACAAAGTAGGTTTCATTCTTTCTGCATTTCCCCCACAGGAGGATGAGTCGGAGGCATAACATGATTTTACAGATGTATCCCATTGGAGCCTGAATTTAAACACCAGTCTCCTCAAAGCATTCCTGGAGGGTGTCATATGCTTGTAATCCCAGCACTGGGGAGGCTGAGGCAGAAGCTGCAGATCAGCCTGGGCCACAGAGCAACACCCTGTCTCACGCAAACAAAAGAGAAGAACGTGAGGGGGAGAGATTCACTACAGGAAGAATGATCCTTGGCCACCAGCACGGTATTGTGTAAAGAACTCTCTGTCTGACATCGTCTGCTCCAGGCCTACTGTGCAGGCAGTACCTGAGGTAGCCTCTCAGGAGGAGACTCGGCCCAGCACACCAACCACCGAACCTCTGGCCATGAGAAACCCTGGGGAGGGAACCGTGCCTCCTGTGTGTGCAGTGTGTGGTGGGGGTGGGGGGGCAGCAGAGACAGACAGATAGACAAAGATACAGAGCACTGAGATCACATCAGCCATCCCCTGATCCCTACCTGCTTTGAAATCCATTTCACCTCTGACTCACTCCTTTTCTTTTCCTCACACTTTGTCCTATTTTCTCTTCTTCTAACATTAACCTTTGTTTTCACACGAAAGAGAAGAGACGCTCCTCCAGCACCCGGCCCCCCACACACAACTTGCACAAGTCTACATGCCCCTAGAGCCATTGCGAAGGCTTTGAACTGAACTCTGACTCAACCCTCGGACCTCTTCCTCCCGGCAAGCTGCCTCCTCTCTGCTTGCCACAGCAGCCAAGGTCCAGCATGGTCGGCGAGGAGAGCCACGGCAGCACGGGTCTGCCAGACCGGGGGCCTGGGTCCCACATCTGGATTGTACTCACACCTCCATGTCCATCTGCACAGGCAGGTCTAGTGTTAAAGCCCAGTCCCGGAGCAAAGGGGCACAATCGGTGACCACATGAATGCAACATCCCCAGACACGTCGGTCTCAGATCCCTATCAGTCAAAACAATCCTCAGCACCCAAGAAGACCAAGCCACACAGAACACTCAGCTTCCGACGGCACCTTTCTCCTGAGCCCTTCAAATTCTTTACTGACTGGTGCTCCAAGAAAGATACATAAGCTGCCATCTAGCTGGATACTTATGAAGAGCAGAGAGAGGCAAGTCACCTCTTAGGAATCACACAGTGAGGCAGAGAATAAATCTCCCAGCTTACACCCCGCCAGCTGCCCGCTTCCTGCAACACATCTGTCTCCCTCTAACCTACCTGTCACTCAGCAGGGAAGCAAGCCCCAAAGTATTTCTGCCTCCATGAAGAGACCCAGGCCATCGCAATCCTAATGCCCAGGGCCCCTGCCACTTACTTGGCTCTCAGAAAGGCCAACTTCTTCCTCAGATAGGAGACATGGTAGTAGCAAGTCTGCCGGACAGATCCGCTGCAGGAAACAGTCTCCGAGCGCAGATTCTGCACCATGCCGGGCTCAGGGGAGGGCTGGCCACATGGCAGCCAGGACCTTGAGGGCTGCGGGCTCACTTTGGAGGCACATGGACTTGCTGCCTCTGCAGCTGCCCCAGCAGTTGACAGTGAGCTCCTACACACACACAATCTCCACGCTCTGCTGTCCCGTGCAAGACGCGGGAAGGTGAAGGGCCCAGGGCGGGAGAGCCTGGCGTTCTATGCTCTCACAGTCTCCCTGGCCTTCTGGTTGAGCCACGGCTCCATGCAGAACTCGCCTCCATCCTTCCACATCTGGTGGTGCTCTGGTATTTGGCAAGCTTCTGCCCCCTCTGTCCTCAGACAGGGAGGATGGAGGTGTACCTGCATGTGGTGTCAGCTGCTGGCGCTGGAAGGGAGGGAGGGGCAGCAGCGGGCACTGCTCCCAGCGGGATTGCTTCTTGGCTCCGTCTTTAAGGTAAAGATCACCTGAGTAAACCAGGGCCATGGAGAGTTCAGTGACTGGACAGGTAGATGGAGCTAGAGAGCTGCAGAAATCCGCGATGGGGGAACAAGTTCCAGGCCAGACTCAGCAGAACTGAAGGTACCTCTCCTAGCAGGACATGGCAGCTGTTTTAGTTTGCTTTCTGTTGCTGTGAAAAAACGCCATGACCAAAGGCAATTTGAAGGGGAAAGGGTTTGTTGTATCTTACGGGTTAGATTCCATCACCAAGGGACGCTAAGGCAGCTCAAGGGAAGAGCAGGTGCTGTGTGTGTGTGTGTGTGTGTGTGTGTGTGTGTGTGTGTGTGTGTGTGTGTGTGTGTACTCATGTACAGAAGCAAGAGGTTGATTTCAGGGGTCTCCCTTGCTCTCTCTGTACTTTACTTGAAACAAAGGCTCACTGAACCTGAAAATGACTCAACTAGCCCAGCTAACTAGCCTGCCCACAAGAATACCCTATCTTGCTGGGCAGTGGTAGTGCACACCTTTAGTCCCAGCATTCAGGAGGCAGAGGCAGGCAGATCTCTGTGAGTTCAAGGCCAGCCTGGTCTACAAAGCAGATGCCAGGACAATCAGGACTTTTACACAGAGAAACCCTGTCTCAAACAAACAACAACCCTATCTCCTCTTCCCAAGTGCCGGGATTATAGATGGGCCATCTCCCCTGCTTTTATGTGGATGCTGGGAAGACAAGACCTCTAATCCTCAAGCTTGCAAGGTGAGCACTTTATCCATTACGCTCCCTCTCAGGCATCCCAATGGGTGATTGTGTTGTTTTTTTGAGACAGGGTTTCTTTGTGTAGCCCTGGCTATCCTGGAACTCACTATGTTGACCACACTGGCCTCGAACTCAGAGATCTGCCTGCTTTGCCTCTAGAGTGCTAGGATTAAAGGCTTGCACCACCCCTGCCCAGCTGTTGTTTTTCTTTAAACCTAGATTAAGAGGTCAGCAAAATGGCTCAGCTAAACAAACCTGGAGAGCAAAGTTCAAATCCTGGAACCAGAGAGGAGGAGGAGAGGACAAATTTTACAAAGCATCGTCTGGTCTCACACACATGCTGTGGTAGTCCTGCCCAGGCACATGCACAATATTATATTTTTGGACCCTCAGCAGACAAAGGCGCTTGCCTCTGAGACTGAGAACCTGAGTTCCATCCCTAAAACCCACATGGAAGGAAAGAAGTGACTCAATGTTAAGTCTCAAGCCCTGGGAGAAATGGCCGAGGTACCTATTTAACATATCAAAGCAGATTTGGCCTCCAGGTTCTCCCAGCATCCCTCAGTGTCTACCTGTTACAGGGTATGGCTGGTATACCCTGCCCACTACCCTGAATTCTCCAGCCCAGGGGCAGGGCTGCCCTTCCCCCACAGGCTCTTCCCTATATAATCCAGACATTTTGGTTACCCTTCCCTTTTGGACCTTTGCCTTCCTGGCTGCTGCACCTGGTTCCCCTCCACTCTTATGCCCAGATCGCGGGGACGCCCAAAAGACGACCACGGAGACCGAATCCCACATGTAAAAGCAAAGAGCCTTTATTCTCTTCAAGCTCCAAGCTTGGTCCATCTGTCTGTCCAACGCAGCAACAGGTGAGAGCAGAGAGCCCCAAGCCCAGGCAGGGTGGGGTTTTTATCATAGCAGAGGTTGGGGTGAGGGGATTTCCAGGGTCCACAACCCTGATAGGCTGACAATTGTCTAGGGGTATTTGTAAAACAAACACAGGTGTGTGCTAGACTCAGGGACATCTGACCACCTTATCTAATGGTTGGAATGTTTGGGATGTCAGGTACTTTATCCCTGGGTGGATCTCTGGGTGGTGTCAGTTTAAGGCTTTTCCTTGATTTGGCTGTTGCCTGCCAGTAAGCCTGTCACAGAAGCTGTGTCTGGGCCCCTAAGACTGTCATGGCGGCTGTGTGGTC
Organism: Peromyscus leucopus; assembly: GCF_004664715.2. Classification (NCBI taxonomy): domain Eukaryota; kingdom Metazoa; phylum Chordata; class Mammalia; order Rodentia; family Cricetidae; genus Peromyscus; species Peromyscus leucopus. The sequence continues at coordinate 33,065,194 of NC_051069.1, read as the reverse complement.
AACCTGTTTGGGGGCCTTTCCACATCCACCAACCCCAATCCTCAGTCCTCACATGACTCAGGGTCCTGTTCACCCTGGACTCACCTAGATGTCTCTGCCTCTGGCTATGCTCTCCCTTTTATCTACAATAAAGTTTCTCCTCCACCATACCTAGACGCAGTCATGTCCTTTCCTTTTTATTTCTTTTCATTCATCTGGTGTTTGAAACCCGAGAGGGGCTTTAATTAGCTCCCCTTCCAAGGCCTTTGGCCTCTCCGAGCAGAACCAAACTGCCAGTGTTGGCCTCCTGGGTGCAGATCACTTGCCTGTGCTGGCTTCTGGCACCCAACATATTTGGCTCCAAATTCTACAGTTGATGATGTTAAGTCTCCAGTCCTGAGGCAAATGGCTGAGGTGCCTAGTCCACAATAAATACATTGGATTTTAAAGTTTAAATAAATAAATAATGTAAAGCAAATACCCAGCCTGTAGACTGTTCGCACCCACCTCAGGGATGTCACTCCTTAAGTTGCCGTCTTCCCCGCCTCCCCCATCACCTATGATTGCAGCCCACTCGCATGCCCCATCTGGGAGCATTCCTTTTCCCGCCCTCTGGGTCTCTCCTCCTGGTTTCCCTGACAGCTGCCTTCCTTACATTTCTTTTTCTTTTTCTTTTTTTCGAGACAGGGTTTCTCTGTGTAGCTTTGCGCCTTTCCTGGAACGCACTCTGTAGACCAGGCTTGGCCTCCCTCGAACTCACAGAGATCCGCCTGCCTCTGCCTTCCGAGTGCTGGGATTAAAGGTGTGTGCCACCACCGCCCGGCATCCTTACATTTTAATAGGGGCACAGTCCAGCAGAGCAGGCTGGGATCCAGACTCAGCGCTGAGGACCGTCCCTCCCCCAACACCCATGTGCTATACATCGAATTCCTTGTGGCCTCAGCCAGATCTTTGTCTGTTTGTTTGCAGTTCTGGGGATGATCTGGGACCTCCAGCACACAAGGGCAAGTGCTTCTGCACTAAGCTACCGGCACGCACAGCTCCGAACAGGTCCTTTTTAAGATCTGCTGTCCGAACGAACTTCACAGCCCCTGCACAGCCTGCCTCTCCATTTGCACACACCATGAGTACTTTACACTCCGTATGCTAAAATTAAAACTCACTCATCATGGTTGTGCTTCAAATTCTTCCAAACATAAACAGTATATTACTAATAATTAATGCAAGCACATACAAAACGCTAGCCATGGACCAGGCATATCCTTATAAACCGTCACCCATACAATGAATCACTCAATACACCCATTTTACAAAGGAGAATAATGAGGCACACAAATTGTTCGGTTGAAACATCCAGCTTGCTCCTGCATGACCCAGAAAGTCCTCTCTCTCTCTCTCTCTCTCTCTCTCTCTCTCTCTCTTTCTCCTCTTTGAAGAGGAGACTCTCAGAGAGTCTCCAAATAAAGAAAAGGCACCAAAAAGCCCAGTTCTACATTCTTGTCAGCTCCTGAAGCCTCCTCCCCTAAAGTTGCAGCCCCCCAAGTCCCCACCTGCTGTGGGATGTCCTGTATGTTGTGAATAAATAAAATGCTGATTGGCCAGTAGCCAGGCAGGAAGTATACATAGGATAGGCGAGACAAACAGAGAGGAGAGGCTGGGAGGTGGAAGTCTGGAGGAGACGCCAGCCTACCATCCAGGGAGCAGCGTGTAAAGGCAGCAGGTAAAGCCACGGAACACGTGGCGACATATAGATTAACAGAAATGGGCTGAGTATAAGAGTAAGAGCTAGACAATGGTAGGCCTGAGCTAATGGCCAAGGAGTTTAAATAATATAAGCATCTGTATGTTTATTTTATAAGTGGGCTTGGAGAGAAAAACTCTAGCTACACCCACCTAAAGCACTCAGCTTTTGACCATACTTGGGCACAAACCCAGCTTGTGGCAGACATATCATCACCCCTCTCCTACAACCTATAAAGTCTCCCTACTTTTGTTGGTGGGTGCAAGGCTTCTCCAGCCTCAATCTCTGGGTCTGGAGAACTCGCCTGGGAGTTGCTGTACTCAAACAAAACTGCTATAATACTTTTTCAATTCTGCTTGATCTGGCCTGCTGTATCAGCAGAGAAGCCTATTAAAGGGGCTGGGGAGGGCAGAAAACCTATTACAAATGTCTAGTGACTTCCCCCAATGTCACATGGCATAAATGTCACATGGCATGTGCTAGAGCCACAATTACAGAGATGGAGCTGCTTAGCCTCTAGGTCGTGCTGCCTTTTTCTGCTGCACAAGCCAGAAAACTGAGGTTCATCCTGGACGGCCTTCCAACTTGGATGTCCCTCCTGTAGGCTCCATTTCTCACATTTTTAATTGGTTCCTCTTTTTTCGTCCTCACTACCGCCATTCAGAAAGATACCATCTGGTCTCAATCCCAATGTTGCCATGGCAGAAATGCCTCCCTGGCCACCTCAGTCCCTGCCACCCACTTTCATTTTCTCCAGAGCATTTCTTACTACGTGGTAGCTTCCTTGTGGGGTGTCTGTTTCCTCTCACTGAACAGCAAGCATCAAAGCTGATGTCTTAATCATAGCTGTATATAATGCCTCGAGCGGATGCCGTACGGTATGTACTCAATAACTATTTCAGAGACTGAACTGGGTGTATTGTTATCTGTTTGCACTCTAAGTGTTTGCTTCTCAAAGCCATGTTTCTCCATGGGATCGGTGTGATTTTTCTCACAAGAATAGCTGGGAGCGGGGCTGGCTCAGTGGGCAAAGGTCGTTGCTGCCAGGCTGGCAGTCTGAATTCGGGCTTCTGAAGCCCCACGGCAGGAGTCAACCAGTTCCCTCCAGTTGTCTTCTGTTCTCTACAGCCATGTGTGTATGCTCATGATGATGAACGTATTTTGAAAAGTCCTTTAAACAAGAACAGTAGTGACTTGGTGCTATAGACTGAATGAACTTCCCATACTCAAATTCATGCTGAAATGCTAGCCTCCAACATAATGGAGTTAAGAGGCGGGCCTTCTCGGGGGGTTAATAGAAAGCAATAAAAGGGCAGCCCAGGATCTAAAGTAGAGACTGGAGCTTTTTTTCCTATCAGGACACAGAAAGATGGCTGCACACAGGCTTCAAACTAGACATATTGGCACACACCCCATCATTTGGGAAGCTGAGGCAGGAGAATTGTGAGTTGGAGGCCAGTTTTCACCACACAGTTGAGAAAGTGCTTGCCAGAAGGATGAGGACCTGGGTTCAGTCTCTGGCAGACACACACACACACACACACACACACACACACACACACACATACACACACACACAAAAGGCTCCAGTATGGCAGAGCACATCTGTAATTCCAGTGCTGGTGCAGCAAAATGGGCTTCATCTTAACAAGGACACTCAAGGCTCGGGGTTGATCTCTGGCTCCTGACAAACACATGTTTCTGTACCCATGCACATGCAAACAAACACATAAGGATGAGGACCCCTTAGGCCTCACCTTTCCCTGAGGATTTATAGGCAGTTAATGGTTGCTGGGGGAGGGAAAGATATTTCTTCAACTAGAAAGTGGCTCATACACCTGTAAACAAACCCTCATCAATCCTGTAAACAACTCAAATTAAACTCAATAGGGCATTTTTTAAAAAAAGATTATTTTGGCTAGTCTAAATCTTTTCAACCTTTAAGAAGGAAGATGAACTCGGGAGGCAGAGCCAGGCGGATCGCTGCGAGTTCGAGGCCAGCCTGGGCTATCAAGTGAGCTCCAGGAAAGGCGCAAAACTACGCAGAGAAACCCTGTCTCGAAAAAACCAAAAAAAAAAAAAAAAAAAAAAAAGAAGGAAGATGAAGAAAAGAAAAAGCAGATTCCATTAAAACACTAACTCTGCAAGTACATTAATCTTAGGCTTCCCAGTCTCCAGAAATTCCATGAATAAACGCCTGTAATTTAAAAGGTAGAGGCAGGAAGAACCAAGCATTCAGGGCCAGTCTATGCTACAAAGCAAGTTCAGGGCCAGCCTGAGCAACCTGAGACCCTGCTCAGGTAGACACAGGGTACTCTATCTCTCTCAGGATCCCCCCCACCCAGGGTTCCTGTCAATGAAGAATGCTCCTGCATGGGGCTGGAGAGATAGCTCAGAGGTTAAGAGCACTGAGTGCTCTTCCAGAGGTCCTGAGTTCAATTCCCAGCAGCCACATGGTGGCTCACAACCATCTGTAATGAGATCTGGCGCCCTCTTCTGTATACATAATAAATAAATAAATAAATAAATAAATAAATAAATAAATAAATAAATAAAAATGCTCCTGCCAGGTGGTGGTGGTGCATACCTTTAACCCTAGCACTTAGGCAGAGGTAGGCAGATCTCCAGATCTCCCAGTTCGAGGCCAGCCTGGTCTCCAGAACGAGTTCTAGGACAGCCAGGGCTACACACACAGTGAGAAACCCTGCCTTGGGAGTAGGGGGCACACTGCTTACATGGCACCAAAAGATCTATCCACCAGATTGAATAATCTTTGGTGGCCTCTTGTTAGAGGCCCACTCCTAGGTCACGACGCTGCAGCAGACTTAAGTCTCTGTGGTTCCTGAGCTCTCCCTGCTTCCCCCCCCCCCCCCCCCCGCTCTCTCACACCCCCGTGCTTGTGTACATCCTGTTCCTTCCCTGGGAATGCTGTGCTTGTGACACTCCCACTCATCCAGAAGCTCTCGGGCGAAGCATCACCCTCCATAAGCATAACCCACCATCCTTCATGGATGCACCCCCCAGCCACCACCCGACTAGTAAGCCACTCCTGGGCAGGTTCTTAACTTCACAGGGCCTCCAATCTCCTAAACTCTGGAAAAGCAGCATCAGCTTGATAGGACCACAGAAAGAGGGACATGTTAAGATAATATGTCGAGGATTCACTGCACAGCTTGGCACCTCGTAAGGATTTTGTTTTGTTACTGAATGCCTAATTCCACATCCATAATGACATTGTACCTTCATTTGCAAGTATGCCTCACCATTAACAACAAGATTCTTGAGGGGTGATGTCACAGCATAGTCTGTTTATCTACCAGTGTCTGTACTTTGCATTTGCAGGTGCTCCAAATTCCACCTACACTCTCTATCTGGGTGATCCCTTAGATATATAATATTTTATATTTATTCTCTGAGAAGTTCACATATACTATGTATTTTGATCCTATCTACTACCCACTCCTCCATGAACCCTCCTCCCACAGCCCCCTCCCAACTTCATGTCCACTCCTCTTTATGGTTGTTATTTTATAGCCCACGGAGTCAAAATTAGTGCTGCCCTAGGCACAAGGGCGTGGCACCACCCACTGGAGCATGGGCAACCCTCCGCCCCCCAGCAGCTATCAACTGCCAATCATCCTCAGCTGGGTCAGGCCTCATGCGCCCCTTCCCCACCTTTAGGTCAGAAGAGCATAGCTCTTCTCAGGAAGAGTCAAGTCTCATTGGGAGTCAGTACCTACTGTTTATTTAACACCTACTATGCATTTAGTTGATTTAACATCTACTGTGTCTAGTTTCTTTAGCACCTATTAAATACCTAGCACTTTACATACAATAGTTTAGCTATTCCTCACTGGATGTGATAAACAATAGACCTTTACAAATGAAAAGACTGAAGTTGAGAAAAGTCAAGGACATTACTCTTTCAAATGCAGTTATAGCTGGACACGATGGCATGCCTTTAATCCCAGCATTTGGGAGGCAAAGGCAGAGAGATCTCCGTGAGTTCAAAGCCAGCCTGGTCTATATATAGCAAGTGCCAGGCCAGCCAGAGCTACACAAGAGGACTGTGTCTCAAATAAACAAACCAACAAATAAATAAGGAGATAAATAAATACATAATAACATGCACAGTTACCACCAAGCATGATGATACATGCCTGTAATGCCAGGCCTCATGAGGCACAGGCAGAACTGTCACAAGTTCTGTCACAACTGGCACAACTACATCATGAGCTCTAGGCCAGCCAGGGCTACATAGCTACACAGAGTGAGACATTATCTCAAAGGAATGACAACCAAAAAAGCAGTCAGAGCTGGGGATGTAACTCAGTGGGAAAGAGCTTGCCTGTCATGTGAAAAAGCCCTGGATTTGACTTCCAGCACCTCAGAAAAAAGTACAGCCAGGTTGTGGTGGCACACGCCTTTAATCCCAGCACTTGGGAGGCAGAGCAGGTGGATCTCTCTGAGTTCAAGGTCAGCCTGGTCTACAGAGTGAGATCCAGGACAGCCAGGGCTACACAGAGAAACCCTGTCTCAAAAAAAAAAAAAAAAGCAGAATAAAAATGTACATTTAAGAAGAAATAAAAAAGTCAGGTGTGGCCCAAACCATTAATACCAGCACTTGAAAACTGTAGGAGGAACAAGATTTCAGTGTGATCCTCAGTTATACAACTAGTTTAAGGCCAGAGTGGCTTGCTTCAAAAACAAGACAAAAAGCAGAGTTAAGAAAGCATCACAAACACAATGGGCCCGACTGCCGGGTGCGTGCTCTTACCCACATCAACAGCCAGAGCATCTCCACCCATCCTGCAGCTGGCCTCTAGCAGCTCTCCAGTCTCCTATGGATATTTTAGAAAGGCTCGTGGCATGCATGCCTGCATGCAGGGGTGTCTACATGCATGCACACTCTGGTCCCTGCTGCAGCCCCACTTGGTACTCACATATACTCACCCTCATTCCAGGTCTCAACTTTCCTGCTACTGAAAGGCACCCGGATCAGCTGAGACCACATTCTACTGAAACTCACCTGCTGCCCACAAAGGGTCCTTAGTAAAAGTGCTCCTTTTCCTACAATCCATGCTTTGTTTACACGTCCCCGCCACTAGGGGAAATGAACTGAATAAAGTTCTGGGTACCTGAGAAACTTTAATAATTGGTCTAGTTTAGGGGGAACCTGGAGACTACTGTTTCATCGTGTCACTGGCTTCACCATGAAGCAAGAAAAGTGGATTAATGTCACACGCACGCACGCACGCACGCACGCACGCACGCACGCGACACACAAGCCTGAGGAAGTTATCTCTTTTCCTGTTTACTAGAAACCTGGCAGGAGTGTAGTCGTGTCCTAGTCCTAAGACAGCCCTCCCTCCAAACCCTCCCCCATTTCCTAGTAAATGGATTCTCTACATAAAATCAACCTTTCTCCCTGACGTCACAGCTGTCTCGGAAATCACTGCTGCCCTGTTTGACCAGATAAGAGACTTTTCATTTCTGGCTGTTAAGACAGCCACTGGATACATAAGCACACTTTGGTCAACAATGGAAGTCCAGTAAGATTAGATTCCTAGAGATGCTCACAGCCATCTCAGTTATGTGGGTTATCCCATGACATCTACACAATGAGAAAATCACATGGTGACTATCTGACTGCCAAGTGGCACATGGCTGGACTAATCCTGTCTCTAAATATTATGTTCATCCTGAACTTTGTGCAGAGCTGAAAAGAATCAGTGTATTATTAAACCAGCCAAAAGAGCATCTTTTACAAAAAAAAAAAAAAAAAAAAAAAAAAAAAAAAGGGCCTGTAATTTAAAAGAATTTAGAGAATTTTAAAGAAACCAATATTAATTCCGCCTGTTTTGTGAAGCCAGCCTTTATGATCTGGAGTATTAGAAGCAGTCACAGAATGAATGCCTCACTCTTGGCCACTCTCAGTCTGTGACAGTCCCTGCTGCATTTGTCCACCCAGAGGAATGGCAACATTACAGCAGAGACTCACAGTGCAGGAAACGTGGCCGTTAATGAGATGGTGCACAGTCTTCCAAAGGACCAGAGTGAAGAAAGAGCTGGGGCCAGGGCGCAGTCAGTACAGCGCTTGCTTGCTGACATAAGCAGGAGTTCCAGCTCCAGAAGCCCTGAGCTTATAATCACAGCCAGCAGGGGGGAGGCAAAGACAAATGGATCCCCGAGGCTCACTCCTAGTTTAATTAATGAGTTACAAGCCAATGAGAGGCCTTGCCTCTCCTCGACTCTGAAGAAAGAGAGAGAGACAGAGACAGAGACAGAGACAGAGACAGAGACAGGACAGCACCTGAAGAAACACTGACCTCTAACCTCTACCAGCACCACCTGACCCTCTAAACACACGTACACACACACACACACACACACACACACACAGAGAGAGAGAGAGAGAGAGAGAGAGAGAGAGAGAGAGAGAGAGAGAGAGAGAGAGAAAGAGAGAGAGCTCAAAGTCAGACACACAGGCCACATCCTCACTACTACAGAAAATCTTTTCAGACTCAAATCTCAGTCCATCACAGCCCAATGTTCTCAAAGCAAGACTCTAAAATGTATTAAAGGAAGAATCAAGTACACAGTATGTGTTGGTTTTAAATGTGGCGCTTTTACTCTGAGGCACGACAAAACCCAGTGTCAGAGCTTTATTGGGGGGGAGGGGGCAGAAGAGAGTGACCAGGCTTGTGGAAGATGCGTACAGGGAGAGAGCAGAAGAGAGGGGAGGAGTCTGTGACCGGTTTTTTAAGGATTTCCCTGCACAGGCGTATGTGGGCTTACGGAGCTATGCCACGCTGTGCACGGATGATGTGAGATACAAGACCCCTTGCTTGGCTACTGAACTGTACATGTGTGGTCCTGCAGCTGGAGGAGTGGCAGAATCCTAACAGTATGACCCTGGAAACTCGTTCTCACCAGTAGGAGGAACCCAAGACAGGAAGACTTCACTGAGAGCGGCCACGGCAAACACAGGGCGGGCGGTGGCTCTGGGTATCTCAGATTGAGTGCACACAGGCTCTGCCATCCAAAGCACACTTCGGACATATGCCACACCACAAATGCCAAGCAAGCCGGGGCAAATGATGTCCACATCCACCATGAGGAGCTTAGGGAACTCAGCAGGTGTCTTAGTTACTGTTTTCTGTTGCTTCGAAGAGACGCCATGACCACGGCAACTCTTACGAAGAAAACGTTAATTGGGGTGGCTTGTCCACAGTTTCAGAGGTTCAGTCCATGATCATCACGTCAGGGAGCATGGCGGCTGTGCAGGCAGACATGGCGCTGGAACAGAGTGTTACAATTGCAGGCAAGAGGAAGTCAACTACAGTCCTACTGAGGGGAGCTGGAGCAAAAGAGACCTCAACGCCCATCCCCACAATGGCACACTTCCTCCAACGAGGCCACACCCCCTAGAAATGCCACTCCATCTGGGGGCCATTTTCTTTTAGACAACCACAGCAGGTTCTGAATGGGAAAGAAACTCAGGGGGTTTTTCTAGAGGTTGTAAGTCTAGAAGAGAACCCCTTTATGCAGGCACTCATGGTCAGATGAGGAGGTTAAATAAATTTTTTTTATTAGCATCCATTACTAAGCAGCCCACCAAAAGCCTGTCTGTCTAGGTAGCATCCAAGAGACAGGGTATCCTGGGGAGGGTGTTGTCAGGGTTACATGTAATTCAGTACTTCATTCTCTCCCCCTGGAATGGGCCAAGCAACAGAGAAAACATGGAGGGAAGAGAGGAGTTGGCAATCAGATCCAAAAGGTGAAGCGTGGCTGAGGACATCACACTGAAAGCTAGACAGTATCGTCCTCAGATACTCAGTGCACAGCAGAGCTTCCTCAGGGACCTCTGTGCCATTTATTTTAAGTGTGTACATGCTAAAAATCTGGACATCCATAGAGAGATGTGTAGGCTACTCTGGGAACCAAAAGAGCTATCCTCAGATCAACACTGAAGTTCTTTGCTGTGGATATCACTCTGTATAAATAAAATGCTGATTGGCCAGTAGCCAGGCAGGAAGTATAGGTGGGACAAGCAGAGAAGAGAATTCTGGGAAGTGGAAGGCTGAGGCAGAGAGATGCTGCCAGCTGCCGCCATGAGTACCAACATGTAAGATACTGGTAAGCCACGAGCCATGTGGCAAGGTATAGACTTATAGAAATGGGTTAATTTAAGATGTAAGAACTAGATAGCAAGAAGCCTGGGCCATTAGGCCAAACAGTTTAAATAATATAAGTCTTTGTGTGTTTACTTGGTTGGGTATGTGTGGCTGTGGGACTGGCAGGTGAGAGAGATTTGTCCTGATTGTGAGCCAGGCAGGACCAGAAAAACTCCAGCTATAGTCCTTTGACTAATTAGTCTTTTGGGGGGCCCACATCTTTATACTGACTCCATCTAGACTGAATCAAACCACTCATTTGGGCTAATGAGGGGCATAAAACTGAGAAATGGGACAGAATTTAAAAGACTTTGAGAAACAAAAATAACGTTTAGAGAGACCTTGCCACACTGGCCCGGGACAGAATCTCTTTTGACACACTACCTAGCTTTGGCTTGACTTCTCCTGTGAGGGGGAAGTTCATTACTTTGTGAGACCTGTTTGCCATGCAAAGTTCATCCTAAACTGGGCTGTGGTGGCACATCCCTTCAATCCCAATACTCGGGAGGCAGAGACAGTGGATCTCTGTGAATTTGAGGACAGCCTGGCCTACAAGTTCTAGGACAATTCCAGGGCTGTTACACAAAACAGCCTGTCTCAAAGAAAAAAAAAAAAAAAAAACAAAAACAAAAACAAACAAACAAACAAAAAGTTCCTCCTAACCTGAGCTGAATCCTTCTCGTTTACAATTTATGCCCCTCTAGTTCTATTTTGTAGGATTTTGTATATATAAAGTGCTGTCACCCTGGGAATGGCGGCCAGCAACTGTGTACCCAGCAACCCAGAAGGCCAGCCAGAGCGACAGTGAGGCAGACGTTGCCTCAAAACTGAATGCTATCGGACTTACCCTAAACATTCTCTTTCCTAGTCTTCCCTAGTTTCTGTCAACCAGCTCTTATTTTCTGTTTGTTTGTTGGCTGGTTGGTTGGTTTGTTTTTGAGACAGGGTTTCTTTTTGTGTAGCCCTGGCTATCCTGGAACTCACTTTGTAGACCAGGCTGGCCTTGAACACAGAGATCTGCCTGCCTCTACCTCCACTCCCAGCTCTCAGTCAGCTGTTAGAATGATAGAGCCTCAAAACCATTCTCTTGATTCTAACATCTCTGTGAAAAAGACTGGTGATAACACACTAGATCTGCTCAAATTCACACAGATCTCAATTATGCACACCCTCTTCAAAGACCATCTGAAGAAGAGTGTGGTAGGGCCGTCCTGTATTCCTAGCACTTGAGATTCAGGCAGAAGGGTCAGGAGTTCAAGGACAGGCTGAGCCGAAGGAGATCTTGTCTCAAAAGAAAGGGGGAAGCCATGTGATTGTGTTATGTTTTGGCCTTTTGTAGCTGAAAAGTAAAATCACCATGTTCTTTTTCATAGGAGATCCTTTCAAGTTAGTCAATAGTAGACTTATAAATAAGTTTGTTTGTTTGTTTGTTTGTTTGTTTTTGAAACAGGGTCTCCATATGTAAACTGGGCAGGCCTGCAGCTATGTAGACCAGGCTAGCTTTGTGCTTTCAGGGATCTTCCTATGCCTGACTCCATAAGAGTGCTAGCTTATAGGCATAAGCTGCCAAGCCCAAAAGAAATGAATCTTGAGTAGGCAAGATGGCTTAGCAGGTAAAGGGGCTTGCCATCACACCTGAGAACCCAAGTTCAATCCCTACAGCCCACAAGGTAGAACAGACTCCTGAAAATGGTCTCCTCTAATCTCTATGTGCCCCCCACACACACACACAAACACACACATACACACACACAAACACACACATACACACACACAGTGTAGATAAGCTATAATGTAATTATATGTAACTTTTTAAGTAAATGAATCTTTCCTAGCACACAATTGATTTCCTCCTTTGAAATACATATCTCAAGTCAAGTACAGTGGCATACCCCTAGAATCCTAGTACTTGAAGACACTGAGTCAGGAGGATCTCAAGCTAGGGCCAGCCTAAGCTACATAGCAAGAGGCTGTCCCCAAATAAGCAAAACCCAGAGCCCCTCCGGCAGGCCAGCTGAGTCTTTCTTTCAGTTCCCCACCGGCTGCCCTGCTCTCTCCAGGTGTGATTTCAGAATGTGTGCTCAGCATGCTAGAAGCTCGGGGGTCAAGGTCCAGCACTTCACATCAAATCACCTTTCTTTGGCTTACATAAAAAAGAAACTTAACTCATGACCAGCAACCACTATCTAAACTCACAGTACTAATGAAACAGATCCTGGCCAGTCCTCACATCCCTAGTGCAGAACCGACAGACTCTCAATTCCTCAACCCAGCATCTAGGAGCCTCCACATTCACCCCCCCCCCTTACACCCTCTACATCAGCCTCTTCTCCAGTAACCCCCACCACACACAATCTGCTCCATTCCAAAAGGTTCAGCCTTCAGGGACCACAGGTGCCCATCCCAGGACACACAAATTCCTCAGGTACAAAATGCTTTACCCCAGACAAAAATGAAACAAAATTCCTTTTCCCTATATGAGCCATGCTACACTCAACGTGTGAAGTATGACTCAAATCCTACAGCCAGCATGGTGGCACACGCCTTTAATCCCATCACTTGAAAGGCAGAGGCAGGCAGATCTCTGTGAGTTCGGGCCCCAGCCTGGTCTGCAAAGCGAGTTCCAGGACAGCCAGGACTACAGAGAAACCCTGTCACAAAACAGAACAAAACACAGCAAATGAATGCACGGTTCAAATCCTAAACCGGAAGTTTGCCTAGAGCTTTTGGTCTGCAGTTGGCTCCTCCCTTGGAGAGCCAGCCCCCTGCCTTCAGGAGCAGCAATAATGCTGCTCCCTCTGGTTTCTGGGGCAACAGCTCATCTTTGCAACCATTCTCCAAGGACAATGCACCCCCTCTTCTACTTCCCAGAGCGCTCACACACAGCAGAAGCAACGGAGGCGCTTCACCCCATTCTCAGCCATTTTTCTCCACGCGCCTCACATCACTCCCGTGACTTTGAACTCACCTTTCTTGGCGCACTCGCGGACTCAGGAACCTGCTGGAATCATCGTCGTGGCTGCTCTGTTGGCTGCTCTGTTGGCTGCTGAGGAAAGACACAGGATGTGAACCGTTAAAACTTCTCCTGCTTTCTCAACCCTGGGGCTGTACAAAGACACGGGGTTACAAAATCAAGAGAAAGTAGAGACGGTGCTTCCAGAGTGGAAGTGGGGGTGTGAGCTGAGAAGACACTAACCGGCTGAAGTCAATCTGACATCCAAGGCATCTCTGCGGCTGTCCAGACTGGAGCAGGAAGAGCCTGATCTATTACTACCCAGGTCTCTAGGTACGTATGCCTCTGTAAACAAGCACTGACAGCTCCCAACTTGGTTGTTTAAGATCTCTGATGGGACAGCGATCCAATCTTCCTCAACCCACCCAAGCCCCCAAGGAGCTGGTGCAGATAGGAAAGGGTGGGGCTTGTAAGGTTTGAGGGAGGGAAACTGCCAGAAGGCAGAGACTTGAAGGGTTCTGCACCACCTACTAGGCCCCCTGTCCTGCCCCCAGGGAGGGCTGAGAGTAAGAGAAGAAAGGGGCAAAAATCCCTGATCGATCATCCTATTCTGTGGGCTGGAGGAATACAAAGCTCAATTCAAAAGCAGAGTTCTGAAGCTGGGTGTGGTGGCGCACAGCTTTAATCCATGTGCTTGGGAGGCAGAGGCAGATGGAGTTTGAGGTCCACCTGGTCTACACTGCATACTCCAGGTCAGCCAGGGCTACACAGAGAAGCCCTGTCCCAAAAAAACCACAAGCAAACGAACAAACAAAAAATAGTAGAATTCTATACATGTAAATATACTTAAAACTATTTTAATAGAATTTTGCTCCAGGGTTGCTGATCCATGTAATTTCATATTCTTGTCAAGTACCACGTGGGGGTACAAACTGGAGAAGAAATTCCAAGTCACACAGCTCCAGAGGCAAGCCTCAAGAGTGTACTCCACAGAAAGCACTTGGCAGGAAAAGCTGAAGAGGAGTGTCTAAAGTTCAGGATTTATGCCCTTTATAATAGTCAACAGGCTCAACTAACCCAAAAGACCATGATGTGCATCACAGCCTCTCTGAGGAATAGGCTGGTTTTGATCTACTTTGGCCATAACAGCTGGTACTTCCTGCTCGCCTTACCCTTCTTCTGGCAACCAAAACTTAAAATTAAGCTAATTATAAGAGATTCTAGACCAAAATGATTATCAATATACCAGTTTCTGAAAAAGTAATTTTGACCTGTTATTAGCTGGCTATCCCACTAGATGGCACTGTTTCCCAAATCACAACCGCACCAGCACCACAGTCATCAGAATGAGTCGACTTTGGGGCGCCCCCTTCTGGTCTTCCCATGGTTTGGAAAGTTCAGTGTACAGGAAATAAAAACAACTGGTGGCCTTCACAATGTGTATTTGTTCCAAGAAACTAATCAATACTCACTGAAGGCCAACAAAATGGCTCAGTGGGTGAAGACGCTTGCCTCCAATCCCTGAGACCTGCAACCCGAGTGCTATCCCAGAGTTCGTACTGAGGAAGGAAAGAACCACCTGCCAAAAGTTGTCTATGGCGTGCGCGCACAATTCTTGAACATCCCAGAGGGAGCCAGCAGACTCCTGGTTTTGTTCCCCACATGCCTACTGCTGCAGAAGTTTACCCTAGATGGTCCCATTAATACTCTCAACACCGGGAAGGGCTGGGGGAAAATCCATGGTAATTCAGAAAGCATGCTCCAGAAGGCAGGCCCTGGTTGGGAAGCTTTGCAATGCATGCTGGACAAATTCCCTTGACTCCACTGAACTACCATCCTCCTCCCGACCCCAAGGAACAGACCCATGCAGAAAGTGCAAGCTAACCTCACAAACCACAAGCAGGTACCCTTGTGCCCTCTGAAGGCGCAGTTCGACGACTGGGAAGATAGGACCCGGCATCTTTTGGATATTTTTATTTAATTTAGCATCTTATTTTTGCAGGACCAGGGATAGAGCCCAGGGTTTTTCATGTGCTTAAAAAAAAAAAAGTGCTCTACCACCGAAACATCAGCTTGCTTTTGCTTTTATTTGGAGACAGTGTCTCACTAAGTTTCCCGGGTTGACCTTGAACTCAGTATGGAGTCCCAGGCTTGAACTTTCCTCCAGCTTCAGTTTCCCCAGTAGCTCAGATTCCAGGAGTGTACCACCACATCCTGCCCAGCCCCCTTTCTGAAAGGGCATTTCCTGAACACAATCAGCTCTTCCTCTCCCAGGCTATCAATGAGGCACTGCTCTCTCAAGCCGGGAGAGAGGTTTGAGACTTAGGTGGACTCATGCTGCCATGAGACTTGAAAGATGGGATTCACTATTCCCCAAGCTTGATGGGAGCCACCCACACCAAGGCTGCAGAGACCCAAGCACCCATTTCTCTGCTTTTGGCAATACTCTGCAGACTGCTGCATTAGCAACAATTATCTCATGCTAATTGGGAGTTTCAAAACACAGCCAGTGACAGTTACAGCTGTCTTTGATTAATAAACAAGGAGAAATAAATTCTCTCAGGCTGTGGATGTGGTAGGAACAGATGAACTGAGTTTTCCCTGGCTTTACTTCTTATTGGCCTTATAACCCCGGGCCAGCTCACTTAATCCTCTCTTAGCCTAATTCCTCAAGAAATGGAGACTTACTGTGTTTAGTCACTAATCCTCAATTTATGGAGCTGGGGATTAAATTGCAAGGAATCCGATCATCATGCCCCAAATCACAGAAACTCAAGTTCTAGTCTTGACTCTGCCACTTAACCATGGGGGAGGGGGAGATTTACTCCCCCCCCCCCAAAGGTCAGATGTGCATAACAACACGTGGCCTAAAAGAGTGAAATGAGGTTTAGAAATGGTAGAGATCGTGGCAGGTGGTGAACAACCAATTGTTCCAAATAGCCACAGGTAGCTTGCCTGATAGATACTTTGAAACTGCCAAGGAACCACAGGGTAGGAACGGAGGAGATTCTTAAGGCTTTGGTTGTTTGTTCTTGGTTTTGATGTGTTGGTGTCTTTGCAGTACCGGGTGTTAAACCTAGGGCCTCAAGCATGCTAGGCAAGCACTCTACTGTTGAGCTGGCATAGACACACAAAGGAAATGCTTTGCTTTGTTTTGTTTTGTTTTCTTTCAAGACAGGGTTTCTCTGTGTAGTTTTGGTGCCTGTCCTGGAACTCACTCTGTAGACCAGGCTGGCCTCGAACTCACAGAGATCCGCCTGGCTCTGCCTCCCGAGTGCTGAGATTAAAGGCGTGCACCACCACTGCCTGGCGGAAATTCTTTTTTATTTTCTTTTGAGTAGAAGGGTATACACATGTCACAGCATATGTGTGGAAGTCGGAGAACATTTTATAGGAATCGGTTCTGTCCTTCTACCATGTGCGCCCCTGGGATTAAGCTCGGGTTCTCAGCGTTGGTGGGAGGCACCTTAACTTACCCATTGAGTCATCTTACTCAGCCCCAAGAAAAATGATGAATGAGAAAAACGTCATGAGCCACTGGCTTGAAAAATAGAGCCACATCATCAAAACTGAGAGAGAAAACCACATTTCCATGCTGAATTATTTCCGAATATAAAATAAATTTAAACCCAGTGGTGGCGGTGGGGGGGGGGGGAACGTCCTTATTCCCAGCACTCGGGAGGCAGAGGCAGGCAGATCTCTGTGAGTTCGAGGCCAGCCTGGTCTACAGAGCGAGATCCAGGACAGCCAGGACTACACAGAAAAAACCCTGTCTCGAAAAGCCCAAAGGTAAAATAAAATAAGATAAATTGACTCTAGTGTTTACACTTTCGGTTTGAGTAGGAAAGGCACATTCAGAAGGAGAAAGGAGGTAGCAGAGAATAAAGAAAGGTGGTTTCTGTTTGTCACCTGGCAAGCTTGTCTGGGAAAGTCTAATAATAGAAGTAAGTACACAGATGTGATTGGGACACTGTGAAGGACTGCCAGCTTCCTACACGACACACCTGATAGTCTCAGAGAGGACTTAGAAAATCCCGGGCTGGGAGCGAACTGCCAGTCTGCCTACAGGGCTCGGAGGAGACTCAGTTCTGCTTCACAGCTAGCTCCCGTGGGAGTCTGCCACAAGAGCGGTAGCTGGACAAAGACTTTGGGGTTCAGAATGCAGCTCAGTATTTTCCTCACTCATCCAAACCCACAAATGCTTTTCTGTTGAAGACTTCTTTCACCTCTAAACAAGCCTGTGTCTGTGCTTCCTTTGGTTCTGGTTTGCCTTGTTGTTTGAGACCTGGAGTTGTTCTGTAGACTACGCCGTCTGGAATTTTTGTTTTTGTTTGTTTGTTTGTTTTTCGAGGCAGGGTTTCTCTGTGTAGTTTTGGTACCTGTCCTGGATCTCTTGCTGTAGACCAGGCTGGCCTTGAACTCACAGAGATCCGCTTGGCTCTGCCTGCCGAGCGCTGGGATTAAAGTCCTGTGACACCACCGCCCAGCCCTGTTTTTCCTTTTCTTTATGGCCACTGGTAACACACTGCCCAGTGACTGTTAAATCTTTGTCAAAACATAATAAACTGGTGCTTTATCATGCCGCCTATCTAAGCCAAAGTCGGAAGCTGTTGATCTAGGCGGTCATTTGGGGGCATCCAACCCAGGGCCTACACATGCCAGGCAAGCAATCTACTGCTGAGCTACTGAGTATTTTTTCAAAGTTTCCCAATGTCGGCAGGGTGGGGCAGGATGGAAGACCCACCCCTGGATTTGTGAGTTAATCCACTGAAATCTAAACCCACACCCAGCACTCTGGTTTTGCTCCCTGGGACAATGGTTAATCCTACTTTCAAACTAGAAGTGGTGACATACAGCTGTGGTCCCAGCACTTGGAGAGGCTGAAGAAGATCATGAGTTCAAGGCCAGCTGGGCTATATATTGAGTTATAGCCTGGGCTACAGAGTGAGACCTGTCTCGAACACCAAAGCAGACAAACTAGAATCCTAATCCTATCGGACTGCCCAAGCAGGTCTGACATGGAGAGTGATCCAGGGTTTGGAAGGGGCCTCCTTCCTGACTTCTGTGACTCCTGGGGCTTCCCTCTGCCACACTTCTGCTCTTCTGTTTTTCTTGGGAGTTTCATAAGCTCTTCTGGTTGATCCTAAAGTGTTACCCAGGACTCTTTTAGCCACTCACTCCCTCAATAAATTATCAAGGATCAACTACATAGTAAACATCATTCTGGAATCCAGACACTGGTGTCAATGGTAAACAAAACACCGGAAGGCCCTGCTCTCAAAGAGGTAACATGCGATATCAGGTTACTTCCAACCAGGGAACCTACCCTTCAGGGACCTCTGACGTTGTTACAACAGCACTGTACATTCCCCAGAGAGGTTATAGCTCTCATCAGATTCTCAAATCAGCCGTGACTAGTACAAAGTCATCTGCAGTGAGCCTGCTGTGGTACCTTGCACTTGTAACCCTCGTCCCGGGAAACTAAGGCAAAAGAATTGCCGTGTGTTCTAGGTCAGCCTGGGCTAAACAGTGAGGCCTTGACTAGGGCTGGAGAGATGCTGTTAAAAGCACTGGATGCTCTTCCAGGGAACCCAGGTTCAATTCCCAGCACCCACAGGGTGCTCACAACCATCTGTAACTCCAGTTTCAGGGGATCTGACACCCTCCTTCTGGCCTACTTCATGTGGTACAGAGGTATATGTGCAGGCAAAATACCCAGACATACAAAACAAAAATAAATAAATCGTTTAAAAAGTGAGACCCTGGCCAAAACCAAACATAAAACCCAAACGAATGAATGAATGGGTTCTGAGCAACACAGAGGAGCAAACCTAAGTTCTCTCTGTGTTCCCATCGCCCTGCCTGTTCAGATGTAAGTTAATAAGACTCCTTACAAAGACTGAGTCACCTGGTTAACATAAGCATTTAACCAAAGGATTGGCAATCAGTAAATAAACATCCAACAAATGGCCACAACGCTTGTATTTATTATGGTACAGTACTGAGCTCCTAACATCCAGCAGGACTCTCACGGTGAGCAGCAGGTCCATTTCTGACTTCAGTGTCCTTTCCCTCTCTTTGGGTGTCACTATGAGACTCACATAAACTGGAAGTACACCTGCCTCCCCTCGCTCTACACCAAGGCTGACAGACGCCACTCCCTTCGGCCTCCCAGATCCCCATTGCCCACTCGTCCCTCCTCTGGCTGCTCAGATCCCTCTCTCATCACTCCACACCCAGATTATTGAATGGGCTCCCAACTGCCTTTCCTGTTGCCAGTCTGGGCCCCTCTCCAGTCCACCCTCCACAATGGCACAGTGATCTCCCGGACGGGGTGATTCCGTTACTTCAGGTCACTCCCTGCCTTAAAATCATGGGGCTAGCCCAGGGACATAGTTCACTGGTTAGAGAGCTTGCACAGTATGCTCTGGGCTCTGGGTTTGATTCCAAGAAGCCCAGGAGGAGCACACACACACATGCACACTTACACAAACACACACACACACACACACACACACACACACACACACATCCTTGGGGTTTCCCATAATTTTGGAGCAAAGTTCACACTCTTTATTTTTTTTCACACTCTTATTTTAACAAGAAAAGCCTCCCAGCCCGATGCTGTCTCACTTCCCAGCTCCCTCATCTACAGCTAGCTCCACTCCAGCCATGCATCTTGTCTGCCTTTGAATCTACTCCTTCTCTGGCCTGTCATATCCTCTCTCTACTTCTTTCTTTCACCAAGTAAACCCAGTAATCCCTGCCCTGGGGCATAAATGGCCTAAGGATTGAGACTCAGACTCTAGTGTTTACTGCCTGTATTCAGATATTTGGTTTTTAGGTGGGGAGGTTCAGGACAGGCTTTCTCTATGTAGCCTTGGCTGTCTTGGAATTCACTTTGTAGACTAGGCTAGCCTGAACTCACAAAGATCCTCCTGCCTCTGCCTTCTGAGTGCTGGGATTAAAGACAGCTGCCAACACCATATGGCCTGTATTAAAATCTTAACTCTTCTGCTCAGGGCACTCAGTTTCAACCCTCATAAGACATTCCACATTATAAAGTAACTTCTGCATTATTGCGATGTTATAGGAGTTAAAATTCCCGAGATATGCTGGCACTAAGTAGACATACTATGTCTGTAGATTCTGTCTCCATTATTCAAAATTAGTGTCTTCAGGAAGGAAGTCTTCCTGATGGCTATCACCTACACTCTAGCATGCATCAGCATGAAATGACCTTTTTCCGTATTTGTCACACTTGGATGGATTCTAATGAGTAATTTGCTTCGCAGTCAGCATGGTGTCACACACAGGTAATTCCAGCACTTGGGAGGCCGAGGTAAGAAGAGATTGAGTTTGAGGATAGCTAGGGCTACATAGCAAGACCTTGTCTCAAACCTATATGACAATAATTTCACTTGACTGGATTTTCTACCTGTAACTAGAAATTATTTGAAATTAAAGGTCCCATTTTAATTGTAATTTCTTTCCTTTCCAAGTGCCTAGCACATAGTAGGTGTACAATTATGTCAAAGACCTGAATGAGTGACTTTTCTCTCTTGCACTTCTAAAGGGCTCTTATCCCACTAGCCAGTCCAAAAAAAGACTCCGATTTGAGAGCTCTCAAATCAGCAGATTGTGTACTTCCCTTCTTGTTCTCAACATTTTCCAAATGCCAGTGTTGAAAGGACCCCAGTCACCATTCCAGGACATGGAAGGGGTCATCCATGACCTTTGCTTCAAGAATGGAAGCCCTGACCCTGAGATCTGGAGATACCAACTAGAACGAGACAGACGTTTGTGCCCCCACCACACCCCCCAAATTAAAAGGGCATCACAACAAAACCACCAGCTACCTCCTAATGCCAACCCTCTTCTGTCCTACCCACATCCCAGAGACATGATTTCTCTCTCAGTCATTAAAGGTGAGGAGCTGTATTTCAGGCTTAAAACAGCTTTCATCCCAAGATGGGCAAGAAAGACTGAGGTTCTTCAAGTACCCACTGTGAGCAAAAGTTGGCAGTGGGCTGAGACTCCTACTGTTAGCTTCTCTGACAGAATTATGAGTGTCAAATCTCCATGCCAGTCTTAGGTTGTCACAAACACAGATAATTACACTATGGCCAGGGAAACAATAACTATTCTACCCAATGCCTTGTTCTATGTTATTTTTTTAATGAAGAGTAAAGAACTCTTCAGCCACAATAAAATTCTAGACCTCTGGCCCCACACAATTAAAAGAATTATACTTACCCCATTACATTCCTGGAATGGGTTCTGAGAACCGGGCAAGTGAATTAGTCTCAGCTCCGACTCCCTCCAGCTGCTCTTAGCTGAAGCAGCACGTGGCCTCCCCCCCTGGTTTCCAACGTCCTAGCTGCCACTTTGGCCTCAGTCACTACTTAGCTTCACAGTGAATCTTAGGTACTCTCTCGAAAGAGGGAATGCAAATAAACCAGGTCACTCAGAGGTAAATCTTTCACTCAGGAAGTAATGCGGTCAACCAAGTCCTTTCTCAGAACTTGAAGTCTGTGAGGATTGGTCAAGCCTCTGGACAGCGGGCCTCATAAACCTTCTTGCCCCCACAGATGTCTCTCCCCTTCCTGCTCTTAACATCCTGGGCCCCCGTCCCTGGCTTCAGCAAAGCCCTTGTTTCCCTAAGCCCGGACAAGTCCTGTCATGGGAGGAAGACACTGCAGAAATGTGGCAGGAACGAACGGCTCAAAACCGAAGCAAGTGGGAGCCACGGTGGGCACAGACTCCTCACAACCTTCCTCTGAGACTCTGATCCCCCGGCTCCCTAACATAAAAAAGGAGTTCAAGCTGCTTTTCCATTCGGTTCCTGTTACGGGAGTGAGACACAACACACAAGCGCTGTGTCTGTTAGCTACAACACCCTAGCTTCTCCACATCAAAAATCCTTAGACTGGCCCGGCGGTGGTGGCGCATGCCTTTAATCCCAGCACTCGGGAGGCAAAGCCAGGCAGATCTCTGTGAGTCCGAGGCCAGCCTGAGCTACCAAGTGAGTTCCAGGAAAGGGGTAAAGCTACACAGAGAAACCCTGTCTCGAAAAACAAAAAAAATCCTTAGACTGTATCCCCAGCTGCCATGTTCGGGAAGACACACCTAACTAAGTGTTATTTGGTTCTAATTAATTTGCATACATGCTGTGTTTCTAGTCAAGGATACCTAACTACCATCTAGAAACTCAAGGGCAGCATCAAAGAGCATGCCTTCACACACGGGTTGAGAAAATGCAAAGAAACCTAACCTGGGTTGTTGTGTGCTGTGGTTAACATACGAGATGTTCCTCATGTTTTGAACACTAAGTTACCAGCCATTAGCACTATTTGGGGAGGTTGTGGGTACTTTAGGACAAGAGACTTGTTCTAGGCCAGCCTGGACTACCAAGTGAGTTCCAGGAAAGGCGCAAAGTTACACAAAGAAACCCTGTCTGGAAAAACCAAAAGAGAAAGAGAGAAAGAGAGAGAGAGAGAGAGAGAGAGAGAGAGAGAGAGAGAGAGAGAGAGAGAGAGACTTAGAGAGAGGAAGCAGGTAAAGGCAGGTACCTGGAGGCTGTATGTTCCTGATCACTTCCTGTTGTCTTCTTGGCTGCAGGTCTACGATAATGTGGACAGTGTCTGCCACATGCTCCTGCTGCCAAGGTGTTCAGCCTCACTCTGGGTCAGAAATACAGAGTCCATTTACCATACGCTGAATCCTCTAGAACCATGAATTTAAATAAATCTTTGAATTGTTAAGCTTTTAAAAAATTGTTATTATTGTATGTGTTTGGCATGTCTATGATCAGTGTGGGGGCGTGCATGCCATGGGGTGTGTATGACACATGTGAGGTCATGCGTGTGTGACATGCATGTGCAGATCAAAAGACAACTGTGTGAAGTTCACTCTCTCCTTCTGTCTTTACATGGGTCCCAACATTCAAATTCAAGTCTCCAGGCTTGTGTGGCAAGCACCTTTGCCCACTGAACCACCCCACAGTGGTCCCTTGAGTTTTGACAGAAGTTTCTCTGCTATGACACCCGAAGTAACGAATAGCTCTTGTTGTACAAGAACATTTGTGTGGTTGCAGTCAGGCTCTGGAAATATAAACGACTGGAGAGCCCTCCCTCCAGAAACCAACGTCATAACCAATATACAATTTGCTATTAGCTTGATCTCCCCATGGTTTCTCATCTTTTACCTGCTTCTGAAGAGCTGAGTTCTTCCCCGTCTCTTCCTCCTCCCACATCACGCATCCAGTCTATCCGTCTCGCCCAAACATACAACTGCTCACTCCCTAACCTGTAATCCCCAGCTCTGGTTCCCAGTAGCCGGCTGTTCTGTCACCAAAACCTGCCTTCCCGGGCTCCTCCAGCAACATGTACAAAACACTGCCCTTCACCATCCCTTCTCCTAAGCAGCTCATAGCAGCCTGCTTAAGGCCAGGCACCTTCATCCTCCTCCATCAACTCAGTGGTCCAAACGAGGGAACTCAGAAACACCGTCACCTCCAATCTGTCACCGTTAAGTTCCTCCTACCTCTGATCTGCCTTTCCACCCATCCTCTCTTCTGTGTCCCTAACACGCCAGTCCAAGGACCAGCCACATGGCTGCATCACTTCAAGACTCTTTCATAAATAGGTTCCTATCTCCTGGATTCTGACCCAAGGGATCCCAAGTACGGCCTGAATGGGGTGTTTTATTGCTGTTTTGGTTTGGGTTTTGGCAATTTGGTTTTGATTTTTTTTTTTTTTTTTTTTTCAGGGAAGGGTTTTGAAGAGGCAAATCTCGGGTCTGCACATGACTGATTCTCACTCTATTGGGAGGGACCTTTCACTTCCTTAACGACTTATAAATGTTTGCAAACCAGACTGGATCCACTGATTTGAATCATCTGCTAATTTCTGTGGTGTAAACACTTCCACCATGGTTGGTTTCTCATGTCACTGAAATCAGTATTGGGAAATGAAAAGCACAATCAACTTTTGATAGCTGACATTAGCCCACCACAAAACATGAATATGCCCAGACTATTTCCTATAACCTTCCAAAGCGGCTTTTAAAAACAAACAAATATGCCAGATGTAGTGACGCATGCCTATAATCTCAGAACTCGGAGGGGATCTTGACTCAGACTTCAAGGCCAGCCTGGTCTACATAGTGAGTTCCAGGACAGCCAGAGCTACATAGAGAGATCCTGTCTTGAAAAACAAACAAACAAACAATAAGGCAACTTTAGACATTCCTCTTTCCAGGCTCATATCATCTTTTAAATTATATTTTTATTGATTTTGTATATGTCATAAAACACTTTTGTGTAGCAGACAAGTGGAGGTCAGAAGACTTGTGGACTTGCAGGAGTGAGCCCAGGGATAGAACTCAGGTCATCAAGTATGAGAGCAAGGGTCTGAGCCATCTCAGCAGCCCAAGGGAGGCTGTCTGTGATTAACACAAGCTATTTGCACGTATGGAAATATTAATACACATAAACATATTATATGTTGTATTTTAAAACAATATATAGTGTCTTGGTTTGTTTTTCCTTTTCTGTCTTTCTTTCTTTGGGGAGAGTAGGTTTATTTTATTTTTAATCATATACATGTTGAGGGGAGTTGTTTATATGAGTTCAGGTGCCCTTGGAGGCCAGAGGCATTGGATTCCCCTGGAGCTGGAGTTATAGGCAGTTTGGAGCCACCTAATGAAAGTGCTGGGAACCGAACTCAGGTCCTCTGCGAGAACAGTAGTTGTGCTTAACCACTAAGCAATCTCTCCAGCCCCCCCCCCCACCTTGTTTTTTGAGACACAATACCTTAAAGGTCCTAGGTAGCAAAGGATATCCTTAGACTCTAGATCCCACTACCTCTGCCTCCCAAGTGTCGGGGTTTCAAGTATGTGCTGTCATGCTTGACCCAACATTAATTTTTAAAAAGTGAAAAAAAATATATGCTGGTCTGCATTTTAAGAAAAAAAAAAGACTTTAGGGGATGCAGGACATGTCTAAGATTAAACTATGCATGAGCTAGAAAGTAAGGGTTTCAATCCAAGGCTTCTGCCCCTGAATTTTCTGTCCTTTTGCCTTGAGCTAACTACAATATTGAACCCCAGTGTCCACATGGAACCTCAAGAAGTGGGCCTCAGAAATGACCTCACTGATTAAACTGGGGACAGATCTGATCTCTGGTTAAGGACGGGGGACTCCAAAGAGCTTGGACATTCATTTTGCTGCGTTGATCGAGGCAGAAGATGCAAGATCATCTCGGAGTCCAAAACAGCAGAGGACTTGACACAGAAGTAACAAGAACCCTCAGTGACCACTGCAAGACAGTTTGCTAGGTGATATCACCACGGAGGTCACTAGATCACAGGCGAAGAAAATCTCGTACTTAAGAGCAGATGTAGCTCACCAACCAGCTGGGATGGGGGGGGGGGACGACACAGCCTACGGGCAAGCCAAATAAGGAAGAATAATGAGACAGAGGCCAGAGCAGGAGATCCAGGGCTCCAGTGACTTCTAGGAGGCCAGTGAAGGGTTGGCCTACAGCCCCAAAAGAAGTCTGGAGACCACAGAGGCCAGTATCAGTCCAGTGAGGCATGAGGGCAGGACTCACAGGAGCCAGGACAGCTGCAGAATTCTTGTGCCCTGCTGGCTGACCTCTTCACAAAACAAGCCCAGGGAACTGTCCCAGCCCAGTGCCAGCTTCGTTCCACCGTCAGCAAGACTCAGGAGCTTGACTCAGGAGTCAGCTTGGAGGAGATGGGCAGCTGATTGCCCCAGAACAACACTGAACTACCACAGGAGCATTCTAGCAGATGCCCGAGCCCCAAGAGCACTCTCAATAGACCAAACTGTTAACAATACACGTTTTCCCCTTTGTTGCTACGACTTCTCAGCATTAACCTTGTCACCCACTGCAGGCGCCTCTCTGGTTTTAACTTCGGAAAAGGCTTCAAATATGGGGCTGGGGAGGTGAGTCAGTCAACCAAGTGCTTTGGGGCAAGCATGAGAAACTGAGTTCAGGTCCCCAGCACCCACATAAAAGCTGGGGAATCCCTGCACCGAGGAGGCAGAGACATGAGGATCCCGAGGGCTCGGCACGTCTAGTCTGATCAGTGTCAGGTTCGGTGACAGACTCTGTCTGAAGAGGGACAAAAGGGTGAAGCATCATTGAGGAAGATACGTGACATTAACCTGTGGCCTCTACATGCACCCACACGTGGACCAGCACACAGGAACACATATATTGCACATGCAATACACACATGCCCAGCCTGAATATATGTGAATCATGAAAGGTCACAAGGTCTGAAAGATTGTAAAGCTTTGAGCCCTGCCTCAGAAAGCCAAGGACGGAGGAACCCAAAAGAGGCCCCTGCTGAAGCATCTATAAAGAAGGGCCAGTTCTTGGGACCTAGAGGACAAGAAAGTAGGAGGGCGACATGTCACAGACTAATTGTTCCGGGGACCACCAGCCTCGGGGACAAACAGCCTGCAAGCTTTTCTACATTCCAGAAAGAAACCCCTCAGTTCCCTGCTTCCCCTTTCTGACCCACTCTTTCCGACTCAGCCCAACTTCATTTGCCCTTAGCACCAGGAAAAAAACAAAAACAAAAAACAAACAAACAAAACTGGATTATAGGAAAACTGTTACCTTGTTTTTCAATTGGAAGAAATAAAAACGGTCCTAACCACAAACTCTGATCATGTTCTAACTGACATGGGGCCTCAGGGCCAGGAAAGAAAGAGCACCATGGAACGGACCTGCAGGCAGGAGGAAGAGAGTCATGGCTGACTTGTCCTCTCTGCCACTTTCCACACAACACTGGATGGCATAGACGCCTTGTGAAGCATTTGGGAGTTTGGTGGTGGTAGCAACTGCGGTAGATTATTCCAGACCCTGGCTCATGGTGATATTTTATTTGTACTGAAATGTAATTTTAATTTTATGTTAATAAATAAAGTTGCCCTGGGGTCAGAGCTATTAGAGCCATAGCAAGAGCGTGGTGGGTAGAAGAGCTAGGTAGATTTCTGTGTGTTCAGGGATACAGCCAGTATTGGAGACATATGCCTTTAAGACCCGGAGGGCGGTACTTACAGGCAGTGATGAGGCAGTCATGTGGTTGGGTTTACAACCAATGAGAAGGCAGAACAGAAAGACTATTTAAACACAGACAAACAGGAAGTAGCTCTCTCTCGCGGGGAAGTTAGGAGCACTGCAGGAGGTAAGATTTTATCTCTGAGCTCTGACCTCTCGGCTTTCTCTTTTACATTGGCTCTGTGTTTTTTATTTTAAAAAGACGATTGGTTACATCTACACTGGCTGGTCTAGAACTCATGAGCCCCATACCTCAGACTCTCGGTGTGGGGTTACAGTCTTGCCTCGCCACATCCTGCTCCAGTCAAGCATTCTGACAACTTCCATTTTCTTGTGTTTTATTTTTTGTTTTGTTTTGTCTTGAAAAAGGGTCTCCATATGTACCACAAGCTGGACTTGGACTCACTATGTAGATGATACTGTCTCTGAATTCCTGATCCTCCTGCCTCCACCTTCCAAAGACTGGGATTATAAATGTGTATCACCATCCTTGGATCACTTTGAAAACTCTCTCTCTCTCTCTCTCTCTCTCTCTCTCTCTCTCTCTCTCTCTCAATCAATAAATAAATAAACAAACTTATTACATTTTAAGTGTGTGTGTGTGTGGCGAGGCGTGCACTCAGGCTACATCCATCTTAATGGCCCCACTGTGACAACTTTCTAATAAGCCATTTATATCATGCATGTTACTAACACAGAGGTGGCAGGTATTGAAAAACTTGGAAGACTGAACAAAGCAAAGACAAGTTGAGTCACCACAAATCTTTTATTTGGGGTTTGAATGATTTAGTGACACACACACACATACAATATCACACTCCTACCACACATCCAACTAACCCTTTCTCCTCCTTCGCATTTTTGAGACTGGCTTCACTGTAGCTCAGGCTGCCCTGCGACCCACTTTGTAAACTAAATTTCAAATCCCTCCAGTCCTGCCTCCGCCCCTAATTTTGGTGATTATGGCTCTTTCCCTGCCCCCTCCACACACACAAAAAAAGCCACACTTTTTGCATGATGGCCTGCACTCAGAGGAAGGATGAGACACAAGCATGGGGTGGGCCGGAAGTTGGGCAAAAGTCAAAGACACAGTCCGAAGAGGCTGCCCTCCGGGTCTAAACCTGAACACACGACGCTGGTTCTGGTGGCTCAGACTTGAAGTCTCGGCCCAGAAAGAGGAGGCAGAAATTAGGCCAGCCCAGGCTACAAAGTGAGACTCCGTCTCAAAAACAACCATAATTTTTTTAAAAAGGAATTCAAATCTAGAAGATAACTATGAAAAAAAAAAAAACCCTAAAAGTTCATGTCCCGCAGGAAGGAGAAAGTAACATAGACTGAGTGCCTACCATAATAATTTTTCACATAGAATTTCATTGAAAAGTCACGGGTTAGGAGGGTAGGTTGGTTTTGTTGCTGTTTTGGCTTTTTGAGATGGAGTTTCATGTTGTCTAGGCTAGCCTCAAATCTACTAGCCTTGAACTCCTGGTTCTCCAGCCTACACCTCTCAAATGTTGAAATTCCAGACTTGTGCCACCACACCAGGCCCAAAGTCATTCCTTGAGGAAAAGAATTCTCTTATTCAGATTCAATTTCTATTTTTTTCCGTGATTTCTTTTCACTAAGAATCCTATAGCCAAACAAACACTCCAGTCTTTCTTAATGCAAATGGTCTTCGATGAATGTAACTTCCCCGCCTTCCTCATCCAGCATCTCCTGCTCAGGTCTTTCCACGTACAAGGTGGGCAGCTGCACGGTGGTACTCAAACCAAACCCAACACGCAGTGTTACCAAAACACTCCGTGTTAAGCCTGCCATGCTGAGAACGTTGAGGTTCCTTCCCACACTCACTGACTACGGAGATCTGACCCATGGATAAAGGAAAGTTCCAAGAAGTACCACACATCCAGAAGTACCTTAGACTACCCCGCCTCTGCAGACATGCCCACAGCGGAGAGTAGGGCACATCCCTGTCATAATAATAATGAGAAATTTCCTGATGTTTTTTACACTTCCCAGGCTGAGTGGCCAGCAGAAAAAAGGGAACATCTTGATCCTTTGAATGACAGGGATGTGCTCCACTCTCCGCTGTGGACATGTCTGCAGAGGCAGGGTAGTCTAAGCTGTACATAGGTACTTCTGGTTGGGAAATGGTGTCTGGGGAGGATACTCTTCTGACACTTGACCCGTGTGCTCTTGGAACTTTCCTTTATCCATGGGTCAGATCTCCTGAAGATTAAAAAAAAAAAAAAAAAAAAAAAAAAAAGGTGATCTGCTTCCAACTCATTCTTCCTTAAGATAGAATCTTGCTATGTAGCCCTTGGCTGGCTTTGAACTCTCTGTTCTAATGCCTCAGACATGCACACCACATCCTCCTCCAAATCCTCAAGTCTTCTTTCATCCTTTTTCTCTTTTTTTTTGGGGGGGGGAGGGGGGTTTCTGTCCATTTATTAATCCGAATAAAACTCCTGTCTCTTAATAACACATGCTAGGCATACAGTAAGTATTCATCGACCGAATGACGGTGGCTAATGAAACCGTGACATCATGATACACATGTTTTATAAAATTCAATGTAATTGACAAAGGGAATGCAGAATGTATACTTGGCTGGGCGATCAAGGTAAAAATCTTTTTCTATTTATTATTTCATCCTTTTTCAAAGTATTTATTATCTACCTTGGCAGTGCCAGGACCTGGAGTCAAAGCCTTGCAACCTAGGGAAGTGCTCTCCACCAGCAATAAATGTCCTCAGCCCTGTCTGTGTAGTTGCTTCTCATGGTGGCCGCAGTTGGAAGGTCATGAACAGCAACGCAATAGGCCCTGTCTGTTTCTGCCTGGCTGAAGGAGAATCTTACTTGGAATGGACCAGTAGATTCTGTAGTGAGCAGGTGCTTTGGGAGTGTGAATATTTATGTGGTGGGCTCACGACTGTTTTTCCATCTCAGCATCCTTCATGCATTGAAGTCATCACCTTTTCCGTTTTCCTCTTCTGACCTTGTTCCTGTGACTAGTGAGTGATTCCACTCCGCTGCGTCTATTTCCTCTCCTCTTCTTCCTTCTCTGCGATCAAGCCCCCACCCCTATTGCTTGACACACAGTGTTACTGTGTCGAAGACAATGGCCTAACAGCCTCCTATCCTAATTCTTTCTGACGCGTCTACAGCATTTAAAATGACTTCTGCACTAGGAGAAATAACACCAACAACAAAAACAAGTATTTCACCCTCAGTGAAATTTCAATGGTGCCTAATGAATTCTCATCATGTATTTAATAACCACTTACGGTGGTTCCCCTCTGTGCCAGGTGCCATAGGAAAGAACACAAACATTTAAACAGAAGTGGGGCATAATGATTCATGCCTCCCATTCCAGCGCTTAGGGGACTGAGACAGGTAGATTGCTGAGAGAGTTCGAGGCTAGTTGGGTTTCAGAGAAAGACTTTGTCTCAAAGAGTCAAAAAGAAAAAAGAAAAACATTTAAATAGAGTGGAGGATAGGGATGTAGTTCAGCAGCAGAATGCTTAATTAAAATGCATAAGGCTGGTTTGAAATTCAGCAACATATGCTCACGCACGCGCGCGCGCGCGCGCGCGCGCACACACACACACACACACACACACTGTACAAAAACAATGAAACATATATTCTTTCATTTAGTAGTTTGCTCTCTGGTGAAGAAAGCCATTCGCTGATACACACAATGCCCACACTGCTGTGTGCGGGGTAGGGTTGAGAAGCGTATCAGCGAAGCTCAACACCGTATGAGGGAAAGGATGCCTAAGAGCCGCAGGAGGAAACAGACAGGGCTCCACAAAGGAGGAAGCGTTTGACTGACATTTCAAAGTCGACTGCATTTCCACTAGGCAAACCACATTCCAAACAGGGACTGTCACTTGGCCAAGGTGGAAGCCTGAAGAAGGTTCAGGCTCAGTCAAGCATCACAGCTCCACGTGGCTGGAGATGAAGGCTGAGGTGGGAACGGTGCAAGGAGAATAGGGCAGAGACTGTAGGGGCTGGAGAGCAAAGAGGCGTGCTACGAATGCTAACACCTGCTACGGCACGGCCAATGCAACCACAAACACACTGCAGCTGTGGCTACCTGCACAAGAGCACGTGCATGTGCGGGCGCGCGTGCTCACGAGCACACACACACACACACACACACACACACACACACACACGCATGCACGCATGCACGCATGCACGTACACACTGGAGTAAGAAGGGGGACTAGTTGGGAAGAAAAGCGTAGTCAGCAGGAGTGAGAGGGATAAGAAAGGGGAATGGGGTGAATATAATCACGATACATGTATGTATACAATTGTCAACATTTGACTAAAAGAAGGAAACCCAGGATGCCCTGTTTCCTCTGCTGGGACATTGCTGTCTCCTTTGCTCGTCCCACCTGAGCACAACACAAAACGAATGTAGTCAGGCAAGCAGTTAATACCTAAGGGCTGGCTAATTCCCACCATCTTCATCAATTACCAGGGACATCTCCAGCAAGTCCCCAGCGAGCACTGTACCTTGGAATTAAGAGCAAGAAGCATGCTAAAACGGGTCAAGGAAAGATCCCAGGGACTTCTCACCAGTCTCTCTGTAGCAAACACATGCACACGTCTCGAGTCTCGCGAACGGTAACACTCATCGACTAAAACAAAATATAGAAACAGTAAAGTACAGGGGGGCAACAGCAGGGCCAGGTTCAGAGCCGCGCCCACCCAGACTCTGTCATCCGGTCTGCGGAGCGTAAAGCAAGCACACCCCATGCCTAACCCCAGGTGACCCATCAGTGACAGATGAACAAGTAGGGCCCTTCTGGCCTTAAAAGAGCAGTGAAACTAAGTGAAGAATTTGGGGGGGGGGTGGTTCAGACAGAGTGTCTCTGTGTGGCCCTGGCTCTCCTGGAACTTGCTCTGTAGATCAGGCTGGCCTCGAACTCACAGAGATCCACCTGCGTCTACGTGCCCGAGTACTTGGATTAAAGGCAGCACGTGCCACCACCACCCAGCTAAGTGAAGAAATCTTTAGGGAGTGTTTTCAAATCCAAGTGTAAGGCACAGAAATAGGAGGAGGCAGGAGTAGCAATCTACTCAACAGGTATGAAGAAACCAAGAGGGGAGGGGGGCAACGGCCAGGCAGGGATGAGAGGAGAGGGGCAGCTGGTGAGCAAATGTGGTTCAGAGGCCAGCGAGGTAACACACGGGCCCACAGACCGACCTGCAGCTTGCTGGCTCACTTCCTGTGTTCTCTCTCTGATTCCTGTTTTCTTTAACTGTCAATTGAGAACAGTCTATCCTTCAGCTAACACGACCATGGACAACTTGTCAGTGGGAAGGAGCATAAAGGATGACTGGACTTGTTCATTTCATGTTCCTTTTTAGAGATTTAGCTTCATTATTTTTAATTATGTGTAGGTGTGTATGTCTGCATGCATGGGCACCACACGCATGCAGTGCCTGCAGAAGGCAGAAGAGGGCATCCGATGCTGCAGCTGGAGTGATAGACCGCGGTGGGCCAACAGGAGGGCCTGGGAATCAAACTCAGATCCTCTGGGAAAACAGCAAATGCTCTCAACCACTGAGCCAGGCTCCTCTAATTCTTTCCATGTGGGAACAGGTAACCTGTCTTAGTTGGGGTTTTATTGCTGTGAAGAGACACCATGACAACGCTCGTAAAGGAAACCATTCAACTGAGGCTGGCTCACAATTCAGAGGTTTAGCCCATTATCATTATGATGCGAAGCATGGCGGCATGCAGGCAGACATGGTGCTGGAGAGGGAGCTGAGAGATCTACATCTGGATCAGCAGGCAGCAGGAAGAAAGAGAGAGACATTGAGCCCGGCTTGAGCATTTGAAACCTCAAACTTGCCCCCAGTGACACACTGCCTCCAACAAGGCCACGCCTCCAATTAGTGCCGCTCCCAGTGAACCTTTGGTAGCCATTTTCATTCAAACCACCACAAAACCAATGGCCAGAAAAGTTTAAGAGACAGGTATAAAGTCACACAGATACCTGACAACACTCCAAAGACTAAAACTTCAGTCTGAGATTCTCGGAACTCCTCCTGTGCTGAGCCCAGGGTACAAGGAAGTCAATGACCAGACAGTAAAGGAAGTCTGTTGAGCTTCTCCTCCAAACCCTGCAATGTTCATAACCTGGCTCACTACTCACAGAGTGGATGTGGCCAGGGCTGTGACTGAGGGTTTACAATCTGGACCACTTGGAACACAGGAATATCCAGAACTGACTAGATTCTTGCCCGTATCTATGGGCCTCAAATTCTTGTAGGCTTACGGCAGAAAGGCAGAGATGGGAGCCAGAAATGACAAAGGAAAGAAAGCATACTCCAGTCGCCTGGCAATGAGGGGCGGAGCCTGGACTTGGGTCTGCGAAGATGGCTCTGGAGCTGGAGTCTTTGGCAACCACCTTGTGTTGAGTGACAAGCACAGCGGTTTGCGTAGCAAACACAGAAGGAACGATGGATCTAATGTGAATTCAAATGGGCAGAAGGGGTCCCAGCGTATTTTTAATTTGGAAAAGAAATCAAAAGCAGACTCCAGTGAAATCTGTGCTGATTTTAGTTCATCATAATGAGTCTCTAACTAGTCACGAGAGAAACACATAATTTAACCAAAGATTTTTCCTTTCATCCTTTACCTACTGGGAGAAAAACAAAGGATTTTTTTCCCATTGTTTTGAGATAGGGTCTCATATACCCTAGGCTAGCCTAGAACTCCCTATATACCTTGAACATCTTATCTTCCTGTCTCCAACTCTCCAGTCTATACAGTGCAAAGGACGGAACCCAGAGCTTTGTACATGCTGTGCCCTCTGTCAAATGAGCTTCATGCCGAGTCCAACCGGGTGGAAAAAAAATGGACATAAACATTTTCTCTCTATGCACTTATACACGGTGCAATCTAACAATATTTACAGTTAAAGTTGATGAAAATAAAACATCACAGAATTAACTAGAGTATAAAACTAAGTACTGCTCACCAGAACCCATTCAGATATGGCAAATAGGAGCATTTCTCAAAACCTAGTAGTTACGTGTGTATAGTCTCGCAAATACCATCTTATGAGAGGTGGTAAAAGCATTTCCAGGGACACATGAAACCACAAACCCACTTCACAAACACATGGTCTGCACATGGCTTTAGAGAATGTCTTTAAGCCTTACCTTGGCTCTCCATTACAACTTCTCGTTTTCCTAAAGGTTCTCCCACTTTTTCTTCTCCCAGGCACCAAGAACATCTCTCCTAATTATGCCCCATATCAAAGAATGTCACTCAACTTAAACCCAAAGCTCTGCCCTCCCTCCAGCCAGTGCTCTCCACAAAACCTGATGCCCACACCGCTTACCCTGACACGGAACACGAAGCCATGTTACAGGAAATCAGAGGCCAGGCTGAATGTGTATGGCATCACCATGGCTGGTCACTTACCGTCACCTGTGTTAGGAAGGAGTTCCGGTTCCAGAAGTACAACAGGAAATGCCACCACAATAGAGGCCGCCCTGGCTGAGCACACACACAGCACTACCCACTCTCTCAGCCCTGTTCCAGATTGGCCAACCTCAAACGGCTCAACACAGAAGTCTAGCAATGACAAATGACCACAAACTCCAGGGCCTGGCCTTCAGATCAGACAGTCTCGGAACTAAATGACGCCAACATGAAAGTCCATCCTTCCCTCAACTGGGGGACGTGGAGGGGGAGAAGGGAAGTCGTCAGAATGTGAACACCTACCAGGGACCAGGATCCTTGAAGAACAGCTTCTCTTTACTTTTTCACCTTCCAATCTGTCTGCAAGAGAGGGGATGATCCTAGTCACCTACTTAAGGAGGAGGAAACTGGTGATGCAAAGCGGCCTGAGGGAAGAAAATCTGTCCTGGGGTGGAATTTTACACTAAGGAAGCAGGCTAGAGATTGCTACCAGAATAAAAGTCAAACCCAGCTACTGAGAAGCATCAACAGGGACTAGTGAGGAACAGGGTGGGCAGGGGCTTTTATTAAGAATAGAGCCCATTCTGTCTCTCCACTGTGCTCAGACACACTTTTGTTTTTTGCTTTTGCAAGAAGCAGTGTCCTGTGACCCAGATGCTCTGGGATGTAGCCTTAGAAGGGTTTGTCTTACTTTCATCTGTAATAAGACAGAAAGTCCAAAACTCTCCAAGAAGTAGATGGATGTGAAACCAAATGCTGACATTAAGACAAGTATCAGATTCAACAGGCAAATTCAATTTCCCACCCTCCTCGTGAGGAGAATTTGAGTCACTGTTCCATGACCAAAAAGCACCCAGCCTCCTCAGGGGATGGACAGCCAACTTTAATATGCAGTTCAATGGTAGAGTGCTTGTCTGATACATTTGAGGGCCTGAGTTTCATCCTCAGCACTGTTAAAAAGAAAAGGGTATATACATATATATGTATATGCTTATATATGCAAATCTACATAGATATATATTAAATACACATACTTATTTTTAAATTTTTAGGCAGGTATATGAGTGTGATCTGTACTAGACAATCTAACATGGACGGATGGGTACACAATTATTTACACAGTGTCAGCAAATCCTTATTAATTCTCAAAGGGCCTTTGAATTCCTGGTCCGTCCGTCCGTGTGAAGATGCTCTGGGGCTCTATGGGCCCCATAGCTGTGAGGGGCAAGATCAGAAACAGGTGGACAATCCAAAAAAAATTAACTTTTGAATCTTTATATTCATGGTGCTTTTGGAGCACAAAAGAGAACTCTTCTCTGCCTTTCCTGCTCACTGCTGGAGGAAGCAAAGGGAAGTCTGATAGCCTTGCAGACATCACAAAAGGAAGACAGGAGACAAAGGTGTGGGTTATTCTATGTCAACTAACGGCCAGAGCCCCCCAGTCAATAAGGCACCTCCGCCTCACCTATCCTGAGAAGTGAATGGCAGTGAGAGCAGACTTTTCTGCTTCCCCAAGACGATACTTCCATACAAGACAGTTCACTAAGGAACAGCATGTCCTGGAGGATTTCCTTCACAAGATCAGGCCGACCATCAGGATTACCTAACACAGCTGTCTTCTCCCTAGACGCACTTGGCTGGGTTAGGATTTAACTCTGAAACATTCCCCGGAGGCTCCTTTTGTTAAAGGTGACCAGCTGATAGGGCTTTGGGGAAATGACTGAGTCACTGAATCACAAGGGCTCTGACTTCTCAATGGCTTAGTCCATTGAAAGATTCACAGTTTTATGGCATTATTGTTGGGGGAAGGAATGGAGATGAAGAGCTGGGGCCTACATGGAGAAAGTAAACTTCTGGGGAACGTGTCTGCGGGGTATTTGGGACACCAGTCTCTTTTCTTCTCTGTTTCTTGATTGCCAAGAGGCAAACAGTTGTATTTTGCCGTATCTTGCCTACTCTGGTGTTTGGCATCACGCTGGATCTAAAAGGTTAGAAATGGCAAGCCTGGACAGAAATCTATGAAACCAGGACCCCAAACAAACCTCTCCCGCTTTGTGTCAATCATGTTGGAGCTTCTATAAACAGTGATTAGTGGTTGTACATCTTAAACTTTTAGACTGGTTCATGATATTTTTCAATGAATGCCAAGTAAATAATCAATGACAACCTGTGGTGGAACAAAAGTACAAATGACCAATAAAACAAATGACTGTTTCGGTGAAGAGCAGAGGCCTGCCAGTGCCCAGTGGCCAGCACACACAAGCAACCAAGCAACAGAGCTGGACTCCCCATTGTGTGGCAGCTCACAAGTTTCATGTGTCTCTGCAAATGGAAATGGAAAGTGGGGGGAGGCAGAATCCAGTCAAAGCTTCCCACCAGAGCTTTAGCTTTGAAAGAGAAGAGGCACGCTTGAACCGTGTGTGTGTGTGTGTGTGTGTGTGTGTGTGTGTGTGTGTGTGCCCTGAACAATATAGGAATGAATTAAATGTGGTATGCCAGGGCTGGATAAATGATCCAGCAATTAAGGGAATACAGTGCCCTTTGCAGAGGACCCAGGTTCAGTTCCTAGCACCCACATTATGTCTCACAAGATTTATAACTCCAGTTCCAGGGAATCTAGTGTCTTCTTCTGACCTCCTTAGGCACCAGGCACACACACATGGCAGACACACATACGTGCAGTCAAAACACTCATGCACATTAAGTAAACAAATAAATCTAAAAAGAGAGATTTAAATGAGACATGCCAGCACCTCCTTTCTGGAGCCTGTTTTCTGCCGTCACTTAGTGGCATGCAGCTAGGGCTGTCTGAGAGAGTTTCAATTCCTTAGGGCTTAAGTGGGCACACTCATTATATCTGCCCCACAGGATGCAGGAACGATGATGTAATGGATTGTCGGGAGGAGGCCTGTTGTACCAGACACTGAGGTAAATGTGGGGGCAGACACCAAGGATCACTGTAGTCTGTCCTTGCCCTTCCTGGTGAAGAGCTTTGAAAGGACAACGTACTGCTCAAACCAAGACGCTGTAATGAATTGCTACTGTCCACACTGCGTTCACCCGTGTCATGTGGGTGCCATCCTCTGCCACTCCGAACAGAGCCCCCAATAGCAGGTGGAGAGTTTCCCCCTTCCTCTTTTCTCCTCCCTTGCACCCAGTTTTGGGTTTCTCACTCCACAGAGGCTCTATAAATCCATTCACTGCCATTCCCCAACCCTGTCATTGCACTAGGTAATAAAGGGCAGTTTTTCTTGGCAACTTTGGCTCCTGGCTCCTCTTGGAGGGCCAAGAGGCTCTCCAACCCCAGCACAACAAGTGTTCTGACATCGGACAGCTGCAGTGACAGATCAGGCGTAATCCCGTCTTCTCCCAAGGTCTCGGACAAGGTCAAAGCAACAAATGTGTCTGCATTCCAAATGCTCACCCCCCAATTAAGTTAATCAGATGAAGTCCCAATATCAATGGGAAAGACGTCTGCTTCCCACAGTCAGGTGCCAGCTCCTCCCCAACTTTACATCTGTCTTTGTAGCAGACTCTCTGATTCTTACAATGCTTAAGTGCTGGATTTTGAAAAGAAACTAACCCTCTCCGGGTAATGTTCCCAAACAACTTGCTTTTAAAACAAAGAGGCAGAAGCAGGTGTGGTTGGTGGCCTGTTCCTGTAATCCCAATGCCTGGGAGTTAAAGCAAGCAGATGGTGCATCTGAGGTCAGCCTGGGCAGTGGAGCAAGTCTCTGCCTCAAATGGCTAAGAAACAAACAAATGAATGAATGAATGAATGAATGAATGAATGAATGAATGGGAACTAGCACTGTTGGGTTAATTTGCTACATCTCTATGCCCTGGGGTGTCCAATCTACTGGAGGACAAACGTGATAGCTGTCACAAGTGTCTGATGGGAAGAAC
The DNA here is from genome assembly GCF_004664715.2 of Peromyscus leucopus. Lineage (NCBI taxonomy): Eukaryota > Metazoa > Chordata > Mammalia > Rodentia > Cricetidae > Peromyscus > Peromyscus leucopus. Next base: position 33,026,888 of record NC_051069.1, on the reverse strand, counting down.
ACTAGCCAGCACATAGTATGCATTTAACAAACAGTGGCTGGACCAACTGTGGGGAGGGTGACGGTGGAAGAAAGCATCTACTCCAACATCCTGCTCCTCTTCCAGAGGAGCAACTGATGTCCTGACCTGGAAGTGGAAGATGGTAAAAAGTGTTGTTACCGTGGCAACCACAGCTCCAAAAATAAATACCCTTCCAAGCTCCCACCAGCTTGTGTGTGTGTCTGAGAGAGAGGCGGGTACTAACAGACATTTGCGGATTGCACCCAGGGCCTCAGGTCAAACAGCAGACAAAATATTGGCGCTAACATTATCCTGCTTGCCAGATCTCCATCTTAGGGAACTACGTCACTTACCTCCTGACTACACCAAAACCTGGTTTCTGTGAATAAAGCCCACCTTTAAAAGAACTGTAGCCCCTGCTCTTTGGAGGATGCGGACCAAATAAATGGAAAACAAAGGAAGCTAACAGGCAAGCAAAGCAACAGAACAGCCCACATTTGCATAAGTGGCATATGGGGTGATTATTCTGATTTAGGAGCATGCCTTGTCTACACGATGATTTATATTCGAATTCCATGAAAATCGAATTTCCTGTGTGCTTTCATCATTTCATTATCCGTTCATTCCTGAAATACATATTCACCAAGCTCCTGCTCTGTGCCAGGCAAAAGGCTTCTTTGGTGAATAATGTAAACTGAGCTTGCATAGCTCAGACTCTGGGGAAGGACAGAGTGAGGACATGTAACCCCCCCTCCACACAAGGTGCTTCAGCAGCCCTATAGGGGACACTTGAGTGAGGAAATATGCCCTGGAGAAAGGTCTAACGATGCCAAAGGAAAAGGCCTTAGCTGGTCCAATAGCGCAGCGTCCTGAAAGAGCAATCCCATGAGAAGGAACAATGTCTACAAAGACTTGGAAGTAAATGACTACCGTATCAAAGGAACTGAACCTGACCACCGTGGGTGGAGACAGAGGTCAGGGAGCAGCAACACATGACACAGAAAGGGAGGCAGAGGGAGAGTTCAGCCCTGTCCTCTGCGGAGAGCAGGATAGAGGGCTGCAATGGAGGCCAGGCGTGAAAGGGGATACATGCACGAAGCTGGCAGTGCATGGAGGCGAGGACTCCGATCTGAGGAACCACCTGTGCCGAGGAAGGGAACCTCCCCACAGTGGAGGGCAGCAATCCCCAGTCTAAGCATGGAGAGGGAGGAACCGGTTTAGAGAGAAAGGACGATAGATGGGTTCTGAGGTGGACAGGCAAGCTGGGAAGAGCCCACAGAAAATGTGAGGTAGCCAGTGGGAGTATGAGGCAAAAAAAACTGTAAAACGGAGGGAGTTTCAGAGAAAGGGAAAAAAACTCATGGCTAGAGTTGGAATGTTTGTTCCCTTCAAAATTTGTGTAAAATTGTGTGTGTGTGTGTGTGTGTGTGTGTGTGTGTGAGAGAGAGAGAGAGAGAGAGAGAGAGAGAGACAGAGAGACAGAGAGAGAGAGACAGAGAGAGACACAGAGAGAGAGAGACAGAGAGAGACAGACAGAGAGAGACAGACAGAGAGAGACAGACAGAGAGAGAGAGGTGGTGGTAGTATTAGGAGGTGGGGGCTTTAGAAAGAGAGAGGACCATGAAAGTAGATCGAAGCCATCACAACAGGGCATTGCCGGCCCCTCTTGGCTCTTCCACTGTGTGCGGACACAGCATTCCTTCCCTCTAGAGGACACAGTTCAGAAAGCTTGATCCTGAACTTCTCAGCCTCCAGAACTCTGGGCAAACGAACTTCTGTCTTTATAAATTACCCATCCTCGGAGAGTCTGTTATAGCCCTAGAAAATGAATTAAGATTGTCATTCACAGAAAGAATCCCTAAAGCCAAGAGTGGATAAACTGTACCGGAGTTAGTACACAAGCTTGAGGAGGAAAAGTGTGAGACGGGGGGGGGGGGGGGGGGGGGGGGGGGGGGGGGGGGGGGGGGGGGGGGGGGGGGAGTGGAAACAAGAAGCCAGAACCTCGCATGGGCCATCACTACGGTGGCAGATGGAGAGCACAGTCGCTGAGTTCTAAAAATGAGGTTGACAAGTAGTTTTTCAGATTGCACCAACAGATCAAAAACTAGCAGCTCAGAGATAGTCGAAGCAACGGCAGACTACTGTTCCAGCTTACATTAACCAGAGCGGCAGATTCTGAGGCCCATGGGATGCCACAAACGCCTTTGCTTTGTCAATTTGTCTTTTAAAAAAATGAAAAAGATACATATATTCTCTGTTTCAATTGCTTTTTTAAAAAAAGATTTGACATTGTGTGTGTGTGTGTGTGTGTGTGTGTATTTTTTACTTGCATGCATGTGCCATAGCAAATACATGGAGATGAAAGGATAACTCGAAGGAGTCAGTTCTCTTCTCCCATTATGTGCAGACTGGGACAGAGATCAGGTCATCAGGCTCCGGGAAAATGGCTTCCCACTAAGTCGTCTCAAAAGACCCCCTTTCACAATCTCACTGAGACTTGAGGGCCTTAAACAACCTACCCGGGACCACAGAGAGAACCAGTCAACAGAACCAGGGTCTCCCCTCCACATTGCCCCTGCTGGCCTCTAAAGACGGATGCTGAGGACTTATCACAGGAAAAATTACCTACCTGCCCCGGAAGAGAAAGGAGGCTGCCTGAACATCGCCGGCTGTATGACTGACGGGACAACTCCATCCTGGCAACAGGTGTGGTGGCTTGGAAGAGAAATGTTGTCTCCCACAGTCCCATGTATTTGAACACTTGGTCACCAGCTGGTGGTGTTTGGAGAGCTTATGGACGCTTTGGGAGCAGAGCCTTGCTAGAGGAGTGTGTCACTGGGTGGATGGAGGGAGATGCTATGAGTTAATAGCCTCGTTTTACTTCCTGTTCTCTCTCCTTCCCGTGTGTGAATACAACTGAGATCAGCCAGCCCCTGCCCTGCTTCCCTGCCTGTTATGACTTCCCCGTCATGATGGTCTCCATCCCTCGGGAAGCCCACGGCAAAATAAACTGTCTTCCTGCAATTGCTTTTGGTTATGGTATTTGATCATAGCAACAGAAAAGTAATTAATTCATATGGGACCTCAAGAAATAGAGGACAGCACACTTGGGCTACAAGAGATCTGAATTCTATCCATCTCAGTCACCGACCAGCTGTGTGGCTTCAGACCTTGCGGTTTCCCCACAGTTGAAATGAACACCTCATCAATCTATCTGCCATAAAGTCTAAATATTCATATTCTCTCTCTCTCTCTGTCTCTGTCTCTCTCTGTCTCTGTCTGTCTCTCTGTCTCTGTCTCTCTCTCTCTCTCTTTGAGACAGTCTCATGTAGCCCAGGCTGGCTTCCAACTCCCTATGTAGCCAAGGACCTCCTGAGCCCTGGGGTAACAGGGGTGTGTCACAATACCTGATTTTATATGGTCTTAGGGATTCAACCCCAGCCTTCATGGAGGCTGGGCAAGAACTCTATCAACTGAGCTACATCTCCAGCCCCACACCTGGAGAGGAAACGGCAGGCACTAACGGGGGCACTAACTAACTAATGTGAGTGAAGCGAGGCACAGTGGGGAAAATCAGGGCACTATAACCCTCCTCTCCTCTCCCACCCAACAGACCCTTTCCTTAGACCTACTTTGTTTCCTTCCTTTAGTCTGAATACTGTAGTCTCCTGGGAGGGATTGTCTCTTACAGACTGTGACCTCCTCCACGGAAGGACCGCTGGTCTCTACCTCAGTTCCACACACATAGCCCAAGGCCAATGCCTGTAAACGTCCAATAGGTGCTTGTTGAACTGGAAGAGTCACCTCTCTTGAGTTATCTAATCAACACTTTAAAACAAATCTCTCTGACAGTGAAACAAAAGATCTGACCATCAGCGGAGGCACTGAGGAAGTGACGGAGATGGAGAAGACACTGGAGAGAAAAGATCGGTATTCATGAATGGACAAGTCACTTCCCCCTGGATAGCTGAAAATTCCTCTAAGAGGTCTGCAAGGCCCCAAGACCTCCCTAGAAAAACAGATTCATCACCTGGTAGTACAAAGCCAAGACTTTCCTAATAATCTAGAAGAAATGGCCCTAGTTACTAAGAATAAGTCTCCAAAAGAATATCAAGGGTGATGAGGGGCTAGTACTCCTCCATCTCCACTGAGGGAGCACCCCAGAAAAGTAGAAAAATGTACCTTGGAAGGTTTTATCTAGGTCTTAGGTCAGACTTTCTCAAAAGTATAGGTGAAAACATGGAAATAACCAAGAGAGGTAGTACAGTCTTTTTCTTTTTTTTTCTTTTTTTTTTTTTTTGGTGCGATTTTCCCATGTCAGGGAGACATGGGTCACCATGGACCCAGGTGCCGAGAGCATGTCAACACTTGAGCTCAGGGCTGCTTTGTGGACAAGTTCCACCTGCTCAGAATAACCTTTATTGCTGCCATTCAATCCAAGCCTGAGACTCAACAAAAAGGTCAAAAAGATCCTCAGACTGCAATGACCCAGTCTGGAACAATGTTGGCTAGACCAAGGAGGTTGCTGGGGGGTCAGCCTGGCACTAGCTGACATGCTTGGGCCGGAAACCACAACAGAGGCTAAATGTTGTAAACACTTGGCAGGGCTCTTCTGACTGCTTTGGTAAAGCTCTTCATCCTCCCCGGCATCTCAAGACACTGTGCTACACAGGATCTTTATCCTTTTTTCACAGGCTGCCTGGACTATAATCTTTAAAGTAGTCAGTCTTCATCTGTGTTCCCTCCTTAAAACCTCTTAAAACCCCTGGATTCTCTAGAGAGATGGGTCATTTGCTATTGATAACGATTCCCCCAGATAACTTCAGAGGTGATGGTAACCAGCATAGTCTCAGCATTGGGCCATTCTTTCCTGAACCTGAGTGATTAAAAGTCACAGAGATGCAGACTGGTAGAGTGCTTGTTTAGCATGAAGAAGCCCTGGGTTTGAGCTCCAGTACCACATAAACTGGACACAGTTTCCATAATCTTAGTGCTCTGGAGTTGGAGACAAAAGAATAGAACTTCAGTCTCATCCTCAACCATGAGTTTGAGGCCAGGCTGGGCTACATGAGAACTTGTCTCAATTAAAAAAAAAAAAAAAATGGGTGGGAAGAGACTGCAAAGGGAAAAAATATTGGAGAGGTAGAATTTTGCTTTGTTTTGTTTTGGCACAGGGTTCCTCTGTGTAGCCCTGGCTGTCCTGGAACTAGCTCTGTAGACCAGGCTAGCCTCGAACTCAGAGATCCACCTGCCTCTGCCTCCCAAGTGCTGGGATTAAAGGCAAATACTGCTGCCGCCACCACCACCACCCAGTTGGAGAGGTAGAATCTTACTTCAACCTACTTACTTTCAGAAAAGAAGTGGAGGATGGGATGAGGCTAAAGACCAAAGTCTGTAACACCTCTTACACAACACAGCTCACTGAACTTCCTGGCAGGTTACTGAATTTACAGAGGTTCTGGAAGGGTGTTGCACCCAAAAAGAATATGGGAAACCCTCCATCCACGCCTCGCCTCATGGGTTTCCACCCCACACCTTCCTCTGTATACCTCTTTATCTACATCATTTACAATCAACAACGTAAGTTAGGTACATCTCTGAGTTCTGCGAACCCATGGTGGGGGATGGGAGCCCAGCTTATAGCTGTTGGGTCCGAATAGGTAGCCTGACTTGGAATTAGCATTAGAAGTAGAAGTAAGAGTGAAACAAAGAAGAAAAGGAAAGGGAAGAACCCCAGTGATTGTTTCAGTGGGATGTAAGTGCTTAGAGGGATGCGAAGAAAAGAAAGGAACCAAATAGGCACAAAGGAGACTGAAGCAACAGTCTGACTATAGAATTATCAAAGGTTGAGTCAATAAAAGAAAGCTCTTCTACACTGAGGGCTGAACCCAGGGCCTTGTGCTTGATAGGCAAGTGCTCTACCACTGGGCTAAATCCCCAACCCTAAACATTTTTTTTAAAACTTTGGAAAAAATTTAGAACTCTGATCTGAGATTGCCTTGGGCCATAGTCAGGTATAAGATCTACATGAGAGCAGTCTAGACCAGGACAGGGTTGAGCTAAAAGTCCTTCCAATGACAGCATAGTCTGGACAGAAATGGAGAAGGAAAGATGACCACCGGAAGGAAAAAAGCAAATGTTACATGATAAAGGTGGTCTGATATCACACGAACATCTCAAAAGAGGCCCAGGAGAACAGACAGCCATGTTAATGAAGGCAAAGATAGCAGGGTCCCTTAGCCAAGCCCCCTGGAAGCCTCAAGGTTGTTGTTTAATAAAGGATTAAATACCCAGGAAGTGGAGATGGGAGGTTCTTGTGGCTCTGATCCAGGAGTACCATGCACTGTGGCACCAAACCCACTGGTGAAACTCCGATGAGGGAACCTCAGCTTGGAAGGGTTAATCATCTTTTTTAAAGGCTGGAATGTATAAAGAGGCTTCGTGAAAGGAGACAGAAAGAAATGCTACGGCTCTTTTACCTGTTTTAAGCAGACAGAAATTGTCTGGTTGGGAAACACTTGCCCTGCTGAACACTGTTAAAAAACCAAACAAGTTGTTAAAATTCCAACGGCAGCTATAGTTGGTATGTAAGGATTGATGGTATTAGGCTGAAAACCTGTACGGGGAATTGCTACAGACAGGCTTTAAGTGAAGTAGTTGACCTGTTTTACCTGATTGTAGTATAGGCATGGACCTCATGAAGACTGGATAAGGCTTTTCACACCTCATGCTATAGAGCATAAGGCAGGGGACTCTGGCCTTGGAGCATTATGAATTGGATCCAGACTGTCCAAGCTCACACAACATGGGAGTGTTAGTACGGACACATTCCCTTCAGGGCAGCTCTGTGCTGACCCTAGACTGGACTTCTGCAAAGGCCTGAGCAAAGGAAGCAACAACTCCTGGGACATGAGGCTACAGAACTCAAATGGTTTATTCAAGATCAGGCTGTCCGGGGACTCCAGGAGGAGCCGTGAGCAGGGAGCCTCTTTTTCCCCCAGACAGACTCTAGAGCGGCATGAAGCACTGCTCGACCTGTCACCACTCAGACAGTGCCCTATAAATGGCTCTCACCCTATCAACAAAGACCTGCTGCCTGCCACTGTGCATGGCAGTTCCAAGAAGAACAGAAAACATCCTGTTTGGAAGGATGCCACTCTTGATGGAAGAAGAAAAAGGAGATCAGCTGCATGGGCTGGATTACACGCTGGTTTTAGCAATAGTCAAAGAACTTAGCAGTGATATATCTCCTGGGATTGGGTTGTTTACTCTCTCCAGGGTAGTGGCCAATGGCCTGGCCCCTGGTCAAGTGTAAAGGCAGTGGAACCTGACCTGATCAAGAGAAGGATGATCATACAGGTCACAAAACTATGGCACTCACTATGGGAGTTTCGAGGTTTATTAAAGCAGGATACTTTGATGCCACCGGAAGAAGCCCCATCCAGGTTCAGATGGCGCCTAGAACCAACAAGTAATGTGTGTGCTCAACTGTGGCAGCCACCGGGATCCATGAAGAAAGTAGACATGGCAATATTGCAACAGTAGAGAGACAGGCTGAGCCTGGACGTATTATGAGGCCCGTAATGTGAACAACAGAGACAGAGACAGCAGATGGTTATGGAGCAGGCTCCTCTGGAGAAGGATGTTGCACGTCATTGGCAAGGCTGGTTGATGCTGACAGCCGTAGGGGGCTACTAATGGGTCTCATCAGGAACAGGCACTGCCTTTGACTCTGGAGCACGTAACTGCTGGGAGATACAAATACCCAGGGCGCCACAAACCAACTGAAACAGAACGCCCTGTACCAATTTGGAAGTCCAACCACCGTTTCTTCAAAACAGGGAACACAACCTAACAGCCCATAGTGCCCAGCAGTTAGAAGGGGAGATTCGGATAGAGAAATGGATCGCGAAGCTGTGCTTGCAATCAACAGAACAGGAACGAAGGGAGAGTTCCCACAAGGAAGATTATGCTCTTTTGTGGCAGACATTGAAAAGAAAAGCAGGGGGTGGGGGATAATGCCCGCTTGATAATTTGCTTTTTAGTGCCAGAACAGATACACAAGCGTGGGTAATTCTGAAGAATAGAGGATGATTTGGGCTCTGGCTCTAGGGGCATCATGGCAGCACAAGCCATGGGTGCCTTCTTGGTGCATCCTCTCGGGTGGGAGGGGCGCCACAGGGTGAGACAGTGAGCAACCCAGCTCTGGTGTCTCCTCCTCTTCATATAAAGCAGTTAATAGCATCATGGAGGCTCTACCCTTGTGACATCTTTGCTTGATAATTGCCCTCTGTCGGTTGGAACCCCCAATTAATTCACACTTGAATTTGGGGGATCAAGTTTAATACATGTATTCTTGGCATTCACAGTCAAACCTTAGCAGATATCTTTGGTGCTAGGAGCTAAACCCAGGCCCGATAATCACACCAAACCCTGAGCAACTTGCCCATAGATCTATCTACTTTTTTTTGTTCTCCTTTTATCATTCTTCTTTCTTTCCTTATACAGTCTCAACTTTCTCTTCTCTACCTGATATAGAAGTCACATGGAGCAGGGTGTGCTGGCGCACACCTTTATCCCAGCACTTGGAAGGCAGAGAGGCAGGTGGATCTCTGTGAGTTCAAGGCCAACCTGATCTACATAGTGAGTTCCCAGACAGCTTAGAGCTAGGTAATAGAAAGAACCTGTCACAAAGGAGGAGGAAGGGGAAGAAGAGGAGTAGTAGTCACATGATCAGGACTGGGGCTTCAAGTGCTGGAAGCATGGCTAATTCCAAAGAAACCGTAACTATATTTTAGAACCATTGTCAGAATTCCTACAGACCTCGTGAGGCACATTGTGTTTCCTTATCAGGATAACTGAGGTTAGGATTCAAGCAGCTGGGGCTAGAAAGATGGCTCAGTGGTTAAGCCAGCTTACTGCTCTTGCAGAGACCAGAATCTGGTTGCCAGCACCCACATCATAGAGCCCACAACCAACTGTAACTCCAGTTCCAGGATATGCAATGCCCTCTTCTGGGTTCTGCAGGCATCTGATTACAGGTGTCCATATATGCTTGTGCATAAACACTCTCTCTCTATCACACATACATGGGGGGGGGGGGCGGCGCGCGGCGGAGGGGGATGTTAATTCATCCCGGGCTGAGGATGTAGCCCAGTGGGTCTCCAATCCAGGCAGCCCTGGGTTCTATCTAAGTACCACGAAAAAATAGGACCTAGTGGGAAGACTAAGACAAGAGGATCAGAAGTTCAGGATTATTCTCAGTGACATAGTGAGTTCAAAGCCAGCCCGGGATACACTGGCTCACACAACAACAAATGCAGCTGTATTGCCTGTTGTTCAAGATGGTCCCTAGTTACCCTACTTCCTACAAATGGGGGACACTGGGAGAAGAACCTCTTGACTGGCACTGTAGCCAGAAGTCTGGACCAAGACAGTGACTGAACCCAGTGTTCCTTCTAAAGGTATTTGGATACATATTGAGAAGACGGGACATGGCCAGAGAGTGAAAATGGATGATGGAGCTATATGATGGTGTCAGATTCAGTTCTGCACCAGCCACCTAACAGAGGCTCATGAGAAGATGCAACATCTGTGCTCAGTTCACTCATGTCAGATACTGACAAGGCAAAGGCTTACCTTGCTAAGGCCACTTCTGCCCTTGGAACCTGTCAAGTTCAAAGGGGAAACTGCAAACTTGAGTGGCCTTCACTGGGAGATGTCTCCACATGACGCAATGATGAACTAACTAGTGACTAGTCGCTAATAGCTGAATGGGATTCTAGAAATGTGCTATTGACTCTGAACTGCTATAACACTGTTACAAGAGACCCATCATGCAAACTCAAGGGATGGCCTGGGGTATATTACAGAGTATGTGTGACTTTTGTTCCAGGTTCCAGTCAAAGAGTTCCTAAAATCCACAGAATTGACAGTGGAAAGAGTGTCTTTTACAGATCATGTGCTCCTTTGATACACCTGAATTTATTATAGTGAGTCATTTATAACTCCAAAGCCCCTCAATTGGAAGGAAAGACTGAACAAGAGAAGAATACTAGAAAATAATACAGCAAATACAACACTCGGGGTCAAGATTATAAACTGTTTTCCTCTTTCCTACTACCCTAAGTTTTACAATTAGCTAGTTATTCTATTAGACTAGTTATGTTTGTTGACTTTAAATAGTATTAAAAGTGACTTCTTTTAAAACAACAGGCTGGAAGACCCTTGGAGAACTTTGAAAAAAGATGCCACTAAGCTGGGTAAAGTGATAAACATCTGTAGTATAGCACTTTCTAGGCTGAGGCAGAAGGGCTGTGAATGTGAGAACAGTGTGAATTGCATAGTCTAGGTCATCATGGGTTACAAAACAAGACTGTAGATGATAGGTAGGTAGATAGGTAGATAGATAGATAGATAGATAGATAGATAGATAGATAGATAGATAGATAGATAGATCGCCTGGCATGATGGTACATCCTGTAATCCTCGAACTTGGGAGGTGAATGGAGATGTATCAGAAGTTCACAGTCATCCTCAGCTCCATAGCATCTTTAAGGCTAGCCTAGGCTACAGGTTTGTTTCAGAAAAGTGTCATTAGACTAACCATCCATTGTCTTTCTGTATTTTCCTCATTATTGGAACAAATAATATTATGGCACTATTTTACTCACTTTTTCATTGCTGTAACAAACTACTCGAGGCAGACTAACATTATTTTTTTGAAGTCTATTTAGCTCACATTTCTTAAGGTTCAAGGGCTCACATGCAGCAGAATCCAAAGGTAGCAAATACCAAGACTATGTCTCTGTTTTGTGCCTCTCCTGATAAAGCCACCAAGATTCAGTCATGGGGGCTCTGTGGTAGTGACCTTATTCAATCCTGGGTACCTCAATGGACCATACCCAAACTAGGCCATCTGACAAATTCTTTTACCATAGTTGAAAGAGAGAGGTGAAGAAAGAGGTTATTTTTCTCATTCCTTTCCTCAGCCCTGTCATTTCATGGCGAAACTCCCAACCAGAGCAGGAAGACAGCAAACAGCTACGGTCAGACCTCAAGGCAGAGGCTCCAGGTCAGGGACAGGCTTGACTCCAGTGATGTGGATCATCAGAGAGAGGCCTGAAAAAGAGCCTGGTGCTCCAGAGATGCCAGAGCCAGGTAGGGACTGACCAAGATTTCAGGTCACAGGTCTGAGTCTCAGCTAGCAAGTCACCATGCTTTGCCTGGTCACCTCATTTCTTTATCTCACCTGCGGATCAGGTCAGAACCATCTGAGTCTTGGACCAGTCAGAGAATGCACAGGAAGCAGAGAAAACCTCACACCATCTAACTAAAAACAAAAACTCTTTTGCGGTCCCCAGGGAAACACCCCAAGGTCTTTTTTTAATCACTGCCGTCTTCTACCAACAGCCTTAGGTCTACATGGACATTTTTTTTTTAGCATTTTAAACTATGTAACATAACTCAAAAATCCAGAAACACAACTGAAAACAGGAATATCTCAAATCAATACTACCTCACTATTTATTATTGTTGTTGTTTATTTTTTTTATTATATTTTGTGGTATAAGGGGTTGATCCTAGGACCTCCTGTCAGGCCCTCTATCACTGGGCTACACCACCAGCTCAATACTGTCTCTAGAGGACACGTGGCTGCCATTGGGAGCATCGGGGTGGCCGTTTGTCCGATCTCTCTTTCCATCAGGTCAAAGCATCCCCATCCTGTCTCATTTCTCCCACTTGAAAGTCCAGGTTTCATTTTCATTCTGTATTCCTGAGAGAGGGTTTCTTTTAGTTGTTGGTGGTGTGTTTTGTTTTGTTTTGTTTTGTTTTGTTTTGTTTTAGGGGGGTTGTTTTTGTTTTTTTTTTTGTTTGTTTAGTTGTTTGTTTCAAGGACAGAGTTTCTCTGTGTACCCTTGACTGTACAGGAACTCACTCTGTAGACCAGGCTGGCCTCCAACTCCTCCTGAGTGCTGGGATCAAACGCGTAGGTTACCTGCCTGAAGAGGTTCTAATCCTTTCTCCCCTGAGAGAAGGAAACCTACTCCATCTGTAATGTTGTTGGGTCCCAACATAATTAAACACATTCTCCTTCACACCAGGTTAATAGCCCCTTGGTAAGTCACACACAGCTTTGGGCTATGCAAGGAAGGAAAAAAGATCCCAAGAAGGTGAAGGTGCCAGGAAGCCAGGAAAACCCTCAGTCTCCTGGAAGCTCATGTACACACAGCAGCCCGGCAACCATGTCCAGCATCTAAACACCTGCTCCAGAGTTGGCAGCTTACTCACCGGGGTCAGGAAGAAAATTCCCCACTGGCAGCTTAGCCATTCAGGCGCCTTAATGAAAACTGAGTACGCCAGAAGCAATCATCAGCCACTAGCATGGCAACTGGGGGATACACAATGCTTAGGAGGAGCTAACCAAGAGAGGGGGATCTGGTCTCCTGTAATTGGCTGAGCACATAACCACATGGAAACTCTCGAAATACCAGCTCCCACAGAGGAACCTGGCCAGCGTGCATCAGCCCACAGAACTCCATCTCCACGTCTCAGTTTCCACAAACTATTTTAATCTAGAAACCACATCTACAGGCAAAGGCAGGTTGCCTCTCCTGGGGTAGTGCGCCTAAACCATCATCCTCACCCACACACAGCTGTGCTTCCCACACATCACCCCCCCAACCCCCCAAACTCGCTCAGCAGCTTCCCCTGCCCGGAGAATTCCCATCTTGCCTCATAAGCAGCTCCTCCACACCTACACCTTCTCAAGCACACGAGGTCAGCAGCACAGAATTGTGCAGAACCCGGCATTGGAATGAGTACACCATTCACAACCCAGCCTTGCTCCTCCTGGTAGATGAGGAACAAGTTAATCTCTTCAACCGCAGGTTCTTCCCCTGTGAAGCCTACCTCAGGGGGCTGTTGTGAGGATTAACAGTCATCATGAAGTTAAGACACTTAATAGGAAACTTGGCACGAAATAAGACTTAGTCTCCGCCTCAAGGAATTATGGGACTGGTAGAAGTCTCTGCTCCTTAACCCTATCCTGCGTTGGCTGCTTCCTCTGTATGCCAACCGTTCACAGTCTCCTGTACATGGATTTGTTGCTTTGTGTTAGGAGAGATGTGAGTTTCTTTTTCTCTACCACACAGAGCAGGGCACACACTGAATAGCTGGTTTTTAAACAAACTATAACCAAGCAGAGTCTGACAGAGTAGAGTGTCTGGACGCACAAATTCACCCTGCTCCCTGCAAGGTGCCGGAAGCTGGAAGCAAATCTTCCTCCAACTCTCAGAGGAAGTGGTGGAGAATCAAGACAGACCTATCAACGCTATCTCCCTGCGAACAACCAAACAGCTATCATCCTAGCACCACAGACATTGCCTAACATACCAGATCGGGCAGAACTGGCGGGTACCATTACCAAAGGTCAGATGGAGCCTAGATGTCTCTCTAGCAGCTAGCCTGCTAGATGGTGAGCAGCTGTTAGAGGGTAGGAATGTCCTACAGGAAGGGATGGGGATGGCTGAGTGAGAGCTGGTGTAAAAGGTGAGAGCTAGGAGGTCCCCAGGGGAGAAAAAAAGACGTTCTTTTGTGTTCTCCAGAAAGACAGCTTACAGCTGCCACTGCCCAATTCACCTGTCCCTTCACCAATTCCTTCTCTCATAAGATGCATCCTGGGAGACACAGCTTTGCCCGATTTCTGATTTTTCTCCCAGAATCAGTGTCCTCCCAGGGGACACTGATGCTCGATTTGGGTTTCAAAGGATCACCACAGTCATTGTTGACCAAGAGATTTGGGAACATATGCAGGCATTAATTATTTTCTTGGTATTTTATTGTTGTTGTTTGGGGACAGTACTTATTCTAAGTGCTTGTCCCATTGAGTCAGTCATTGTTCAGAACCTGCACTGGCTCTCATTGAGATGATTCCACTTCGCATATGAAGACACTAAAGCCAGGCATGATACACACTTGTAATCTCAACATTTGGAAGTAGAGGCAGGAGGATCACTAATTCAAGGCCAAGCTTGGATACTTGAGACCCTGACTTGATAAATAAATAAATGAATGAATAAATAAAAAAAATAAAATTATCTAGTCTCAAGGATTTTGTTATAGCAACAGAAAACAGTAGGATAATCATCCACTTCCATCTTCAATGGACATTTTGGTCTTTTAAAATTCAGCTCTCTATAAAAAGCAGATTAGTGGGTATCTGAAGCTGGTGATCCAGATGGGACGTTGGGGGCTTGAGGGGGTGTGGCTGTGTGTATATGTGTGTACGTTGACAAAGCATGTTTTAAAATTAACTGTGGGGATATATATACACATTTATCAATATAGACATTGGACTAAATACTTTTTCCAGTCTGGCATTAATACATTAATACTTCTTCCCCCAGGGTCCTGTGCATGTTCTGCAAGAACTCTACTATTGAGCAAGACTCCCAGCTTCAAATCCAGCAAGATTTGAAGATTTACTGTGTGGTATCTAAATTGTATGTATGTATGTATTTATTTATTTATTTATTTACTTATTTATTTATTTATTTATTTATTTATTTATTTATTTATTTATTATTTTTCAAGACAGAGTTTCTCTGTGGAACAGCCCTGGCTGTCCTGGAACTCACTCTGTAGACCAGGCTGGCTTCAAACTCACAGAGATCCACCTGCCTCTGCCGCCCGGGTGCTGGGATTAAAGGTGTGTGTCACCACACCCAGCTGTTCTAAATCATATTTCAATAATTCTGTTCTTAAAAAAAACCTCAGCTCTAGACTCATCTCCGCCACCTCTGAGAATTTCTCATACTTGTGAATAAGAAGACTTTCACTTCAGAAAGAGGAAAGAGACTTGCTTTTTGAGGTCTCATCAGTGAACATCTATTGGTCACCACCAGGGGGCAGGTACTAGGCGGTGAAAGCAGAATGGACGAGGATGGACTAGGATGGAGGAGTATTCCTTGCTGTGCTGCATGGTTTGAGTTTAGCTCTGATTGTGTATTTGCCTCATTTAGCTCAGGGCTGGTCTCAGATCCACTATATAGCCAAGGATGATGCATCCGCAGCTCAGCCTGCCTTTTTCTAGTTACGCAGTTGGCCTTTCGTATCTCCAAGTTCTGTATCAACCGACCCAACCAATTAGAGATACAAAGAATTCAGAAAAAAACGTGGCTATACTGAACATGTGTAGCCTTTGTTTTAGACTAGATCTCACTACATAGTCCAGGCTGGCCTTGAATTACCAATCATCCTGCTCCAGCCTCCCTAATGCTTGGTCAGATTACTGGCGTGCACCTCCACGCACCTACAAAACAGACTTTGTTTCCTATCCTTGTTCTGTAAATAGTACAGTAAAGCCATTCTTTAGACAGCATTTACATAGTGTTAGGTATTAGAAGGTACCCAGACAGGATTTAAAGTGTATGGGAAAACAGGCTGTCAAAATGGATTGGTGGGAAAAGACAGTTCCCACTAAGTCTGGAGACCTGAGTTCAGTTCCTGGAATCCTCCTGGCATGAGGAGAGAACCAATTTCTGAAGGTTATCCTATGACCCCCACATGTACGTGAATACATATAAAACACACACACAGTGAAAAGTTACATCTATGGGAAAATATGTATGAGTTATATGCAACTACTATGCCACTTTATATAAGAAACTTGGTGACTACAAAAAGATGTGGAACCAACCTCCATGGATACCAAAGGATAAGAAGATAAACATTTTCTTCCAACTCCATAAGCCAGAACATAAAAGCAAACTGTTTTAAGTTATACCTAGGAGGTAAAACAACCTTCCTATTTTTAAGGCTATCCTCCCTACTTCAATAAAAAAAATAATATTCTACCATACCCTTAAATAACTCAAAACCAGAACCATTTTCCTTACATTTACTCAGCTCCACCTGCTACATTAGCCAGCAATGAATGACTCTCTCCTCTGTGTTTTGTCTTCAGTAGATGTGGCAACATGTCAATGACTCTTTTTGGGTCTCTCACATGTGAGGGGAAAAGTACCTGAGTCACAACAAGATAGATGGTCTAGTTTGAGATTAGCCCACATCAATCCTCACTTCCCTCTACTCTGTGGAAAAGGCAAACGGGTGGAATACCGGAAAAGAAAGACCTGTTGCCCCCAAGGCCCATAACTGGGAGACACTGTACAGTCATTGCAAACAGGAGAGACATTTCATGGTGAATCAATGGGAGATTCAGATTCAGAAGCCACCAAGATTCAGAAGGGTCATCTCCTGCATAGCCCAACCTTAGCCTTCCGCACCAAGAAGGCACATCACACACCCGCGTTTCTTTTGATTTTTACCGTATTGTTCCCGTAGTCCATCTTAAGCACCTGACCTCATATGTGTCTCACTTTTTTCCTTTTCCTACCTGCACTTGTCATGGTTTGAGCCTCTCCCTCCCAGGCCTTCTCCTACATCTCCAAGCTTCTCTTTTCTTGTACAACCACTACAGGTGATATACAGTATAAATCTTCTGGTGGCTCCATCTCTTCAATGTGAACGAAACTTGCATGTCCCAACTTCTTTTTGTTATATGATGTGTTGGTTTATTTTTGTTTTGTTTCATTTAGGTTTGGGTAACCTGTGCATATCTCAGACTCCAAGGATCCTCCTGCTTCTACTTCTCAAATTCTAAAATTACAAGCAGGTGCCACACAGCTTTATTATTTGTTTGTTTGTTTGTTTGTCTGTCTGTTTGTTTGTTTTGGAGGTGCTGGAGGTGCCTGTGTGTTAGGCACATTTTTTTTTTTTTTGTATTAGTGTCCTACCGTGCTTAGCTTCCACATCCCGTCACATCCTGGAAACCCTGCTCAACATCACCACCACTACTAACTGGTGCCACACTGGAGCCCTTGAGACCCACTCCATAAATGCTTCCTAAGTGAAAACAAACGAAAGTGAACAAATAGGGTAAATGATCCCCATTAAAGTGGTTGATAACTTAGTTACCACCACCACCAGCAGCCACAACAACAATGCCCCCCACCCAAAAGCACAAACACCTGCCAACAGTCATTGCCCCTGAACCCAAAAGCAAATGGGGAGTGGGGCATGGTATCCACGAGTAGTGGGGACTCCATGCCGCCATGGACAACTTCCTAAAGGAGTACCCCACCAAGGTTTGTGTAACTTCCCTGAGAGCATCACACCAGTTCTTGGATGTGGACAGCAAACACCTACTTAGCAAAACTGGAGCGGGCATGGTGATGGAGAGATGCACCTCTGACGTGGTAGAATATGTGGTTAATACTTAAGCATGTAGACCTGTATGGCATCTACCTCGGCATCTTAGTGTAGGGAAAATTTACAAAAAAAAAAAAAAAAGGTAAAATGGAATTTGTAAATCCACGTGGAGGCGCCACTTAAACTTCTCTCACTGGCCTTCCGCCATCTCCACCTGTACAGTGGAATCATAGCACTATCTACCTTAGAGTTTCCTTGAGGATGGAATTTGGAGACAGGGAGAAACACTCACTACAGTAGTCTGCACACAGTAGGGGCTCAACAGTTACTACTGACACCATTTTATTGTCCTTTTTTTTTTTTGCTGTGAGGATCAAGAGATGAAACGCAGCCAACCTATCAAGTGATATAAAGTCCCTAGTCCTAGGCTGTGGAGACAAATCCTCTCTAGCCCTGGTGCCCTGGCAGCTCCTGAAGACGCCTTGGTGACGCGAGAAGCTCCAGCTTTGGTCCCGGAAGTTTCCACCAGAATGCCCTGGGGCCCTGGACGGCTCTGGGGAGGGGCGGGAGGTGCAGGGGAAGAGACTGCTGGAGAAAAACGGGGACCTACCTGCTCTCACTGCACTCCTTCCGCTCCCTCACCCTCAGCCACTTGCGGAGCAGGAAGCGCTTTCGGCGCGGGGACGCGCTGGGTGTGGAGCAGTTGGACCACGGGGTGTCCTCGTCGCTGGAGGGCGTAATCTCAATGGACGGCAGCTGCAGGAACTCCTTGCCCGGGGCCAGGACGCCGGGTAGGTCTGGGGCTACCAGCCCGGCCTCCAGGCTCTGCTCTTGCACATTCTTCATCCGGCGCATCTTAAAGCGCCGGCGGCGGAGCGTGGGGGTGGACGAGCTGGACCACACCGCGCTGCCCTCGGGCGCGCCCTGCGGCTCGGGCACCTGCAGGGCGGGCAGCTGCAGGTTCTCCATCATGTTGGCCGCCGGCATCGGGGTCCCTGGCCGCTGCCCGGTGCCCTCCACCTGCAGCCTGGCTCGCGGCTCCCCCTCGCGGCTCCCCACCCCGGGGCCGGTGGCACTATCCGCTCTCACGTTCAGCGAGCAGCTCGAGCCTGCCAGTAGATCAAGTTCCTTTTCCTGGAGCGCCGCGAGGAGGGGACTGGTGGGGACGCCGCCTCCTGCGGTCGAGAACTTTTCGGAGCGCGCTTCCTCGCACAGTCCGCCGCGGGAGAGGCGACCCCGGACGTGGGGACAGTCGCCTGCCAAGCCTTGCTACCCGGCTTCCCTCTTGGGGCTCCCCTCGCTCTCGCGCCCGCCGCGTGTTTGTCTTCCGCTGCGCTCGCTGGCTCTGCCGGCGTCTCTGCCTTAGCGGGACTCGGGCGGCCCCGGGCCCCTAGGGGCTGCACAGCAAACTCTCAGTGGTTTGCGTTCAGCAGACTGCGTTGGAGAGCCGGCTAGGCGCTGCAGGAGCGTGGAGAGCTGGAAGAAGAGGCAGTGGTAGGAGCGAGAGGAAAGAGGAAAGAGAGAGAGAAAGAGCAAGGGAGACACTAGATAAAAGCAAAAAAGGTGGAGGAGGTGGAGCTGGGGGTTGAGGAGGGAGTGGGTTGCTCTCCTGAAAGGACACGCACAGGCAGCGACAGCCGTGTAACTGTACACGGAATCCCTTGGGGAGGGACTCTACCTCAGAGTCAAGGCTGCTCCAATCAGCCTAAGGAAATAGGAGCACGATCCAAACTTTCTCAGGGCAATGATTGGCCCAGCAGTTCTGGTTAGTGAACTCCCTGCTTTTTCCCGCGGGGGAGGGGAATCAATGGATTCAGCCCACACTCTCAGACCACCCAAGATACAGGATTGAGAGAAAGCTAGGGGACTTTTCAGCCGAGTCTCTCTCTCTCTTCTCCTAAGAAACGTGTATTCTTTGAGTTGCTTGGAGTGCTGACCGGGAAGACTGGGCACAGTCAGAAGGAGAAAGGGCGATTCCTGGAAGCTGCTTCCAAAATGGCAAGCTGGGAGACACTAGACATGACACAAAGGAGAGACAGACGGTTGGATGGAAAGACACAGGACACACAGGACCACTGAGGAAAAGAGTCTGCCCCTGTACATGGTGTGTGACCCTGCCAAAACCATAGCCCCATTCTAAGCAAAGCATGAAAGGAATGGAGGGTGAGTGAAGGAAGTCAGGGCACTCGGAAACCCGAGTCAAGTGCATCCCTGGACATTCTGAGACTGTCTGGTGCTCCTTCAGTCTGCTGGGAGCATGGGCTCTGTCACAAAATCTACTGTGGCCCTAGGCCTCTGAACTGAGAAGTAATCCCTCTAGTATATCTGTGTGCTACACCCAGAGGCAGGTGTACCCTAAGACGTGAGAGGTAGAGGTAGAAGTGAGTTGCTCTGGGAAGACATTCTTTGTTGGACTGAGCATCAACCTGCTGGGGTACAGGCTTAACACTTAATGACCCCACCCCCAAGCAAGGAGTTTGCCTCTTCATTGGCAGATAGATCATAAGGAACAACAAAGACCCCACTACAAGGTCTCCAGTTTGCCCCATTCTCTTAGCTGCCATTTGTTAGTCCAGTTTCCCTTTGGGAGAATAAAAATCACATCCCTAAAGATCACAGAATTCACTGCAAAGTAGAATACATCCCTACAGGTCAGTGAGACATCTGAGGCAACAGCTGGCCACGTGTCAGATCATCATGTCCTGAAATGACATATGGGGGAGCTTGAGACATCCTGACATTACACAATCTCCTTGAGGCTATGAGAAATAGGAAGTGCATCTGGCTGAATAGCCGAGGCCAGGTCCACCCGTAAGTGATTCCGGAGTATCAGTCCCTTTTCTGACCCTTCACATCCGGCTGCTGGCTTGCACGGGCATCATTTGGTATCACTCTATTTTAACTCCTGCTCAGGACAGAAAAAAGGAGAAAGCCCTTTCCATCAGGTGTCAGACCTGGCAGAGAGCAGGCAAGCTCTTCCGGCTCAGAGCACGAGCCTGGACTGTGACCCTTTGGAATCAACCAAGGATCTACATAGTTTGTTGGCTGTCTTGGATCTCCTCCATGGAGAAACGCTTTGTAGGTGATCCGACAGCTTCCCAACTCAAAGAACCTGCCTGTTTGAGCTGATAAACAAGAACTGAGTCTCTGTGCTTAAGGGGAAGCAGGGCACTACCATTCATTTGGAGACCAAAAAATTCGACAGATAATTTGAAGAAAGAAAGGGTACCACACACACACACACACACACACACACACACACACACACACGCACGCACGCACTTGTCACGGGCCTTCTGAATTTGAATGCATAGCTCTCAAAATGAAGAAAAGTCACCAACTTCTTCCTCTCGTGCACTTCAGCAAGGTATCCCACAAAAGAGTCTGGACCTCAAATACCCTGAGATTTCATTTAAGCTTTGGGCACAGCAGTGGTTGAGAATGACTGCTTTCGTTTCACTTGGCCCAAGAGAAAACCTTTGCCAGACTAAATCCAAAATTTCTCACTTGCAAAGAAGCAGATACCCAAAGCATCCCTTGTCCCTGACCTTGTCCTCCACCCACTTCCATCTGCAGCCTCTTCTTTTCTTAAAGCTTTATCCTTTTCACCCATCAAATCCCTAGTCAAAATTAGGAGTTCACGTTCATCCTCATGTACAAAGTGGGTTTGAGGCCAGCCTCAGCTAGAAGGAACTTATCACAAAACAAAACAAACTAACAACAACAAAAAAAAAAATCAGACCCCACACCCCCAGCCACTGTAACTGTCTCTGTTTACTTTGGAACACAGATAGTTGCAACTATCAGTAGTTATTCCCTCTAAGCTCCCTAGAAAGAGCCAAATATTTCTTCCTTTGAACCTTTCCAACATATTTCTTATTTGTATGTGACCTTTAGACTTTGTAAAAGGGTTCTCATACATCACAGTGCATCTTCCTAGTGACCTTAGGACTGAGGTAACAGAAGTTACTATCCTCTTCTTGCAATAATGAAAGCAGTGCGGGCTACAGAAACCTGTCCAAGGACTCCCATGAACGACAGTGACTAATGTAACAAGGCCAGAATCAGGCCTTCGGAAACCAATGTAGAGGTCAGCAAAATCATAGAATGGGCAGCAACTCAAGAAAGCAGTGCCCTGGTAGTTCCAGACTGTAGCTGTTCAGTTCCAACAGTGTTTTACAAGCAGGCAAAAAGAAGCACAAATCAGGGGGGGGGGCGGGGGGGCTGGGAGGGCAGTTTCCCAAAGCAGCTGATGGAGGGTGTCATGGCCAAAAAGTACCCACAATTCCCTTTCATACTTGCACCCTCTCTTCCCACATTTCCTCTCTCTCCTATTGGCTCTAAACACTGCCTCAGTTCTCTGGGAAACTGACCTCATCTGTGTGTGGGGGCTGGGGAGGCAGTTGTTGCAGACAGGTGGTGTCCAGAATGTCCCAACTCCCAACCTCCAACCCCACATCTAGGCCTCCAACTTTAAATGAATGGCTCTCATATTACCAAGTGACTGTTGTTTATTCTCAGCTGTACAGGCTCTCCTTTCCTGTCGACACAAGACACCCAGCACCTGTCTACTACTTCTGGAGACCTGTAATAGCATAGTCTATTATCCAGAAAACTTAACTAACAGTTTTGAGGCTAGATGTCTCCTGAGTACACACTTAGATGAGCATGTCAGGAAAAGGTGCAGCCGTGCACCAACCCAATGGACAGAGACTGTTCCACACAGCATCCTCCGAAGCGCACCGGCAAGAGCAAACGAAGAAAACTCGAACGGAGTTTGTGGCTTGATGGAAAGCTGGAGATGGGGACAGAAAGTAGCGGATGCTGCGACAGCAGTGGGCAGATGTTCCCCTCTACTCTCTTGTTTTATGACTGAGTAGTTTGGGCAGTGTGGGGACTCGTGTTCAATGACAAGCATTTACCCAAGGTTAAGGCCGGTTAACAACTGGCATGCAGGGCCAAGCCTAGTGGCTTTCTCCTCAGACCTTTAAAAGGTAACTGGAGCCTAGTTAGGGCAGTGGAAGAAAAGAGATTATCTTTTAAAGGCCCATATCTGTCCTACCAGTGTGAGGATCTAAGACTCAGGTTTTCCACTTTAAAACAAAAGCAATTTGTCAGGCACTTGGCTCATTCCTGTAATCTCAGCCCTGGGAAAGCTGAGACAGGAGGATTCAAAATTCAGGTCCAGTCTGAGCTAAATAGCAAGGCCCTATCTCAAGAATTATTAATTAATTAATTAATTGAAATAAGTTGGCTTATTCCCCAAACACAAATTGGTCTGAAATGACTGTCCTTGGCTGCAGGCATTTTGATCGCTGACCTTCCTGTGGTCTGCAAACTGCTTCACCACCTAGTACAGAAAACTAGAAACATATGGAGAGAGTCACTTAAATCGGCCTTTCCCATGTATTTTCTGAATTTCCCTTTTACACCCTGCACCCTTTAGAGGAGCTCACCACTTAGGACCGTAAGAAGAGAGCTGATGGGATGATGGCCCAGTGTGTAAAGCCGCAGGTCAGCAGACCTGACCACCGGCGTTCTATCCCTGAGACCTACATGGTACGAGAGAACTGACTCCTGCAAGCTGTCTTCTGACATCCATGTGCACAAAAAGTATGCAAGCACTCGCACACATACAAGTAAATAAACAATTTCTGTTTGTTTGGGTTTTTTGTTTTTGTTTTTTCGAAACAAGGTTTCTCTGTGTAGCTTTGGTGATGTCCCGAATCTCGCTCTGTAGACCAAGCTGGTCTCGAACTCAAGAGATCCCCCTGGCTCTGCCTCCCAAATGCTGGGATTAAAGGCGTGTGCCACCACTGCCCGGCTATTTGTATTTTTTTTTTTTTTAAGTTAGAAAGAACCATGCTAAATTTGTATGTCTGGGGAAGCAGGGTAGAGTAGGAAGCCAGTTCTTGCTAAACATAATCTAAATAAACCACAGCTGACCAGCCACCACATCCGACTCTCCTGAGGAGAAAGAAGGTGCTTACAAACCTTGCTGGAGAGTCTCTTCCTGGGAACAGAGCCTGGAGAGTGCTCTCAGCCTTGGGCAATGCACAAATTTGGCAGAGGCTTGCTTCTATCAGCCTTCACAGCAGCTAGGGTGATCTCTAACGTCACCTGGTCATCCTAGGAGAAGGGCAACCACGAGATAAGCCCTCTGGTTCCACAGCTCTTCAGCGAACATTTTGCATAACATTTGGCTGCCCTTCTCGGTGACGCCGTAATATGAAAGTACAGGCAAATGCCGTCCCCTCTTGTCTCTTTAGTCTTGCAAGGACAATCTTTGTGCAAACCAGGGCTGGCAACAACTTCCTAAGGTCACCCCATCTTACCCTTGGCTGGTCATGCCATGCTCTAGGTAATCCAGCTGCATTCCTCAGAAGCAGCACAGAACATCCTCTCTGGAGCACTGATTACAATCATGCTAGTGGAGCCCCGGGTCCCTTTCTGTCCCCCACTATCAGATTGGATGAGGCCACTTCCCATCTGTGCGCTCAGGTTCTGGACCAGCAGCTTTCTCCTGGCATGCTCATGAACTCTGGAACCACAGCAACCACTTAGAACACAGCTTGGCACATAAGAAGCATTCTATTACCCTAGCCTCTATCATGTCTGGTTGCGTTTATCATACCCTTATTAGGAAACAGGACTTTTCATGTTGATCGTCCATTCGGTTTACTGTGAAATCAGAGCAAGGCACAAACTCCTTGCTGAGTGCTGGAGACAGTGCAAGAGAAATCGGATGTAGTTTGTGCACTGGGGCACACTGACCAGCAAGTTGGGGGTGAATCATCGGCAGATGAGACGTAGGTAGAAAATATTCTAACTAGGAGGAAATAGGTGGTGCAGACAGGTCCCCTGAAGGAAATGGTATTTAAGACTCAGGAAGTAGGGCATGGATCGACCATGATCATGGCGCTCAGAAGGCTGAGGAAGAATTGCTCTGAGTTCAAGGCCAACTTGAGCTAGTGACTTCTGAGCCAACTTGGGCTACAGGGTGAGACTTTGTCTTAGAAAAAAAAAAGGCTCAAGAATAAAATAAGTAAAGAAAAATAAGATAGAGTTTGAGTAATGAAGCCAGAGAGAAATGAAAATGGTGTTTTATAAAGTAAGGGGACAGGTTGGAGCAGATGAAAAGGTGTCCTAGGAAGACAGATTCATTGTGGTGAGTGTTGATGTTAGATTTCATTCTTTTAACAAAAGGATACACTTTAAATAGGTTTTGTTGGGTTTTTTTTTTTCTTTTTTGGTGATTTTTTTTTTTTTGGCTTTCATTTTTTTGGTGGATAAAATGACATTAGTGACTTACTACTGACCTGTATTTGGGAGAATATTAACTCTGGTAACACTTTGAAATACATATTAGAGAAGCAAGGGACCGATTAGGAGACTGTCAGTTGGTAAATGTTTGGGAGTATTGAATTTCTGAATAGCAAACAGTTAAAAAATATGGGTGAAAATCTAAACAGGGCAGGAAAATAGATGAATGAGAGAAGCTGAGTGAGGAAAATGGAACCCGTGTGGAAGATTTGTTCAGAGACACGGAATGGAAAATAAAATGAGCCATGGCTTGGAGGTCCAGTAAAGTAAGGAATCAACATTGCCTGCCTGGCTACAGCAAGCGAGACACCACGAGAAGCATTTCCTGCTCAAATCCCGGGGTGACGCTCCCACCAACCCTGGCAAACTGCTCTCGAAAGCCCCAAATCAGAATACTGAGAGGATTGTACCGTGTTACCTGCACAAGTTCGCGTGACTTGCAAGTGGGAGATGGGAATAAATTTAAGTTGGGGTCTCTCTATAGCTCATGCTTTTTATTCCCAAGAGACAGAGACCATTCCCTTACATTTGATAATTAGGTCTCTCATGACCTCTGAGGCAACAATTTCAATGGAGCGGCAAGAGAAGAAGTGATATCACTACGGGTTAGAGAGTAAATACAGGGGATAAGTGGCTAGACTGCCTAACTAGATTGTTCTTTCCAGTAATGAGTAGAAGACACTCATTCATTTTCAAATCTTTTTTTGAAAGTTTGTTTGTTTGTTTGTGAAAAGATCTTGCTGTGTAGCTGGCCCTGAGCTTACACCCTCCTGCTTTAACCTCTTCTAGGGCCTGGAGTTACATTGCGAGAAGCTGTGTGTGTGTGTGTGTGTGTGTGTGTGTGTGTGTGTGTGTGTGTGTGTGTAGGGGTGGGGGCAATAATGGTTTGTGTCTTGCTGTCGCTTCCCTTTTAATTTGTGTGTGTGCTTTATTGTTGAGAGATGTTATGTTTCCAAAGAACAAAATGTGACTGCATGATTATGCCACTCAAAATGGAGTTCTGCTTATACCTGCTAAGAAAATTGAAGCCTGGTGGTGTACCTGGTAATCTAACAAATCAATCAAAAAAGCATTTAATAGCCCCAGACTCTCAGCACATCTAATAGTAGGTACTATAAAGAGTTTTTTAAGAACTTTGTGTAGAAGTACTCATTTCTTCCTAAAACGATTGCTTTTGAAAGCTCATCACAGATGACTCTGGCTTCAGGTGCTTCAAATCTGGAGGAGGGGAGGAAGGGGCAAAAAGCTAGTCTCAAAAGTCCAAATTGAAAGGAGAATCTACTTGGATAGAAATATGTGCCAAATGTAGTGTGAACACACGGCAGCAGAAAGCTCCCAATCCAAAGAATGTCATAGAGGCGACTATGTAGTCCAGGGCTGCAGGGCTGCAGAGGAGATTTCCAGGTAAATGGAACTGGGGTGTGCTTCCAGCAAAGACGACATAGAGGCAGACAGAAGAGTAGGGCATGGTCTAGATCCGCTAAAAGAACACTTTCATTGAGTCTGGTGATTTTTCACCTTGGTGACGGTTGAGTATTGAAGAAGCTCAGAGAGGAGTTTGGGCTTTTTTAAAAAAAAAAAAAAAACCTCCTGATCACAGACTCCCAGGACAGTGGAGAGGAGGTTTCAGTGATCTGGTTCAACCACCACTTCATCATCCAAGGTAAACCAAGGTACAGAGAGATGTTCTACTAAAACATAGGGACGAGGCTAAGCTTTGCACATAGAGGGTTCTGCATGCCTCTTGAAGTTAGAGGTCAGAGCTACAAGGTGAACTCTTTCAGGAGAAGGCTCTTAAGCTGTAGGATTACAGCTTAACGATTCCTTTTCAGCAAGTGAGCAGCCAACCATGTTTTTGTTTGTTTTAGTTTTAATGGACATTCCAGCTGTTCTCCACCCCCTAAATCAGAAAATAGTAGCCACTCCTCACAGATCAGCAAGCCAATACCTGGGACCACTTGATCGCCATGCTCCAACCACTTGTAGAGTTCAATAGAACTCTCACAACGTTTTATCCTGAGATAGAACACTGCAATCAGACAAGTCTGGAGACAGGTGCCTGACTTGTTCTGCTTGGGTATGATGCTGCATTTGTTGAGCACCAGGGATATTAGTCTTTACATACTAAGGCCAAGCAAAAAAATTAAATCACTTTGTACACAACACAGGAAGACATTGAAGAGAGCAGGGCTCAAGAGATGATTTTCACCATTGGCTTTTGTAACCCAGCCCTAGACTCAATCCCACTGCACTGTGAGTCATTTCTCTTTCTGCAAGCCGCACAGCTAGCTAGAGGGAGTATCTGTAAATAGTTCATCCCTCCGCAGGTCTGCATTGGCTGTGGCCTTCTGTCTGTCAGCTGTTTCTACTTTTCAGGAATACTCCATATGCATCCACCTTGGCAACCCTCTGCCCCAGAGCTGTCCCCAAGGCTTGCCTCCCTTGCTCCTTCGGTGCCAGAGACCGTGCAGGATTTTACACAGTCTGCAACTGGGACTTGGGAAGGGTCAATGCTGAAGTTTCTGCTGTAGATCTCAGAATCTCCAAATGGCAAAGAATTGCTTAAAGCAAGAGTGGTGTGTGAAAATTCAGATTTAAGTCAGGAGCAGTCCCAGAGGATCACCTCGGGGTAGAAGTTTGAGGTCAGTCTGGGCAACAGAAAAAAACCAAACCAAAAGTAAACCAAAATAAAAACATGAAAAGAAAAGAACAAGCAAGACAGATTTAAGAACATAATCTTCATTGGGAGAAAATTCAGAGGGAGATTGCTTGTCAGGTATGGACAAGGCAGCCCTGGGTTCAATTCCCACTACCGCAAAAGAAGCTGTATTAAAAATTATCTTTTTAATACAAAAAATGTTTTACAAAAAAAAGACAATTCATTAAATTGTTTATTTCAATAGGTAAAATTTTCATTTAACAACTTGAACAAGGCACAGGTCTTTTGAAGGACTCTATTAAATAACAGAATGTCCACACTGTGAACTTTCAGTATACATCACTGAATGCGCACTGAACTTCTGGGTATGTATTCAGGATAAAGAAAGCCTATCTTCCTATTCCCTTAGCCACTCCCTGAATGAAAGAGGTACCTTTGGGAAACATTAATTCTGTCTAATAGTTGGATTTTTTTTTCTTCATTTTGTGTTTGAGACATGTCTCATTATGAAGCCCTGGCTGGCCCAGAAAGAACTCACTATGTAGACCAGGCTGGTCTGGGATTCACAGAAATCTACCTGCTCCTGCCACCTGAGTGCTGGGATTAAAGATGAAAATCACCGCATCCAGCACAGTTGGACATTTTAATGAATATTCCTTAGGTGATAGAATTATAGGCTTAAAAGGAACATTATTTAATGTGATGCTCGCCTACCTTCAACCCTATCTCACAGATTCATGATGAGACATGGAGGCACTGGCAGGGTATATCTTAACCAGGGACCACAAGGCTGAAGCTGGAAACTCCGGTGTGTTGATCAAACATCTCTGAGTCGAACTCTACCTTAGTAACTTCCAATACTGATTTCTGAAGTAGCATTTTGACTTCAAAAATAATTTTAAAACAAATGGTACAGCAGAGTCCCTAACAGTCACGTTGTCTTTATACATATACATCTAATTCCCCCATAAGCCCACACAGAGCAAGGCGTACACCAAACACTGGGAGAGAGCTAATCCCAACGTGCAAATGTTTAACTTTGCACAAAAGCTCTAACAGGATGGCTTTCTGCTTCCGAGAAGGCTCTTTCTTTGCTCTTTCTTTTTTTATGTAGGAAATTCCCCTACTGCATTTTAATTTTTTAATGTTTTGATTTGTTTGTTTTGGTTTTTGTTTTGTGCTCGCAGGGGCTGTGCACATGCCACAGCATGCATTAAAGGGTCAAAGGTCAGAGAATGAATTCTCTCTTCCAAGCACATGTGAGTTCTGAAGTCAGTCGGTAAATGCCTTTACTTACCGAGCCCTCTCTCTGTCCCAGCTAATGCATTTTAAATATTAGTGGATAATATACCATCACCATGTTTATTTATATTAAATATTATACAACTTTTTAGGAACAACACTACTTACTTAATAAAAGTCACTAAAGTCCACCAGATGTAGTTCAAAAGTAGTTCAATATCCTAAAATATTTAGATTCACTTAAGGCTTCTTGAGCCAAGCACTGTATAGTCTCACTTGAGCCTTATAACAAACCTATGAGTTAAATGTCATTTCTCTACCTCATTTCAGGATAAGGAAACTGAGGCCTAGGGAAATTAAGATCTCTAGGTATCAAGATATGATTCAAACCTAAGTATTCTCGACCCAACCAGTGTCTTCTTCACTGTGTCCTCGACCTATCTCAGTGCTATGAAATAAGAAATACATATATGAAATATGAAAAATATATATGAAGTCCTAGGTGCTGTACAAACCGATTCTCTCTGCCATTCATTTTTGTGAGCACTTTTATTTGATTTCCAGCTTGGTAAACAAATTAATGTTTAGAGCTGTAATTTCACAAATGGATACGTGTTGTTCTCTTGTTTAATTTAGTCAGCTTCTATTAGTTCCTTCAATAAAACAGACCACAAACTTAATACTAATCTCTCTCCAGGCATTCATATTGAATTCTAAATTTTTTTAAAAAGAAGTACAGCCCCTAAAAGCCAGCAGAGCTCCCTTGCCCAAACTCCCAGCAGAACTTCCCAGCAGCAAGAAGTAATTCTTAGGCCATGTTCAGACTGCACAAACAGCTCCGTTTGCTGTTAATAATGTAAATGTAGCCTTAAATGTGTCTCTGACACCTCTTTCTTACCTGTTAAAGAGTCTACCCATAGGTCTCAGCAAGGCAGCAGGACTGGGTGAGTCCTGCACTTCAAGGCCTCTGCTATCGAAAGGCTTGCCAACTGGACGCTCCCACGAAAGGACTCCGAATGCAGAAAGGAGAAATCTTCTTTTTAAATGAAGCTTGCTAGCTTCCGCTGGAGTCGTTTAGTAAACACTAGAAGACCTTTAAACAGAGCCTCCCCATGATCTTAGCTCTGATCTGGCCTCCACAGGTAGATAACCTTTTTTCCGGGATGTGGTCAGGCGGTGGTTTAAATCTTAATAGTCAGAGCAAAGTCTCCTTTCTTAAAAGCTTGCTCACGTGATCTCATTCCCTCCAAGTGTGACTTCTTTGCTGACCGGACATTGGACCTTGGATCCCGGAACCTGGACATCAGTTTCCAATCCCCACTATAATGAGATCTCCCAGTTGGACTCCAAGAACAACTAGTCAGCACTCAGCCATACCGTATGGGCATCGGGCTCACCTCGATGCTCACTACCCAGGCTCACAGCATGGGTATCAGGCTCACCGAGATGCTCACTACACAGGCTCACATCTTGCTTCCTTCCATTCTGCCTTTACCATCCAGATGGAAAAATTCCCCTCCTTCCTTCAGGAACCAGATGTTTTAAGTGAAACATAGTGAGATCCCACCCACAGAGATGGTGGGGTGCAGAGGGAACATGCTGGGAACTGTCTCATTATAGGGTTGTGCCCGGTGACCTCTGGGTCACTTTTCAGGCCTAAGGTTCGACAGCATTCCACAGGTCAGGAGGTGCCGTCATAAGTCCCTGCCTGTCCTTGTTCCTCCAGCTGTCCTGTAATGCCTCATCATTTCTGTTTGGAGAACATCTTCCGTAACCACTGGAATCTATCACCATAGCAAAAAATAATCTCAAAGCAATCAGGTAACACCTCATCTCACTCCGCCATTATCTACCTTGCGTCATGGTTATTATTGTTGTATGGTATCCACCCCACAGCCTCGTCCCACAGAAAGCACGGCCCTCAGAGCTGTGTCACCTCCGGCTCCGTATCAGAGTTCTGCTGTGCTCTTCCCACCTCTATACCTGTCAGTCACACAAGCAGGATCTGAGTCCCATTTGTTTCTTAATCTGTGATGGAAGGGATCACTGCTTCCACCCGAGCATGATGAAGAAATGGCGGTGGGGTCTGCAAGGGGGATGGGAAGCGAAGTTGGGAGAATTCAAGAAGTGCCCAGAGTTGTTGTTTCCCCGCCTCAGACCCTCTAGAGAGTGCTGCTATATTGCAAAGTCTTTTCGGGGAGAGGAAAACAGAATATATCACCTGCCGGGGCCCTGCAGTTTCTCCAGGAGCAGCTCTGACTATGGTCACAGTTTCTTTTGGATTGCATTGCCTCACTCAGCCTCCACCACGTAGGAGGTCTCAGGAGGAGAGACCTCAGACCATAATGGTCTTTGCCCAGAACACTCATTTCTGATTAACTAAAAGCACAAGTTTCTCAGGTAAGGGTGTTTGGACTATGGATCCTTGGGGAGCAATTAAAGGGAGGAATGGAATGTGCTAGGAAGCAGCTGCCTGTTTCTCAACTCTTAAGGAAACTTCCTGAACTAACGTTCTGGTTCTGCCGTTGCCTTCTCTTAGTGATAAGGGCCCCAGCTTATCGTGGCTGAGAGATGGGATTTCATCCCAGTGTCTCCAGAGAAGTAACTATCCCAACATCCCCGCTGGGAAGTCAAGGAGATGTGATGCTGGCCAGCCTCCCAGACACCACCATCTTCTCCCCAGTTCCTGATGCCGAGGAGGCCTGCTGGCCCTGACCCTCAGGCGTACATTAACCACCATTGGCGTCTCCCTAAGTCTTTGTTTGCTCGACTGGAGTCTCCAAATAGCCAAGTGCCTTCAAAGAGCCCAGGCTCCACATTTTATAGATAAGGCAGGTCTCTGGGTGCTGACTCCTAGGCTGCTTTGTTACTTCATACAAAGATGGGGTTCATCTGGGAATGATCAAGCTATGCCCTGAAACACAGTGCCACATGCCTTCCAGAATATACACAAATTTCATCTTAATATAGTCTTAGATTTACAGAAGTTATGTGCTTTTAAAAGCCAAACTTCTTCACCCTCCCTGCTTCTGGTTCACTGACAGAACCCCTCACGTCCCATAGCAGGAGGACAGCCATTGTCAAAGTAACTGGCTTCCCACTTCACTGAAACAAAGTGCCCAGCGTGGCTTGGTGCAGATGTGGGGAACAACTGGCTCGTTTTCTGAGGATAATATCACGAAGAAGAACATGAGTAGACAGTTCTCCAGTGAGGGCGGAAACCCCATTTTATTTTGAATAGCACACAAAAAGCAGGATGGGAAAGCAGAAGGGAGACTATACTAGGGGACCTAGAGGCAGGGGAGGAAGCCAGAGCAGTAACAATACAAGTTGCATGGACACAGAAAGAGGGGCTGTCTGGGGGAATAAGGGGACCAGGAAGTGGAAGTGGGGGGTGAACAGTGGTCGTGGGAGGGGGACAAACAACAACAAACTATGATGAAATACATGCATGAAAATGTCACCGCAAGACCCATTACTTTGGGCTGGGGGGAGATGGCTCAGTGACTAACGTCCTTCCTGTGCAAGTAGGAAGAACTGGCTTTGACTCACCAGCACCAGAACGCAGGTGAAGCTGGGTACTTCCTACAGCAAGATGAGAGTCAGAGAGAGAGAGAGGAGACTCAATGAACTCTCATCATCCAGCTGCTGAGTGTGCAGTGGCCAGGGCTAATACCCAAGGTCATCCTTTGACCATCACACACACACACACACACACACACACACACACACACACACACACACACACACACACGCTATGGCATGCACACTTGTACTCTCACTCACAAAAATGAACACACACATCGTTCATGTACATATATCTTTCTCTCTCCCTCTGTATGTGGGGGGGGGGAGAGGGAGAGAGATTAAGATTTAAGAATTAAAGAAAACTTGGGCTGGAGATATGGCTCAATGGTTAAGAGTATTGACTGTTCTCCTAGATGACCCAGGTTCAATTCCCAGCACCCACATGGCAGCTCACAACTGTTTGTAACTCCATGAAGTTCTAGGGGATCCAACACCCTCACACAGACACACATGCAGGCAAAACACCAATCAATGCACATAAAATAAAAATAAATAAATCATTTGAAAAAAATAGAGAAATCTATTGCTTTTTTTTAAAAGGTAGGATCTCACTATATAGTCCTGGCTGTCTTAGAACCAACTATGTAGACAAGGCTGGCCTCTGGCCTTTAACTCATACTCATAGAGATCTGCTTGCCTCTGCCTTTGGAGCATTGGAACTAAAGGTGTGAACCACCAAGCCTGGCCTGAAATCCATTGTGTTATATCCTAGCACATAAAAATAAAAACAAATGTAGTCACAGAAAGACTAGCTGGCATTTCCTGTACACTTACTATGAATGAGTACCATCTCAGCTCATTCTATAATCAGCCCAGGTGCCATTGTTAATGGTTCTTTCCATTTTCTTTTTTTTTTTGTTGTTGTTTTGTTTTGTTGTTTGGCTGGTTGTTTGGTTGGTTGGTTGGTTGGTTTTCTTGAGACAGGGTTTCTCTCTGTAGCCCTGGCTGTCCTGGAATTTGTTTTGTAGACCAGGCTGGCCTTGAACTCAGAGATCCGCCTGCCTCTGCCTCCCAAGTGCTAGGATTAAAGACGTGCGCCGCCATCACTCTGCAGCTCTTTGCATTTTCAACTGACAAAAACTGAGGCTCAGAATGGTCATCAAAGACAGAAGACCATTCAGCAGCTGGGCCGGGGTTCAGTCCAGATAATCTGATTCCAGAGTTTTGGCCCCTTGATGCCCAGCTGCCTTCTCCAGCTTGGGGTCATTTTGTTCTTTTACATCAGCCTCTCAGTCCTAAAATGTGCAAATTATTGTTCCCTTACAATGAGAGGGCTTTTGTTCATTCAGTTACAGCGTTCATCACATGTAGTGGGAGTTAAAGGCATGCAGGTACTCCTCCTGTGCTCCTGTACAGTACAAACACTGTATACACCTGTATAAGGTACTAGATGATTTTTTACTATTCATCAGCATGGCCTGTCTGAGATAAATGTAAACTTGGCACGTGTAGACATATATCCCAGACATGTGCATTTCTGAGACTGGCAGGTGTTGATGCAAATCCTCCACGCTTACAGGCACTTTCCAGTCATAGTAAGCTCACAGTATTCATTTATTCCCTCACTGACAGGAAACACAGTATGTCTGCTTACAAAGACACATAAAACACACATCAGAGAACCCTCTAAGAATCCACCTTCCCCACACACAGTGCCCCCCCCCACAGGCTGCTTATCCGAGATTCAGGGTTGGTAGGTTTGCGCTCACAGAACCACACACAGAACATGGCTAAAGACCACAGTCCAGTCAACAGGTTCAAACGCGGGTTAATTTATCTCCAGGCAAGGTGGGAAAGGAGGAGGTGGCGAATGACAACCACTGGGAGAAATGTGATCATCGCCGTTGCCATTATTGCCATCAGTGGCTGGAATGGAGCCCCAGGGCTGGTCAGCCTCTCAGATTGCACCCCTTGCCTTTCCTAAAGGAACGGAGGACGCTCCATCGCTCCCCTCCAATGGGGGTGCCTTTGCCATTCAATTAGCGTCTCCATCGCACTCAACGGAAGTTAAAAGATGGCATTCTGCTCTTCTGTTCAAGCGGGTGACCTTTCTCTGCCTTTCGTTACAGGAGAAGCAACTGGTAAAGCTAGGGCAATGTACTGTAACTAATGCCCCGGAGATGGCCCCAGCACAGCAACCCTAATCCACTTGGAAGACTCACTGGATTCTGAGTTTCATAGGAAGATGTATATTACAGTAAAACCAGTTCTAGGGGAAAGTCTCTTCGAACCAGAACTAAACTATTTTTTATTTATGTCTAGTACTTACAAGAACCTGATGCAGCAAGGCAAACAAACCTCAATATTAAGATACCCAATTTAGCCCTTGGCTGAGTACAGTAATAGCAGACAGTTAGGTTTTACACAAAGGCTAACCATGTGTGCATAATATCTTGATCTCCCGTGATGCCCTGGGGGCCAAGAGTAGCATGGCTATTTCAGTCGACTGTACCGAAAGCATGCCTCAAAGACACTGATTTGCCAACGAAACACAACAAAAATTAGTCAATTAAGCAGCAACTAACAGGAAAGCCATTAATAAATCCTTTTGCTAATCATACCCATGCAGTTCCATCTGTGTGCCATTTTTTTTTTTTTTTTTTTTTTTTTTTTTTTTGGTTTTTCGAGACAGGGTTTCTCTGTGTAGCTTTGCGCCTTTCCTGGAACTCACTCTGTAGCCCAGGCTGGCCTCGAACTCACAGAGATCCGCCTGGCTCTGCCTCCCGAGTGCTGGGATTAAAGGCGTGCGCCACCACCGCCCGGCTTCTGTGTGCCATTTTAAACCCTATAGTTCAAAAGCATTTTATATGTATAATGGTGGCTTATTATTATTATTATTATTACAAAGTGTGCATTGGCAAACTTTCTTACAGGTGGGGCTTGGGCTGCACATTTGCTGAGCACTTCTTAATCGATCATCTGGACCACGCCTCTACTCATTTGTATACTTGCAGAGGACGTGGCTTTTTTGACCGCTTACAGTTACAACCCAGGAACTTGGGAGAGACTGCCTTAGGTTGCCGATCCTCCTCTATGGCCGAGGTGTGTTTCTTCTGGGTCTGCCATAGGCAGATTCACAGCCTTTTTTTCTTCCCCTGGAATCAGAGGGGATACCTCCATAGACACAGATTCAATGTGGTCTTCTTACTGGTATGCTTGAGGACATGCTAGAGTGAGAGTGCTCTCTCTCTCTCTCTCTCTCTCTCTCTCTCTCTCTCTCTCTCTCTCTCTCTCTGTGTGTGTGTGTGTGTGTGTGTGTGTGTGTGTGTGTGTGTGTGTGTGTGTTTGTGTGGGGTGAGGGGGTGGAAATTAAATCCAGGTTTTCTATGTACTGCGCAAATGCTGTACTATTTACCTCCATCCCATTAAAATATTTTCAATACCCAAGGAATTGTAAAAAGAAAAAAAAATTACATGCTTTAGAAAGAGTATCTAAGAATGGAATGACATTTATTTACCTCAAAAGAATCATGGAAAAGAGCAAATGATGGGAGCCCATCCCACAAAGATAACGCCTTTGCCTCATCAACGATTGGCCCTGAAGCACACTGCTAATACACAGTTCCCTTCCAAGACCAAGTAGGCCCCAGCTCAGCTGCACACTGACTGAAAAGACACAGAGTCATCGATGGGAACTGAGCAAGCCTCAAGAATTCCAAATAAGCCGGGCAGTGGTGGCGCACGCCTTTAATCCCAGCACTCGGGAGGCAGAGCCAGGCGGATCTCTGTGAGTTCGAGGCCAGCCTGGTCTACCAAGTGAGTCCCAGGAAAGGCGCAAAGCTACACAGAGAAACCCTGTCTCGAAAAACCAAGAAAAAAAGAAAAAAGAAAAAGAAAAAAAAAAAGAATTCCAAATAAATGGGTGGGTATCACAGGAGATGCGACCACATGCATAGACCCAACTTGCTCTTCTTGCTGCCTTATTTGAGGATGTCTGGCATTAGCGGGGAACAAAGTTATCCAAGGAGCTTTGCATCTGAATGTACCTCTCTAATACCAAGGCAGTCTGGACTTAGACTTGCTGTGACCATCCTGCCTCAGCCTCTTAAATACTGTGATTACAGATGTGAACCACCGTACCCAGCTTGTTTTGTTTTGGGAGACAGAATAGTCCAGACTGGCCTGGAGCTCATGGTCCTCCGGCCTCAGCACTGGATGAGTTTTAGCAATGGGATACCTTTGGATGGGTGTGCAGACTCTTTTTGAAAGAGCAGCAATTTTGAAGTGCTTTTGTTTTGTCTTGTTTGGGTGTGTATCTGTATGGAGTGTGGGATGTGCACACGGGTTTACAGGTGTGGGTACACACATGTGGAGACCAGAAGAGGACACTGAGAGTCTGGTGGCTTCCATTATCACTCTCCGCTTTATTCTTTCAAGGATGGGTTTCTCACTTTCTTGGGAGCTCATGGTTTGGGCTAGGCTAGCTAGCTGCCCAGGGCCTCTGAGAATCTACCTGTGTCTTCGTAGAAATGCACAGGCAGGCTCATATTTATATGGGTGTGGCTGGGGTCCTAATTCAGGTCCCCACGCTTGCACAGCCAGTGCTCTTACCCGCTGAGCCACCTCCTCGACCCTATTTTGCCGTATTCTAAACATCAAGATTCTGGGATGGAGAAGAGCCCCGGCCTTACTCCGTCACTCACTCCCTCTGCGATTTTAAGAGATGGGCTCAGTGTCTCCATCTTCATCTGTCATTTTAGTCACTTCTCATTCAAGTGTATGAAGTAGCGGCCACGAGCCTGACACACCGGAACCTTTCTCCTCAAAGAGCGGGCGTTCACGTCAGGAGTGGGGGAGGTTAAGGGACAAACAGAAAGTAAATGAGAAAGTATGTTCACAGTGGCGGGGCCATGAAAACACCGGAGAGGTAGGAGTAAGGCGAACTATCCAGAAGAAAGTCATACTTGAACAAAGCACGGCAAAAGGCAAGAGAGTTAGAATCTATCCACAAACGCATAATCACTGCATTATTATCTTTTAAAAAATGTCGGAAGAGTTCAGTGAAGGATGCTGTGGAGTGTCATTAATGCTGTGCCTGGAATACAGTAAGAGTTTCATAAGTGCAATCATAATTACAACGATGACAATGGACGGTGATGACAAATTCCTCTGACCACTGGCACTTTCTTGCAAGCCTCTCTGAACTCATCTGGTGTGCTGAGAACAGTCATTTGTTTTTACGGGATGACCTTGAAGTTGAGCAATGCTGACTTGAGGCCTGTCTTCTCAGAGCCATCACTGCCCTCACACATAATCCGAGGACACAGGCCTATCGGCACACTCGTCTTCCATGGTCAACTGAGCAAAAGGCTACCGAATGCGTCAATGAGAAGTGTGAGTCATCTGCTGATGCCTGCCCTACACAGCCTCCTCTTGGGAGCTATGACAAGAGTGGGCTGGGGGCCATGGATGGCCTTTGAAAATTCTTCTCTTTAGGGAACATATACTCTTCAGGGGAAGCGAAGAATCCACAGGACTCACTCCTCCTGTGTGTTCCGAAGGACTTCAGAGGGGAACTAGCAGAGGTGGGCCTTGTCTGCTGCTTTCATCCCTCCCCACAAACTTAGCAGAAAACTACATTCATTCCTGAATTTCAGAAGAAAAGGGATGGGTGAATAGTCTCTGCATTGCTGAGGAAATGTCCCAGTGTCTCTCTCTTTTCTGCAATTATGTCTCTGTATATTTGTTGATTATTAAAGACACCTTACCTGGCACTGCCATTAATAAAATGGGAGGCACACAGGAGGTTCAGAGACGACCAGGGCCTCTTACTATCCGGATAGAAAATGCTTCCTGACATTTTTCAGAGAAAGGAAGGGAATTGTAGGGGGAAGGAGAGAAAGTTCTTTCCTTTGATGCTTTGACATATATGCCCCCGTTTCCAATAAAAGTGGGGGACCAGGACTAAGCGATTTCAAGTGAGACTGTGATATCACCCAGCCTCCATTCCGGGGAGACAGTGCTAAAGGGCAAGATGGCCTCACTTCTAAAAACAGCGCTTACAATGTAATAAAGACGCTATGCGGGTCCTTGGAGGTTCTTGGCTTTAAAAATGAAATCAGACAGAGTTTGGAAGAAAATGGCATGTTCCAAGAGCTAGGTTTTATGTAACAGCACAAAGCTTTTGGAAGGAAACATGGAAAAATGCAGTTCCCGCTATGAAGATGTAATGAATATGTGTATATGGCATGCAGGTATATGTTTAAACATGAAAATGTATATGTACCTGTCTACAAAAAAAAATAATTTTCTATGTTACATTAAGCAGTATTGTTGGTTTCATTGGTTCATAATTGTTCTTAAAATAATAGAACACTTATCCTACAAAATATCCAAATCAAATTCATTCCTTACCTGAAAAATGATAAATTAAGGACGTGCACATGGTCCCCTGAGTATTTCTGAGTCTCTGGAGGGATATACGTTAAGTCAACAACAACAAACTCACACCTGTCACCACAAACCTAGGCAGCAAATCCAGACCCTGAAAACGATCATCTTCCTCATGGTTGAGTTATTATACACTGGCTGCAGATGTTTGTTATACCTGCCACACACCAGGCGAGGTGCTGGGCCTTCAGTGACCACATAAAAGAGATAGGCTATTCAAGTTTATTTAAACATTGGACAGCAGGATACAGAAGAGGTCCAATCAGCACTATGTGGGGGCCATTCATTTTCTCAAAAAAAAAAAAAAAAAAAAAAAAAAAAAAAAAAAAAAAAAACTGTGAAGCGGACATGAAGACTGGGACGAATGGGATAGGTTCTTATGGGTAGAAAAGTTAAACCTTAGCCGGGCGGTGGTGGCACACGCCTTTAATCCCAGCACTCGGGAGGCAGAGCCAGGCGGATCTCTGTGAGTTCGAGGCCAGCCTGGGCTACCAAGTGAGCTCCAGGAAAGGCGCAAAGCTACGCAGAGAAACCCTGTCTCGAAAAACCAAAAAAAAAAAGTTAAACCTTGCCTGGAAGCCTCTCAGCAACTACAGAGCAGAGCAAGGACATTGGGGTCTAAGGATAGGCCCTCTATCCCCATTCTGTCACCACTGCCTCCTTCAGCAGAGTAGAATCCGGAAGTGGTCTTTGCCAGCATCTTCTTCCTAGACCCGCCCCCCCTTTCCTCCAACCCAAGTAAGCACAAGCTCTTCTGGCTTTGAAGCAAAGGAAGGGCAGCTGCACTGATGTAGGCTACAGCCTCCGTGATCTAGAGCAGCAGGCTGGGCCTGGGGCTCCCCTGGGGCCAGAGCTCTCTGGTTAGAGTTCCCAGGTAGAGCACTGGTGGGAAATCTGGGCACAGCGATGTTGGGGCAAGTTATTTGAGTCTGCAGAGCCTCTCTGGGTGGCCAGACTACCTCTTCTTCTTCTGCCCTCCCTGGCGCGGTCACTTCTTTTTTAACACCTTCATTTCTTTCTCCTCACTTCTGCTCAGTAAGACCACACACACACACACACACACACACACACACACACACACACACACACACACACCTTTTTTTCCCTGCTTCTATAAGCTCCTTTCCCCTTATCCTCAAACCTATCTCTGGGTACCTAGGGTCTGGTCCCTGACTTCATAATCCTGCCAGCTATCATCTCCCAGAGCTGATTAGGATCTAAACCTGGCTGGGTTTAGAGGGAAAAGGTCGTGGGGCAGTGAGGGTGAAAGCTTTCTGAATTGTATCTTAGGACAGTGACTCTTAGCTATTTAAATGTACAGAACCACTCTACACCTGCAGTGGGAGAACATTGGAAATGCTTTAAAGACTCTTGCTTGGGGCTGCTTGCTACGTTTGTTTGTCTGTCTTTTTGCTTGTTTTTATGGTGCCGGGAATTGACTTCAAGGCCTTTTGTGTGCTATAGAGCCAAGCTCTGTACCACCGAACTGCAGCCCTGCCTATTCTGTTTTGTTGAATGCTGTTCTCAGGTGCCCACAACTGGTCTAGGAAGGCTCATCCCTACTTACTACATTTATGGGCTCAGAATCTCAGGAAGCATTGCTTGCTGTAGGCAAAGGTCCCAGAGATCCAAGCAGGTGTGTCTCCTGAATTAGTCTGTGTGTTGGTAGCTGGGCAATGAGCTTCTTAAGAAAAAAAAAAAAAAAAAAAAAAGCAAATAAAGACGTGGCAGTTCTTAGAAACCCCTGTCTGAGTGTTAGGGTAAAATATGCAGGCAAAATAGATAAAATCAGAAGTGCTTCTGCAGAGAAATGTAAGTACTGGGGAGTGAGAATGAGACACATTAGGATCAGCTGAGCCCAGCAAGACACAGCTCCTGAAATAAACACACACACATCCATCCATGCATCCATGCATCCATGCATCCATCCATCCATCCATCCATCTATCCATCCATATCTATCATCTATATATCCACCCACCCCCAGTTCCCCATCCTTTTGGAATTAAAATAGTGATAGAGGCATTTCTGTTGTGATTTTTATATCACTTGGTAAAGTAGGAGACTTGTGATGTTAGTTTATAACAATGAAAACACATCAAGAAATCATGTAGCTGGTATTGGTCCCTTAGTAAGAGGAAAGACCGGATTCTCAGGTGTGGGAGCCCACAGAGGGTTCCTAGTGAGATCTGAGCTTGCTTTACCAGCAGGGCTGCATAAGGGGATGATTGGAGAACGGGCCTGGGTACCAGATGTTTGGAAGGGTCTGCACTTGGTTGTATCTAGCAAGGGGAGGTCTCTTGCCTCACCCCTTGGCATTGTTATAAAAAGCCCTTTTGAATAAAGTTCTGGGCCAGTGGATAAGGATCCAGGCCCTTCCAAGGCTACCCTGTGTTTCTTTCTCTCTCCCCTCTATCTTTCTATCTAAATCTCTTATCCCTTACTTCTCGAGAGTATCCAGGTAAAGGTGGGGGCTGGTCCCCCACACTCAGATAGGTGTGCCCTTCTGAAATCACTATATTATTATCCAAGGTACTTCACTAGCCATTATGAGGCAAAATGATGATGGCTTGGGAATCCAGACTTTACTTCCAGTTCTAAAGGGTTTCTTGCCTTAAAAGTGCCTAAACAACAAGCTAGGCAATCACATTTCTTTTCTTCTGGTTCTTGGTAATGAAAACACCAACCAATACAGCCCATGGGCAAACACCAATAAAATCAAAGGAAGACCAGCTGTACAGACCCGTGCAGTCCTTGCCGTATTACATATATTTTCTGAAACCATAAATATTGCACTTTATCTGGAGGGCAGAAGGAGCTTCTACTGTTAGTAGCTGGAGGGCTTCAGTCTCAGAGGTCTGACTTATGAAAACATAAAAACCTAAAGATTGACAGGTTGGGTCCATAATAGTCAAGAGGGAAAACGAATACAGAGCAAACAAAGATCGTTGGCGTCATTGTCCCTGAGTCTTTCGTGTCCAGGAGGACCTCAGTCATGCTCAGTTGCCCACAGACTCCATTGTTGGAGCTCATAGGTAGTCTCACCAAACCCAACCTGTCTTGCGGTGACACCTCTGGGATCTGGGGGTGCAAAGAAGAGGGTTTCCACCTTCTGCTCTTTCCTTCAAAAGCAGTGAGATACGAGACATTCTTTCACACACCAACTACTCCAAGTTTTTGTAGAAAGCAAAACCAACAAGATAGAATTCTCTCTTGGTTGGAAATCTTTCATGTCAAGGATCCAACACTCTTTCACTAGTGAAAAATGGGTATTGAGAATTAGTCAGCCAATTCAATTCAGAAGCTCCTAATTTTATTGTCAAATCTGAAGCATCATAGTTAAGAGCCTGTGGAACATACGCCTTCTTCTGCCCTTTGGGCTTGATTGGGTCCTTGACTTTGGATGCATCAGAGTCCTGGAACTTGAGTCTTACAACTGGGCAGTCTTGCTTGTTGGCCTTGATCTTCAAAATAAACAAAGTATGCTGTTGTCTTCTATCTCCTGTATGACACACAGGGTGGCCAGGACTCAAGGTCAGCAGGTCGGCCAAGTTTGTTTCTTCTGATGCACTCTTCCAAGGGCATTTGGGCTTCTCCTGGAGCTCCGCAGTCTCTCTGGGTTGCAGAGGGCAGTGGCGTAAGGTAGAGTTTTAGTATGTCTGTGGCTGCCTTTCATCATAGCTTTCATAGGTATCATCTTGTTGAAAAGTGCAATACTGATTTTAGCATAGCCTAGACCTCAGTCTACACAAATGATGACAGTTGGTCCATACAAACAACTAGCTGTAAATACACACACACTCCCAATTGTTTTCTGCACTGTCTGTCTGTCTGTCTCCCCCCCCCCTGTGGTTTTTCTTTTCTTTTCTTTTCTTTTCTTTTCATTTCTTTTCTTTTCCCCCCCGAGACAGGGTTTCTCTGTGTAGCTTTACGCCTCTCCTGGAACTCACTTTGTAGACCAGGCTGGCCTCAAACTCACAGAGATCCACCTGCCTCTGCCTCCTGAGTGATGGGATTAAAGGCGTGCATCACCACCGCCCAGCTAATGTGTATGGTTTGGTTTTTGTTTTGTTTTGTTTTGCTTTTTGTTTGTTTGGTTGGTTGTTTTTTGGTTTTTCGAGACAGGGTTTCTCTGTGTAGCTTTGCGCCTTTCCTGGAACTCAGTTGGTAGCCCAGGCTGGCCTTGAACTCACAGAGATCCGCCTGCCTCTGCCTCCCAAGTGCTGGGATTA
This sequence comes from Peromyscus leucopus, assembly GCF_004664715.2. Lineage (NCBI taxonomy): Eukaryota > Metazoa > Chordata > Mammalia > Rodentia > Cricetidae > Peromyscus > Peromyscus leucopus. The sequence goes on along the minus strand of NC_051069.1, from coordinate 32,984,240 downwards.
AAGGCGTGCGCCACCACTGCCCGGCCTCTGCACTGTTTTAATGCTCCACATTATTATTCCTTTCCATTTCATCTGGTGTTGTGGAAGGTGCAGTCTTAGTATCAAAGAGACACTGGGAAAACTTGGGTTTACAATGGCAGACCTATTCCTGTAAGCTGATCTGGGAGAACAGAGACCCCTGGGTCAGGGTTCCCCCAGGAAGCCACAGCATCACTCCCTGCTGCTTTCCCAAAGTTTCGCTGTATTAGAAATAAATTCAGGATCACAAAATTCAGGGTCGCAAAGAGACCACCATTTCAACTGTGGTCTCTGGACAAGGCAAACTTGACTCTTGATCAAGAGGGTGTGCTCCGGAAGAGCAAGCACAGGCTACCTAAGACAGGAAGTGCACTTGGTTTCTAGTCTAAGGAAGGTGGTAACTGTGTCTCCCACCCCACCTCACCTCCCCAGCCAGCTCACAGAATTAGCAAATAGGAAATGGAGGAAGGGAAAATGACTCACTGTTCCAAGGAGAAAAAGCTCAGGCCATCAGAACAGAGTAGTGGCCTCTTGAATTAACAAAGGTTTTACTGGCTAGGGAGGATTAAAACATTTTCGAGTCTTACGAGGTAGAGGAGACAAAAGGATTCTAATTCCTTGTCCTAAACACACGTTTTATAGTATTTGATAGGAAAGACTCAGATTTGATATTTCTTGCAGCTGTGACACCTGAATTCCATCCACAGAGCTCTACGGTGTCCCACCTGAAATTGTCAAGATAACAATCGTAACTTCCAGAGCTTTTACCTCATGGCACACCCTCATCATTCAGAGCCACACGGAGCCACCTTAGGGGACAACAAGCCATTTGTCTGTTGCCTGTAGATGCATCCAGACTCTAAGTCTCCAGAAAGCGAAGGTTCTGCCTTGTAGAGGTCCTGTTCAGAGTTCAGTTCAGAACTTGGCCCATTGGTGTTCCTTCAACATCATTTAAATAAAACACACCTGCATGTCTAATTTCAAAACCTGAGAAAGAGGAGCTCATGCCAATTTATGCTCACTTCCTTGTCATTCTGGGAGCTCTGATCTATCCCAGCATGTGTGGAAAAGATTGACCACTACCCAGCTGTGACTGAAAGAGCCAGATCTGATGTGCTGGAGAACGGGTTCTTACTGCCCTCTGCTGGCCAGGATGACTCCAGATGCTTCTGCACTCATGGTTCTTCCTGAGTTCAGTTTGAGCACCCCAAAGCCAAGTGCAGATTTCACAGGCCATCCCCTCTTCCACACAAGACTCCCGGATCTTCAGGCCAGGAAGATGCTACCCTGTCCCCAAAGTCCTCAGGGGGTGCTTCTCATCCCCTTTTTCTGACAGTAGATTTATATATCAAGAAGCTAAAAATGGACACTTGTAAAGTGAATGTGAACTGCTTTTCCAGGGACAGGTCTGTGCTTTCAAGATCTCCTATGGGTGGACAGAGAGACTGAATTTTCGGGTCAGTCACTCCTCTGAATACAATAGACTGCTTGAAGCCTCACATCGTTGGCATTCCATGGATGTATCCCCGCTGCCTGGAGTTGGAAACTGAGAACACAAGCCAGGGGTTGGAAAAAATGATAACTCTCCTCCTGTGTCTGTAGGGATGTTTCTGGATTTCTTTTCCTTTGAATATATTGGGGTCAGGGGGAGGCACTACAGCAGAAAGCTGCTAGGGAGACACCTCACAGGTTCTGCAGTGACTCCCCAGCCTCAGGACCAGGGTCTGCCACATCACTGTACACTTGATGAATGAGTGAGTTGAGCCCTAAGGAAAACATACTTTTAAAGAGAAATATTTGGGAAATGGTACAAGCATGGCAATATATGGTGAGCCTTTACTTTGGAGACAGCATCATCTCTTCCATTTAAAACCCTTTGGGGAAGGATGAGTTCTCACTCATCTTAAACATTATGGAATCGGGGGTCTAGAAGGAACTTATTAACTCATCATTCTGCACTCATCTGATTCCGTTCATTCACGGAGGAAAGTAAGGCTCTGTCAGGCTGAGTCACCTACCAGCACAGCCCACAGGAAGTCCAGGTCTTTATCCCTAGAACTTCATTGTTATTACATTTATTTCTTTGTGCGTGTGTTTGTGTGTGTGTAGATCAGACTAAACTCACGTCCCCAGACTTGATGGCAAGCCTTTACCTGTTGAACCATCTCATCATCTGTGCCCATCAGACCTCCTACAGAGCAATGCTGTTTCATTTTTTATTATATTAGTATAATGTATTAGTATATGTCCTGCTGCTGCTGCTGTGCACGCACGCACACATGCACGCACACACGCACGCACGCACGCACGCACGCATGCATGCACACGCACACGCACACACCACCCAAAGAATTTAGTGAAACACTCACTTTCCCATTTAATCTATCCTGGCTTGTTGTGTATTCTATTCTATTTTGTCTCTATGTTATTGTGGTCACTATTTGCTAAATCAACTTTACAATCATAAGTTACCAAAAACTATACTATAGTGTCCTGCCTACAATATTCTATGCCTGTCCAAAGATAAAGTCTTTCAGACTCTCTGACAGTAAGGAAGCACTAGGGTGATCAGCCCCTTGAGGTCTCTAAGCTCAAAGATACTGCTTTTTTGACCTGGTGATATGAGCAGTATCGCTCCTTTAAAGATTCATTTCCCTCCTAAGAGTCCTGTCCAAGCAACCATCCTTACCCTCCACTGTAATCACAACAGTGTGTTCCAAACACTGACCAGAGTCACCGCAGCAGCCCTGTCACTGTCCTTGAGGCTCTGAAACACACACGTTGGTTGGGCTTTGCATCCCTATGCAAAATAATAGCATGTTCTTGTCTCCCACAGGCCTTTCTGCCTCTGATCAAAAAAGCCTTGTGGGGAGGAAGAGCAGGGCCGCCTGAAAGAAGAGCAGAGAAGGGACGGGAAGAGGAAATGACTCTGAGGTCATTGGTCATGTGAGTGAGTGTGTACGAACAGATGGACTGCTGAGTGATCTAAAACTGGCTTGCTCTCTCTCTCTCCCTTCCTCCCTCCCTCCCTCCCTCCGTCTTCACCGCTCCCCATACCAGTTCGAGCATTTAGAAGGCTACAAGACATTTTCCTCTTTCCCTTACCACCTTGTCATTTTCTCTATTATTATCTCTTACCCAGTTTCTTCTGTCAAACCCCGCCCCTCCTGGTTTTGAAACCCTCTATGGAGAGTGGTTTCTTGGCTTTCTCTCATCTAGCCGAGAGGTTGGAGCTTTCCGCTTTGAGTCGAGCTCCTACTTTTCTGCTGCGACTCAGCAAGACAGAACTTGGCCGGAGGGTGCCTTGTGGTGGCCAGAGCCTAACCGCACAGCCACCGAGTACAGCGCCCTTCCTCCCTGACCCCAAGCAGAGAGAGCATCCAGCATTGGCAGCCCACCGCAGTCTCGGAGCAGTGCGGACCCTGCAGGCTGTCCATCCCTTACCAATGAGTCCAGCCAGGCTGCCAGGCAGAGAAGCGCAAAGGAGGAGCTGGGACAGGGGAGGGGGAACCATGCTTCCCAGATGGATTTGCTGCTGCTTTTTCTCAGCTGTTGGGTTCCAAACCTGGGGTTCTGCTCCTGAAAGATTCAAGTGAGTGTGGAAGACAGGAGAACACCAGGCTAACTCTACCTCTGCTACCAATGTACCCTGTGACCATGGGTTAGTGAATGAACTTCTGTGACTCGCAGGGCTGTGTGACTTAGAGTCTGTGACTTAACTTCTCTGGCTCTCCGTTTATTGCATTTTAGGGTGAGATGTAGGACTAGGCTTTAAAACATAACAATTAAGCTGGGTGTTGGCACCTGGCACTCAAGAAGCTGAGAAGGGGGACTTGGAGTTTGAGGACAGCGTGGGTTACAGACCAAAACTACTACAAATGAAACAAAAAGTTTTTTTTTTAAAATCAATTAATTGAAAAAAAAACCTAATTGCTTTCTTGTACTGACTGTACATGGTCGATAGTAGCTGAGGAAAAACATCTCCTTTGAAAGGTGTTCTATGGACTATCATCATTTTGTAGCATCCAGTGAGCTGACTAATCAAGACACTGAGTTCCAAAGACCACTCGCCTCACAAAACCGAGGGACAAGCAGAAAGGGTGCGCTTCCTGATGAGAGGACACAGCATCCTCCCACAAGCCAGCTGAGAAGATCCACCTTCCACTTCCTTCCGCGTAACCTGCGGCGTCCACGTCCACACTGTGAGACACCGCACGGAACGTGCTACCCTGGCTTGTGTAACTCCAAGAGAAGGCTGCAAGAGGACCCAGAGTACAAGAGGCTGATGGGATGTGTCGATTTTCGATTTAAAGGAAAAGACCACACAAGAATGTCGACCGTCACAGTAGGTGATAAAGGAAAATACGGAAATCATTACTTGGCAAAGAGAACCATCCTTTTGTGGAGGATGGAAGCTGTGACTGGGACAGGTTTCCGGCGGCTTCTGACAGACACGGCTGGCCACTCTGTTTCTCCTGTGTCATTTCCTGTGTCTGCATTTTATTTCACAAAAGGAAGGCTTTAAAAGGTGACTGAGGTGGACTGGGGGTGTAACTCAGTGTTAGAGCATTTTCTTAGTAGGTGTGAAGCTATGGGGTTGGTCACAAAACACACGAACACACATGCATGCATGCACGCACGCACGCACTCACTCAGAGGTTGTATGCCTTAAATACATTCAATGAAAGAGCTAGAGTAGAAAAGGCAACTTTTTTCTTCAAAGAGCTGAATGTTGGCATTCTGAAATTCTAAATCTGGAAAATGCCAGCCATTGTAATTGTAAGATTTACAAAGGGAGCAAAAAAAAAAAAAAACAAACAAACAAAACCCTGTGTTGTTCTGGAGGGCAGAGCCAGGCTACGCAGGGCTGGGAGTCTCCACTCCGCCACCTCCATGCTGTGACAGAGGAAATCCAGCTGTTCCAATCCATTTTTCCTCATCTAGCAAGTGGAGCTGATCATAGTTCCTGCCTGTGGTGACAGCTAAATGAGACACATGCTACTCTGGTCTCAGAGCAGGCTGGCTCCATACAAGTTGATTATAATTATTACTGTGATTACATTTGTTACTCTTCTTTACTTATTTCCAAGGACAAGAAGGTTCCTTATTGTCCTCTATGCATTTCTAAAATTTCATTATTTGATTTTGTGTGTTAGCAAAGAAAGAAAACCACCTTTAATAGAAGAGCCCTTCCTTATATGGAAATCAGTAAGTTCTTTATGGGAAAATTCCCAGAATCCATTCCATTTTATTAAGCTAAACTTTCCTAAAGACCTACTACACTGTTTGGTGGATATGGGCCTCTCACCAAGATTCTCACTAATTGGGTATGATACAGTTCTGTTTTCAAAAGGTTACAAACTTCTAGGGAGGGTTGTGTGATTTGACTGGTTTTCCCCCTAAGTTCATGTTGAAACTTAACTGCCATAGTAATAGCAGTAAGATAGACACTTTTGAAAAGGGTTAGATCTCATGGGTGGCACCAGTGCCAGTATAAAAAGGAAACTTCAGAAACTGCTCAGCCTTTGGGTCTGGTTCTTCCACTCATCTGCCTGTGATAGCAGAGTTTTTCCCCTCCAGTACAGTGTCCTCTTTTTTTTTCCTTTCTTTTTTTTTCCAGAGCTGAGGACTGAACCCAGGGCCTAGCAAGCGCTCTACCACTGAGCTAAATCCCCAGCCCCCCGTGTTCTTATATATGTAATTCCATAGGTCAAAGTTGCAGCTAGAGTTTTTTTATATTTATTTATTTGTGTGTGTGTGTGTGTGTACGTCACAGCATAGGTGTAGAGGTCACAGAATAACTTGTGGGAGTTGGTTCTCTCCTTCTACTGTGCCGTTTCCCAGAATCGAACTCAGATCATCAGGTTTGGTGGCATGTGCCTTTACCCCCTGAACCATCTCACCGCCTCCGTTTTAATTACAGCGTTCCAAGCAGCCGAGGTTGTACTTGGGAAGAATCCCTGCTGAGCAGCTTGTGCAAATTCCATCATGTACTCACCATATATATTTAATTTCCATCTATGTGTCCTTCATTAAATCAGTGGTTCTCAACCTTCCTAGCACCGTGACTCTTCAAGACAGTTCTTCACGTTGTGGTGACCTCCCAACCATAAAATCATTTTCGTTGCTATTTCATAACTGTAATTTTGCTACTGTTATGAACCGTGAAGTAAATATTTGATATGCAGGATATCCAATTTGCGATCCCTGTAAAAGGGTCACTTGGCCCCAAGGGGTTGTGACCCACAAGTTGAGAACCACTGCATTAGCATGCTAGGACTCTTTTGGTTACCACAACAAGCACATGCAAATATCATCTCTTTGCTCTAATGTTGTGGCTCAGTGGTAGAGACCTTGCCTGGTATACGTGCAGCTCTGGGTTTGATCCTCAGCAACCATTTGCTAAATGAGTAGTCAGCCATGCTAACATTTGAACAGGTACATGCCAGTGGCCATGTCCAAGGAGCCGCAGATGGAGATTGACTCCAGGGGATCGGCCCACCGGGAAACACAACCCTGATGGGTGAATCTTGGATAGGCAGAGCCCCAAGAGTCCCAGCCCCAGAGTGTTTCTTGTTACTGCTGGGTCTTTGCATGTTTGCCACTGCGGTTTTTCTCTGGTATCTGGCATGGTGTGGGTGGGCATAGTGTGAATGAGAACCCCATTGCTCTTAATGCAGTGTGGTCATCTCTTAGAACTATCCCGTTCTCCTGGGCATTTTTACCTGTGAATTGTTATGAAGATGGTTTTTTCTTAGCTGTACTGTTTAACTGAAGCAAGGATTTTACACAATAATCGTGTTAGTTTAAAGAGGATTTTGATGATTGTGGGTTTTTAATAAATAGAGTAAGAAATTATGATTGAGGTTATTTTAGTGGAAAAATTAACACAGGTGAAGGTAGGATAAAATGTTGCCCCTGCCCCTGAAAAAGCAGAAGCTGTAGAGGATAAAAAAATAAAACAAGGAAGCCAAAACACCTGAGTTTCTATTGAGGAGCCATGTAGGCTGTGGCTTAAGTTAATGACTAAGAAAAACAACTGAGTCCCAGTAGCTCAGCTGGCTTAAAGTCTTTTAATCTTAATGTTAAGAGATGTGTTCACAGGTTTCAAAGCTTTGAAAATAACTTAAGGTTAGACTAAGATGTTGATGTCAAATAGCTTTGAGGTGAAAAATCCAAGAAGACAATCTAAAGTTTTAGAAAGGCACATAGTTGAGTGAGGGACTTGTTAGGGTCAGGGAACAAGAACAAAGCAGCCCAATTATCATTAGCTGACGTGCCTTTCTTGCTAGGATGGGTTGGTGACCAAAGCTGATGATTAATTCCTTGTGCCCATTTCTCCCTCAGCTTCCTGATATATAAACTGTTGATGAGTGGGTATGCACCCTGATGATTTAAAGTAGATATGACTGTCTTTTCACATATAAAAGTTTAGATTTGTAATTCTAAGATTTCTTATAAGATTACCTTTCGAGGTAAAGTGATTGATTCTTTATGAATGCAATATACAGCCTGCCAGTAAAAGAACTGACTGAGAAAAATACCCTGCTTGCTTACACTCTGTTAATCTATAACAAGTTGCTTGGATGTGAATATATATGGGGTTTTGGGACAACTTGTTTTTCACCTGTAATACATAAAATAATTAATCATGTAAGGGAAATGGTAAACATGTTTTTTTTTTTTACCTGTATTCATTATAATCATTCACTTTGAAAAACAGAACGTAACCACATTGCAATTTTTATATTGCCTGAAAGATTTTGTTGGGATAAATAAGCTGTAGAGGAAAAATAAAGTTGGAGGAAGAATACATTAAGAAGGAAACCAGAGAGAGAGAGAGAGAGAGAGAGAGAGAGAGAGAGAGAGAGAGAGAGAGAGAGAGAGAAAGAGAGAGAGAGAGAAAGAGAGAGAGACTTTGGCCTTAACCCCTCAGATAAAAAAAGTCTTAGTACACTCACTCTGTGGGTCTCCTTTGAGCCCTGCACTGCTGGAGGCTGGTCCTCATGGTAGGTACATCTATCTGTCACTACTGAGTATTCATTTCCAAATACTACAGTCAAATTTTAAAGTCCTCAAATTTAAACAAGAAAATATGCCAAAGCATTGATTTGGTTTGTACTGAATCATTTTTACACATTGCAGCTCTGAGGCATTTTATTATAAAACATTGACATGCAACTATAAAAACTAACATGAACTTAAAATTGGTCATACATTTCCTTTGTTTTCTAACTTGACCTTCTAGTAAATCTTTAGTGTCACTGGTTTTGGCTGCCATATAAGGAAACTCCCCTTCCATCAGATTTCAGAGTACAGTTCCTTGATGAGCATGTCTTATTTCTTCTTTATGGCAAAGGGGCTTATACTAATATCAACATTATCCACTGTGTCACTGTGGGTTCAAACCTCTGCAACAGTTACTATTGGAGGTAGATTTGGGTAGACTTTGAATTGCTTTGTTTGAGGCTTCACACGCTTCATGTCTATAAAATCTTATTATGGCCATGGCTCTGATTAGGCTCCTGTCTCACCAGAATCATGGTTCATCTCAGCCCAGACTCCACAGTTACCAATTACATGACTTTACCAGAAAGCAACACAACCAGAACAGTATCTTAAAAACCAAAACGGGACCCTGTCAGGCATAAAACCTGTGGCCACCTTGATCTTTATCTTCTTAGCTTCCAGAACCATAAGAAATATGTTTCCATTTTGTGTAGTTATTCCCTCTGAATTGAATTATTCCTTCTGGAAAGACAAGAAAGACTCAGAAACTAAGGAAACTCATGAGGATCACAAAGCTCATGAAATTTACATGACTCAGGAAACTCAGAATTTACAAGGTCTCTCCTCTCCCCTGGATTGTATAAGTAAACAATTGCTGGAGGAGAAGAGAGTCTTTTGGTGGAGCTGTCTGCAAGTCAGGGAGCTTTTTTGAATTGTCACTTATGCTGGAGTGGAATTTTTGGTGATACAGCTGTGAAGAACACAAGCTATGGCGTGGAGAAGCTACTCCATCTGATGAAAACAGCCTATGCAAACCAAGAACAGATGAAAGTTTGGCCATGTTTAGGAAACACAACATGGTGGCATTGTATGAAACAGAAGGGCTATCAATGTTGATAGTAAGACAGAATATTGTAATAGAGGAAGTATTTGTTAGCATTTAAAACACCAACAGAGAGAAAAACATTTGAATTCTTCACCAATAGCCAGAAAGATCATAATTCCTGGTTTCCTTGAGACAGTATTACTTTACATCTCTGATTTATGAGTAACTGCTAAAAAGAAGCTCATTTCATTCTTGGCCTTGTTCTTGTTTGTGTTATAAATTTATGATCATCTTAACAAGAAGAAACCTAAACTCTCTATAAAACATCAGAGGACAGAGCAATAAGGATGAACTCATCAGAACCAAGTTTTCCCAGGATGCTTCCGGCCGTTGCATGGAGTTTATACTGGAAAGGGAAAGAACTAGATGAAGATGAGAAGTATTCAGAGGTTATATAGATCTACCCTAGGCAAAGGCAGAAAGAGTCTTGGCTGTGGTGCTTGCCAGTGTGTTAGGCCGCTGGACAGAGGCCCTGCCCTCCTGATATTCAACTCCTGTGTATATTTAGGTCCTTTCCCACAACAAATGGAGTTGACCTCTGTAACTAACCAGAGGTAGTGGAAATAAGGCAGTCCTTACTCTAAGGTAAGGCTCTAAGAACTCCTCCCCCGCCTACTTCTATCATGTTATTAGGGCCTCAGACAGCCTTGTGGAAAGGTCCACGTGGTGCAGAATGAGACCTGTTGCTGCCAGTCCTAGGTGTCGGCCATGTGAGTTTGCAACTGGACACTCTGGCCCCAGTCAGTGCCTCAGATGACACCAGCCACATGAAGCAGAGCTTCATGAAAGACCCTAAACTTACAACTCCTACCCACCCTGGATTTCGGGAGGCTCTAAAACCCATTTGTGCAATGTGTGTAATGTATGTATGTGTGTTGTATGCACATGTGAGTGGGCCCTCGCCTATGCAGGCACATGTGGAGGCCAGAGTTTGATGTGAGTATATCCACCTCTATTGATCTCCACACCGTTTCTTGAAAGGGCTTCTCACTGACCCTGGTAGTCTCTATTTCAGTGAGATCGGCTAGCTAGTGAGCTTCCAGAATGTTCTTGACTCCACCCCGCAGCACTGGTTACAGGTGCACACCACCATGTCCAGCTTGTACATGGGTGTTTGGGGGTGAAAACTCAGGTCCTGCGCTCACCCAGGACCTTAACCACCAAGCCGTCTCCCTGGTCCTCCATTTCCATGTTTTACCATCCTAGGGTTGGATAGCATGGTTTGTTATATGTCAACATACAATAAATCAGAGAGACAAAAAGGAGAGGCACAGATAAATTTCATAGATCAACCTAGAGTAACCAGCGTGTGAATTATCCTCATAGTTCCTCCTCCTCAAACTGTTGGGGCCGGGGATGGAGGGGGAATGACCTCATATACCTGTGTCTTTTCATCTGTAAAACCCGCCCACCTGACTAAGATCTTCATGTCCTTGCTAGCATCCAGATTAAATGATTCCATTATACTGAGTGTGCTTATTAGTCACAGAGCAGGTTTAGAAATTATCGAATTATCTGGGGGGCTGGGCATGTCTCTGGCCTCATTCTCTTTCAGCAATTTTATCAGCTACAAAGGGCTTCCTTGTCAAAATCCAAGACAGTAAGAAACCCAGAAGCAAAACCACCATGGTGGCTGATGAAGATCCTAAAACCCTGGAAACTGTGGGACAAGGTGCCAAACACTTCAAGATGAAATGTAAGCAAAGACCACTAGACAGCTTGTGGAGTTTGAAAACCTTTCGTGTGAATTCTTTTTTTTTTTAATTAAAATAACATTTTTTATTTATTTTACATATCGACTGCAGTTTCCCCTCCCTCCTCTCTTCTCCCTCCCCCCCCCTAGACATCTGACACCCCCACCCCTACTCCTCCATCAACATTCAGAAAGGGGCAGGCCTTCCATGGGCTTGAACAAAGCGTGGCACATCAAGTTGAGATAGGACCGAGGTCCCATTCCATCCTGTCCCTGACCGCTGCTGCGCCACCCCCACCCCCCCATCAAAGCTAGGCAAGGTAAATCCAGCATGGGGAATAGATTCCCAAAAGCCAGCTAAGCGCCAAGGACAGGTCCTGATCTTACTGCTAGGGCCTTACAAAGATACCAAGCTACAAAACTGTCACACACATGCAGAGGGCCCAGGTCAGTCCCATGCAGGCTCCCTAACTGTTGGTCCAGAGGCCGGAGCTCAGGTCAGCTGTGTCTGTGGGTTCCTGTCATGACCCCCTGGCTCATACAATTCCTCCTCCCTTTCTTCAGCAAGATTCCTGGAGCTCAGCCCAGGGCTTGGCTGTGGATCTCTGTATCTGCTTCCATGACTTACTAGATAGAGTATCTCTGATGACAATTAGGGTAGTCACCAATCTGACTACAGTAGATGGCCAGTTAGTTCAAACATCCTCTCCGCTATTGCTAGGAGTCTTAGCTGGGGTCATCCTTGTGGATTTCCGGGAGTTTCCCTGGCACCAGGTTTTTCCCTAACCCCAAAACGCTCTCCCATCAAGAAGTTTCTTTCACTCTTCTCCCTTCAGCCCCTCCCCCAACCGACCTCCGGCACCCAGCCCACCCAGCCCACTCCCTCAAGTTCCCATTCCTCCATCCCTGCTTACCCTCAACCCCATCAGTTTACCCAGGAGATCTCTTCTATATCCCCTTCCCAGGGAAATGTATGCATCCCTCTTTGGGCCTCCTTGTTATCTTTCTGAGAACTTTCTGAGAACAGGGGAACATTTACTCTTGGTCAACAGTGTGAACCAGGTGGCAAGGACTAACTCTTGCCTTTCTTAATGGAATTCACAGGTTGATTATGTAGTCACCTAAATTTGCTAACCCTGAGGATGATCTCAGTGACCCACACACAGACTCAGGCTACAGTGATATAATGAAAGATCCTCAATCAGGGAGCACAGAATGCCATTTTAACCTTTGCTTGGTCAGATCACAGATAAACGTGGGACCGCAGTTTGGGTTCGAGGCAAGTTGACAGAGTAACTGTGGACCTGAAAATAGAATCAATCAGCCTTGATTGAGTGGCTTCTCTGTGCCCTGGCAGGGAGAAGATGGCCAGAGCAAAGAGAGGGTGGCTTAGGCTGGACTCTCACCAAACAGCCATGTACAAAGGACAAGCAGAAGAGAATTTTCAAAAGTGGGGTGGAGGTGGGTAGAAGCAGCCAGGGAAGAGGAGAAAATCCATGGATTAAGCCCGGAAAGCACTACCAGAAGTCAAAGACACACCATGCACTCTTTCCATCTCCTCTGCTGCCTGCCCTGCCTTCTGCCTCCAACCTGACGATTTGTCTGCTTTATCTGTGTGGTTGTTTGTTTCTGAGATAGGGTCTTCTATAGCCCAGGCTGTTCTCAAACCCCCTTTGTAGCGAAGGAAGGTGACCTTAAATTAATCCTTCAGCTGCTACCTCTCAAGCACTGGGATTATGGGCATGTGCCACAACACCCAGCACGAAGAGGTCGTCTGAGTGCTTCTCAATTATACTTTACAGCATCCTTGCTCTGGATCATCGTCTTTGCTGTTCTCATGAGTTGACATGCCCTGCCCTCAGATCCATGAAGAGTTCAAGTCTATACTGCTCAGTTCTCAGCTCAGGGGCTACCTCCTCAGGGAGCTCCATTTTGTCCTGATTCACTTCTCCCAGCACTTGTCAGCAATCCCACAATAGATTATAAATTTATGCGTTCCTTACTATTCCTGCCACACACACACAGCAGTGACTCTCCCTATTTCTCAGTGGTATGTCCACACTACATCATGTGGTACAGTGGTACATGTTAAATGTTCAGCTAAATAAAAACTCAAATAAAAGCATTTGATGAAGAAATTAAGTAAATGTGATGTTAAAGAGGACTTGGTAATCTTGATAAGAGTAATTTCATGCTTTCTGTGGCTTGCATCCTGTGTTTTGGTCACAGATGTCTTTTTGTAACTTTCGTCATCTTTGACATAAGCTTGGGTTTTCAGAATGCCTCTTTATAGAGCAGGGTTATGCCTGTGAGTTTTGAGAAATTGCTGGGCTGGGTACTCTTGAGCACAAGACCACAGGACTTAGCGGATATACCCAAAGTCAGCTCCATGCCTTGTGAAAGTGATCATTTTTATTGCTGTGTTCTGTATCTTGTATATTCATTGAGATAACACTTTTTTTTTTTTTGAGACAAGGTTTCTCTGTGAAACAGTTCTGGCTGTCCTGGAACTCACTATGTAGACCAGGCTGGCCTTGAACTCACAGAGATCCACCTGACTCTGTCTCCCGAGTGCTGGGATTAAAGGCATGCACCACCACCACCCTGCTTTGAGATAATACTTTTTATTTCTTTGTTTGAAAATTAAGTTTTAGCTGGGTGATGGTGGTGTACACCTTTAATCTCAGCATTTGGGAGTAACAGGCAGGCAGATCTCCATGAGTTCAAGATCAGCCTGGCCTACAGAGCCAAGACAGCCAAGGCTATGTACAGAGAAACCCTTTATCCAAAAACCCACCGACCCCACTCCCCCAAAGAAGGAGAAAAAGAAAAACAAAATTAAGTTTTAAACTTGGCAATGAAAAGAAGTTAGTAATTTCAGGGAGAAAACTGGATATATGAGTGGCAATAGATTAAACCAGGTCTGAGAAGGCAGGAGATCATGGCACCTCAACACTCCTGGTAGGCGCAGAGGAGGAGGGCACGGTTGGTTAGTGCGTTGTTAGTTAGCCCGACTAGGTGGGGTGCTAAGAAGCCAAAGGCCTCCTCATCTCACAATGGGAGCCTCTCTTGAGTCAGCTCATGCTCACCTGGACCTCGGTGTGTAGCCCAGGCTGCCTTCAAACTCGTGCCCATCCTATCTCCGCCAGAATCACAGGAGTGACCCACCACTTCTGCCGGTCTCACCCCAGTTTCATTCTTTAAAGAATACTGAAGAATTACCCAGTGAGATGAATTCCTGCGAGTGGTGGGATTGGGAGTTGGGGGGAAGAAGGGCGTATTTGAAAGTGTGTTGTTATTGTTGCCGTGTGCTGGCACCCGAGTCCCAGGCTCTCCCCATGCAAGGTGAGTGCGCTACCACTTAACTATACACCTCTCCAGCCTGAGTAAGGTCATCAGGGTGTGGTGGCACACTCCTTTAATACCTGCACTTGGGAAACAGAGGCAGGTGGATCTCTGTGAGTTCCAAGCCAGCCAGGCTACAGAGTGAGACTCTGTCGCTAAAGAAAGAAAAAATAAATAAAACACTCCGTAGGGAGAGAAGTCAGATATACAACAAGAAAGGCCAAGTTCGGGTTAGAAATCACATCTTTAGTGAAGCACTAATCCGCATGCTCCTGGGACGTCTTTCAGCAGCACTGGGCAGCCTAGGAAACAAAGGAGGACAGCATCATGGGTCTGAGGTTGGACTCCATGTGTTTGGTAAAGAGGCAATGGGCATGCGAGTTGGCAGGAAGAGTTGGCTGCAGTAAAGGCTCATGGGATGGAGAAGCCTATAGACCTTGTCTAGAGCAGTCAGCACACTGGTCCAGGGTAGAGGACAGAAGCACACTCTTTATTACAGGCATAAAGAATAGTTATCCTATCCAAGAAGTGAGTAATGGAGATGGGGCAGAGGAAAAAGGAAAAGAATGACCATGACAAAACCGTATGGATTTGTGGCTATTAAATAAGCATTGTAAATAGACTGGATCCAACATCACACAGAGAATGTCAAAGTCATGGCAGTTGTCAGAATCCATAGAAATATCAAAAGCTCTCTTTAGGAAAGGGAAAATGCGCTTTCAGAGATATTCGAGGACATATTGGGATGTTATGGGGGCTGGAGGAGTAGGATGGTGCCTTCTGGGAACAGACGCTCCTCAGAGGAGCCTGGAGGCAAACAGGAGGAAGAGACCCTATGGAGAAGAGAGAGGAGCACCACCTCTCACCAGCCAGAGAGTCTGAACTCATTCAATACAATTAGACTGCTGGTTGATATTATCATAGTATTTTATGTAAAGATATAAATATCAGAAATCTTTAGATGACCTTAAGGGTGTTTGCAAGCCAGCAGGCCTCTATTTTTTCCTTTTGATGAACTGAGTTGAGCATATGGTAGTTACTATTGCTTTTTTTTTTTCTTTTAGATAATCTTATTTTAGAACAGTTTCTGATTTATGGAAACGTTACAAAGTGAATTGCACAGGCTCTTGTGTATGGTGCGCCCACTTTGCCTTATTATTATAGCACACTAGTAGGATATATTTGTCACAGCTGAAACTGGGCATGATGATGAACACCTGTAATGCAAGTACTTGGGAGGTAGAGGCAGAAGGTTCAGGAGCCAAGGCCAGCCTGAGCTACAAGAGATCCTGTTTCAAACAAACAAGCAAACAAACAAACATTCGCAATTATGGAACGAGTATTCTTGCAATATTATTCTCTAAAGCACACATAACACTCTGTTTGACTTGCTAGTTGCCCATCTTTTCACCATGTCGTCTCTTTAGGTGGCACTTGACTGGCAGTCCCTTAGACTCCGCTTCTTTTTTCATGACTTTGGTGATTTAGAAGGGTCCTTATCAGGAATCTTGCCAAATGTCCCTCATTTGTGATTTTTTTTTTTCACGATTAGACTGTGGTTAAGTTTGGGTGGAGGAAAACCACATAGGCAAAGTGTTATTCTCAACACAGCAGACCCAGAAAACATATTACCACCTGTCATACTGGCTTTTCTGATTTGGATTGGTTTGTTGTTTGTTCATTTGTTTTTTTGGTTTGTTTGTTTGTTTGTTTTTACAATTTGGGATTGAACGTAGGACCTTATGCATGCTGGTCAAGTGCTCTACCACTGAGTTACTCCCCCAAAGTCATATGACTTATTGTTGATATCTACTTTGACACCTTGATTGAAATTGTAGTCTATTCAAGGCTGTTATCACAACATACACCAAAGTGGATACCTTTATTTTATTTTAATTACATTTTTATTTATTTCTCCCCCCCTCCCCCGTGTGTGTGTGTGTGTGTGTGTGTGTGTGTGTGTGTGTGTACACGTGTACATGCTTCAGCACTCTTGGAGAGAGAAGAGGGTAAGAGGTCAGCCCCTGAGAGTTGGTTCTCTCTACAATATGAGCCCTAAGGACTGAACTCAGGTCATCAGGTTTGGAGGCAGGTGCCTTCCCCTGCTGAGCATCTCCTCAGCTGTATAGCTTTTGAAAAATTCAAAAATTTCTCACAGTTTTAGAGGTGAAAACTCCAAGCTCAGGGTTCCAGCATGATCAGACTCGGGTGAGGGTCACATCCGGCTGTATCTGCACATGGCAGATCTGGTTATTTAAATGAAAAAAAAATGTACATTTTTGGGTCAAATATAGTGGTTAAAGGTTATGAGTGGTTTTGATGATTGTTTGTATGTGTGATGAGAAACAGAGAACACAATTCTGGGACCGGTGGTAAAATCAAAGCCTACTCCCAAGAGGTAAAGGAATCCATTACATACACCTCTTGCTTTACAGAAATGTGAGCACAAAGCAGAGGCTGGACATGGCTGCTATCCTTTGAGAAGCCTTAGAATCATCTCCCCGGGCACAAAAGGTCTTGCTCCCTGGAGTGCCTACCATTCATCTGCCACCCAAAGAATGCTGCTTCCGTGACTTTTCGGAGGTTTTCTCACTTCCAACTTTGCTTCTAAATACAGGCTGTCAGTGATGGTAAACACTGGGCCTCATGCACATGTGTGTAGGCACATGTGTCAGCAAACACTCTGCCTTTCTGGAGTACATGGCTATCTCCTGCAAGCCGTGACTCTAAGGAAAACTGTGCCAAAGCGGTCCTTTCCAGGGATACTTCATTACTGTTACTCGTGGAACCAGACGATCCTCAAAATGCCAGCATCTGAGTCTCTAACAGCTTTGTATCCACCAAACTTGGAAGCTCAGAGACTTCCTCCAGCCACTCCACCGTTCCTTGACAGGAGCGCTAACACAAAACACCTGCTCAAAGCTCTCCGAGCGCTTCCTGCCTTCATGCAAGGCTGGAGTCCCAGTCCAGCAAGCACTCCAGAAACAACTACACATTCTTTCCTTATGCAAAATCCAGATCAAGGGTGACGTCACTTCCCTCCCCTTAAGGGCAAGTCTGGCAGGACCTAGTATCTGCTGAACAATGCAGAGCCAGGCCCAGAAGGCTGACAACATTCTTCTCTTTAAGACAGTAGTAGTTTGGAAGCCACAATTAAAGCAAACCCCAAGGAATGGATAAGATTATAAGTGTTTCTTTTTAAGGATTGAGAGAAGGAATTCCCAGGGACATTTGTCCCTTGTACTCTACCCTGGAGCCTCTTTGAAGAAGCCATCCCTACAAATCAGTCCCCAGATCTGTGACATTAGTTAAAAATATATATTTATGTGTGTATGTATGTATATATGTATGTGTGTGTGTGTCAAAGGAAAACTATATATGCAAACCTGAATTTATTCGTCTTGACAGTCCTGTAAAGTTGATATTGGGGTCCTACTATATAGGAGAATCTGGATGTGAAGGAGTTTAATATTGTGTAGTCAGGTCAAAATTTTGAATTCCAAATCAAGTCTATTACTATCTACAAGCATAACACTGAAGACTAAGAAGAGAACCAAGAGACAGATACAAAGAGATACAATCACACATGCATTAGTGTGCACTAAACATCAACAGATACAAGGTCAAGGACTCTGGTCTTACCATATAGTGTCACTCATCCCACAGTCCTAGGAAAGACTTCTCTAGTTAAATATGCAACTCAAGTTCACAAAATGTGCCTGAAAGATAAATTTCAGTCTTTGGAGATTATCAGGCTATGGTCTCCCCATTAAGAAGTCTGGTGGTAGAGGAAGAGGGTAAATAGTCAGCAACACATGACGTGGCTCAGTCCGGCCTGGGAGACCTTTAGGAATGAAGCAGTGGATCTGGACTTTGCCACAGGAAAATTCTCATGAGAACTGGACAGACTTACAAGTTATCATGGTTCCTTCCTTTATATATATATATATATCCTGGCATGTGGCATGATCAGACACCAGACAGCCTGGGAATTGAACCCAGGTCTCCTAGAACATCAGTCAATGCTCTTAACCACTGAGCCAACTCTCTCCTCTCAGAAGTTATCATGTTATGTGAAGTAACCAAGGCAAACTATAGCTGGGCATGGTAACTTGTGCGTTTAATTTCAGTGCTCAGGAGGCAGAGGTAGGGGCATTTCTGTTTGTTCAAGGTCAGAAGTCAGCTTGGACTACATATCAAGTTCCAAACCAGCCAGGGCTCCAGAGTGAGACCCTGTCTTGAAAGAAGGAAGGAAGGGAGGGAGGGATAGGCATGTGAGTGTTTCTTTTTAAACAGAATGGGGAAAGGGAACCCCAGGAAAGAAAGACCCACCAGAAAGCAGGAGACTAAAGGTTTAGAAGAGGAGGAATTAAATCAGCAAGCATGGTGGATGCCTACTGATCCTAGGTAAAACACTTAGGAAGAAAATAGCACTCATGGAATCCTTTAAAATGAGCTAACCTTAAAACTAGGGAGAACAGTGCTCTCACAGATGTATAGAGAAAGACAGTCTTTAATTCTCAACCATGAAGAGTTTAACATCACATACATTTCATAGATGAGGAAGCTGGAGCTTTGGAGGTTGGTAACTTGCCCCAAACCCATGTTTAAGAGCAGCAGAGCTTCGGATTCGAGTTAATATTGTTTATCTTGAGAAGACATGTACCCACCACTTAATCAAGATGTCACACTTCAGAAGTATAGTGGGCTAGAGGGAAGAAGAGTAAAACTGGTAGAGAGAAAAAGATGAAAGTACGGAAGAGTTCTTAAATCCGAGTGAGCCCGGGTGGACACCTGCTGTGCTGAGTATGCCCATCCCTTACCCACACACTGTGCCAGGAAGAGCTGTTTCTTGCCACACACTTGTTTCCACCTTGCTCTTTGATCCAGAAGGCTGACTCTCAAAAGCTACAGAGCCAGCTCTCTTGCCCTCTGGCTTCTGTCTAGGTCATGCAAAGCGAGGTGCTGGTTGGAGACAGGAGGAGGGAGGGAGAATGGAGACAGAGATTTGCTCTTCATCTTCCAATAGCATCTCTCTCCACGTTTTCACTGCAGCTTTGTACCAAAGGCAGCAGCTTGAGGCAGGCAACCCCTATAGCAGCCACAGCCTCTGTGGCCGATATGAGAACTTACTGTACCCTGGAATGTCTCTTCACTTCAGCTACACCTTTGAAAAGAGTCCTTCTAGTCACTCTCCGCCATTACTCCAAGTGTGCCATCTCTGGCCTGCCAGGCCACATGATCATATGTTCCCACGTGGTTTTTCATAATATACATCACATTCTCAACCTTCACCCACTTTTCCACGTATGTACATCACACACCCAGATAACCTACTGCAAGGTCTTCGGAACACAAACACTGATATAAAAACTTTAAAGCTGAACCTTGGAGTTCAATGACACTTTAAAGCTCATAATCAAAATAATATATGAACCAGCAAGGTCTAACCATGGAACTCAGTATTCTTAGATTTTCTCAAATTCCCTAAAGAAACAAATCCTAAGCTTAGCTGACATAGGTCCAGAAGTAGAAGGAAAGGGAGCAGATCTGAAGTTACAATTAAGTTCAAGTTCAAAGCTCTTCCCAGTTCTGGTCTTGAAAGGGAGGCTAGTCCGTCTTTCTGCTATGATTCAAACACTGAGATAGGAACCTAATTTAAAATATTAATTTGCTTTTCAAAAGGACAGTGGAGGAAACGAAGTCCTCTG
Source organism: Peromyscus leucopus (assembly GCF_004664715.2). Classification (NCBI taxonomy): domain Eukaryota; kingdom Metazoa; phylum Chordata; class Mammalia; order Rodentia; family Cricetidae; genus Peromyscus; species Peromyscus leucopus. Next base: position 32,964,358 of record NC_051069.1, on the reverse strand, counting down.
AACCACGGTCTCCTCTTCTCCCTCCCCGCCTCTTTCCCACTCCCCCACATACTCTGCTTTTCCACCATTCCACAATGCCATTCATTTCTTTTCCGAAGGTGAAACCGCCTAAGTTTTATTTTAATGTGTAATGTCTTCCTCATGCTCTAGCAAGCAGCTCAGGACAGGGGCCAGAGGATGGATCTCTGCCCTCGGACAGTACCTCCCACCATGTGGGCACAGAGCAGTGGGAGCTGGTGCCAATATTTATCTTTCCAAAAGCCTCCAGGCCTAGCTGAGTGTCTGCAACCCCATGGCCACCTTCTTCTTTCCTTTTATCTGACCTTCATTCTCTTCATTTTTAACACAACAAATTCACAAAAATGCAGCAGATTCTGTATTTTTCTAGTACAAGGGGTTTTTATTTGTTTGATCTCTCTCTCTCTCTCTCTCTCTCTCTCTCTCTCTCTCTCTCACACACACACACACACACACACACACACACACACAAAGAGCATAGTGCCAAGATATGGTTTTTTTTTGGGGGGGGGTGGTACACAGGTAGTGCTCCATGCATGCATCTCATTTCCTAGTGTCTTTGCTGTGGCATTACAGCCCCCACAAGACCCCTCAACCCACGTTAGCACTCTAGACTACAATATTCCATTCCAGTCTGAACGCGCTGACTTTTTCAAGATTTCAATGCGCATGCATGAAGCCTGCCAACCATACATAGACCTGGCATTCAAGACTCTCAGTTTTGCTCCCACCCCCTTGGGTTGGCCCAGAGCATTACAAAGAATGGCCTGAAATCTCAGGAATGTAAGTCTCTATTTAGAGTCAGATCAAATCTACACCAGGATCAGAGGTCAAGTTTTCCCCACCCTGCACCTTAGATGTAGTCAAAGTTTAGTTCTGAGTTTCTGGGTCAGTCAGAAATTTTAGATGAAACACTGCACTTATTTTCTAGGTAAGGGCTTTGAGGGAGCCCCCTATCACAAGCCTAGCTCACAAACCCATCCCCAGATTTATTCTAGGCTTTGAAGGTCTGTGGACACTCAAAACGATTTTCCCAAATGGCCTTCACTCAAAATATATCTCATTTCCAAAAGAAAAACAACAACCTATAATATTGGACTTTGATTGTTAACCCTTGCTATCATCTCAGCTAGATTTGGACACACGTTGTGTCCATGAGTGTTTACAGAAATGTTTACCTAGAGAAGGAAGACCCATCCTGAATGTGGGCAGAAACATGCCGGGGGGGGGGGGGGGGTAGCCTGACTGATGAAGAGGAAGTGAGCAGAGAGAACACCAGCGGCCCTCTCTTTCTGATTCCTTGCCATGGACACAATAGAAGCATCTGCCTCACGCCCTTGGCACTGTGCTTTCCCCCACAATGATGAACTGGACCCCTCAAACTGTGGACCCAAGCAAGCCTGCCCACCTGCCTCCTTCCTGAGTGGCTTCTTGTCAGGTATCAGGGTTTCAGTTCCTATCATGGTTCAAGGTAGGATGAATCTGGGCTCATCTCCAAAGCTCCACACGTCTCTTAAGGTTTTGGGACTAATTTTGTGCAATATCCCAGCGTAGCAGAAAGGCATCTGGAGTCACTAAAGCATTGGATTAAATTCAGTTCCACCAAGAAAAGTGCAGCTGGGATGATGTCCAGGACTTTCCAAGTCATTCAAGGAAGATGAAGACCATGGTGGGGTGATAACTGGGGATGCACCTTTTTTTTGTTTTGTTTTGTTTTGTTTTTTGAGACAGGGTTTCTCTATACAACATTCCTAGCTGTCCTGGAACTAACTCTGTAGACCAGGCTGGCCTCGAACTCACAGAGATCCGCCTGCCTCTGCCTCCCGAGTGCTGGGATTAAAGGCAGGTGCCACCACTGCCCAGCCTGGGTTGCAACTCTTCTAACCAGAACTTGCCTCATAACAAAAACAGAAACATGACTGGGCCCTGAGGACTGCCCTTTTCTATGACACCCACCAGATTTGAGATTTCATGAAACGGCCAGACAGCCTAGCCAGCAGCATTCTTTTCATAATGCTGTGGCTCTCGGGGCCACAGTCATCACCTCTGTTCAGTTCCAAGACACAAGATTCCGGGTCTCCAGAAACTGATCTAAGAACTGCCCTGGAAAGGATTGAAAAGAGAGTGGGAAGAAGAGTGGACGACATACTCTTAGAGTCCCCCAGAATGAGCAAAGCTTGCTCATCTCACCTCAGCTCAAGAATCCCCTACCTGTGGACCAGGGGCTCAGAAGGTCTATTATAGGATGAGGGAAAAAATAAAACATATGAAGCATCCTGAAGTATTTGTGAATTTGCCTTAAGGCAGGCAGGAGAGAGAGACAGGGTCCACAGGAAGAGAACAAGAGCCCCATCATTACCGTGACCCATAAAAGGCCATGTGGAAATCATACTGATGCTCGGCACTGAGTCCAGAGAGAGGTTGGGTAGGCAGGCAGGTGAGAGGTGCCAGAAAGCACCAGCACACATTTGCAGCTAGCAGAGCAAAAGATGATCAAGAGTCATCTCCTAAAAGGATCTCAGGTCAAAAGACTACGGAATGATGGGCAAAAGAGTGGGCCAAGAGCAGAGCTGGTGGTTGTGTCCAAAAAGGAATTCTACATCACCTTAAGTCAACCACAAACAGCAGAGAAGTCTACCCATCCATTTCTAGATTCAAGCCCTTCAAAAATCAGGCCACAACTGAGTGATAAAGTCCCTGGAGATACCTAAGACATCTTTGTCTTGTCAAACTGCAACTATTTGGGTCAACTGCAAGAAAGAACTCTTCTAGACTCCCTTTCCTAATCTTGTTTAAGACAACAGTAACAACAAAGTAAAATAAAATAACAACAACAAAAAGAACAACCCCTAGAGGTACACAATAAAAAGACAAAAACAGTGAAAGTGCATAGAAGATCTGAATGGGAGTTTCTCTGAAGAAGGCGGATGGCCAATAAACACGCTAAAAGATAGTGAACATCCTTAGTCATTGGGAAATAAGAGTCCAAACCACAGTGAGATGCACTGCACAGCCTCCAGGATGATTATACTACAAAAAGCAGGTGATGGCTATGACGGTTAATCTTCACTGTCAATTTGATCCGATTTAGAGTTACCTAGGAGACATATCTCTGGGCATTTCCAAAAGGGTATTTCTAGAGAGGTGTATCTGAGGAAGGAAGATTCATCCTGAACCCACAGAGTCAGGATAAAAAAAAGAGAACAGGCCTGGTGGTGGTGACGCACACCTTTAATCCCAGCACTCGGGAGGAAGAGGCAGGCAGATCTCTGTGAGTTTGAGGCCAGCCTGGGCTACAGAGTGAGTTCTAGGAAAGACACAAAGCTACACAGAGAAACCCTGCCTCAAAAAAACAAAAGAAAGAAACAAAGAAAGAAAGAAAGAAAGAAAGAAAGAAGGAAGGAAGGAAGGAAGGAAGGAAGGAAGGAAGGAAGGAAGGAAGGAAGGAAAGAAAGAAAGAGAGAAAGAAAGAAAGAAAGAGAGAAAGAAAGAAAGAAAAAGAGAAGAGGAGAAGCTAGCTAGCTCAGCACCAGCTAGCTACCCACTACACACCCCTCTCTGCTTCCTGGCTGAGGAAGCGATATAACCAGCTGCCGTAGGCTCCCGCTGCCCTCCCACCATGATGGACGCTATCCCTTCTTAAACCATGAAGCAAAAACAAATCTTTCTTTCCTCAAGTTGCTTCTTAAGCAAAGAGGGAAAAAACTAATATAAAAATAGCGTTGATGAGGATAGAGAGAATTTGCAATCCCCATACATAAGATAGTCACTTTGCAAGATAGTCTAACACAAAGACTTAAAACTGTTATCATATGACCAGAAATTCCATACTCAGTTATTTACCAAGAAAAATGAATGCTGATATCCACAAAAAACCTTGTATTCATGCTGGCATTATTCATAATGGAAAAAAGATAAGAAGAGCTCAAATGTGCATCAACTGATAACTAACTAGGTGGTCCATATACACAGAGGGGTATCTATCATTCAGCCCTGAAAGGAACACATTACTGATTTGTATGCTTGAATATAGGTGAGCTTTAAAAAGCACTGTGCTAAGTAAACACACAAAAAGCATACAGTATATGATTTCATTCATAAAAGATAGTAGGGAGAAAGCAAATCCATCAAGACATAATGCAGACCAATGACGGCTCAAGGTTGTCAAGATAGGGGACTATGAAAAACTGTTAAAGTGCACAGGACTTATTTTGGGGTGTGAAATAGTCTGGAAATGATTGAGATGATGATTGTACAACTCTGTGAATATGCTAATAAATAAAAATCACTGGGTTGTACACTTCAAAGTGGGCAAATTGTATGGCTTGTGAAACACAGTTCAGGAGAGCTGTAACTGAGAGAAACAGACCACACAAAACCTCAGCATGCTGATACGGCCTCTAGATAACATTCTGACTTTTGCATTGTAGCTTCTGCATGATGTTTAGGCATATGCTGCATGCTTGCACACACACACACACACATACAGGATCACAGAGTGTGGGGCAATCTCTTCACAATTTTCACCTATGGTAAGGGCCTCCTCTTTGGTCTCCCCAGTTCTGGCCCTGAAATGCAGTAACACACTGCTATGGTTGGATCTGGACTGTTCCCCCAAAGGGCCATGAGTTAAATCATTAGTCTTTATCTGGGTGCTTTTGGGGAATGAGGAAACTTCTTGAGACATAGTCTAGTAGGAATGCTCTCAAAGGGGATGGTGGATCCTATCTACTTCCTCTTCCTCTCTTTGACCTGCCAGTCCTGAAGTCAACAGTCTCACTCTGCCACACACGTGTGCTATGGTGTACTTACTGCCTCACCACAGGCGCAGAACCAACGTGGAGAATTGACAGTGAACTGAAGGTGTTAAAACCATGAGCCAAAGCAAACCATGTGTCTTTTTTTATTATTATTAAATTTTTAAAAAATTGCTTTTACATACCAACCACAGTTTCCCCTCCCTCCTTTCCTCCCCATCCCTCTATCTCCCCTCCTCCCCCCGATTCACTCCTCAGAAAGGAACAGGCCTCCCATGGGAGTCTACGAAGCATGGCACATTAAGTTGAGGCAGGACTAAGCTCCTTCCTACTGCATCAAGGCTGAGCTAGGCATCCCACCATAGGGAATAGGTTCCAAAAAGCCAGCTCATGCATCAGGGACAGATCCTGGTCCCATTGCTAGGGGCCCCACAAAAAGATCAAGCTACACAACTGTCACCCACATGCAGAGGGCCTAGGTTGGTACCATGCAGGCTCTCTAGCTGTCAGTCTAGAGTCCATGAGCCCCCACAAGCTCAGGTCAGTCGTCTGTCTCTGCCATGTGTCTTTCTTTTCTTTTCTTTTTTTTCTTTCTTTTTTTTTTTCAAGACAGGGTTTCTCTGTAGCTTTGGAGCCTGTCCTGGAACTCATGCTGTAGCCCAGGCTGGCCTCAAACTCACAGAGATCCGCCTGCCTCTGCCTCCTGAGTGCTGGGAGTAAAGGTGTGCGCCGCCGCCGCCGCCGCCGCCGCCGCCGCCGCCACCGCCACCACCACCACCTGTCACCATGTGTCTTCTTAATGCTCTGATTATCTCAGGTATGTTGCAAAAATAGGAGCTGATGATCACAGTTGTGACAAGCTAAAGAGCCATCCTTGATGCAGAGGTAGATGGTAGCTCTTCCTTCACTTCCTCAGGTTGCCCCTCTTCTGTGCTTATCTCAGTTGTCAATCACATGGCTTACCATGAACTCTCCAGACACAGTGCTCCTACTCCATTGTGCACATTTTCCCACTGGTTTGGAGAATGTGTGTGTGTGTGTGTGTGTGTGTGTGTGTGTGTGTGTGTGTGCATTATAATTATGAAGAATAAGGAAGATCATGTAAAACTAAGAAGTGGGCAATTGTCCCAATGTTTTTTAAAAATGAGGAAAAAGAAAAAGCATATTCTACAAATTTAAGACCAGTGAGTATGAAATGGATCTTTAGAAAAATTATATAGTTTTACAACATGGGATTGTGAAGCATTTCAAAAGCAAAGCTGTTACCAATAGCAGTCAGGAAGGTTGTATGGAACCCAAGGAATGGCAAATGAATGAGAAGAAATTGGGGAAATGCCAGACATAGTGTATTTCAGCACTGTATCCAGAAGTATCTGTATGTCATTATAAACATGAATGTCAGCAAAAGGTTTTTTATATAAGGAAAACCCATAGCAATTTGATTGATGGTACACACATGTACCAAAGTATATGGTGCTCAGAATAGTTGCAACAAGTTCTAAGTTGCTCTTGGGCTCCATCTACACCCAAGTGTCTGAAACAGGTCTGCTGGACAGTCCCCCTGGGACCATGATCAGGTCTTGAGAGCCCTCCCTTAAGGGACATCAGCTAAACAAAATCCTCTCACGGGACAGTCGAGATCAACCACTAACTCAATAGATCATAAAACACTCTTGTTTGGGGACACAAGGTCTCACTATATATCCCAACCTGACCTGAAACTCAATGCAGTCCAGTCTCACCTCAAACTCATGGCAATCCTACTGCTTCAGCTGGAGGCTGAGATTATAGACATGAGCCACCACACCCTTTTAAAACACTTTTTCTAAGAGTTGAAAGGAAGCAGAGGGGCTGAGGAGAGTAAAGTCCTTGCCACGCAAGCGTAAGAAGAAGAGTTCTGATCTCTGGCACTCATGCTGTGGCAATGTTCATGTGTAATTCCAGCACCAGAAAGGCAGGGTCAGGAGGATCCCAGGGGCTTGCTGGCCAGCTAATCTAACTCAATCGTTAAGCTCCAGGCTCTGTGAGAGACCTTGTCTCAAAAACCAAGTTGGATGTCAATGGAGGAAGACATTTAATGTTGACCTCTGGCCTCCACAAACACGATCACACACAAGTATAGGTACTCCTGCAACAAATGGACAGGGTCTTCAGTGTAAAGTTGTCAATCCATATAAGAAACCTGGTGGTGACTTTTAAATAGTTGAAAGAATCAAAAGGGAGAAGTATGTTACGTCAGCTACATATAACTTAAGGGAGCAGAATCGAAGCCAGAAGAGGTTACTTGAAAACCCAAATGACATCGGCGTCAGCAAGTAAAGCGTCCCTCCTCACAGCCCAAGCGGTTCCACAATCCAGTGGCCTGCCTGGTGAGGCCAGAGAGAGGCTACAGATGGGGTTTACTCACTTAGATGAAGCTAGACCACCTGCCTTCTTGGGTTCTTTCCAAATTAGAGATGGTAGGAAATTGGGCTTGTTGTCTCCTTTCCTGCCAGCCTTTCACACGGTGTGCTACAGTAGATGTGTTCAGGAGGCATTCTTACGCTATCACCGGGTGCCTTTGTCTCAATCCATCCCTGCTCTGGACTCCCCCTTCCCTCTCTCCTTTGCCCACATTTCCTTTGTGCTTCTTGAGGATAACACAGGCCAGGTTCTCACACCCTTCCCGCACCCCCCCTGAGTGCTGAAGCCAGCTGGCACGTCATGTTTCCTATGTTTCGTTATTACGTCACTATTGCTTGTTTGTTCTGCAACACAGGCTGTCATTCTGTGGGCTCACGTGAGTCGTCTCTGCAAATGTCCACGTATGCTTTGCTTTCTGCGCGCATTTCCCCGAATTTACTAGTAAGTTCCAACAGGTCGCACAGCTTTGGTCCCTTCAAGAATGTTCTCAGAGGACAGTAATTAAATGAAGATACGCTTTGTCTCACACTTTCCCCCTACACCCTAGGCTGATTGTGATTGTCCTCACGAATGTCCTGTTTAAGATTAAGGATTGGGCAATGCAGAGAACCTGAGAGCTATAAAGGATGACCAAAAGTAGCTCAGTCCCTCCATCTGACAGAATAATAGATGGAGGGCAGGGGTAAAAAAAAAAAAATGCTCATCTATAGAGATGGCAAAGAGAGATTCAAAACTAGTGAGTGACAATGCAAGTGTAGAATCTGATGACCCTGGGCTCCACTGCAGGTCTTTGTCTTAGAAAGGCTGTGACGCTGGCAAGCTGGCCAGTGTCTCCAGGCTTCAGTGTCTTCAGGAGTCAGTATGAAAGACAACATCTTCAGCCATGTTCCTGTCCTCGAGTGAATGGTCCATCAACAGGAATCCTGAGAGCTATCACCAGGCCCCATACTCTGATTACTACAATACATTGGGGTTTGGTCTTGTGCCTTATGGGAAAAGAAATACATCTGTTTTGGTGGACAGGGGGCACAAAACAAATACTGAGTGCTTGCCACTTGCTAAGCATTTTTCTGTCCTCATAGTAAAACACTGTCGAGTTACATAAAAAGTGCCAGAAACACTCCCGTTCACACGATGTCTACAGGAATGAACATGCGGCCATGCAAAGCCATCTGCAGTACTGAAGTGCAGCATCCTTTTGTAAGATTTCTCCTTAGATACCTACGCTTTCTCTTAAGGTCTTTCCATATAGAAGATAACAAGCACAGAACCACTGGAACATCTACATGTATGTTGTATTCCAGTTCTCAGTGGTCCTTGAAAGCAGAGGACCAGGGGCATGTCCAGGGCAGAGACTTGTCCTTGTGAATGCTTAATAAAAAACCAGAAGCAGACAAACCAAATTTTAATAATTAGTGCAGAAAATTTGAGGGATATTGAGGATGCCCAAACCCAGACCAGTCTCTCCATATAACAGAGCACTAAATGGTGGGCAGGAATGAGAAAATGAGTTCAGCCTCCACACACAGACACACACATGTATCCTACACGCATGTGTGCACATACAACATTATGGAATATTAATAGTCTTTGTAGAAGTGAAGTCTACCACCCCTTTCTCATTGTTGATATGAATTTCTTCCAGTACTCTATAGAGAAGGTTTTGAGGTGTGTTGCTAATGATGCATTGCCTGTTCCCTAATGGCTCGCTTCCTCATCTCACCAACTGCTGTCTTAGGTGTGTCCCACACCTGCTTCTAGCTTCCTGTGTGACATGCTCCCCTTGTCCTCTTCTTTGATGGACTTCCTGTCGTTTTAACGATTTGACTTCACCCCTCCAAAGAACATTCCTTTTCCCCTGAACTCAGCACACATCCCACCCCCTCCTCTTTGTTCTAATGCTTTGTCTGCCCAGAGCATCCAACCAGACCCAGAACATATCAGCCAATTGGAAAACTTATCATTCAGTTTAGTTCACATTAGCAGGGTAAAGTCTGGGGTTAACTTGACTGCTGCTGTTTGCAGACATTTCTGGTGGTTTTTATGCAGCAGTTACCATCCTAGGCTGGGGTGTACAAACAAGACCGAGAGATAAAGCTGCCTAAAGCAAATGCAGCATTTCTGTCTTCTGGGACTGTTTATCAGACTCTTTGGGGATTTCAGAAATTGAGCACTGGAGTGTCTGAAGGGAGGTGTGGTTTGTTTGTCAAAATAGACACTCATGTTCTTTCAAGATACTTCTTTAGAAGAATTCAAGAAGGCAGAAATGAGTGGGAGGGAGAAAGATAATGCAAGTTAATGTAGGTGGAAGTCTGTGAACTTCTTAGGGTCTAAGACTCATAAAAATGAACTATGAAGCAGTTCTCGTGTATGTACCTTTAGTCAGTTACTGAGTGTTCAGAATCCCATGGCAATAACATAGTCGCTATTTGGATCCCAGAGTGAGCAAAACAGAGTTCAGTCCTGTGGAGGAAAGAGCCCAAGCTCTAAGGACTTAATCCAAGTTTCCTCAAGTCCTTTTACCAAGCAAGTCCCTATTCCTTGACCAGGGCAGACAAAGGAGAATATTTCAGGATCATAATTCAAATCCTTCATTGCCTCTGTGTCCAGAGGTATTAAAACTATTGTATTAGCAATAAGAAAAGGGCAGTGCTCTTTGCTCCTAACACAATAGCTATGCATCAGCATTCATCTCCTCAACATACTGGACATGTATGTATACATGTGTGGGGGTGCAAGTGTGCATATGTACATGTGTATGTGTGTGTGGAAACTAGAGGTCTTCCTCTGTCACCCCTTACCTTATTTTTGAGATGGGGGTCTCTCACTAAATCTAAACTCACCAATTTCACAAGACTAGCTGGTCAGCGAGTCTCTGAGATTCCCCTGTCTCGGCCTCTTCATGCACAGCAAGCATCTTACAGATTAAGGATATCCCAGACCAACTCAGCATGCTTTATGAGCTCTAACTCTGTAAATAAAGGAAAGCTGCAAAGCTGTATATGTCATCTGGCAAGAAGTGCAATGGGGAAAGGTATCATTTCCATGTTAAAAATCTAAAAGAGATCACACCTTAGCTATTCCAGAGAGCTCAAAGTCTCGGGAATTGTCCACATCCTTGAAACATTTCTAGAACGCTCTCAATGGCCTTGGGTTTTATTTTTTCTGTATTTAGAAATAAACAAGGTCGAGTCCCCAGAGTTCCTGTCATTCCTTCTGACAGGTTGGCCAGAGGAGAGAAGACAAAGGACACAAGGCACACTCTTGCAAATGTGTGTCTACCTGTGGAGGCTAGAGGGGGCTGCTGAATGAACATGGATTCCTCCAACAGGCCTCCATGAACCAGGCAGTCAGACGGCTCTGTAAAATGGTACGGGGAGAGGAACAGGGGTTGGATCTATCCTTGAACCACCAGAATCCAACTCATGGAATAGAGGTGTGACTCAGTGGTAGACACTGGCCTAGCAAGAACAAGGCCCTGAGTTGAATCCCCAGCGCTGCAAAAATAGATAAATAAATAATAAATAAATAAGCAAGCAAACAAATAAAACCCAACTCTTGCAGGACTTGTGGCCTGTGGCTGGGTTGTTGATATCCAGGTGCGAACCAAGCTACAAACAAACCGTTCTGTTTTTCTTACACTATTTTTCAGTTGCGCTCTATAAAACATAAGCTATGTATAGACTAGCATGGCTCTTACCCTCCTGATTTTACCTCCTGATCTCCACCCTGTTTATTCTCCACGGGGCCTAGCATAATTTTAGCTCTGGAATTAATGGTCACTGGATCATTATGTATGATATAGTATGGATCATACTAGCAAAGTATGCAAAAGGGAAAGGCAGATTCAGTACTAAGGCAGAAAGCTGGATGTTGTCTGTTTTTAACCATTAACCTGAACACATCAAAAGTCTACAGATGCTGCAGAAAGTCCTTACGATTTCAGAATGTATCGTGTGCTAATGGTAACCAAGCCCCAGTACCCTTCCTTCCACGGCCTTGTCCATCCAATTAAAACATGTGCCCAATGTTTTTCTTTGTGCCAGGTCCCATCTCTGATGCCTGGTACAGGGTCCTGTCTATTAATAAGCTATACAATCTCCAAGCCTCTGATACAGAGCAATCTCAGTAGCAGATACCCGTTGGTTGGCTATCTACACATTCATTTCAAACACTCCTTTTCCTTGTCCTCCTTGATTATGGAAACTGTGGAGAATTTTTTGTTAGCGCCATCTTTTCAAATAAGGTGGTTCTTTCAAAGTCTGGACAATGAAATATGAAAAAAGTGTACTATGAAGCTCTGGGAAATCCTGGGCTTCCTTCAGAAAAGATAATCCTGGCCACTTTCTCCCACCACAAATGATCCCTGAGCAGCAATTGCCTTCAGGGAACCATTAAGTAACACCATTGAGGATCAAAAGCAACAGCTCCTGATTGCCCTGTTGGTTTTCTAAACTGGGGTAGGAGCCTCCTTTCTCTGGACTTCCTGAGTGAAAAATATCACCCTTCAGTTGCTTGAGCTGCTGTGAATTGGGTGTTGGGTAAATCAAAGCCAAAGACATTGCTGACTGAATCACTCTCTTGGGATCATTTATTTATAAGCAGCATACATCTGCACACACATATGACATAGTGCCATTTAAATTCCTCAGCAGTTCCCCAGCTCCTCGTGCACAATCTGAAGGATCTTGGTTCCTGATACCCTCGTCTCATGCACCTATCCAGACTCACGTTCAAAGCATCTTTTTTCTTCACATGATGGTAATTGCAAAACAATGATGTTTTCTGTAAAAATCACACTCTGTTTGGCCCCTGTGAGTTGACTGTGTTGTTTTCTCTCTTAAAATTCTCTTCCCAGCAATCCTTGCCTGCTTTTTTTTTTTTTTTTTTTTTTTTTTTTTTTTTTTTTTTTTGCATGTCCTACAAATATAAACACTGAGGATCATCTCCTCTGGGCAACTTTTCCCATACTCCCAGGAGAGGCTAATGGCCTTTTTTCTCTATTACCATAGCACATAGAGGTATTTCTACCGTTTTACTGATCCTATTAGCATAGCACATAGAAGTATTTCTACCTTTTTAGCGATCAAGCTGGAATATGTTTGTTTGTGAATCTGACTAGGCCCCCAAAAGGTGGATTTCTCTGACCATGGCGCCAGCATCTTTACTCATCTTTGCACCCCTAACTCTTAAGATAGCAACTTAGTGATGGGTGGGTTTAGGGAGGCTCTGGACCCGTGGTGTGGAGGCAAGGGCCTGAGTGGGGTCATGATGAGTGGGCACTGTGTCAAGGGAGCTGTCAGTCTTGAGAAGGTGTACCCATCCGGTTACCATCAGAGTGACAAGGATCCTAGTGGAACAGGCAAATTTCCCTCTTACTTTTCATTATTTATTTTTAAGACGGGGTCTAGTGTGGCCCAGGATGGCCTAGAACTCTGTTTAGTTGTGGATGGATGAACTACTGAGACTGCTACCCTGTCCTCCTGAGTTCTGGGATTATAAGGATGCATACCACATCCAGTTTCATGTAGTGCTGGGGACTGAATCTGGGGCACTGTACATACTAAACAAGTGCTCTAACAACTGAACTATACCCCAACCCATAGATATTTTGCTTCTTTTTGTTGTTGTTTTTGTTTGTTTGTTTTTTGTTTTGTTTTTTCGAGACAGGGTTTCTCTGTGCAGTTTTGTGCTGTTCCTGGAACTCGCTTTGGAGACCAGGCTGGCCTTGAACTCACAGAGATCCGCCTGGCTCTGCCTCCTGAGTGCTGGGACTAAAGGTGTGCGCCACCACCGCCCGGCATGATATTTTGCTTCTAATTGCTTCAGTTTCTTGAATGAGTCCTTTATAGATGGGTAGGCATTAGTCTCGCCCATTTTAAGAAATAAAACATTGGTTCATTTCTGTATTAATGCTACTGCTTATTATCTTCATTTCCCCCTTTTTTGTCCACTGAGCTGGTAAAATGAGCAGGCTGGACTAAATGACCAACTGTCATCTGTCATTTACTATCGAATATTCTCCAGTAAGACTACTGACGCACCCTACCCCCACCTCTATACACAAAGATACTGGAATAGAAATATGTTCTTCAGAATCACTAGTAGAACAATATCCACGTTCCCGTGTATCCTCTGGATCTGTAATTGCCTTGCCTTCTCTTTGTCACATCTGCCAACCTCTGCCATCTTGGCATCCTTGACTACACTTCTTGCAAACTCTTTTATTTTCAGTTCTTCTGACATGACAGTAGCTGAACTCCTCACTATCTTTCTCTGATGTTTTAATAGGTTTCCTTCCCACCCGGCCACTACCATCACCTGAACACGGGCATGCTCTGTGTGGATAAATGGATGGTTAGTCAGAGGAATGTTCTGCTCCAGTGTGAAGTCCACAAAAAAATTTGGGGATGGAGAACATGATAAACAATCCATTTGGAGAGTTTTCAGAGAAGGGTTTGAATCCATTTTAAACGTTTCAGAGTCCTGACTGTGGGGGCTTCTGGTCTACAAGATAAAGTCCCATGTTCTGAACTTGGTCACCACGGAGGCTCACCGTCATTTTCCTGTCTCCCTCTGGGGAAACACCTCCACAAAGCAGGCATCAGTGGAAATCTGCTGGACCAACAAGTCATAACACGGATGCTTCCTTCCTGAGGAGCTCACTGTCTCCCCCACTCCAGCCACTGGGAACCGTTCCCCACCCAATGCTTCCCACCTTCTCACCTTCAGCTTGCTCTTCTCACCACCCACTTTGTATGAATGCTTTCCCTGTTTGTTTTCGGTCTGTGCAAACCTCGCCCATTCTTCAAAGCCTGGTGTCAGCCTCACCCCTTCCGCCATGTCTTTATGAACATAACATATTTCACACATTGAGTATTTGCATTGCTAATTACTCAGTTATTGTTTTTGTCTTGTTTGAGAAAGAATCTTGCTACATAGCCCAGGCTAGCCTCAAACTCCCAAACATTCTGTCTCAGCTTCCAAAGTATTTTAACTACAGGCTTGTACTGCCATAGCTAGCTTCTTATTTTTTTAAAACAATACATTCATTTATTTAGTGTGTGTGTGTGTGTGTGTGTGTGTGTGTGTGTGTGTGTGTGTGTGCATGTTTGTGAGGGTAAAGGCATGCATATGTCACAGCTCATACATGTAGACCAGAGGACAATTTGCAGGACATGGTTCTCCCCTTCTGATGTTTTGGGAATTGAATTCAGATCATCCACATGGGTGGGAAGGGCCCACTGGGCCATCTTGACAGCTTCTTGTTAGCTGTTTTTAAATGGCTTCTTGAGTGACAATTTTTAAGCTGTTTGGAAACAGGTGACTTATGCTACTTTTCACCTTCACCCCATAAATCTAGTATCATACCTTAGAAAGAAGAGATGTCTGGCAATTTCTGATTGCTTTGTTTTGTGTGACACAACCCTGTTGGAAATTCAGGCCCTGAAATTAGACCCAAATTGGAACCCCAAATATACGTGTTACCCCTGTAACCCCAAAGAAGTCTTCTAGGTTCCCAAATTTTGAAAAGTTGAGAAATTAATAAGACTGACTCATTTCTGTGAAGGGAATTAAGTGAGACCATGAATGTATGCTGGTTACCTAGGTGCTTAGCCCAGGGAAAAAAACGCCGTTATTGACATCAGTGATAAAGATGAATGTGATTCTTCAGACACAGATTAGACATCTGTCAATGCCAAGGTCAAATGAATATTTCACTGAAACCCTTTGGCTTCTTTGCTCCATGTGACACTGGGGGAGACAAACACCGGCGATGGCCACTCAGCAGCCAAGTTTTAAGTAATGTTTTAACATAGCTCCTTCCAAGGATGACTTCCCCTCCATCTATCAGCTCATCACCCAAGCACTCAGCCAGAGCAAGAGTCCATTAGCCCTACACTGGGGTGATCTGGAAATAAAAGCAGAGAGTTGCTGTGTATTGCTTTGCAATAATTTAACCAAACACGGACAAGCACACTTGGAGGCTTTTATCAGGAGAACACTGGAAGGCTGTGACACTCGCAGGCCAGTGGTCTTGAGGACGTCAAGCTGTTTTCAACTTGCCCTTCCTGCATTAGAGAAATGAGTTACTCTGTTCTCAGGCTTTTAATCGAAAGCTAGTAAATCTGTGGCTGGACATTTCTGCACCTTAATGATACTCATGTTTGAGGGAAGCCCCCTTGAAACCCTGGACCGTGGCTTCATCTGAAGCCTGAACAGAAACAAAGGCTAATTATAGGAGACTTACATGGGGGAGTAATGACTATTGTGAGTACCAGTTTCTGTCCCCAAGACTCAGCAGCAAAATAATGTCTCTTAGAGAGCTAGACTAGGTTCGACTGTGGGAGAGGGAGAGTGGTCAGACCAAACACCACATTATTCAATGAGCTATTTAAGAACAGACAGACACACTAACACGGATAACAGAAAAAAACAATCCAGACTATGAACACATCATTTTTTAACATTTTGGAAGCAGTTCATAGCATTGAATGGACCAGGAAAATAGTGGAAGCATGGATACCAGTGATACATGGAAGGTCCCAGTACACACCCACTCCTCATCATCACTAGCAGGTCTGAGCACCTATGCAGTAAAGCTATTAACATGGATGTCTACGCGGCTGTTAACTCACAGTTTGTCCACATGAGAGTTTCTCTGGGGAAGGAAATATCAGAGAGCACAAAAAAAAAAAAAAAAGAAATCTGCAAGTACAGAACCATTTTCCAAAATAACTGAGCAATCTCTAAGCTACGCTTTCAAGGACTTCAAGCTTTGGGGAAAGATGATCTGAGTTCTTCAAGTATTCCTTCGTGTTACATTTTCTTTGTGTTTAAGGAGGCAAAGACGAAACTCTTCAGGGGGCTTTGTTTTCCTTTTAACTTAGATTTGTTTATTTTATGAATAGGCATATACACATGTGTATCACATGTGTGCCTTCTACCTGCACGGATCAGAAGAGGGCACTGAATCCCCTGGAGCTGGAGTCACAGATGGTTGTGAGTTGCCGTGTGGGTGCTAGGCAATGAACCCAGGTCTTCTGCAAGAGCAGCAAGTGCTCTTAACCACCAAGCCATCCCTCCAGTTCAGGATGTGTTTTTCTTTTCTTTTCTTTTTTTTTTTTTTTTTCCGAGACAGGGTTTCTCTGTGTAGCTTTGCGCCTCTCCTAGAACTCCCTTGGTAGCCCAGGCTGGCCTCGAACTCACAGAGATCCGCCTGGCTCTACCTCCCGAGTGCTGGGATTAAAGGCGTGCGCCACCACCGCCCAGCAGGATGTGTTTTTCTTATGAGAGGTTCACCTGGTTCCCAGGCATGTTCTTGTCCACCATCAAATTATCCTGCCTATGTGTGTAAGAGAAGCACTTTGGGGATTTCCTCTTAAATGTACTTTAGACTTTCCCAGTATTCCCACAGGGTGACCAAAAACAAACAAACAAAAAAATCCCAGAACTAGAGACATTTGCTTAGTGCCTGTTTCTGTAGCAAACAGCATGTACACCACCAACCTGGCCAACATTATCTCAACAGCGACTCTGTAGAATGTCTACCTGTTCTGAAAGAGGAAACCAGAGCTGTACCATAGTCATTCAGACTCCCTTGCTAGAATAGACCAGACTCTGAGCCATCCCTTAGCATGGCAGAAGCCTGTTGGATAAGTGACTTTCAGTCATGAAAAACCATGTCTGTGCCATCTAAAGATCACCTATACCCCAAAACCGTCCAGCCAGGAGACCAGACAGTTGCTATAGACAGCTCTACATGGTTCTGCCATCCCAACTGTTGTAAGAGGCCACTGATGCCTTAGAAGGGGTTGGTATCTGCCTGTTAATAGATGATGACATGTTACAAATAATCCAAAGATGGGCTGGGCCTGTAGCTTAGTGATAGAGCATTTGCTTAGCATATGCAAGCCTTGAGCTTGACCCCTACCCTCCAAAAATCAAAAGACTGACTTAAAAGTTACTAATTTATTTGTGGTGTGTGTGTGTGTGTGTGTGTGTGTGTGTGTGTGTGTGTGCATGTGCATGTGCAAATGTACATGCATGTGTGTGTGCATGCCTGTGGAGGCCAGGGGTTGATCTAGAGCACCTTTCCCTATTACTCTCCAGCTTATTTTTTTTTTTTTTTTTTTTTTTTTTTTTGGTTTTTCGAGACAGGGTTTCTCTGTGTAGCTTTGCGCCTTTCCTGGAACTCACTTGGTAGCCCAGGCTGACCTCGAACTCACAGAGATCCGCCTGGCTCTGCCTCCTGAGTGCTGGGATTAAAGGCGTGCGCCACCACCGCCCGGCTCCAGTTTATTTTTTAGGCAGAATCTCTCACTGAAACTGAAGCCCATTGAACTGGCTAGACTGACTGGACAGCAAGCTCTGGTGGTCAGTCTGAGTCTGCCTTCCCCAACCAGCAGTTACAGATTTGTGCTGTCATGCCCAGCTTTTTGCACAGGTACTGAGGATCTGAACTCAGATCCTTGTATAGCTAGCACCTAACCATTGAACCATCTCCCCAGCCCCTCAAAACAATAATTTCTAATCTATTATTAGTATGCACAAGCTTTTGAAATGTATGGTGGTAAAAACAAAATCTATTTGCTCAAATTGCTCTCCCTTAAGCACACAGCCACTAAATAATGAGGGGAAGAGAAGAAAGATTCCGATTCTAAGGGTACAGGATAGAAAGTCAGAATAATCTGCACATGGGACAAACTGAGGACAAGAATATTGTGGTGCCCTGCAATCAGCCACCTAAATGGCAACACCACTCCACGTCACCTCAAATTACCCTTCTCCAGCAACTGGGGGGTGAAGAGCTTCCGCAGAGAGTTGGGAGCACTATATATTATGTTGGGAGGTGGAAGGGGAGTCTGTCCCGTGTCTACTACCAGCAGATTTGTGAACTTGACTAAGAGCCTCCTTTTCTGCACCAGCACAAGGTCACATGAAATGACGCTGGGCTCCTAACTAACCAGGAGTATACAAAGAGAATTCTACAAAGGGCCAATGATAGCTGAACTTTTAGGATTTCCTGTCTAGAATTCACCATCAACCTTTGTCTTGACCCTTGAGAAGGACACACTCTGGCGGATTGGTTCCTGTGTAATTGTGTTTGACATGTAAATTAAAGCCCTGGGCAATTACATTTAGTCTTTTCCTTTAATAGCAGGGGAGGAAATCAGAGCCACCTGTATGAAAGGGTGACAGAATGACACAGAAAGGCCATCCTAAAACCTTGCTTGGTGCGCTGTGAGCAAATAAACCGGCAGAAAAAACACAGCTGAGATTTGGTTTCCCCCTTCTGGTTTTATAAAGTTCTTTCTGAATGCTGCCGATTGTTCGCAGATACCTGGAGTCCTGGTTTTTTGTTTTTTGTTTTTTGTTTTTTGTTTTCTGCTGTTTCTGTGTGGGATAGAGCTGCAACTGTGTCAGGCTGCAGATGCTATGAACCCCACGACACCGAGGTGGCTTCAGACTGAAAGGATGGACGAACCACAGGGAACCCTAAGAGACGAGTCTGACAGGCAATTCTCCCACATGGCGCCGTTCCCCAAATGACAGGAAGGGGTTTGTCTCTCTCAGCAGGTCTGTCATATGCCTGGCTTCTGATGTCAAAACTTGCAGAAAGCGCATGACTTCGGGGTGGCAAATCAACGCCACAGAATATGCCAGACAAACATGGAAGCCATTTTATTACCTGGCTAGAGTTGAAGTGTGGGGAATGGCCTAGAAAATTTACTTCGTGAGCTTGAAATTTTGTGAAATAAGAACTAGGAACTGTGGTCTTGGAACACATGCATTCTAAAGCAGCCTGACATAAAATTAAAATGGTGCAGTCCACGGAAGAAAGAACCTGGTGGACAAGGCCTTCCAAATCCAAGGTAGAAAAAGTTTGCAATGTTTTAGAAACTCTTTGAAATAACTACTAATTTGACTCTCCAGCACTGTCAGGACGGAGAGCTTCCGACTGCTACAGGTATGAACACTGTGTGGAGTTGTTCTTACTCAGCATCATGTGATGGTTTTAACTCATCAGGACTCTTCCCACTCTTCTGGAACTCTCCATGTCATTCCCTATTCTTCTTCGGGAAGATGAAAAACCTTCTTCATAGAGGAAGGAAAAGTCATCCCCTGATGGTCCTCCACATCCACACTCCTAAAATGTGGCACTCACTCTTGGAAAGTTTCCCACTTTCTCAAAAAAAAAAAAAAAGTAATTGTTTGTTTTCTTATACATGTTTTAATAAAAATGAAGTAAAAAATATGAAATTCTTATTGTATTTCTCCATGGGCCATAAATACTAGCTCTCCTTCATTCTTCCCTCTGTACACCTAGTCTTTCTGATTTCACTTTGTTCACTAGTTCTGTTATGAACTGGCATAGACTGTACTCTCTGTCTCTTGTCTCTCTTCTTTCCTGTATCTTCAACCACTCCCCTTACAACGTGGCTTTTCTCGATTATAAACACATTAAAACAATTATCATCTATCTATCTATCTATCTATCTATCTATCTATCTATCTATCTACCTATCTATCTACCTACCTACCTATCTGTCTAGCTATCATTTATCTGTTGTGGAATATTAGTTTAAGATGTGTTACATTTGTTTATTCTGTGGAACATTGGTTTAATGATGCAAAGATGTGATTCATTCTTTTATGTTGCTTTTGTTTAACTCTGTGAAGCTGTGTTACTTTGCCTGCCTAAAACAACTGATTGGTCTAATAAAAAGCCAAACAGCCAATAGCTGGTCAGGAGAGGGATAGGTAGGGCTGCCAGGCAGAGAGAATAAATAGGAAGAGAAATTTAGGCTCAGGAGAAGAGTGAGGAGTAAGAAAAGGAGAAGAAGAGGAGGATACCAGAGGCCAGCCACACAGCCACACAGCCAGCCATGGAGTAAGAAGGAAAGAAAAATATATAGAATAAAGAAAGGTGAAAAGCCCAGAGGCAAACATAGTTAAAGAGAAATGGGATAATATAAATTAGAAAAGCTGGCTAGAAACAAGCCAAGCTAAGGCCAATCATTTATAAGTAAGAATAAGCCTCTGTGTATTTATTTGGGAGCTGGGTGGTAGGCCCCCAAAAAGTAAAAACAACCAACTACATCTATATATCTCACTCTCTCACTCTCTCCAGCCCCATACTCACAGAGATCCACCTGCCTCTGCCAAGCCTGGCCACAATTCTCTCTTTGGAAACATTTCTCATTCCCTATTCTTACATAGTTGTCATTCCATTTCTTCCTCTCTTTCAAACATTAACAGTAGTAGCCTCCAAGTCCCCACCTGGACTCTGAGCAACTCTACTCTCGTCTTCCTTCTGTCTTTCTGAACAACTTTGTTGGATTTGACGAGTTTACAAATGGCCCACCACATCTCCATTCTAAGGCCCCTTTTTATCCTTAGCCTCCTCAGACTCTTATGTGGTCACCTTACCTTCCAATTCCTCATCATTCCTGAGTGTTATAATCTCGAGTCATGGCCGCTGATCTAGCACAGACCATGAAATAGAGCATTTGTTCATTCTGTGATTCCCTACCTTCCCTCAGCTTCCACCATCTATCCAACAACAAACTCTGATGACTTTTGAACTTTCTCTCACATGTGGATGGCATGCTCTAACTTTCTTTACCACAGGAGGTCTCATCTGGACACCCCAGCATCCTTGCCTATGGATCCTGACCCTAACATTGGACCTCCCATGGTTTGGACTTAACCTTCATAGTGTGATGATCAGTGTTATCTTTCTTTTAGAAAAGGAACCTGTGTTTAGTCTCTTGCTGAAAAATAATCTGCCGCCTCAGTTTAATGCAAAGTGTATGCTTGGGCCTTCAAAGTGTCACTCTGGAATGGCTGCTCCACCAACCTTGCCTCTCACAGCACTCCTGACCCACAGGCCACAAACACATCAAATACGTCATCACTCCACGTGTTTGTTCACACTGTCCCCTCTGCCTGAAAGATGACTTCTTCCATGTTTTTCCATCTACAGCACACCTACTCAGCTCTTTCAAAGGGAGCTCAAATATGAGCTCTCCTGAAGAAGCCTTCGTGGAGTCCCCCAGGCTATTCTGCTCACGGTGCTGGGTTGGGCATCCCTATCGTGCCGGTTTTTCACTTCCTCGGGGTCATTACCATGGTATTTTTTACTCTTCTTTACTACCTTCCTTACTAGATCATGAGTTCTCCCAAGAAAGAAAGGCATCTTCTTCAGCTCTTATCTTCATTACCCGCCTCATTTCTTGATTAATAAATGCTTGCCAGGGGGATATAAATGGAGGATGTGGTTTTAAAAATAAGCAGGAACAGAATAAACCTGGGGAAAGGACACATTCTGTCCTATCCACAGTTCCTAGAGGTAAGTACTCACGCAGATAAGAAGAGGAGCTAAGAGCACTTCTCAAGTACTCATAAAAGCCTGCATTCTCATCCTTTAATTCATTTTCCATTACTCACAACGGAAGAAAAGAACGTGCCATAGAACGTGCAAAGATCTGCACTCTTCTCTCTCATCTCAGACTAGTTTTGGTGCCACCTTTTAATCCTCTTCTAAGATCAGTTGATCACATTTGATCACGGTCTCATCATTTTACTACAGGTATACAAAGTAGCCTTTTGGCATGGTGTCTAAATTAAATCTGGGTGTTGCTAAGAGATATCAGGCTTTACACAGGAGAGTCAAAGCCTAGCCTTGGCATGATGTACTTACATCTTTGGTATATGGATGTCTTGAGAAGCATCGTATTTGGGAAGAAGGAACAGGAATAGATCAAATTCTTTTAACCCCATTGTGTACACCCTCTAGTCTCATCACGGCTAAGCATGCATTCTAGGAGAATAGCCTCGCTAGTTCTACTAATTGTTCCTGCTTTGTGACAAGCCAAAATATATTATTCCACTTGGGTCAGTCTAACTGCTAAATAAAGCCACCAGCACAGCCTAATTCACCTGGGTTTGTTCTTTTCTCAGACAAATAGCAGGAAGCCCATGCATGCAAAAGACCAGCCGAGACCAGAAATTAACATTCTCTATTGCCTGTTGCCAACTGAGTTCAAAGGAAGCATTGGACCCAGCCAAGATGAAGTGAGATCTTAAAGAAGCCCATTTATAGAAACCCTTGAGTCCCAAGGGACTCGTCTCGGCTCTCTTGTTGAAGTCATGCTATCCCAAAATCTACTATAACCTCTTTGTGTTACAGAAATTTATGTAACACTGGTTTCAGCAGAAGCAGGCCATGAGATAGGATTTCCCTTTAAGGCTGGTGTGCAAGAAAAGAAGGCATAACAGTTACACAGTATAGTGCCAACTTTTACCCCGTATTTTCTGTGATTTAAATGTCAAGGCAACTTGGCAGTGATGAACACGCCAAAAACTGGAAGAAGAAAAAAAAAAGCAGTCAGTCTCAAGAACATTGATGTTGTTTATTTACCTCCCCTCTTCAGTTCCAAATCCCTTTAACTATGTTCTCATAGGCATTTGTATTTTAGGGGATGTTTGGGATTAGTACAGCTCCAAGCAGGTGTGTGTGTGTGTGTGTGTGTGTGTGTGTGTGTGTGTGTGTGTATCTGCCGATGGCGAGCACTAATTAGTGGTAGATGACAAGAAAGGGATGAAATGAAAATTTAAAGAGAAATCTACAATGAAAGCACCCATGCAGAAAATCACAGTGCTGCTATAAGTCCCAGCTATAATTACTGTCCACGTATCTTGGATTTTTTTTTAACATAAGTTTTTGTTGTGCATCCTCTGGTAGCCTTGAACTTACTATATAGCCCAGGCTGACTTCAAACTCACAATAGTCCTCTTGTCTTAGCCTCCCAAGTGCTGGGGTTATAGGCATATACCTCCATGCTTGGCTATGCATCTGGTCTTTATGTCTTACTTTCTGCAACTGTAAAATGTTGTTGCTAATCATTTACTCTGCACAGGAGCTTTGTAAGGGATAAACTAGGATGGAAATGACTTCTCAGTACAGGAGAAGCATCCCTAACTTGAAAATTCAAAACTTGAAATGGTCACTATCTAAAACTTTTTAACTATCAAAATTATACTACAAGTGAAAAATTCCACATACCTGATATCACATGATAGGTCACAGCCCAAACAAACACAGACACATTCAAAACATTGTAATTAATCACCATGCTGTGTGTACAAATGGTATGTCTGAAATGAGTTTCCTATCCCCAATATATCTTCTTATATATCTGCAAATAGCCCAAGATCAAACCCAAACAAAACAAGCAACAATAAGGACAATTCAATGTGTTTTCATAAAAAACACTGAACTTACAATGCAACAATAAAAATGAGATCAGGGTGCTTTACTGGCCATATATCCTGGAGAGGGCTAATTAAACCAGACTCATCTGGAAAATGGAAACTGAGGGGTAAAGACTTCGCACACACTCTCTACTTCCAACCAAACCGAGGAACTTGTTTTTGCAGATTGGTCAACTTGAGCATGAACAGACTCAGATCCACGTGTAAAAAATCTAAGGAAATGGTTTGACAAGAAAACATGGAACAGCCATGTTCTGCTCCAGTAGCTTGAGAGCCCAACCCTTAGAATCCTGTCTCAACCCTGAATACTTCTGAACCGAGGGCTCTGTGGCATGGGGCCTCCAGGCCTGGGAAGTCAGACTCTGAAGCTGTTATTAATAAAGGAAATGCTGACTTTCCCCACAAGATTCATAGAAGCGTTCCATGGTCTCAAAGCCATACCAGACACACTGTGAGAAACAGATAACCAAGAAGAAAGAATGCCAAGATTAAAGTGTGTGGGTGTGGGTGTGGGGGGGAGGTTGGCTTCTGCTTAATGGACTATCAATCCTTCATAGGGTCTTTGAAGACAATCCATATGACTCCTGTCAGTACTCTCCGTGTTTCAATGAGTCACACGTGGAGATACCTTTTTATAGTCACCTCAGGGAATATTCTCTGGCTAATAAGCCTTTGGGGTCCTGAAGGGAAAGAGCAGGCCCTGCCACGCTAGCCTGCAGGAAGAAACATTGCTTTCTGAGTCAAACTATTCTATCCATGGCTCCCTTTGAAGTCAGGATGGATTCAATAGCAGTCCTCATCATTATCTGGTCTAGACACCGGACTTGTCAAAAACAGTATTTTAAAGGCACTAGAGGAGGAACTGTATAAACCTTCAACGCATAAGGAAAAGGGGCCCATGCATACCCTGTTAATTGTAAATACATGCTTGGCAATGACAAGTTTTTGAACAGTCTTCTAATGGAGCGTCTAACCAACCAATCTGGCCTTATTGACTGGTATGTTAACGTGTATTTCTGACTAAATGCCAAGGGGTGTGTGTTTAATTGCTATTAGATCTTCTATGGCTTAAGGCACAAACTCATGTCCAAATCAGAAAAAAAAAATGTTATCTGTTGTGGATCATGCTGAGTATGAAATGAATGGCCGCAGTCTCAATGTGCTCCTTGCTGCCTAAGCATTGTTACTCCAGCAGAGATGAGTTTTCTGGCCAACAAATAGGGTGAGTGGGTGAGCGGGTGGGTGGGCGAGTGAGTGAGTGCCTGGACTCTAAGCAGGGTTTACTCCACTCAAGGCAGCTTCAGCCAAAGAGAGCCACTCCCCTCCCCCACGCCACCACCAATGAAGCCTCCAAGGAGAACCTGGCCAAGAGTCTCACCAAGTCAGAGATCTAATTCAGGGAAGGGAAACGCTAAAGCTATCCGCGGCAACCCAGAGAACAAGGTTTCCTTTCTCGCTTAGCCCACCGTCATCAAAGCAGGTCTTTCTTATCAAAGCGCAGACTTCGAGCCTGCCACCCTCCGGAGCATGCCTTCTTATCTGATTAGATAGAATATTATGCTAAATACTCAGCCACCAGCCCTGGCTGTGTGGGTGTGCGGGATAAAATCTTCATGAACAATGCCTTCACGGGGTCATTTGTTTAATTTCAATTCTGCAAAATGTAAAAATAGAACGAGCTGCCGTGAGGGGTTGAGGCTTGACAGCTCCAGTGCCCAGCCTCCCAGTCACAAAAGCCATGCTGTTCTGCTGGCGCGCTTGCTCCCTCCCTCTGCCAGAGGAAAAAGTGGAGCGAGAAGACCTGACAGCGAGGTGCTGTTCTCTTTATCTCTGCTCTTTTCACTCCTCTGGTTTTTCCTTGCACAGCCTTTCCGCACCATCCCATCTGTTTCCTCTTCTTCCTTCCATGGTGACTTGCTTCCCTCCCTTCCTCCTTCCCTCTCTCCCTCCTTTCATCATTTCTATATGCCATATTTTCTTCCCCTTCTCCTCCTATGCCTCCAGCACCCTCATCTGGCTCGCTCTGGTCTTCTGGAGCAGCCTATCTCCAGATGTGCTGGGTCTCACAAACTTCTCTTAGAATTGCCCTCCCTGACCTCTATCCTTGGACTCATTCCTCACGCCTGCCTCCAAGCCCCGACTCTCAAGATGCCGAGAAAGGTGCCACTTCGGAGCTGGAATGGCGGATGAGCTGCAGGAGCTGTCTTTTCCTACTCCCTCCTCTAGCTAAACATGTTCCGCATTCAACGAGTGTAGCGGTGCATGGTGGGAGGGGAACAGGCAGGTGGTACATCATTAGTCTTGTGTTCCGAACAAAAATCGATTTTTCTGAAGGCTTTTAACAAACTAAAGGCTCAAGTTGCACTCCCTGACTCTGAGCCCTGAAGTCCACCCCCATCTCCAAATTAGTCCTGTTGTTATCCTGGCTCAGGAAAGAGAGACTGCACCTTCCCCCAGAAGCCTCATAGCTCCATAAAAGCCCCACAAGGGGGCCGAGAGGGGAGATGCTGCCTGCTTTGTGCCTTTGATGCCTCGGGGAGGTCCTGCCATCTGACCAGGTTTCAAAATGATGGAATCGAGTTGTTCAAGCCTGTTGTTACAGCTGGTGAGATAAACTCATCTTGTGGCTCCTTCAGCATGCCTAGAACCAGGTCTTCGCTGATGGTACCAATGAGCAACAGGTGGCATTGTTCTCTGCTAATGTAGGTCTCTGGAGGCCTTTTCCCTTAAGGACAGAACTCTCTGTTGAGTTGGGGAGAGTCTAAGGGAAAGGCTGGCTAGCAGACCACTAACTCTTTGGTTCAGCAAAACCAGCTCCCTAGGACTTCAGTTCTTGGGGTTTGGAAGCTATCTTACAGATCGATACATCAATTTCCTGGCAGATATTTCCTCCATCTAGTAAATTCTATTTTCACACATGTGCACTAACTGATTTGTCAGCACATTAAGATGACCCTCCGAAGAGCATGTGCTTCTCCAGGTCCCATTTCCCAAGCCATGCCTGTTCCTCTCCTGGCTGTAACATTGTTTTCCTATCTCTCATCGCTTTAGCAACATCTATTCATTGTGATTGTGTCGGACTCACTCAACAGCTACCAAGGAGATGGGCTCCCAGTGCTTTAGATTCCAGCGCCGTACATACCAAAATAAAGGGCACATGAAATGTAGCAGTCGAAAGACGAATGCATTGTCTCTGCGTTATGTATACTGAGGTGTTAAATCAAGTGGAGAATTTAGCGACTTTATTATCATTTCAAGAACAACTACGATTGTGGTGAATGTGGTCCCTAGTACACCAATCTACAGGTGCAAACGGGAGAAAGGAGCAGAGGCGAGGAAAGATTCCAATTAAGCAGGAAGATGCTGGGAAACTAAAACAAGAAGAGCATGAACTGCAACAGACCCCCACCAGTAAGTACTTCCTTCACCAGGGCGGGTGCCGCGGGTGCTCATTTGTAGCAGAACTGTGGACAGAAGCCCAGAGCCACCAACAGCTGAAAACTACATGCCACCTGTGCAAAAGCAGAGCCAATGGGAACAGAGGCGTGCAGCTGGAGTCTAGCTGCTGCCCTGGGGGCTGAGGATTTCAGCTTTAAGTCTACAGATGCCAGATGTGCGAGATGGGAGTCTCTGTACACCAGGCTGATCTTTGGGGGACATTGTGTGATAGCTACAGTCCAAGAGCGAAGGCTGGAAGATAGCAGCAGGGACTGGCCATATCTCCTTATAAAGATGTGACTTCATGCAAGATCTGTGGTCACTGAAGACCCCTGAGCAAGCAGTCATTATTTGGCAAGCACAGGGGGTGGGGTGGGGTGTCAAAGTCAAACTGAGAGACTACAGTGGCATCCAGTTTGGCCACATTTTGATCAGTTAGTTGCTCATAATACTTTAATTTCAACAGTAACTCCAATACTCAGTCTAAAATCTATAGACCCATACAACTTTTTTTTTTAAGATGGTGAGGAAACCAGAATTTTCATATGCCTTTTTGAGACCCCCTGAATCACTGTGATTCTAGCAGAACCATCCACCCAAGTTGCAGGTTGAGGAAGAACTTAAAAGAAGGTCACTAGTTGAGTCCAGAGAAGACTCACTGATGACCTCCCATACATCAGCAAAAGCAACCAACAAAAAGTTCTGGGAAGCCATGAAGCTGGCATGGATAGGATATGAAGTGTACATTAGAGACAAGATCTTCAAGTGAGGAACACAGGTGGGAGGCGCAGTTGGAAAAAGGGAATGAGTGATCCCCTCAACCAAAGAACAAGACTAGATTGCTCAGTAAGAATCCACAGGCCTATGCTTTGCCATCCACTCTTATAAATGCTGCGTAGGAGGTATTTTTATACTATGGTGCTTCCCAATGAGCATCGATATCAGATAAGAGCCAAAGAGGGCCCTGGAGGAGGAGGTAGAAATGTAGTGTTTTCCATTTGTGTCCAGTATTCAATTGTCCTGAATTTACATGGTGGGGGGGCTCCAGCTGAGATCGGCGCCTCCTGGAAAGTGCCAGTGCAGGAATGTAATCATGTAGGTGTTGGCAAAAGAGATAGCTCAGCCCCCTGCACCAATCTCTTTGTTGGTTGTTTTTTTTTTTGTTTTTTTTTTTTTTTTGCCTGGAGTGGTGGGAGTTTTGCATCTGCTGCTGTCATGAAAACATTTGATTTTATTTTTTTACAAGCCTTCAAAAAATGATTTACTTGGGGAAAAAATGTAGAGGTTCTTCCAAGCATATGATATGTACAGGGCTAGGCCTGGGGTTGAGCTATTACAAATGCACCCCAAATCACAACCTGGGTGTGTGCAATTAACGGTTTGGTTCTATGTTATCTTGAAGACACAGGCCCTCTCTTGAGGAGCTGGGGGAGGAAGAAGTTTCTCTAGGCACCTGGCTGGCTGATGGGTTCAAATGTGTCTGGGCCCTGATAACTTCGTTCTAATGTCCACACCTTCCCTCTCCATCTGCCCAAGCCAAAGTCAGGCTTTTCCTGGAAGGAGTAGGGATTTCATAAATTCCTGGGTCTAAATCAAGGAACCCTTCAACTGTTAAGCCTTCCACCTCCATCCCATGGAGGAATTAGAAAAGCTCCTCTCCCTAGTCTTAGCAGCTACCCCTTGGTGGGTACTTTGTCTTCCTGCCAAGTCTTGAACTTGGACTGTGTTGGTACGATGAGTGTAAGACGGATGGGGCAGCCGGATGAAATAGGCTCTGCCCAGAACAAGGAAAGCCAGTGTCCCCAAGTTCAAAACTTTGCCAGAAAGGCGGGGAGAAACAGACACAATCTCCACACCCCAACCTTCCTCTCTCCACTTGCTCTGTGCATTTCCCCAGCACTGAACGAAGAAATAAGCCAGCTGGCCACCTCCGGAAATTGATGGAGGAGACCTATCTCAGTGGTTTCCTGGGGACACCAACTCTGGGTGTTTGGACATCACAGCCAGGCCACAATCCATGTTAATAGCTTTACTGTGCCCTCTGGCAACTTTGATGCTGTGCTAAGAAAGCTGGGAATCGACACCCTCCCCACCTCCACCCCAATATTTCCCCAGTTCCAGAGGACTCCCTTGTCCTCAGCCTGGCACCCAGGTGCGTTCCTCCTGGGACTCCAGTAGGTCATGAAGTTCTTACCTAGGTCTGCTGGGAAAGCTGTTCATGTGGACGGACCCCAGGGCTGGGCGGTCAGCAGCTTCGGAGACACACCAGCGGCTGGCTAATGTTCAGTACATCTCCCTGCGGGGCCTGGCTTTGCAAACAGGAGAGCCAGTCCCATCAGGAACAGGGGAGCTGGGCGCGCAGCCTTTGGACTCGCCAACTCAAGCGTTTGGTCCAATCGGAGGCACCTCCGGCAGGTGAGCCCAGTGGCGGGTTCAGAGTCCCCCTCCTCCCTGGGACAGCCTCGGGCACGACGAGGGCGGGGACGCGCTGCACGAGCTAGTGGAACTCCCCTGCCAGGGCGCGCTCTCGGCTCCCGCCGTCTGGGTGACAAGGTGTTACCGCAGCGCGATCCCTCTTTCTATATATATCCACGGCCCCCTCCCTGCGCGCTGCGCGGTGGCTCGGTGTCGTCCCCAACTGCACCTGGATGGTTTCCGCTGCTCGCGCCTCCCGCCTCTGTCCCTCTCGGCTCTTCTCCCGCTCTCTTCTTTCTCCTCCCCTTGCACTCCCCCTCCGGGAGAAGTCTGGGTTCTCCCGGTATTGCCTCACTCCCGACACTTAACACTGCAGTGGAACTCGACACACAGCCAGGCGGTTCCTTTAAAACCCACTGCTCGGTTCACATCAGAGCACCAAGTTAGTGCGGAAACCAATGCCAGAAGCTCCTCTGCCCTGCGGTTAGGAAGAGGTAGCAGCCTCTGCTGGAAAACCAGATTTTACAGGAAGCTGTGGGAAAGGGTGCTGCGAAGAGGCATGGCGTGAGTCCACAGGTGACCCGCAGGATCTTCAGAACCATGAGGCATCCGGAATGACTAGTATTAAAATCAAGGTGTTAAATAAAGCCAAGGAGTTGCTGGAGTCAAAGTTCTCAATGAACACATTGGAAGCTCAGAGAGCGTCACTGAATGCCAGGAACACACAGCTAGCTAGAAAAGTCCAACCCGAGTTCTACCATTGTTGGGAGCACCCCAGTTCCCACACCTGAAAAAACGTGTGGGTTTGTGTGGGGTTGAGTGTGGATGTGACCCCAGAGGCACCCATGCAAAGTCGATCCTCTGTGACCTGTCTGAACCTATATGGAAGGGACAATCAGTGGTTGACGAGTTAACATGGCCTCTCACCAAAACCATTTCTAAGTCACCTCTACCCCTTCTTCCAGGAAGACCCCGAAGGATGACAGAAACCAAAGGTGAAGCGACTGGAAAGATGAAATGACAAATCCCTTTCCATTGCAGGCCTCCAGACACCCAACTGACAAGATCTGCTTCAGAAAACCTACATTTTCCTCTTGTTATTTTCTACCGTCCCCTCCTCCCCTCATGTCATCCTGGCCACTCTCTAACACAGATATTTTCACGTTACCCACAAAAGGGAGTGTACCCCGTTTGCTTCTGACACCTATACTAAAGTGCTTCCTGGCAGTGTGGGCTCATACATCAAAGGGCTTTCTCGTTGGAACCCCCTAGGGCGGCAGCATCAATTTCTGTTTCTTGGAAGATGCTGTTAGCTCAAGCAGAAACCAATCTCTCTCATAAAATCCCTCTGGGGCCTTAATCTCAACTCCCTCTGAAATGCTCCTCTGGTCTGTGGTATCTGGGCCCCTGAGCATGGATTCTGATGCTATGCACCCAGTCATGGGGTTGATCTCTTTGGAGAAGGTTTGACGCTTGTTCCACTACTATGAACACTGAGAAAACTCATTGGCTATGGACACCTCCCCTGGAGTTACACTATACACAAGAGCCATGCCATGCCACTATTGCCGGTGCCTTTAAGATGCAGGACACAGGATAGGAGATCGAACTTGAAGCTTTGGAAGGATCTACAGGAACCCAACCTGCCCTCCCCCTCCCCGTCTCCCAGCTCAATTAGTTTATGGCTGTGGCTGTGTCTAAAGGATACGAGAGGAGAGGAGATCAAAACATGGGTGAACATATGTGTCAGTTCTGGGACTTTAAAAGGAAAACATTGGAAATTGTATGTTTCTTTTAACCTCTTTGTTGCAGGTTACCAGATGCACCACCCTGCACAAACTCCTTGGCTTTGCCAAGTCTCATAGGATTGAGAAGGTTAATATAACAACTGTAGGTCATCTGGCACATAGCAGATGAAGAATACATTTCATTTCCCTTCCTTCTCTATCTAAACTTCCCCAAATCTCTCTCCTGTAGAGGCATCCCCACCTCAGCCCAACCACCCATGGTCTTGTTCATCTTCCACTTAAGATCTTGTTATATTAATGTGGTTCGTTTAAATGGATTTGCATGTTTTATACATTTCATTTCTCAAAAAAATGAATTAGACACTTGTTTTGTTGTTGTTTTCTTGTCTTTTTTTTTTTTTTTTTTTTTTCTGGAGCTGAGGACCGAACCCAGGGCCTTCTTGCGCTTGCTAGGCAAGCGCTCTACCACTGATCTAAATCCCCAGCCCCTTGTTGTTTTCTTATGGTGCTAGGGATCTAACTTAGAGCCTCACACATGTTGGGTGAGCTATGTCCCCA
This sequence comes from Peromyscus leucopus, assembly GCF_004664715.2. Taxonomy (NCBI): domain Eukaryota; kingdom Metazoa; phylum Chordata; class Mammalia; order Rodentia; family Cricetidae; genus Peromyscus; species Peromyscus leucopus. Next base: position 32,932,740 of record NC_051069.1, on the reverse strand, counting down.
GCCCTATCCCACCCATTCTAGGCAGGCATGGTGCTCCTGTCCCAATACGCTTGCATCTATTTTATCTAATTTTGAATTCCCTAAACCTAGGCATGCATTTTCCATGATTTGATCTCTCATCACATCCTGTGGATGCAGTCCTAGTCCTAGACTGTTGAGCTAGAAGGAGGTCTAGAAATTGTGGAAGTCAGTTTCCTTATTTTACAGCCCGGGGCAGACTTGCACACATTGATAAAGCTGGAGTACCAGTGGTGCCTTGTTTCTGTATCTTTGCACAGAGCAAAATATTTCTTGACATCTGTTCGAGCTAGTTCTTTCCAGTATTAATGGAAGGTGCTCAAACAAAGGGTGCTACAACTGATTGGGAAATAACGAGGTAAGCACACTTTAGTCTTCCCCTGCTTTGACCCAGGGCCAGTCTCAGAGGGCTTGGGCTGTAGAGGATTGTGATTAGAAGCATGGACTATAGGGTCAGCCCTCGCTAAGTGTTATCTCATCTCCATTTCTCAGTAGCTGCAGGATATTGGACAAGCTGCTTAACCTCTTAAGCTTCAGTCCTTTCATTTGTAAAATCAACATGATTACACTGGATAGAAATATTATTTGTCTCAAATCCCTAACGCTGAGTAAACACTCCAAAACTCTAGCAGTCACGGGGCTGGAGGGATGGCTCAGCAGTCAAGAGCACTCATGCTCTTGCAAAGGGCCCAGGTTTGGTTGCAAGCACCCAGATGACTGCTTCTAACAGTTACTCCAGTTCCAGGAGATCCAATGCCCTTTTCTGCCCTCCATGAGCACTGTACACATATGGCACACATATGTACTTGCAGGCCAAACCTTCATATACATGCAAAAATAAATAAATAAATAAATAATTTTAAGCCTCTAGTAGGCTTGTGAAGAGTGACAGCAGTAATAGTAGAATCGCTGTAGCACACAGCTAAGCACACAAAACTCCATGATGATGCTGAGCTTTCCAATCCTAAAGCTCCTAGGACTTGGAATGTAGAAAATCCTTCCTTCTCTTTGCTCTCTCATGCTGTTGGAAGCCTGTCTCAGACTTCCAAGGACTGCTGTGCTCTCCAGTGCTGGTAGGAAATGAGTAACCATTTGAGTAAGCTCAGAAGAATCTCTGGTAGTGCGTATTTCTGCATACACCCCAAAAAAATGAGCAAGGAGAATGTTAATCATTTAAATACTAATACTTTGTTTAACTGAGCAGCCCCTAAGTACTGGCACTGTTCTAAGTGATTGGTGTTCATTGTCCACCTATGTCTGAATCTATCTACAATCTTTTTTAAATGTTTTGTTTTGTTTAATTTGGGGAGCATATGGGTATGTGGGATGTGTGTGTATGTGGGCACTTGCACACCTGAGTGTGTGTGGCATATATGTGTGAAGCATGCCTGTGGATATGTGACTACACAGGTCCATGGGTACATACACAGGGACTGGGGAGGATGTCGAGTGTCTTCCCTTGTGACTCTCTGCCTTATTTCCTTGAGACAGGGTCTCTCACTGAACCAAGAGCTTGTAGCTTTGATTGGGCTCGCTAGCCGGCAAGCTCCCAGGATCTGTCTGCCTCTGCCTACTACCTGGGAGGTTTGAGGCACATGCAGCCATACCTAGCTTTTTATGTGGGTTCGGGAGATTCTAAGTGGGGTCTTCAGGCTGGCACAGCAAGTGCTGGTACTCACTGAACCCTCTCCCAGCTCCCTTTCTCCTCACCGGTACTTATAGAAGAAGGTATCCATACCCTCATTATCAAAACTTTAAACACTAAACTTCAGAACGTTTCTGAACTGAGACCAAATCAATCCAAGAATGAAATTAGCATCTGTCTGTCTCACTGTAGTCATTTCAGTGTGAGGGAAGAGTAGGTCGGTCACATACTCAAACTCACTCTATGGGATGTGGTAGGTACTGGAAACATCACTGTCTTACTGAGGTCATTTGGATCAGATGTTAATCAATGCCCAATTACATAAGAAGCAGAGCCAAGAAAATTACCTTCTCAATGGTCTCCCCCTAGGCACCACTGACTAGATCCAGTCTGGCCACCTAGCACTCCCATTGACCTATGAACAAGAAACGGAGCATCTATTAAATGACAAAAAAGGTTGTTGGGTTTTGTAGAATTAAAGTTAACCCTGGGGCCTGACATAGACTAGGCAAGCACCCTACTGGAGCTCTGCATCCAGGAGAAACGAATTTGTATACATAGAGAAGTAAAAGCATAATTTTCTTCCAGCTTCTACCCAGGTGTGCGGAATCTGAACAGTAAATCCGCACCCCCACTTTCACCACAAATATCCCCCTAGGTTCCCCCTCATTCCCCTGCCTTCCATCCCCAGGGAAGAAGCCACACTTGTAAAAAGGTGACTCCAGGAAGGAGAATGCTTCCCTGTGATTAATGGCTGTCTCTTCATCCTGTGCCCTTTCCCTGTGGCCTCTCATAGCCCCTGGATGAGAACAGGGCTGGCTGTTGGAACCCCAAAGGCAGCCACGGACAACCCCAACTCCTGCCATGAAACACAACCAGGCTATTTTCTTTTCCTATAGAGATTTTGAGAGAACCTAGGTAACAGGGGAAAAAGCAAGATGAATAAAAGAGAGAGAGAGACAGAGAGAGAGAGACAGAAAGAGATGAAAGCTGTGTTATTTCCCCAGGCAAGATAAAGCAAGGAACCTGTGTGATTAAAAAATGACACCTGAGTAGTTGAGATTGATGACTGGACAAAACCACTCAAGTGTGTACTGCTGGTCACTGGAGGAGTTCCTGTGGCTCTTGCTCAGAAACATCTGTATTGTGGATCCAGTTGCAGATTTGTAAGGAGTTGGAGTGGAGGTGGGTAAAACACCAACTTTTTATTTTATTTTTTAGTACATTTATTTGGTAGGGGTAAGTGTGTGTGTGTGTGTGTGTGTGTGTGTGTGTGTGTGTGTGTACATGCACACACATATGCACATACATCTGCACACAAGCGAGGACACACACCATGGCATATAGGTGGAGGTAAGAGGATAATTTGTCTACCCTGTGGGTCCTGTTGTAGAATATTATTTGAAGATGTGTTACATTTGTTTATGCCATAGAACATTTGTTTAATGATGCAAAGATGTGTTGCATTCTTTCATGTTACAATTGTTTAACTCTGTGAAACTATGTTACTTTGCCTATCTAAACACCTGATTGGTCTAATAAAGAGCTAAATAGCAAATAGCAAGGCAGGAGAAAGGATAGGCAGCAGGGCTGGCAGACAGAGAAGATAAACAAAAGGAGAAATTTGGGAGGACTATAGCCAGACACAGAACAAGAATCAAACAAAAGATATACAGAAATAGAGAAAGGTAAAAGCCCAGAGGCAAAAGGCAGTTGGAATAATTTAAAGTTAAGAAAATCTGGCAAGAAACAAGCCAAGCTAAGGCAGGGCATTTATAAATAAGACTAAGCCTCCTTGTATGATTTATTTGGAAGCTGAGTGGCGGGGGGCCCCCCGAAAGAGCAAAGAGTCAAAAGAGTCAAAAAACAACCAACAACAGAGTCCCAGACATCCAACTCAGGGCAGCAAGCTTGGCAGCCTTTATCTGCTGAGCCATCTTGCCCACCCTAACCTTGAAAACAATCATAATGTGTAAGATGTTATATCAAGTGTTATCAACACAAGGCTTTTCACAGTCTTTACAATCATCCTGTAAGATTAGCTTACTTATCCCCCATAAAGCAGAAGAGAATTTGGTGTCTTAACAAAGGTTAAGTAGATTGTTCAGAGCCGTACAGTAAGTATAAAATATGGGAATTGGTTCTGCCATACGTGACAATAATACTTCCAAAGACCCTGCCGGTTTGCATGCAGCATGTCAAACACAAGCTCATCAGCAAACAGCCTTGGAACTCGAGCAAACACTTCCGACTTTTACCTGAGGAAACAGGCACAAACCAGCTCGGTGCAATCTCCACAAGGTCAAACACAGAGAAAACAACAGTGCTGTCTTGGATCCCGCGTCTGTTGTATGAGTCTGTCAGAAGCAAATAGGCACTTCTTAGATTGTGGATGAGTGGTACTCTCAACAATCAGAAGACACCTCGCTCCTTAGGGGATGCCACTGAAAACTTACCATGCCAAGCCAATCACCTGAAAGGTCAAAGCCCCAAAAGGATCCCAGGAACTCAGGGGGTTTCCAGACACCAGGCGGGATTTCCAAAAAGCTCAGTTCCCTCTGCACTGTCTCTCTCACGCGTCGGTTTTCCCTGTACAGAAGCACACAGAAAGGTTAAAATAATGATGGTAACAGCGGTACACACTTAATTCAACACTGAGAACTCGGCACCGTTGGAAGTGCTTTGTGTTTAATTTACTTGCTTAGACATGAGTCACGATGGGGAAGTCATCACCTCCATTTTGTACGTGAGGAAATGAGGCTCAAAGAGGTGAAATCATTTGTCCAATGTGATGGACAGAGCTGCTGAGGACAGAGCTGGGATTTAGTCTAGGGCCAGAAGTGCTCACTCAAGGCTGGCCGAGATATCAGTAGCTCTGATAGGAAGGTCCTTGGAGCACCTTCCAGAATGAACCATGGAGGCTCTGGGTCAGTACCTGTATCTGAGAGAGTGATACTCTAGGATCATTCCCACCCCAAAACTGGCTCTTACCCAGGCCTTGGCTCTTTCCCTCTGCCCACCTCTCTGCCAGCATCACCAGCTGCCCCTTGTCAGCCCAGCACAAAGGGAGGCCAGATTGGCTGGGGGAAGGGCAGGGGGACTGCTGGTCCCTCTTGCCAAGTAGGGAACTTCTGTTCCCTTCCCCCTCCTCCTGGGAGCTCCCATCTGGCCCGGATCACCAGCTTTTTGTGCTTTGAAAAGCCTGCTTTCAAGTGAGGGGAATGGGAGTCAGTCCCAGGAACCATGCCTGTTAATCCAATCAGGGGCAGCTTCCCTGATTCTGAGCAGGAGATACTGTGTGCTTTCACAGAAATCCCTGTCAGAGGCCCAGCCAGAGAGGGACACATCACCAGGGGTGGAGTTGGGGAGTGGGGGGTGGTATGGTTTCTTTTCTCCTCTCTTTCCCCACTGGCTGCCTTGGCCCACAGCTGAAGAAATAGAAACTAAGTAGGTGATGGGAAAAGATGCGGCCCGAGGCAGGGGGTAAATACAGGCCTGAAGCTGGCGGGCTCAAGGTCCCTTTCTCACTATGATCCCACTTCCCTCCCCGAGGCCCCTTGTTGTGACCTCTAACGTGGGAGATTTGGTTGAATGGGCCCTCAGGAGTCCAGTTCGTTTTGTTTGAGTCAGAAAAGACTCCTCAGCTGGACATTCCCCCCCCACCCCCCGGGGTGTGTGTGTGTGTGTGAGAGAGAGAGAGAGAATTGGTAAAGAGCCCTCTGCTCTTCAGAGCTCTCTCTCATTCCCGAAGCCTCTCTACCTACTGACATGACACCGTGGCCACAAAACTTCAGAGGTTTCTGTGTCAAATTCTCTGGCCCTGGGGACCCCAAAGCTCCTTTTTCACTTAACATGGTGAGTGCTTGGACTCCAGGTTCTAAGAAGTATCCTGTCCTGGAGTCATAGTCAATCAGCTGAGCTGAACTGGCTTCCAACCTTTGGGTTAGGACTTTGCAGGCTAGTGAGCGACACACACCTCAAGCCAGGGGGTGGGTCTTCCTCTGCTCTCTGACTTGGCTTTCACCTTTTGAGCAGGACAAAGGAAGGAACCTAAATACATCAGAAAACAGTGGGGTCTTACGGAATGTCAGGTAATTTCGCTCATCAAATGTGGTTACTAAGTTCTGCCCCATGAAATATTTCCCAGAGCAAATGTACCAGACCCCAGCCCGCAGCTGGTTCCAGCCCTGCTAGGCAGGGGCTACTGAGAACAGCAACTGGTCTAAAAGTTGCTTCCCCTGCAGCATGTTTTAAGAGCCTTTCCCTGGCTCTAATTCCCTCTGGCCTAAAAGGAATAAGATAAGGCTTAGAGACACAGGTTGGGGCTGGAAGATGGCTCAGCTACTGTGCTTGGTCCCCAGAAACCACATTAAAAAAAAAGCCATCCATGGTCATACCGGCTTGTAATCTCAGCTCTCCGGAGGTGGAGACAGGTATTTCACATTTAAATGTGTTTAATGAGCCTGAAGTTCTCTGATGCTGTATTCTCAAGGCATGGTGCTGGAGTTTTGTGTTTGGCCAGTTTCCTGTGTGGTACCGTATACCTCAACCAGGGGTGATGGCTGCGTTGGTTGATGCGGGCTGCTGTAACAAGAGGGGCAGCTTTATGAGTGACAGGGATGTGTTTTCATGGCTTTAACGGCTGGGAGGTCTAAGATGAAGGGTGAGCAGCTTCGGTGTCTGGAGAAGGCCTGATTTCTGGTTCACAGATAGAAGCTTCTAGATGTGACCTCACATGGCGGAAGAGGCAAAGCATTTCTCTGGGGCCTCTTCAAAGAGCACTAATCTTATTCACAAGGTCTCCATACCCATGGCCTAATTACTGCCTAACAACCATTACCTTTGGGTTGGTCTCTCAACATGTGAATCTCGGCAAAACAGACATAAGCATTCAGAATCTTCCGGTTATGAAGTCTCTCCTTGTAGCTATCCCAAGAACAGGCTGAGTCTGGCTCCTGTGGCTGTGGATTGCCTATTCAAGCAGCTCTGATGGAAAGGGAAGCAGTGATGTAAGCATAGCTGGCCAGAGTGGTGGGGGTCACAGAAACAGAACATCAGCCATCACCTGGTACATAACCAGGTGGGGACCGTAGTACGAGGTAAGGCCTCATGAGTCTCTGGCTACATTATCATGCATGAAGTCTTACTGGGTTTCTTGGTCATTCCCATGGCCTCTGAGCCACAGCTTTGTTGAGCCTCCTCCTTCCAAGACTGTTCTATTTGGAGACAGCATTTTTTTTCCCTACTACCCACAAAAGCAGCAGAGATGCATGTGGGTCCTTCATTAACTGGGCACAGAATATTTGGCTATCCTTAGTTCTGTGCAGAGTGGAGCCACTCAATGGAGTGAGAAAAAAAGGGGGGTTTCTTAGAGGATTCTGGGGTGTACCTTCTCCTTTTAATATGCCTTTTGAACGAGAGTTTTAACCTGGAAAAGATAAATTTTGAAATCTTAAGGATATAGAAGTTTCCAGGGTTACACTGAGAGATTAACTTCTAGTCTCTTTAAAGCATTAATGACTGGCTCTGCACTTAGGCCAATTTTTCTCGTTGAGGATCTGGCACATTTTATGGTCCCCAAAGGATCTTTTTGCTCTGGAGACATAGAGTCATGGTCAATATAATGGGAGACAACCATTCCAGCAGACAAATGGGAGGGAACAGCAATAATAAATATCCCTGCTAAGAGAGCTAAAAGGAAGTAAAAGCTCGGGACTGCTCTAGAGCACCAGCTGCTTCATAATAAAGGGGATGATAATGGAACTCCTTGGCCAGGCTGCAAAAGCATCCTTTAGTTACAGGTGTCAAAGCCGGAGTGTCTGGCCCTTCTTTATGACTGCCATTTAGTATGCTGCAGACGGCTGCTTGCAGTGCAGACACAATGGCCTCTCTCTTTGCATTCCCCAAGTCTCCCTGTCCCAGAGCCTATTTCCTTCTCAGTTTTCTCTTAACCCAACACTGCCTGCTCCAGAGGGAAAGCAGACCTGCCTTCTAGGAAGGTCTTAATCATTGTATTTGTGTTCACTGAAGCTTGTCCTGCCCTGGACGAGGAACGTGATTATGAGAACAATGATAAAGAAAGGGAACTGTTTTTGTTTGCATTCAATTGTACTTGTTGACAACACGCCTTGAGATTTTTCTGGGAGAGGGAGGCCCCTGAAGGAATCTGTAGTCTGGTGACGCTGGGCGAGTACAGGATTAGAGAAGGATGAAAGATATTGAATAAAAGGACTGGGAGGGTTTGAAAACCATCTCATTGAAGAGAAGAGAACCGTCAGGGATATTGCTGGGGTTTCAATGTGTTCCCCCCAAAGTTCACATGTTGAAAACTCAATGTCAAAACATATATGTTAATTGTATTTAGAAGTGGGCCTTTGGGAGACTGTGTGATTAGATGAGACCACAGCAGTGGCAAATCCATGATGGCATTGGAGGCTTTATAAGAAGGGAATGGAGAGTTCCAAGCTGGCCTCCCTGCTCTGTCACTGTGTGATGCCTTTCACCACGTTATGACATGGGAAGAAGCTCCTTGTGAGGTGCCAGCCTATACACATTAGACTTGCAGCCTCCAGAGAACCATGAACTAAGTGAACCCTTTTTCTTCATATCGATTACTCAATCTGTTTGGAGTTCAGTTATGGGAAAGTAAGAAAGCTTACAATGGATGCCTCTGTGAAGGAAAAGTGTGTGGTGGGGGTGGGATGAGGGGAGGTGGTCACAGGTTTTACATAGGGACAGCATCCAGATGAGAAGGATGAGACCAGGATGATGGTGTGACTTGACTGGTTCCCCACCATTCTTGAGCTAGAAGCTCGGTGCTCAGATGTATGTGCTGAGATGTTCAAGTGTGTGTCTTGAGAGTTAGGGGTGAGGTAGGGAGCAGTAACAGGAGTCTGGCAGACTGTTGAACCTATAGGCACTGCACATTTAAGAACACCTGGGAGGTCTTGGGCCCATGGCATGCAGCATCTATGTATGACAGACAGAAAGGAAGGAAGAGAGGGAGGGAGGAAGGGAGGGGAGGAAAAGGGAAGGAAATAGATGTAATTCATCCTGTTGAGTCAACACATAAGAAGGAAATTCTGGAGAGTCAGGTAGGAATATTGAGGAAAAAACAAGCCTCATTATGATTCTAAGAGATGTGTTAATTTCTAGGAATAATTGGGAGCAACAAGGATTAGAATTACATCTTCAAGGGGAGGGAGTTGGCAAGAGCTAGGTATTGTAAGAATCTTTCTCTAGTAGGCAGGCTTTGAGGGCAGCATACTAACTGTAAACTATCCCGGGGCGTTTTGCAGGGTCCCAGATAGACTGTGGGACAGCACATGAAAGCCAAGGCCAGCACCCAAGAACCCCATTATGAGGCTTAAAGCCAAATGAAGAGTCCAAAAGGCTCAGAGGCCCATCAGGGGTAGCATGCTGACTGTACTTAGCCAACCACCAGGCATTGGCCTCTTTTGAGAAATACTTCCTAATCCAAGTCTTGCCAGGTGGGAAGACTGAGCTATTAGTATTTTTTTCCTTGCCACGGGGCCTGGTTTCTGCAACTGAGGCCTGTATCCCTGTGGATGGGGCCTCTGTGTATGGATCTAGAGGCCACAAACACCAGTGAAAGGTGACAAGAGAAATTTTTGGCAATAGGGAATGTGTGTTCCAACACATTCCTGCTAAGAGCAGAATAGCCTGATGGGAAACAGGATTTCAGAGATCAGCAGGCTCACAAAGTAAGAGAGAAAAAAAGGTTGGATGTGATGACATGCATCTGTAACCTCAACTCCTGGGAGGGAGAAGCAGGAGGAGGCAGGGCCTATGTAAATGACCCCTAGAGGATCCACTGGCCCAGAACCTATGAGTGTCTAAAGTTCCCAGATCTCTGGCCTATTTCCATGCTCTGAAATGCTCTCTTAGTAAACCGTCCCTATTTCTACCATCATTCATGTGTCCCTGGTACAATTATTTATTCCTGGACACAAGAACCAGAAATAATCTAGTGGGGGCCTCCAGGTCTCTATCTGTGCCTATAAGAAGAGCCACTATGTCAGCAGCTTGGTCTCATATGTCCAGCTTCCAGAACTACAAGAAAGATATTTCTGTTATGTAAGCTATTCAGTATCTGGTGCTTTGTTACAATAGCCCGAGGAGACTTAGGATGATGGATAGATAGATAGATAGATAGATAGATAGATAGATAGATAGATAGATAGATAGATAGATCTTTGTTAGGTACAAGTCTTTTACCAGATTTATGCTTTGTAAATATGTTCTTCCAGTCTCAGAATTGACATTCCATTTTCTTTTTTATTTGTTTTTCTTGATTTGGGTATTTTGAGACAGTGTCTCTCTACATAGCCACAACTATCCTGGAACTCACTCTGTAGACCAGGCTGGCCTCACACTCACAGAGATCCCCTGAGTGCTGGGATTAAAGGGGTGCACCATTTGCTTTTTTTGTTTTGTTTTCTGAGACAGGGTTTCTTTGTGTATACCTGGCTGTCCTGGAACTCGCTCTATAGACCAGGCTGGCCTCAAACTCACAGAGATCCACCTGCCTCTGCCTCCCCAGTGCTAGGATTAAAGGCGTGTGCCGCCGCCGCCGCCGCCGCCGCCGCCGCCGCCGCCGCCGCCGCCACCACCACCACCATCACCACCGCCACACACACACACACACACACACACACACACACACACACACACACCTCCCGCCTAAGATTTTCTGTCAAGTTTTTCTTTACACATTTTATAGTTTTATGTTTTTATACTTAGGTCTGTTTTTCACTGTGAGGTTTTCGGTTTGTTTGGTTTTGGGTTTTTTTGTTTTGTTTTTTTGTTATGTGAATGTGAGATAAAGTATGGGTTGAAGTACTTTTTTGCATATGGGTATCTAATTACTGTTTTAATTAGTATAGCTGTGAACAAGCCTTGAAGTCATGTAATGTTAGTCTTACACATTTGTTCCCCCCCCCCCACCAGGGCTTTGTTCTGATTCCTTTGTATTTCTAAATAAAATTTGGAATCCCCTCTGAAAGAAAATTCTGCTCTGGTTTTTATTGAGGTCATACTGATGTATTAGTCAAAGGGCAGGCTTAATGTCTCCACAGTACTTTGTCCTCTGACCCTTGGGCACAGCACATCTCTGTGTCTAGGTATTCCCTAAATTCCTTCAAAAACGTCTTATAGTTTTAACAGTGCAGGGTCTTGCACATTTGGGGATCCTGTTTATACTTGTTTCATTTTAAAATGAGGTTATAAATGAAACATCTTATTATTTCAATTTACAAATGTTGATTATTAATAAACATCAATTCAGCTGCTAGTTATACATTAGCATCCTGCCAACCTTATTTCTTGCCTTCCTAGTTCTAAGCAGTTGTGGTGATTGTTTTGTGCCTTGGGGTATTACTTTTTGTAAATTCCATCAAATTTCTATATGTATAATAATGCCAACTAATAAAAGTCTTATTTCTTCCAGAACACTCTTAGAAACTAGATGTGAGGACACAAGTCTATAATCCCAGCACTTGGGGGACTGAAAGACCACAAATCAGTTGGGTTCATAGTTCAGCCTGGCTCAAAAACATAAGCACTTTTGATCCAATTTAGCATAAATCATGTGTTTTTGCAGACTCCTTGGAAGTTCAGAGAGGTGATATTCCAAGTCTCCCCTGTTCATCATCTGAAAAACCAAAGCTGTGATTATAGCAAAGCTGGCAGAATTTCATGAATTGGGGGCATTTCATTTATATTTAGCTTTTTGACAAAACAGAAACTTTGGTCATAGTTCTAGAAAAGTGTTTACAAGGACATATTTTGGACTAAAATACTATTTCAGCAAGTGATGCTCGAGTGTCAGGTGTATCAGTTCTGTGCTACTGTGTCAGCCACATAGTGTTGTTATAGGATGTGACAGCCCCCAAACCTCAATAGCAAACAGCATTAAATGTCTGTCTCTCCCGATCCTGGGCCTGTGGGGTTGACCTTACCTGACCTTACCTGTCTGCAGTCATTCTTATCTGAGCTAGGCTTAACTCTTGCATGCCATCAGCTGGGTGATGGCTGATCTACAGTAGTTGAGACCAGCCCTAAATCAACTCTCTTCTAATGTCTGATACCCTCTAGCCAGGTCAACATCTTCTCGAGATAGTATCAGAAGGCAAGAGTAGTTTTCAAGGCTTTGGAAAGACATTTCCTAACACGCTCATTGGTCAAAATCATGTTGAAAGCCAGGATCAGAGGAGGAGAATGCTGCAGAGTCACATGACAAAGGGTGTGGGAGCAGGAGCCATGATAATTGGTGTGTCAATACAATCATTAGTGGTTAGAGCCAAGGAGCTAGTTAGTATGGACGACAGCAAGGAACACCATAGTCTCACTACCTTCTCCCACAACCAGTCACACTTGATGGTAGAATAGTGAAGCTTTTCAGACAGTCTTTGCTTTGGTAAGATCTAAGAAAATCAAGAGGAGAGCGTCAAGTGTGGATACTGTGTGGACAAAGGGTTGTGCTTAACTTTTAGGAATTCCTCAAAGGCAGAGGAGACCAGGGATCCACCGCACAAATGGATCCCAGTGTATAGAATGTAGGCATTAATTAGAATGTCGTTGGATGGAAATGGCAGAAATCCAAGTGACAAATGCTATTGTTGTTCCACTTCCTCTCCCTCCTAACCTTGAATCTCTTCCTTAATCCAATGGGATGGACAACACTAATTGGCCGGCCTCGTCTTGAACTCACAATGTGGAGGATGATGGAGGAAGACGCTCGGTGCTGACCGTTGTCCTCTACATACACATGCATGTGCACCCACATGCCTGTGAGCCCACACACAAAGCTAGAGTGGTGGGCCAGCAAGCCCTGTGGTCCTTTTTGTCTCTGTCTTTCTGGCACTAGGGTTACAGGTGCAGGCCATCTGGCTTTTATGAGGGCGCTGCAGTCTGAACGTGGGTGCTCAGGTATTCATGTTTGTGCAGTGGGCACTTTACGACGGAGGCGTCTCTCCAGCCCTAATTACCCATTTTATTTCTCTCGATATTTCACTTTATGATTCCACGGGTGCTTGTAAGTTAGCTCCATAATTACAAATTCGAGACTAGAGCTAGGAAATATTTTACAATGTTAAATAATTTATGCCACTCTCACACATTTATATATACTTAGGTATAGCTATAAATATAAATGTACCATGCTTAAAATGCACTCTTGATCCTCCCTCTCTCTCTCTCTCTCTCCCTATCTGGCCCTGCCCTTTCTCTTTTGTTTTTGAGATTCAGTCTTGCTACTTAACCCTAGTAGACTTGGTGTCCTGGTTTGCTGTCTGCTGCTGTTATAAAACACTGACCAAAAGCAACTTGGAGAGCAAAGGGTTTATTTCACCTTAAACTTTACAGCCCATCATCAAAGGATGTCAAGGCAAAAACTGAGGCAGAGACCATGGAAGATGGCTGCTTGCTCTATATGTGTCCCTCCCTCCCTCCCTCCCTTCCTTTCTCCCTCCCTTTCCCTCAACTTTCTTTCTTTCTTTCTTTCTTTCTTTCTTTCTTTCTTTCTTTCTTTCTTTCTTTCTTTCTCTCTCTCTCTCTCTTTCTTTCTTTCCTTTCTTTCTTTCTGAGGGTCTCATGTATCCTGAGCCTCATTCATAGCTGAGGATGACTTTGAACTCATGATCCTCCTACCTCCACTTCCCAAATGCTGGATTACAGGCATGTACCACTACTCCCAGGCTATGCAGTGAGGCTCACACCCAGAGTGTTGCCAGGAAAACACTCTACCAACCAGCTCATACTAACTGCCTCCCCAGCACTGCCCTGATTCTTCACCTATGAAACCAGAGGATCACTGAACACTTGCGTTATAAATATTTTTATATTTTTAAGAATGCTAAGAAGCTTTTTGTATATTTCCCAACATGCTGAAATAACTTTAGTTCAAAATTGGAATTTATGTTTGGCGTGTTGATTCTAACATCACTATGAGCATTTTAGAGGAAAAATTAACACCTTTGAAAGCCACATAAAGGAATCTTACATTTTATATGTACTATTTATATTTTATGAATATACACTCAAGCTTTATGTATTCTTTTATTACAATCACATTTTGTTTTATTCATTTGGATGAGAATTAGCAAGCTATGCAAACTGCAGCCTACAGCTGGCCGCCTGTTTACATAATGAAGTTGTTAGCACACAGCCTCATTCATGGATTTATATGTGCTGTAGACTTGCTTTCTTAGAGCAGCAGCAGAGTGGAGGAGTCACAGAGACCGTATGAGAGGATACCATACTTCTGTCTTGTCCTTTACGAATAAAATTTGCTGATCCCTGCTTTAGATAATTACCAAGAGAATATAAATTATGTGCAAATATTCACTATAACATAATTTTGATCGTGCTAGAATGAAAAATAAATACATTTTGGTAAAATAGTGATTTATAAGATACACATTTTACTTGGATATTGTTGGTTCTTCAAGTAAAGTAAATTCAATTGTATTAGATATTTGTCCAACTTTGGATGATACAAAACCATGGCTTTGCATATCTTTTTCATTTATGACATTCAGAAAGCAGTGTTGTGATACATTTTACATAGTTGTTCGTTCGCTTATCCTATCATTTTTAAACACTGAGATAGATAGTTGGAAGCCTACATTTAACTCTCATCTAGGTCTTGGGAATGAGAAGAATAAGACCAGGGATGAGCATTCAGGTCTGCAACGAACTCCATCCTGCAGCTATAGACAGAAGGCAGAGGGGAGCCCACACACGCTATTTTATTTTATTGTAAAAAGGCAGGTGTCAGGTAGAGCCAGTGCTTGGCTAACAGGAGCTGTTTTAGCTGCTGCTGATTCCAAACCTGAAGATAATGGGAGCAGGGAGGCAACCTATGGGCCCATGGAGGAAAAGTAGGTAGGAGTCTCATAGTGTCCATTGTCAGTAATTGATCAGAAGCTCAATGGTCCCTCAAGGGCCTGTGGGAGGGAAGTTTGCCTCAGGAAGGAGGCTAGACTAGATCAGCTGGGTCAGCAAATTTTTGTTGGGACCTATTAGGCTGCAAACTCTGCATGAAGTCCCATGATTTGGGCAACTTTCTGATTTGAATGGCCAGCTGAAAAGACTGGAGTGATCAGACCGGTCTCCACTGTCCAAATGCACACAGTTCAGAAACAGTGGCAGGCAGACTAGAAAGCCTGCTATTAAGAAAGCCCTTGGTCTATTTATACATCAGAGACACAAGACCTCCGACTCTGTCACAGTAGGAGGTAATCGGGGAAGTTACCAAGGACAGGCAGCCCCGAGAGTTCTACAGAAGGAGGATTAAGACGTCTCTGTAACACAGATCCTCCAGATGGAATTTAATTTTATCCAATCAGCCCAGCAAAGGCAAAAGGTGAAATCCTAACAAATTAAATTAAAATGCAATATAGGGTACTCTGAAAAGCAGATTTCAAAGCCCATTTTTCTCTGGTTTTCTCTATGAACCTGGGGGTAAGGAAGCACGTGTCTGCTTTGATCAAGGTTACCAAATCAATTTCTTCCACTTTTCTGAAGGAAATAACAGAAGGGAGGAGTCACCAACGTTTTACTTCATAATAGAGGGAACGAGACTTCATTTCATTCCCAGAAAAGCTCTGGAAATTTGTCTCAGATTTGGACAAATGGCAATAGACAGCGTTATCTGCAGCATGAGAATTATTTGTTGCCTTCCTTTCTGAGTGTTTCTTCCATTCTCAAAGCCAGAATTGTGATCTTCTGTCTGTCTCAACCTAAAGCTGCAGAATGGGATTGTAGCAGAAATGCCTAAAATGCATTTTGTTTCTCTAAACTGCTGACCCTGTAACTGCTACTAGTTAGAGTTTTAAAGCAGGAAGGAACCTTGGAGATCACCTTGAAAAATTCTTCAGGCCCCAGGAAAATTAAATAAATGTCCCCCGATAATTCAACATTTTGGGTAGCAGATAAAAGTCTACAAACCAGATATATGAGTTTTTACTCTAAGCACACTTAACTGTGCCACTCGGTGTGCTGGGAACGCAGAGGCCTGGAGACAGTTTCTAGGTAATCCTCCTTTGTCTCTGGGATATTAGTTGGATCAAAATATTCTGTCCCAACTCTGATGCTTTTTTTTTTAATTATTCAACCTTCCCTTTGACACTCCCTGATTGTTGACCTCTTGTCTTTGCAAACATCAATCTAATCACTTACTCAATAGAGGTAATTACTAACCAGCTTGGCAGGGTTGTCTTAGGTAAGATAAAATATGCAAAATTCCTCACAAATTGAGAAAATGTGTACAAATGGTACAAAATTTCGGGGGTTTTAATGTTGTTTGTCAAAATTTTTCTCACAGATAAATACACATTCTATAAGCTGTACTTTTTCTTATTCATTCAATATTCATCAACATTAATAAAACCTCTTTGTGTGTGTGTGTGTGTGTGTGTGTGTGTGTGTGTGTGTGTGTGTGTGTTTCTGAGGACAGAACAAGGAAAATGCTAGAAAAATGAAAATCAGAAGGACTTCTGAAACTCCATGTTCATTCTTACTGTGTGGGTCACAGATAACTCTAAAATAAGACATTTAGTCTCACATATAACAGAAAGTCCAGAGGTAGAACAGGGCTGGGGAATGGTTCATCAGTGGTTGATCAAGTCATGGACTCTTTCCTTCTCTTTTTATTCCACAACCTACATTGCCATGATATGGAAAGATCTAATCCCATACAACCCAGCAAGAGGGGGTATATTCTCCTGGATCTTGGAGTTAGTTGGAACCTGCAGAATAATAAACTCTAAAAGGTGAGCATTTCTGCATAGGCTGCTTGCAGAGTAACATGCTAGTTATTCCAGGGCTAATCAATGTGCTAAAAATATTGGCTCCTCCCTAGAATGGATTTCCAGAATTATAGGTAAGATAGAAAGAAACAAAAGAAAAGGGGAATCATTGAGACAAAATGTGCAGAAATTTCAGGACATCATCTGAAAGAAACATGACTGGGAAAGCATTTCTAGAAAGCATTCACAGAACTCCAAAGGCACTGGGTGGTGGTGGCACAGGCCTTTAATCCCAGCACTCAGGAGGCAGAGGCAAGCGGATCTCTGTGAGTTTGAGGCCAGCCTGGGCTACAGAGTGAGTTCCAGGAAAGGCACAAAGCTACACAGAGAAACCCTGTCTCAAAAGAAAGAAGGAAGGGAGGGAGGGAGGAAGGAAGGAAGGAAGGAAGGAAGGAAGGAAGGAAGGAAGGAAGGAAGGAAGGAAGGAAGGAGAAAAGAAAAGAAACCCAAAGGCTCAGAGTGGACAGCAAATATTAATTATGTGGTTGCAGTTATTGCTCAGTGGCAGAGCGCTAGTCTAGGATGCATGAGGGCCTGGGTCCCATTCCCAGTACTGGAAAAGAAAAACATTGACTAGGGATATGGTATTTCAAAGATAGAAAGTGTACCCACAGATGTTATGCCCAGAGTGCTAAAGAGGATTGGGATCAGATAACTCTGGCTTGACTGTGGAGGCATTGACATTGTAGCTCAGAAGACTAGTCAAGGTATTGGAGTGTATTTTGTTATGCTGTTATTGTTATGTTATATTCTTAGAAATATGAAATATTTAAAAACTTGAGAACCTGGATTGGTATATGTGATTGTATGAATGAGAATGGCCTCTATAAGCTCATTATGTTTGAACCCTGGTCCCTGTTGGTGTAACTGTTTGGGAAGGACTAGGACATGTAGCCTTGTTGAAGATGGGTCACTGGGGGAAGGCTTTGAGGTTTCAAAAGACTGATGCCATTTCAACTTAGTTCTCTCTGCTTCCTGTTTCTAGATCAAGATGTAAGCTCTCAGCTGCTCCTCCAGCACCATGCCTGCTTGCCTGCCGCCATACTTCCCACCATGATAATAATGTAATCTACGCTCTGAAATTGTAAGCCCCAAATAAACTCTACCTTCTAGAAGTTGCTTTGGCCATAGTGTTTTATCAAGGCGATAGAAAAGAAACTAAGACACTATATGGAAAAGGTATTATTTCAGGACTAAACTGGCAACCGCAAGCAAGTGCATTAAAGCAGAAGAGCAATTTGTCTTCATTTAATTGTCTTTCTAGGGAGAATATTTTTTTTAGAAGAATCATTGTAATTCCAGCCTTTGGAAATAAGTGTTGAAGTAGGGCAATAACAAACAGTAGAAAAGGTTTTAAAAGAAGGAAAAGGAATTAGAGAAAAATCTGTAGAATCAGTACAACGACTGGAGGGTCAAGTAAGTCCAAAGTGTATTTAAATCTCTGGGTATAAGAGAAATAAGGAAGTCGGAAAATGGAGACAAGTGATTTTTCTCCCGGCTGGAAGGTAATTACAAGAGTGCAGCTTTCTGACAAGAGAGCTTATTAAAGATGATTAAATCGATGTTAGAAATCTGGAGGTTGAAAAGATCCAGGTTGAAATGAGCAGTGAGAATTGGAGATCTGAATGAAACACAAATTAGGGCTGTGCACATAGGCATGGGAGGTCATCAAATCTTTTGGATCCAACCGTATGTATGGGATGTGTTTGAGTGTAAAAGTTCCAGAAATAAATAAAGCAGATGCTCTTTTCTCCAGGGAATCATGTACCCAGGGGTGTTAGTTAAAGATGTACATGATGAGTGAGATCAAAAAAGGACAAAGAACAGAGAGTCAGAGTGGGAACCAATCCTTATAATGCACAGAGAAGGGAAGTCCTGGGAGGATTAAAAGGAGAATCAGAAGAATGGGGGCACTTTCATAGAGCAAGAAGGTGCTGTGCAGGCTGTGGGGAGAGAAAAGCCAACTCAGAATGCTGCAATACTGACCCGCCAAGCAAGCTGCAGCCACTGGATAGTAGTGGCAAGAACATCCTATCAATAACCAGTTGTAGCGGGATTGGGCTGAAGGCATGCTCTATGGACAGGAATTGAGAACTGGTACTGTAAACCTGGTTAAAAGCCCAAGACTTGGCCCTAAAGAGGAACATACTAGTGTTGTCTTGCTAAATATGTTGTCAAAGAGCCTTCTAAATACGTATACCCATTGATTAGTGCTGTGCTCAACCTGGCCAGAGAAGCTTCCCTTTGCAGTCATCAGCGGTCCAGGCAGAGAAGTATAACTGGTCAAAGCGCTGGGAATAACTGTCTATTGAGTACTCTGGTCTAAATAGTACAACTATATTCACCCCTACCCTAAAGACCCAGGGAACATCATGGAAGAGAGTGGGAAGAATGAAAGAGTCAGAGGATGAGGAACAGTGCTGGGAAATGGTGGCTCTCAGATACGGTGTCTTAGGGACTTTTCCATTGCTGTGAAGAGACACTCTGACCAAGGCAATTTACAGAAGAAAGAGTGTATTGGGGCTTAACGTTTCAGAGGGTGAGCCCATGACCATCATGTCAAGAAGCATGGCAACAGGCAGGCAGGCATGGCTCTGGAGATTTAAACTGATAGCTTACATCTTGCTCCATGAGCATGAGCAGAGAGCAAACTGGGAACGTCTTTGAAACCTCAAAGCTCAGCCCCAGTGACCACCTCCTCTGAAAGGCCATACCTCTTAATCCTTCCCAAAGTTTGACCAACTGGGGAACAAGTGTTCAAACATGTAGATGTATGGGACCATTCTCATTCAAACCACCACACATGGCATGGCTATCACACCCATGCATTCACTGTAGCAATGCTGACCTGCACAAGATCAACTCAACAAGATCAGTCAGCATTCTAACAGGCAACACTAACGGGGTTCAGTGGGTTATTAACAAGAACAAAAATAAGAGGACATGAAGTGGGGAGAAGGACATATTGGGATGTCTAGGGAAGTGGGAGGAAGGAATTAGGGGTCTGAGAGGAGTGAGAAGAGTTGGGGTGCATATAATCAAGATGTATAGGAGGCACAGAGGTCCTTGTGCTCACACATAACCACTAGGGGAACCTAGGATGTCAGCACACAGGGTATTCCTTCAAGGGAGGAAATGCATAACCCGCTATCTGCCCATCGGGCTGGAAGTGGACGTGCATTCTAGCTTGGTGACCTGTATGCTATCTGCATATCTAGAGACCACATTGGATTCTCCCCCAAACCCTTATCCTAAACTTGTTTTTCTCAGTCAATCTATAAAACCTATCTTTCTGGAAGGTGCTACATGTACTTTACAAAGAGTTCCGATGTAGTCACATCTGAGCTTTATTTAGCTTACTTTGCTCCTCAAGGAGATTTACATATGCTTTATTGTACACAATAGATTGAGTTCATTATCACCAGCAAAGTTTTCACCAAATTATGCCATACTTAAATATTCCTAAAATAAACTACTCAGGGTCAAACTCCCAAAGTTTGAACCAGGGCCAGCTACTTCGTCATGTTGAACTGAATTGCCTTCTGAGTGTTGTTACACCGCTGGCCATGATCTTTACAGACACACACACACACACACACACACACACACACACACACACACACACACGCCCCCGCCGTAAACATGTATTGTTTACATATATGAAATTGTCAAAGAATAAATAAAAGATTTTTGGTGCCAAAAACAAAGGAGGAGAAGGATGTAGTAATCCAAAAGCCAAATAAAAAGCCGTAAAATTTCAACAAAATAGTGATGTGGTATGTCCCAAAGGGAGAGAAATAAAAACTGACACAGAAAAAAAAATCACTGGATTTAGTGATTAAAACATCTGTGACAACCTTTGGGGATGAAATTGAAGTTGAGCTACGGAGGATTAAGAAACAAAGGGATGAGAGAGTACGCACTGCTCATCAGCTGGGTGCTTGGAAGACTTTCCTGCCCCTGAGTCCCTTACTGTATTTATGAAAAGGCTGACGTGTGAATAGAATTGCTGCATAGGGATTGTATACATTTGGTGAATTAAGCTTCCAAGAATTTAACGGCTGAAAATGAGGAGTGCTTTGCAAATCATAGTCACGTTACCATTATGGACTTGGTAATAATGTGAGTTTCCCCATAATAATAGTACTTATCACCCTACTCAAGGCAACGAGGAGACTTTCCATCTCAGATACACTTTGTAATTATTAGTTAAGCAAGGCTTCTTTCTGTGTGTGCGCCTTTTTAAATGATCCGATTAAGCTTTTATCTTTCCCCCAGAGAGCTAATCAAATATGTGATAAAAACCACTTAGAACCACATTATAAATTTCCTTTCTTCCTGTCTTCTCTGTCTCCCCTTTGGTGATAAAAAATGGGCTCTCTGTCCAAAAACAAAACAAAATGGACAAAACACACTTTGCTAACCAGTCTCTTTTTTTATTATGATGTCTGTGCTCAGCACATCCACCCTATGAACTGAGCCAGTACCCTGTATTTTAGTGGCACACTGTGCTAGAGAAGCACAGATTGTCTTCCAGTAAATTAGGTCTGAGATCAACACTGTGGGTCCCAGACCAAGGCTTGTTTTGTGAAATGGTGGTTTAAATACCTGGTGTGGTTCTTTGTGTATCCACTGCCTGGGAACATAAACTTGAATTGGGACATTCATGTTTGAAATATTTCTGCCCGGAGTGACTCCAGTGGCCCAGCTACTATTTGTGCCATGTTCACAACACCTGTGCTGGGTCCTGAAGATGGGTCTGATGCATAGGAAGCCCAAATGGGTCTCCTGGTGTGGTTGGTACTAGTTCTACCAATTCAGAACCAACCTAAGCCTCTAAATCCTATACATGTTCGGTTTTGTCCCTCAAGTCCCGAGTCCTTTAACTTCTACCCATTACTTTGTTGTAAGTCCTTACTATCTCAGACGCGCTCTCTGAATGAGCTGGATTTTTGTCCTGTAGTCTCACCCCACCGCAGAAGGCAATCTGTCTTCGTTAAGGTTTCTACTGCTGACACCATAACCATGGCAACTCTTACAAGGAAAACGTTTAATTGGGGGTGGCTTGCTTACAGTTCAGAGGTTCAGTCCATTATCATCATGTCGGGGAGCGTGGCAGCGTGCAGGCAGATGTGGTGCTGGAGTAGCTGAGAGTCCTACATCTTGCAGGCAACAGGAAGAAGACTCAGACACTGGGTGGTATCCTGAGCATAGGAAACCTCAAAGCCTACCCACACAGTGACACATTTCCTCCAACAAGGCCATACCCACTCCAACAAGCCACACTTCCTCATATTGTGGGGACCAATTACGTTCAAACTACCACAGAATCCATACTCCAGGGCTATCCTGAGAAGGGCCAGGGAGAAGGTACAACCATGCCCCACGTTTGAGATCCAACTCTGTACTGCTCTGCAAAGGGTCCAGCACTGTCCACGCTTCCACGGTCCTTCCTAGCACATGCTCTCAGTATCTTCCTCATTGTTACAGAATCATATCCAGGTTTGCCTGATCTGTTTATAAAGACTTTTCCTAATCAATTCATTCAATTCTATTCTGTGTTCCACTCACACACCCATCTCTTGAGTTGCCTGGTTTTAGTTTTATTTCTCAGACATACAATGTCCATTCACCATCAACTCTGTGTACACTATCATGCTGTTCCCCTTAAAAAGATCCTCTTCATCTTCTTTCCCCTCTGTTCCTCCTCCTTCCTTCCTTCCTTCCTCCCCCCCCCCCCCTCTCTCTCTCTCTCTCTCTCTCTCTCTCTCTCTCTCTCTCTCTCTCTCTCTCTCTCGTATGGGGGGGGGTTGTCCATGTGGGGAGACCAGAGAAGCATGTGGGGAGTCTTCCTCTACTGCTCTCCATTTTATTGCCTTGAGAGAGAGTTCGTCTCTGTACTGGAACTCACCATTTTGGTAGACTGGCTTTCCACTGAGCTCCCAGAATACACCGGTCTCTGCCTCTCAGTGGTGGGTTACAGGCACATGCAGCCATACCCAGCTTTTTATGTGGGCGCTGGGGATTTGAACTCGGGTCTTCATGCTTAAATATCAAGCACTTTGTCCACTGAGCCGTCTCTTCAGTTGAGCACCAAATTCTCTTTCTCTTCAAAAACTTAACTAAACATGTCCTCTTTAATGGTGCCTCCTCTGTTATTGGAACCTGAAATTATCTATTTTCCTGAACATTTTTAGTCCTCAGAAGCTGACAGAGCATCCTTTCATTTCCTGAACTCCCCCAAATATATTGATCATTTGTCCTGTGTTATTCATTTTAACATATGTATGTGTGAATATTCTGCTCCTAGGAAACCACAAGTCACAGTTGAAAAATCACTTTATTTGCTTGTATACTGCCAGTATGTCTGGAACCTAGTAGATACTTCAAAAGAGTAATTGTTGAATGAATAATGAAAGTGCTTATGAAAAGTTGGTTACTTGACTGAATGGCCTGGGTGGGATTAGACAGGTGATGCAGAAGAGGGATATTAAATAGGAGAAAAAGAAGATGTCATTCTTAAAAATCAAGCAGTGCCCTAGATCCTTGGGTCTGATCTAGATTTGTGGAAGGAGAGAGGAGGTGGAGGAAGAGGTAGGCTGTCTGCAGAATATGTGTCCAAGTCCTCAGGGGAGTCAGATGATGCAGGGAGCTGTGACTCATGTGGGAAATCATCACAGTCTTTCAGCACCCCCTGAAAGTAGCAACCCCCAATGAAGTGTTGAGGCAGTTTGGGGTTCTCTCTGGTCTTCCTGCTTTGAGGAGAGGAAGATCATTTTGCAATGACTTGTTCAGCACCTTCCATACTGTGGTTTCTCTGGATTTGGGACCTTTCAGAGTGAATTCTGCAGAATCAGTAGGCTTCATGTTCATTTCTTTTGAGCCAAGGAAACTGCTGAATGCAGGAAAAGTGGAATTTTAGAGATGGACTCAATGGCCAGCATAACATCCCCTTATCCTAAAGCCCCCAAACCTGTGGCACAGCATCTGTGGCACAGCGTCTGTGGCACATCTTCTCAGCCCATGATGCTGTCTTTGGGTCTTTCCTCCTTGTCATTCCCAACAACAGGAATCCACTGAGCCCTGTCTTTTCTACTCTACAGTGTCTCCCAGATCTACCATCTTCGCAGCCTGAGTGCCCATGTCCTTACCAAGTCTTTACCCTCTCACCCAAATTATGCCAATAGATTCCTAATCTTTCTTCTGTCCCCAAACTCTCCCCTTCTTCACACACACTTGCCCTGTCACCAGTAAATCTCACAAGATCAGAACTTATGATGTTATTCTTCCATGTGAAATATCAACGGCTTCCTGGAGCAGGAGTAAGACCAGGAAACTAAAACTCCTGAGTAAGTCTTCATAACCTTCTATGCAAAATCAGTGCTTAACATTTTTTTCTGCCAGTCCTCATAACATAGCAATTCTGCCTTATTCTGAACTTTCTGCAACTTGACCTTCTCTATTTTGTCTTTCAAAAACTAACTCAGAATTCACCTTCCCTGGAAATCTTTTAATAAACGAAAAACTAGGGGCATCAGAAACCACTCATCCAAACAACTCATACAGGCAAAAGTGGACTTGGAGAATACAACTAGGCTTGATTATTGTGTGTTCCCGGTCAAGTATTAACTGACAGATCTAGGGATACGAAGAATGGAAAAATCTGTGGTCTCTAGTTGGCAGTTCTAAGACATGAGGCCTAGCATTTAGTGAGACAAACAAGGAGTAGCTTCTAGTAGAGTGAATGAGCACCAGCAACCCTGTGGGATGGGTGATATTGGCATTGTTTTACTAGATGAAGACGTGCAGGTTTAGAGGTCCCAGAGGTCCAGTGTTATATAACGAGTCAGAAATATCACTGGAATACAAACTCAAGCCTGACTGACTTGAAGCTTAGTGCTTCTTATCCCCACGTACCATAGACTCACAGAGAGGTAAAGCAAATGTCAGAACAGAGTAGCAAGTAGATATGGGGCAAGAACCGGCAAAGAGATCAAGAGCAAGTGAGACTTCTCCATTAAGTAAGAGGGCATGGCCTTGCTTCCAGCAGACAGAATTCCTTTCAGGGTATTTACTAAAGGGGAGGTTTTGAAGCTTGATGTGACCCCTGGTTCCCACATCCACTCCTCTTACTCATTCTCAACAATCCTTTCCTCAGAGGTGTCTGATTCTTGCCTTCTGAAACACTTATTGGTGAAATTATTAAGGCCACTCCACATAGTTAAAAGGGAGGTTTATTTTGTGGGATAACTTACAAGTGAAGGGATAGGTTACAGGGTCTGGGAAAGGTGTAGCGCAGTCCAGCGGTGTTCTCTGGAGAACTCTGCTCAGTTTACCTCCAGTGTCCAGGGTCCAGGAAACAAGAGAGCTGGCACATCCAGATCTCGGGTCTTCAGAGTCCTCTCTCGGGCCCGCCTTGTAGGCGTGACAGTTACCGAAGCCTCAATGGGGGTTGGAACTTCCAGATCAAAGCTGAGATGGCTACCCACTACATCTCCCCCTTTTGTCTAATTAAGAAGGTTCTAACCTAATACAAGACTATATACAAAGGAATGGTTATCAAATATTGTCCAGGAGTAATGAGGGATAATGACCTAGATAAGATGGAACTATAACCAATGCAAACAATATCAAGCAAGAAACACATACTAAAATCCAGAGAAGTCTAGAGCGTAGGTAAATGGCATGCTATAAAGATCATTCCAAAAGGTGTCCTATCCTAAAGAATCTGAATCTAATACTTAATATGTTCTATCTAAGAATATATATATATATATATATATATATATATATATATATATATATATATATATAAAGTTGTAACTATAACTGCTAGTCTTCAATCCCATCAAAGACCTGAGAAGGAATATAATGGTACCTGAGAAATGGAAGATGTATGCAAGCAACTTTCGGGAATCTTGCAAGAGTAGACAGAGACAGCTGGCAGCCTAGACAGTCACCTAATGTTTCTCAGCAGTTTAAGTAATATAAAATATGTTTATTTTATAAATGGGCTATGGGACTGCCAGGACTTGGCGGGACCCAGAGAGAAAAACTCTAGCTATAAACACTATATGCTTACAAGGCATAGTAGTAATAAGTGACACAAAATTTGGTGATTTAAGACAAAAGCGTACATTTGGGGGGCTCAATAGCCTGCAATTCAGGCAGGTATCTTCAGGAACAGTTTGTTTCTGGTGCCCATGGTAGTGATAGGAGCAACTTGTCTTGAACAAAGAGACCCAAAATAATCTGTTTACATCTTATTCCCCAGCAAAAGAGGTTGGACTAGCTTGAGTTTGGCTCAAACTGGTTGTCTGTGTTGATGTGGCTGGCTTCTAAGAGAGAAGAAAAAAAAACTGGAAGACCTCTTACTTGGGAGGTGGAGGTAGGAAAACCAGGATTTCTAGGTTAGTCTCAGCTTAATATACAGGGAGTTCAAGGACAGCCTGGCTATATGATTCCCCTGCCACAAAAGAAAACAAAATGACAGCAAACCTTTCAAAGGATCAGACCCAAAAGTCACACAATGTCACCTCTACTGCAATCTGTTGACCAAAGCAAGTCACAGGGCAAACCTGGAGTCCAGGAAAGCAGAAAACTGCCTCTTGATGAGATGTCACAGCCACATCTCAAAGGACTCTTTGACTCTTGTATGTCTCTCAGAGCCATTGGTCATGGTGAATTTTAAATATGTCTGTATTTTTCAGTGGATTATCTCCCCAAATTCAAACCCTTGTTGGCGTTCATTTTATGTTTCTCATATTGCCTAACACAATACCCAAGGAGTGGGAAATGCACCAAGAGACAAATGTAGCACCTACAAAGGAGCTGGCTGCTCCCCACCTCACTCCCTTCCTCCTACTGTTCCCTGCACTCTGCGGTGAGAGCCTGGGCTTTGGAACTGGAATGTCTAGGTTGGCATCACAATTCTGTCACAAACAAATTGGATGAAGTTCAAGAAGAAATTTTATCTTTCTATAAATATTTCTGTACTGTGAAATCAGGGTAAGGTTTTATATTTCAGAATTGTGGGAACTGAAGAAAATAATATGTATAAGGAAATTAGCACGGTGCCAAAAATATGGTAATTTTTCAAAATATGATAATTATATTTAAATTTTTCCATTTCTATTTTTCCTACTCGCTACAAAATCTCTACCCATGCAAGCAGTATACTTTCCTCAAGGCCATTTCTTAGGTGAAGCACTCATGGTCACCCAGCTGGAAATGAATTTTCCATCCCCTAAGAAAGACTCGTGTCTTACTTTTTTTTGTCTCTTGAAAGTGGTTTGGCTTTGAAGTGGAGTCTAACTGTGCAGCCCAGGCTAGCCCTGAACTTCCTATCCTCTGCTTCAGCCTCCCTAGACCAAGGACTACAGGTAAGTGCTTCTTTACCCAGGGCTTGAGGTCTTAAAATTCTAGATCATAAAAATGATAGCGCTGGTGCGAAGTTACAGAGCATCCAGTTCCTCACCCCTCATTTACAAAGGTGATGACGTGTCCTAATGATTGAAGCAAATTGGCCGAGTCCGCACAGCTGAGGTTAGATCCAAGCTCCCTCACCCTGTAGTGAGCACAGCTAGTTTCAGTATGAAGAACGGATAATAGAGGAGAAGTAAAGCAATTCTAAGAGACGGGGCCAAGAAGACCTCTGGGCTCAAATTCTTAGAAGGAGCCCTGAATCTAAGGCCTCCAACTGGTAGATGAGCTCAGAGAGAGAGAAAATGGACCGTATATGCAGGAAGAAAATGGACTGTATGTGTACTTTGCTTGGTTCACACAGTGTTTTTGTATTTGGTTGGTTTGTTTGGTTTTAAAAATCGAAGCAGTTTCCAGCATTAAAAAGAATCCATGGACTGGTAAGTTGGGTTAGTTAGTAAAGGGGTCTGCCACCGAGTCTGACAATTTGGGTTCCACCCTCAAGACTCACATGGTAGATGGAGGGAAGTGATTCATGCAATTTGTCCTTTGACTTCCATATGGTGTATACATACACAATATATACATATATATATATATAATGTATATGTATGTATGTATATGTATGTGGAATTCCCAACGTCTTTTTTTAAGAAGTGGGGAGACTCATATGCCATATGGTACTGTTGGCAAGGGAAAGATGTCCTCCCAACCCCCGCCCCTTCCCCATCCCTCACCCCTCTGCACACGTGGAAGTTGGGACATCTGGCCCTGAGGTCATAAGAGGGCAATAACAGGATCTCCAAGAGGAGCCCCACTGAGGGCCCAGCATTGACAGTATAGCAGAAACCAGAGGCCTTGAACCAGACCCATGACTCTGCAATGAACACTTACAAATAAAGACATATGGACAAAAGGCTTTGTGACTCACTGTGTCACACTACAGCTTCCATGAGGAGATTTTTCCCTCTTTTTTTTCTCTTAAATGTTATTTTATTTTG
The DNA here is from genome assembly GCF_004664715.2 of Peromyscus leucopus. Classification (NCBI taxonomy): domain Eukaryota; kingdom Metazoa; phylum Chordata; class Mammalia; order Rodentia; family Cricetidae; genus Peromyscus; species Peromyscus leucopus. The sequence goes on along the minus strand of NC_051069.1, from coordinate 32,904,823 downwards.
TCAGCGAGGGTGAAAGGGCAGAGGGTAGATACGAAGGGAGGGGGAGATGAATGGGATTGAGATGCAGGATGTAAAAGACACAAAGAATAAATAAAAAGAAAGTTATAAAATAGGGGAAAAAAAGAAGTGGAGAGAGATACATATGAAATTCCAGATTACCAGTTTCTATTGAAAACATCTGGACCATTCCCCCCAGTGGGCTTCTCTGGAGGCCAACAATTTGCCACAGAGAATGAAATTGCCCTGTTGAGTGAGGCTGTGAGCTCTTGGATTAGAGCGAGCTCTGCCTGCTTCCTCACCTGTGCGAGCCTCCTCAGCAAGTCAGGAAATGTGAGTTGACCATTCCTGCTGTTCATGAAGGCATTGGGAAGCCGTGCACACCGCCGTTGTGTGGTTGTGGCCTTCATGAAGGCATTGGGAAGCCGCACACACCGCCGTTGTGTGGTTGTGGCTACACTGTCCACTCCCTTTGGAGTTTTCAACTAGGTGAAGAAGCAAAATCAGAGAAGATGTGATGTAACTTCCCCAAAATCGAACAGCTACAGTGTGTGGAACTGGGTCTCCAGGGTTTCTGCTCTTCTGAGCTTCTAGCACACAGAGTCTATCTTCTGAATTCAGGGATTTCATTTTCTTCCAGGACACCACCCCCTTTTCCTCTGTAGTTTGGGTGAGGTCGATCCTGTGGGAATGTGACTCAGACCTGTTCAATCAGAGTTCTGATTGTCTGGACCTCAGTGATTGGTTTGAGATGTGGGCAGCTGAACTTTCTTCTTGGGTTAAGTTGACCCTGGATAAGGCTAGCCTCTGCATTTTTTCAGAGGCTTCTCTTGATTTAAAAAAAAAATGTGGGAAGTGCTACCTAGGCCTACATAAGACTACCCTGCCCTGGTGACCCTCAAAATTCTGCCTGCTTCTAGAAAGACCCTCTCATCCTTCCGACACTCACAGACCTGCCACCACCATAGTGCTTACCTTGTTATATCTATCATCCTGTCTATGTCTGTCTCCCAGAAAGTACAGAACTCCCGAGTGACCTCAGATTCCCCAGGTGCTAATCCAGCACTGCTCTCGCGTTACGACGTAAGTCCACCAGAGAACATACACGGACACTCAGCGCGAACAGGAAAGTTTTTATCGCTGGCCAATGGCTGCAGGGGGGATTTTCCCAAATCATGCAGCCCCTGTCCTCACAGTGGTTCATCTTTAGTACACAAATACCACACCCTGGTTGTCACACTTCAGTCAGAAGCAGCACTACAGAAGCCAAAAAGCAAGCTTAGTACATTGAGAGACTTTCCTGGATCTTGGTGGTGGTGGTGGTTTTTTACTCTTTTGGGGGGGGGGCCCACTATCCAGCTCCCAAATACATTCACACATGGAGGATTATTGTTGCTTATGAAGACCCGGACTTAGCTTGTTTTAGTTTCTAGCCAGCTTTACTTAACTTATCCCATCGATCTTTTGCTCTGGGCGTTTTCCATGCTCTTACTTCTGTAAATCACTCATGCTCTGTGGCTTTCTGGTTGTGTGGCTGGCTGGTCGGCCCCTGATGTCCCCCTCTTCTCTGGCTCCTTCTAGATCTCCCTTTCCAGATTTCTCCCTCTATATCTTCTCTCTGCCTGCCAGCCCCTCCTGTCCTTTCTCCTGCCTTGCCAGCTCTTTATTAGACCACCAGGTGTTTTAGACAGGCACAGTAACACAGCTTCACAGAGTTCAAGAAGTGCAACATAAACAAAAGTAACAGACCTTAAAATGTTCTACTACAGCTGGGCGGTGGTGGCGCACGCCTTTAATCCTAGCACCCAGGAGGCAGAGTCAGGCGGATCTCTGTGAGTTTGAGACCATCCTGGTCTACAGAACAAGATCCAGGACAGGCACCAAAACTACACAGAGAGACCTTGTCTGGAAAACAAACAAACAAACAAAAATATTCCATTGCATCCTAGAACTATGGCCCAGGACTTGGGTGGTTTAGGCCTTTGTTCATGTTTTGGCAAGTGTTGGGGCCTTTGTGCTGGGTTTTAAGGTCAAGATGGTCCCTCTAACATGCTGTCACTTATGTTAAGGTCTGGGGGCCTGTGGCATGATGGGCAGTAATGGGAACTCCTGTGCACACCCCACACTCACAGGCCCCACCCATCCCCTTTCCCAATGTCTTTACTCTCCGTAAAACTTTTGTCCTGAGCACATACAGCCACTTACGTTAAACAAAAATTACCAAAGGCCTTTATTTCAGAGTAACAGACACCAAAGCCAAAGTGGAGTCAACTACTCCAACGTTTTCTGTCTTCAGACCTAATCAAAGTTCTTATCTGAGCTCCTGAGAAATGGGAGAGAAAGAGAGATCAGCCAAAACTCCCGAGGCAGCCAGCCTGCATTGGCATGAAAGGAGAGCTCATCCTCTTTAATTCTATCCTTTAATCCTTACAAAAGCCAATCGCTCCACGTCTTTCCTCTTGTTTTGTCTTCCCCATTCCTGCTTTACAGGGAAAGCAACTTTGAAATGACTAATCTGCTGTCTGTTCCGTTTCTGCTTTTTTTCAGCCCTCCTCTGTCTCGGAGGCTGGGTTCTCCGGCTCAGGCCATGACACTGCTGTGTTATGAAGTCGTGCTGCCGGATGCTGGAACTGCAGCTACAGCCGATGCGGACGCGTAAACTGAATCATCGCAGTGTTAGCCAGTCTGACTTCCGCTGTGGCATGAATCTGTGGGTCACCCCAAAATTCAGAGTAAAGCCTCACCTCCAACATGAAGACTTTGGGGGAAGGAGTTGTTGGTTTGTTGTCCATTGTTTTAAGGAAGTGCTGGAAGTTGAGTCACATATTTGAAAACAGACCATGTAGCTCACAGCCATGGAGGCTGAAGTGGAACCCACATCAGCATCATGTCAGCTCTGCTAAGGACCTCATGGCAGATGGCGTCAGACACCAGCCTCCTCCCCATCTGATGATCCATACCAGCCTCACTGAAGAGAGCTCCTGGATGAGCTACATCATCCATCCCTCCTGTTCTAGAGCGTCTGGTTTCTTAGGCTAAGCGGCTTCTAGTTTTCTCCACTCTCCAGCCTGAGGATGGCCATTATGGGACTCTCAGGGCCCCTGATCATGTGAGCCAATCTAATAAATTCCTTCTTACAATTATGTGCATTCCATTATTCATATTCCTCTAGAGAATGCTGCCTGATACAAGAGAACTAATTCTGGGTCTCCTGAGAACAGCCTTCATCTCTTCCAACAGCAGCATTCCAGCAAGACCCACCTCTTAAAAGGCTCCACCACCTCATCACCACATTAAGGGCCAAGCTTTCAACATAGGAACTCTGGAAAGACGCATTCAAGTCAAATCCAAGCCAGAACAGCAGATGACAAAATGATAAAGCAAAAGGCTCCCAATGGGATTGACACCCTTCTTTTAAAAAAGCCCAAAGAGCTCTCTTGCCATCTGTACCATGTGAGGACCCAACAAGTTACCATCTATAAGCTAGAAAGTAGGATCTCACTAAACAATAAATCTGACTAGATGCCCCACCCTCTGGCACTGTGAAAAATAAATTTCTATTGTTTGAAAGTGACCCAGTTTGTGGCATATTGAACAGATTAAGACAGTTTGGGTGGGTGTAATCAAAGGGAACACAAACAACACAACAAGAACCAGATCCAAGGAAAACATACAAATAGCAAATATGTACCTGAAAAGACCTTGTCTCTAGTATTTAAGAAAATGCAAATCAGTGCTACAATGAGGTACATTTCCGTAACAGCTAGCATGGCTGTTATCAGAAAACAAACATCCCAGTACTTGAGAGGTAAAAAAAGACAGGAATATCAGAAGTACAAAGCCATCCTCAGGACTATAGGGTTTGAGGCCATCATGGGTTACACAAAACCCTGTTTCCACTACAGGACTCACCCACAAAAAGAACCTATAAAGCAACAGGTGTTAGCAACGATATGAAAAAAGCTGGAAACGTGTGTGTTGATAGAGGGATGTGAAATGCTAAAGCCACTATGGCAAACAACATGGTCATCCCTCCAGATGTTAGCGCACGGTCCTGCAGTTCTACTTCCTGTTATAGATCAGCCCCCTAGTGAGCTTTGTGATGCTGTCATAAACACCATGACCAAATGCTGCTCATGGAGGGGTGGGTTTATCTGGCTTGTCCTTCCATGTCGAAATGCATCGTTCAGGGAAGTCAAGACAGGAGGAACTCATAGCAGGAACCTGGAGTCAGAAACTGGAGCAAATGCCATTTGAAGAGAGAGCCTCACTGGCTGGTTCCTCATGGCACACTCAGTCTGCTTTCTTATACCACTCAGGGCCACCTGTTCAGGGAGAGCACCACCCACGGTGTCTGGGCCCTCCCACATCAACCATTAGTCAAGGAAATGCCCTCACAGATGTGCCTACAGGGTAATCTGATGGAGGCATTGTCTCAATTGCGGTTCCTCTTCCCTACCTTGTGTCAAGTTTATAAAAAAGTGAAACAGAATGGTCACCAGAACAACAACAGATATCAAAAGAGCTATATGCATATTCATAATAGCCAAAAGATAGGCTCAAACTACCTGTCCGTTTACAGATGAATGAACCAATAAAATTTCGCAGCCAGTACACATACATACACACACAATGAATTCTATTAGCCTTAATAAGGAAGGAGATTCTAATGCATGCTAAAGCAGAGACGAACCTTGAGGACACCCCCAAAGGGAAATGAATCTGTCACAGAGGCACGACTACTATATGATTCCTCTTACGTGACGTTTCTAGAGTGGTTGTGTTCATACAGTCACTGAGAGGAACTGGTGGTTGCCAGGCGCTGGAGGAAGGGGGAAGCTGGGAATATGGAAATGCTGTGGTGATGGATGATGTCCCACAGCAATGTGGTTGCACTTAATGCTTCAAAATGGCACTCTTTTAAAAGGTTAAAATGGCATATTTTGTGTGATATACACTGCATATATGTGTTATGTATTTTTTACCATGATTTTGTTGAGACAGGGTCTTATGTGGCCTAGGGTAGCCTCATACTCAGAATGTGGCTGAGAATGGCTGAGTTTCTGATCCGCTTGCCTCTGCCTCTTAAGTGGGGGGATTACAGGAATAAGTCATCCTGCCCAGTTTCTGTGGTGTGGAAATCAACCCGGGGCTTTGTGGATGCTAGGTAAACACTCTACCAACTGAGCTACATCCCCAACCTATATTTTACTATAATTTAAAAAAAGAAATCTATATAATACTCTGGACCTCAAATACTCTTATTTTAGACTTCAAATGTGGCTTAAACCTTACTCTGAGACCTACTTCCGTCACCTACATCGTCCAACACAGACACTCTCGAGTATCATTTGTGCTCAACACAAACCTGGTGAATAGGTGAGTGAATACACTAGTGAAAATGAACACATTAATATTTGTTTTCAATCAAGACAAGGGCTTCTCATCTCCCAGCAAACAACAAGCATATTAATTGGCTGCGCTTAGCTATCTGGAGAACATCTGGAAAGTTCACCTTCAGGAATCCTCGAGACTTCACGGACCCCATTCAGCCTGTACCCACACACTGTCTGTGTCGGCACGTGAGAGCTGGCTTTGCCTCTGGTAGTCCTATCTCAAGAGAATCTCATGGGTGGAGACACCTCAAGACAAGACACTGTTCACTGTATCCTTACTGGTCACTAGCTCAGAGACAGTATAGGCCTAGCTGCTGTTCCGGAAGCCCATAGTGGTAGGGACAAGAGCAGAAACAACTGGAAACAACACAGAAGTTTTAACTCAGTCTCTCACCAATCTGGTTGATTTTCACATTCACGTTTTCTTCAACCCTCTCCTCCCTCTTCCTCACTGTAACAAACCCACCATCGCTTAGCACTTGACTATACAGCCCAACCTGCTAACCGGTGTCCTCCTTCCTTCCTTTAGTTTTCCCCACATCTTACTCCATTCCCCACGCAGCAGCCGGGCTATCCTCCCATACTCTGTGTCTGATGGTATCCAGTCCTGACTCAGAACCCTGAACAACCTCCCACCACGGAAGGATAAAGACCAGCTGTCCTGTTTTGGCCTGCTTGATCCTTGCACAGTCTGGCTCCTGCACAGACATTTAAGTCTTTTTTTTTTTTTTAAAGATTTATTACGTATACAGTATTCTGTCTGCATGTATCCCTGCAGGCCAGAAGAGGGCGCCAGATCTCATTACAGATGGTTGTGAGCCACCATATGGGTGCTGGAAATTGAACTCAGGACCTCTGGAAGAACAGCCAGTGTTCTTAACCTCTGAGCCATCTCTCCAGCCCCCAGACACTTAAGTCTTAGACGGAGCTGATTTTTGCATCCTCTCTGAGTTCCCGCCGGATGCTATAGGCCTTATTCTCTGGAATGGACAAGTGTCCCGTCACAGTCATGGTGTATACCAGCACTCTTCCCCACCACCATCCCAATTGTCTGTTTAATTCTTATTCCTCCTTTCACTCTTAATATCGTTCAGTTAAACTAACTTTGACCTGAGGCTACCTCCACACTTGAGTCCCTCAGCAGCCTTGGTTAGTGTATAAGCTGACAGTCTAACTTAGGAACATAGGTTATAACCGATCAGTGGCTAATAAAAAATATCAATGGATCCAACCATCCCCAAATGGGGCAAGCACCAAGTCTAGAGTATACCTGCACACATGGCCCTGCTGAGCTCTGAACCTCTCTGCAGGCTCTGAGGGGGTGTTCCACTCATGGTAGTGTTGCGGAATATTTGTTTACGCCGTGTGAAGATGTGTCACTGTGAATAAAGAGCTGAATGGCCTGTAGCTAGGCAGGAGAGAATAGGGGGGAACCCTGGGAAGAAGAAAGGCAGGCAGATGCCAGGGAGGCACTGAAGAGGTCAGACATACAGTACAGAGTAGAGGTAACCAAGCCACGTGGAAGAACATAGATTAATAAAAGCAGGTTAATTTAAGTTATAAGAGCTAGTGGGACAAGCCTAAGTTAATGGCCAAGCTTTCATAATTAGGAATAAGTCTCCATGTCCTTATTTGGGGGCTGGCGATTGAAAGATAGTCTAACAAGAAAGCTTGCTACATGATAGTTTGACGTAACTTGTGCTGGCCGGTTTTGCGTCAACGTAACACACGAACTAGAGTTATCTGAAAGGAGAAATCTCAGTTGAGAAAATGCCTCCATAAGATCCAGCAGTAAGGCATTTTCTTAGTTAGTGATTGATGGGGGAGGGCCCAACCCATTTTAGATGGTGCCTCTCTGGGCTAGTGGTCCTGGGTTTTATAAGAAAGTTGAATAAGTCATAGGGAGCAAGCCAGTAAGCAGCACCCCTTCATGGCCTCTGTATCAGCTCCTGCCTCCAGGTTCCTGCCCTGTTTGAGTTTCTGTCCTGACTTCCTTCAATAATGAACAGTGCTGTGGAAGTGTAAACCAAATCAACCCTTTCCTCCCCAACTTGCGTTCTGGTCAAGGTGTTTTATTGCAGCAACAGAAACCCTGACAAAGACATAGCTGAAATTCAGTAGGCAGATTTCTGGGATTCATGTTAATTCAAAGACTTGGTCAAATTGCCAGAGTTCTCTAACTTGAGATTTCTTAATTTATTTTAGCATTTCAGAATCCCCACTAAATACAGTGCCTAGTTTGTTTGTTTGTTTGTTTAGTTTTGGGGTTTTTTGTTTTTGTTTTTTGTTTTTTTTTTTTTGAGACAGGATTTCTCTGCATAATAGCCCTGGCTGTCCTGGAACTCCCTTTGTAGACAAGGCTGGCCTTGAACTCAGATCCACCTGCTTCTACCTCCTGAGTGCTGGGACTAAAGGCATGGGCCACCACACCAGCTCCTCTGGTACCTTAAGGATGGAAGGGATACCTACTGAAGAGAGATGTGTCTGAGTCTCAGGGAAGACTTGGACTCAGAGTATGAAGAAGCCTACAGCCAACATGTTGGGCACAGTGTGTGTGAGGGATGGTGAATGACGGCACACAGACAAGAAAAAGATAACTCATGACACCAAGCAGCTACAGCCCACCAACATCAGAAGGGCATCATGCCACAGCTGCTTTAGAAAGGAAGACAAAATGTGCACGCAGAAGATGGTGAATAAATTCATTCCAACTCGGGCAGGAAGGGGAAGGTTTTTGGGGAAACTGTAAAACTGAACAGAGAGTGTGGGGAACAGCTACATAAACCTTTCCCAAGGAAGACAGTAATAGCTAGATCAGTGGGCAGCCCTCTGCGGATTGGACGAAAGCCTCTGAGCATCAAGTACTATCTTTTGGCAGCAGAAAGCTTCAGTGTTTTCAACTATCAGCGACTGTGCCTGGCTGCTCAGTGGTACTATTCCTGTGAATTGAATTCACCTAAACTTTCCCCTTCACTACCCAAAGAGGTCTTGGTGGACCAAAATAACCAGTTAATGAGAGAAATTATGCCAGAAACAGACAGGATTATCTGGGGACGGATTGTTTTGTGTCCAGAAGTAACCGGTGGCCCGATTTATAGGTCTATTCTTAGGGAGTAGCCAATGCCTGGCACTGTGCCTATCACTATCAACTGAGTTTGACCCCTGGAGGGACACAAACAAGGTCAGTTCTTCCTGGGACACAATATGGGGAAAGAGGTGGCGCTAGGCAGATCTGACATGAAGCGCATTTGTGTGGGAATGTTCCGCCTCTGGCTGCAGTAGAACACATTACTAATAACAGTGTACTCTTGTGGGGTTCTGTGCACTGCATATGCACCGACTCGCTTGACCCTCACTACGAGGCAGGCAGAATTTTTTCTCTCCAAATTTTATAGAGGGGGAGGTGAGACACAGAGGGGCTAAGATGCTTGTCCAAGCTCACCCAGTAGGATTTGAACTCAGATGATTTTGGTGCATAGTTCATGCACTCCGTGCCACTATGGAGAATCACGTGGGGATCACATTTGGTTAGTTGAAATGTGTCCAGAGACTCCCCTGTGTCCCTGGAACTGTTTTTGGAACTAGAGATGTAGCATCCAGCAGAGAGGGGAACTGTATCCTGAGGAATCTCGTGTCCTAGCAGGGCAAGTGCCATGATGACCGCTAAATTAAGAAAGAAAGATGGGGGTTTTAGGACCTGGAACTGTCTTGATAAAATAAAACTGAGTAACCTAGAAGTGAGTAGGGCTGGAAGGTGACCAGCCCGCGTGATCAGGGAAATAGTCTCTGAAGACAACCTGGGAATGGGGAAGCATCCATGTAGAGGCCAGGAATGAATGTTCCACCAGAATGGACCTCAGGCATGGAGCTGCCGACACGTGAACAGCTCACCGGGGCCATGGGGCTGGAGGAAAAAGGAAGGGGAGGAAGAAGCAAGCGGCAAGAGCTCCCAGCAGATCAGAGCCATGGGGAAGAAACGGCAGGAACCGAATGAGTGAAGCACAGTGCTGGGGACAGCTATGAGGAAGCAGAAGTGACAGGGAGCCCCGGAGAAGGATGGCTGGGAAACTGGGACAACCCCCAAGTGGGATCTTTGGCAAGAATTCCAGGTACTAAATGTTCTCCAGAGCTGGCAGGAGTTGAAGGAAGCCTCCGGTGCGGAACTGCTCATTCCACGAACAGCAGCATCCCCTTCATGTTGTTAAGTCCTGCCTTCCTTCAGACTCCTTTATTTCTGAGAGCTGATCCAGCACATCTTCCCGGGGCAGAGAGAAGAAGCTCTCTGTTGAAAGTGTGTATCCATACTGATGTGTGTGTGCTTCCAAGAGAAGGAGGGAGACGCCCGGACTCTCCTAGTCTCTGGGGAATCTTCTAGATAGGGCTAGTAAGGTGAACACTAGTCTATGGTGCCCTAATGCCAAAACAGACATTAGTAAGTCTTTGCAGACACCCCTCCATACAGCCCATCCCTGTCCTGAATACAGCAATCCATCAGCTAGGGAGAGTCCCCAAGGAATATAGGGACAAGGTACGAGTTGAGAGCAAGGACTTCCGCTGGGCTTCACCACTTGCTATCCATCTGGCTCAATTAATGCTCTAAACTCAGTCTCCCCATCTGTGGTGTGGAAACAATGTGCCCACATCCCAAGTGCTGAGCGTCTGCTGCACATTCAGAGCTAAGCAAGGAAGTGGGCCCTGAGTAAGTACTCAGTATTATTTCTCATTCACTGTTCTAGAGTGCCCACCAGTACCACCTGACTTTAAAACCTTCTACCCATGAAGGATCATGGTGGTTTGAAAAGGAAGCTCAAAGGTCAAATGCCCCAGAGGAAACAGAGATGGCAACAGTATTAAGAACATAAAGATTTGAAGAGAAGGATGGGTGAGGATGGAGCTTGCATAAAAGGATGTTATCAATATATTTTCAAGGACAGAGGTTGAAGGTCTACAAGGTAGAAACAGCAAAGAATCAGTATTATTCTAAGCATCACCGCCAAATGTCTAATATCAACTCAAGCTTATCCATGGTTTACCATTGCCCTTAATCTCTGTTAAAAGTCTCCAAAATCTGTATTTCCATTCCCAGTACACAGATAAGGAAAATGAGGCTGAGAGACTAAATGCAACGAGTAAAGATGAGCTGGTGTCTATTTGACTCCAATATCAATGGCCTTTTCTCCAGAAGCCAAGTCAATCCCAAGGAAACCTATCTTATTATTATAGACATAATGGGTTCTACAGGTCCATGTGTGTCCCCTTCCTATAGATAGCTACATACGTCATTTCTCACAAGTAACTGCTCTGGTCCTCTGTGACTAACATAGGAGTGTGTGGGGATCATTTCTGAATGATAAAGTCTCTTGGTGTAGCATGAGGAACCCTTGGGGAAAGCATAGAAGAGTGAGCCCTTCCATTCATGCTGAGCAGTCATGGGGAAAACAAGGGAAAGTATCCTCTCTACAGAAGAAGAGTGCACCATAGAGCTGTCCAGAGGCTAGATGTAAGACTAGAATGTGTCATCTGGAGCAAATGGAGAGGTATGGCAATGAGGAGGCTCCAGTCTTATTCAGAATACGTAAGCCACACACAGGCCTACCATAGGGTAGGAAGGGCATCCAGCCCAGGAAAGAAGACTGCTATGCCTCTCATGACATGGGTTGGACATGATTTGTGCCCACTAAAACTCATTTTGAAACTTAATTGATATTGTCGCAGTACTAAGAGGAAACATCAAGAAGCAGCTGGGTCTTTAAGAGGAATTAATATAGGTCTCCTGGGACTGGATTAGTTGCTATGTGAACTAGTCATTATAAAGCAAGGCAGCTACTGGCATCTCATCTCCTTCCCAGGCCATTGCATACTCCTCTGTTTTCTGTCATGATAGATGTATATAGCCTGAACCCCTTACCATATAAAGCCACCTCGTCTGGGCTTCCAACTACTAGAACTATGAACTAAATAAACTACTTCCCTTGGTAAATTGTCCAATCCCAGGTATTCTGATAGTCTCGGAAAACAGATTGAGAAAAAAAAAAAAAAAAAAAGGCTCAGCAGTGAGCGGCGCTAAGGGCTTTGTGGCAGATGGACAGCCTGACGATGTCTATATCTTAAAGTATTCTGTCTGCTGCCTGGGACCAGGAGTGAAACACATCGCCTGATACACATGGGGTCCCAGGTGTAACCCCCAGCCCTGACAGGAAAATAAAAAGATCATTAGCCCAGCACTTGGAAGACAGAGGCAGGAGGATCAGGAGTTGTGGCTAGCCTTGGTTCTATGAGACCCTGTCTCAAACAAATAAGAAAAGGAAAGGAAAGGAAAGGAAAGGAAAGGAAAGGAAAGGAAAGGAAAGGAAAGGAAAGGAAAGGAAAGGAAAGGAAAGGAAAGGAAAGGAAAGGAAAGGAAAGGAAAGGAAAGGAAAGGAAAGGAAATGGGGGAAGGAAAGAAAAGAAAAGGGGAAATGTGTGGGAGGCCAGCTGGGAGACCGGCTCCCATATTTTACCCCAGGGTACTCTGAAGGAGTAAGGGATAAGAGATTTAGATAGAAGGACAGAGGGGAGAGAAACAGAAACACAGGGTAGCCTCGGGAGGGCCTGGATCCTTATCCACTGACCCCTTCTGTCTCTTCTAAAGGGCTATTTATAGGAATGCCAAGGGGTGGAGCAAAAGACCTCCCCCAGCTCAGCCAAGTGCAGACCCTTCCAATCACCTAGAAACCACAAAGGTGGTCAAGCCATCCTCTAATGCAGCTCTGCTGGGTAAAGCAAGCTCCAATCTCACTAGGAAACCTCTGTGGGCCTCCACAGAAATGATCATTGGGTCTGTTGATTGCATGGACAACACAGCAAAGAGAGAAACGAAGACGTGGCAGAGAAGTTGTGATTGTCTTTGCAGATTCCAGCCTCCAGAGTCTGGGGAGCCCTTTCATCAGCACTGAAAGGGATATTTCAAGGAAGCCACTGGGTTTGGTCCTTCAAAGAACTCACATTACACACCCCTCTCTCTTGACTGTCCTCTCAAGTCCTCTGACTTCCTGATGAGGAAGCCTGCGACGGGAACAGTCGGGCCTAGCAGCTTTCATTTCACAGCACTGAGAGGCATGGTGGGGGCGGGGCGGGGGGCTTCATTAGGAGAACAAGTGCTTCAGGAGCCAGAGTGTGAAGAGCAGACATTGTCTCTGGCACTTGAGAAGTCCTCAGCACACAGCAGTAATGGAAGACTGAAAGAACAGGATAGTCCGATATAGAGGACAAGGCTCCGATCTCTGCCCGGCCAATCATGTATGCTGTAACAAAATAGGAAAGTCATAATAGTGGAGACTCTCCAGGGTCATCTAGAAGGAGAAAGTATTTCAAGAACTGAAGGACGTGGAATGAACGTCAGATGTGTCATGTTAAAACAGCATGACCTGAGCATATGCTAAGGAGCAAATGTTCCGGGTTCCAGATGCATTCTGAAGGATGTAAGTAGGTAAATAATGAAGAGGCCATGGTTTTAGGCAGGGGGAAGAGTATGCAGGAAAGGGTAAGAACACAAGATGCTGTGGACACTATAGCTGATTTACATTATGACAGAATGAAAGAGATAATGTTGTGAGGTACCCACCACAGAAAATTATTCAGACACGGGATAAAGCCATTAAAAAAAGTCTTTATTAGCTGCTGGACTCCAGAGCAGTCCCACACCTTTCTCAGGGTGAGCTTTTAAGTGTAAAAGACACATCCTGGTGTAGGTAGAGTTTCCCTTCCTGCAGCTGCTTCCCAGGTAACCACACAGGGGCTTAATATTAATTATAAAAGCTAAGCCAACAGCTCAGGCTTGTTACTAGCTAACTCTTACATTTTAATTTAACCCATATTTCTTATCTAGGCTTTGCCATGTGGCTTGTGGCTTTGCCTGTCCTCCAGCATGCCTTGTTCCCTCTGCATCTCCTGGCAACTCCTCTGACCCTGCCATTCTTCTTCCCAGTATTCTCAGTTTGGCTGTCCTGCCTATACTTCCTGCCTGGCTACCAGCCAGTCACTTATTTATTAACTAACAAAAGTAATATATATATTTATATATATATATATATATATATATATATATATATATATATATATATAAAAGTTCACAGCACCCTGGATTGACATACCTCAGTTAACAAAAACAGTTCCTCAGAAGCAGAACTACAGAAGGCAAAAGGCAAGGTTAGTACATTTAGGGAATTTCCCAGAACTATGGATTATGTCTTTGTTCCTTTGGTAGGTGTTGCTACCTATGTGCTGGGTTCCCTGGTCTAAATGGTACTTTCATCATGGTGTCAGGTGTGCTAAGGTCTGGGGGCCTATTAAGGCCTGGGGGCCTGCTACAATAAAATTCAGGACAGAATAAAAAAAGTGGGATCTGGTGAGGTAGACAGGTCCATCACAGTGGGGCCTATGTGTTACACAGAAGAGTTTGGAGAGCCAGTGAAATATTATAAATACAAAAGCGATGGACAACATTATATTCATAATTTAGAGCCACCACCCTGGTTGAAAAGATGTGATGAGCGTAGCTCGGATGGCTTTGAATGCTAGTTCCCAAGCTTCAGACAGTAAGATTAACAAGGTGGAACAGGAGGAGGGGACCTGTCTTGGTCAGACTTTTCATTGTGTCAACAAATTATGTGGGAGCAAAAGAAAAAGAAGAAAGGATGGAAGGGAGGGAGGGAGGGAGGAAGGAAGGAAGGAAGGAAGGAAGGAAGGAAGGAAGGAAGGAAGGAGCCAACATAAGGACAGAAGAGGTTTATAGGTTTTAGTTCATGGTCAGTTAGTCTCATTGTTCCAGGATCTGTGAGGCAGGACCATCATGGCAGGGAGCACATGGCTGAGCAGGGCTTCTCACTTCCTGCAGCCAGAAAGCAGAGAAAACGGAGAAGAAGGGCTTGGGAAAATATACAGTCCCCAAGAACACATCCCTTGTGAGCCAATTCCTCTAATGAGGTCCTACTTTGCAGAGTTTCACACCTCCCAGTGATGCTCTAAGGCTATGAACCCATAGAGAACTGATCCACTGACTGTATCACAGCCCACATTATCAAGTCACTCCCAAAGTCCATCGAGTGGCCATCAAACCTTTAACACATAAGCATTTTGTGGGGACAGCCACAACAACAGCCAGAGAACTTGTCTCCGAGGTGCGATACAGTCAAACAGGTGAGGAAATGGAAGGGTATGATACAGTCAGAAGGCGAACACCGTGTGCAATGTTCAGAGACGAAACCACTCCAAGAGACGGCAAAACCTGGAGCGTGGTCATGGGTGTGAACGGCTGAAGTGGGCTGGAAGTGACCGTCACCCAGAAGCTCACTCATCACACCATCCTGATACAGGGGAATTTCAGGACCATGAAGGTCTTGGGGTGAGGAGAATCTGGGGTTGTCTGGTACCAATAGAGTCTCCCTCAAAAAAAGCAAATGAAATCTATATATATATATATATTTAAATGTCTCAGGAGGATGTGCTTCTAAAAGGAGCAGTGTTCGCATTAGTACTCACAAGCACTATTGGGAGTTGGGGCTCCCTGCTGGCTGGTACCTGGGATGTAAGAGAACAGCCTGCTGCAGAGGACACAAAGCGGGTGAAGCTTCTCTGGGTGAGGGCAGGGTGCAGGTCAAACCAACTGGGCAGGATTCCAAGAAGAGCTGAAGAGCTGGGGGGAATTTGCTTTGGAGTATACTGTTCCAGGGTTCCAGACTGGAAGGAGCCCAAAATGGGGAGAGTCCAAGCACTGGTCATGCTTGAAATGTCCATCCCTGTCATCTGTCATCACGGTCAACCTTTGGAGGTCTCACCATCTCCAACCACACCCCCAGCTGGCAGACAAGGCCTACAGCCTTTAGTCTGTAAATAGCCCTCTAGGCTCTGTCCATCCTTGCATCCCCACACATAGCTTTCAATGTTTCTAGTGTGCATCCTGCAACGGCCTCCTAAATATGCTCTGTTTCTTGCCTTGGTTATTCTTCTCTACCTCTCAGTACCCACTTCATTCCTTTTTAATCCACATGTTTGACCATGTTGCTCTGCCACTCAACATTTCTTGATGATCCCTCAACCATTTCAAAGCACAGTCTGTCCCACTGGGATGACTTACACAGGCATTCCTAAGAAGGCTCCTGCTGCTGGTCTGTTCGACGTCATCGCTCACCCTCCTCCTTTGGAATTTTCCTCTAGTAACACCTCTTATTTACAGCTCTCAGAACATGTTGCTATATCCTCACGCTTCCAGCTTTTGCATATCCCTTTCCACCTGCCCACAGATTTTTCCCACTCACGACACCCTACCCCTGACAGAGCACATTCCAGAATCCAGTGTCAGCTCTTCTTTGGGGTCAGCTTCCACTTCTCTGGACTGTTTAGGGGCCTTTCTCTCCTGCTCTCCTCCTGGTCTGCACAGTATGCCCCGAAAGCAACTACACACCACACTAAATGCGTATATTTAATCTCCCCACCTGAAAGTAACTGTTTTTAGAGGGGGAAAAAAACCCTCACTCTCAGTGCTGACATCTAGTACCTAGAGCACTCTATAATACTATATGGTCTATGTAATCTATTTGTAGACTTAAAAGATGTGCGTTTAGGAAAAGAGTATCCAGTTTAGAAAAAGATCACCTACAGCATGGTGCGAATAATCAAGTTCTAGGTTCCAAGAAAAGTCTCTGCCATGAGGTGTTTTGTAAGACAAATTGCTAAATGGTCTTATTAAAAAAAAAATGGAGCCAGATATTGGGGTTAAAACTAAAAGATCAGAAAAGCAGAAAGAAGCCAGCCACATTCTCACCACTTGGAGACCCTTAGCCAAAGAGACCTACTTCCTGTATACCCACACTTATATACCTTTCTGTTCTGCATCTCACTTCCTGTCTGTCTATACAGACCTCCAGACCTTTATGGTTAACTAGTGTTGGAATTTAAGGCATATGCCACCATGGCTGGCTCCATTCCCAGTGTGGCCTTCAACTCACAGAGATCCAGATGGGATTCCTGCCTCCCAAGTGATAGGATTAAAGGTGTGTGCTACCATTGCCTGACTTCTATGTTTAATATAGTGGCTGGCTTTTTCCTCTGATCCTCAGATAAACTTTATTAGGGTGTACAATATTTTGGAGGACACAATATATCACCACAGTGCTTTGAAACCAGTAGACTATATTAGCATCATCCCAGACCATCTATCCCAACATTGTTTTCTTTTTTTTAATTAAAAAAAATACTTTTCTCCATACAATATCTTTTGATCATGTTTCCCCTCTCCCAGCTCCTCTCAGATCTTCCTCACCTCCTCACTCATCCAATTTTATGCTCTTTCTCTTTCCAAAAATACTAGAAAAACACAAAAACAAAATTCAAAACAAACAAGAAAAAGACCAGTAAAACCAAAAAAGAAAAATGTTGAAACAAAACAAAATGCTTACAAAAACAAAAACAAACAACAACAAAACCATGGAGCTCTTTTGTCTTGGCCAACTACTCCTGGGCGTGGGGATTGACCTGAGTGTGGTTGATATACCCAGTGGCATTCCATTGGAGAAAACCAATTTTCCCTTTGCCACCAGGTACCAACTGCAAATAGCTTCTTGGTTAGGGGTGGGACCCCCTGTCTACTTCCCCCTCTCAGTGCAGGGATCCTGTCTGGCTTGAACCTGTGAAGGTCTTGTGCATGCTGTCATAGTATCAATGAGTTCATATTTTTAAAAATTATATTTACTTTTATGTATGGGTGCTTTGCTGTTTTGCCTGAATATATATATCTGTGGATCATGTGTGTGCCAGGTATCCAAGGAGGATCCCCTGCACCTGGAGTTACAGGAGGTTATGAGCCACCATGTGGGTGCTAGGAATAGAATCAGGGTATTCTAGAAGAGCAACCAGTACTCTTAACTGCTGAACCTTCTCTCCAGCCCCCAATATGAGGTCTTAATAGAAATGGAGTAGAGATAGTTCCTGCCTGCAAACAGTATGTGTAGTTCAGGTACCATTCTATAACCATGCTTTACCTGCCATCCACTCCTTGAGTGACACTGAGAAGTTCTAGAACCCAGATCGTTCATTTACTCACAAGTCAAAATGTCACAAATCAAGCACTGCATTCTCTTTTGTAATCAGAAACTTATGGAATGGCAGGAATGTGGTTAGTGTGGGTTGTGCTGTATTGCATAAGCAGAGCATCTATAAGAATAAACCCTTCCCTCAAACATCAGATGTCCAAGAACTCTGGGCACCAGGAGCCATTTCCTACAAGGGCCTGATGGATTATTCCAGCTCCCCAGACCTCCTCCACTCTGATTCTTGTTGTACTTGAGTCAGAACCAGACGGGTTGGCATTAATTGCTCTCTAATTGTTTCAGGCATGCTATTTTTATCTTCCCCAGTATAGTGTACTGCAGAGGAGCCTGGTCCTCTGCTTTTACCTCACTCTGTGCTCCCAGTGTTCAGCAGAAGCTTGCTGATTGATTTTTCTATGAGCTGTAATTATTTCCAAGGCTGCCCTGGGATACGGGTCTCCTTGTCATGCCGTCTCGGTTTCTTTCCCTGCGATGCGCCTCCTCACTCCCAGCATCTCCCACTCACTCCTTTGTTGATGTCTGGCTTGTTCTCATCCAAACACCTCTTCATTCTCCTTCTCTCCAGAAGAACAAACCGTATTTCACCGACCATCGACACCACTGAGTTTCTCTCTGGCAAGAAACATTATTCTGATCAGCTGCCTTAGGGTCTTTATTTATCTCTCCACCAAACTTATTAAATACTTGTAGGACCCACCCGAGCGAATGAAATGAAGCCTTTGCTTTGATTCAATGTTATGCTTTCAGTTTTATTAGCTCCATGTACAGTTAAAGGTAAGGAAAGCAGACTGGACGACCTGGTCCAGCCTCTCTCCTTGGGTGTTTCTCATGCTCTCACGGAGTATCTGTGGTGACTGGGGGCCCACAAATCAACCAAGCGGGGAGAAGAAGGTAATTTTCAAATCAACTCTCCCTTGCCTAACAAAGTGACTGTAGAGCATCCTAGATAATAGGCTAAGCTCAGCTTCATGTTCATGAATCCCAGCGGCAGCATGTTATATGCACCATACTCTCTGAGTGTCAGCTTTGCTGTAGGTAAATGGATGCAATCAGACCTACCTCCTGGGGTTACCATCAGGCCCATGTGAGACATATATGGTTCTGAGCTAATGGCATTCATGATCTTTGACTCCCGGTGTGTTAGGGTTTCTGTGAAGAGACACCATGACTGTGGCAACTCTTATAAAGGAAAACATTTGTTTGGGGCTGGCTTACAGTTTAAGAGGCTTAGTCTACTATCGTCACATTGCAGCATTCAGGCAGACATGGTGCTGGAGGAGCTGAAAGTTCTGCATCTTGATCTGCAGGCAGCAGGAAGTGAACTGTGTGCCGCACTTGCTGCAGCTTGAGCAAAGGAGTCCTCAAAGGCCACGCCCACAGTGACACACTTCCTTCAAGGAGGCCACACCTACTCCAACAAAGCCCCCCTCCTGATGGTGCTGCTGCCTTCTGGGGACTTTTTTCTTTCAGACCACCACACACAGTGCCATTATCCCAGGGGGAGCCGTTCTTCTCGCCATGGCCCCATTAAAATGTCCAGTAGTCAATTGCTTTTAGGACCCAGGACATAAGAATCTAGCTACTAACTGATCTTGCGGACTTGTGTCTATGTAGTGGGATAGAGCACAGTTTGAGAAGGAAATACAGTATGATCTTGGTCCCTTGCAATGATGTTAGGAACACTGGGCATTGACCTGCCCTTTTCCGTCAGCTAAGTGCAGTCCTACCGACAAAATTCATGCCACAGACTTCTTCCTTCTTGTCCAGCAACATGGTGATCAAGTTATTCAGAGATTATGCTATGCAGGTATTAAAGAGTAAATGACCTGAGTGTAGAAATCCTAGGACTCAAATGATTGCCTGGCACCCATTATAGACACCTACCTGTTAGCCAGTTATTCGACCTTGCTGACAGAGCTTTGATTTCTTCATCGGCAAATGAGGTAAGAAAATGGTTTCTGGTAGAGTAGTTGTGATGACTTAAAGGGAACAAGTTTGAAAAATTCTCAGCACAGTAACTGTTCAACAAATCATGGTGGGAGCTTTAATTGAAGGGACTAAAGGGGCAGCATCCTCCCTCTCCAGGACACCCTTTCCTCACCTGCTGCTGGAGCACAAGTGTCTGTTCTGATCTGCGCACCCAACTTGAAGCACAGTTCATGCCAACAGACCCCAATGAAAATTTACCTGTGTGTAGCAGGAATCTTAAAAAGTTCTTATTAATAAAATCAAACCTGAGCCAGGTATTGGGGTGAACTAGAAGGTCAGAGAACCAGAACAAGCCACAGCTAACCTCACCTGGTCAACTTCTCAGCTGATCGATCCTGTTTCCTCAGACTGGAAGCCTCTGAGTCCTCATCCAGAATGGGTCTCAGCTCAACTGCTGCTCGAAAGCCTAAAAGCTTAACCAGCCAAATGCTTCTAGTTTCTGGTCCTCACGCCTTATATACCTTTCTGCTTTCTGCCTCACTCCCTGGGATTAAGGGCTCACTTTCTGGGCTTAAAGGCGTGTCCCATGCCTAGCTGTTTCCAGTGTGGCCTTGAACTCCCAGAGATCCAGAGGGATTTCTGCCTCTGGAATGCTAGGATTAAAGGTGTGAGTGCCACCATTTTCTGGCCTTTGTATCTAGTGGCTGTTCTGTCTCTGACCCCAGATAAGTTTATTAGGGTGCACAATATTTTGGGGAACACAATACCATCACACCTGTGTGTCTCTTTTGTTTGTTTGTATGTTTATTTGTTTGAGACAAGGTATCTCTGTGTAGCCCTGGCTGTCCTGAAACTCACTATGTAGACCAGGCTGGCCTCAAACTCAGAGATCCTCCTGCCTCTACCTGAGATTAAAGGCATGTGCCACCACCAGCCAGCACCCACCTGTGTGCCTCTTCATCAATGTATGTCAGGTGGCTGCGTCTTCATCAGAGGAGCTGGGTCCCCATGTCCCCTATAACCTGGCAGAGCCCCGCCTTGCTGGCCTGGCACAGTGAGAAAGCAGCCATGTCAACTGCTGCCTTCCCCAAACGGCTGCAGACTCTGGCCTCTTATGATGCAGCACAGACACCACACACTCAGATGAGTCCTAATTAATGTCGCACCATCAGTCTTTCTGATGTGTGCGACTCTGCGCCCAACTAATTAGCTGTCCTGAACATTTCGGGTTCAACATGGGGTCTGGGTGATCACAAGAGCCTTCATGGCTAAGGGCTGAAATTCTGTTGCATTGAGTGAACTCTTGGCCCCGTGACCCTCCCTCCTGTAAACAGAGACATTGCTAGAGATTTCTCTTAGGATTGTCAAAACTGGGTCAGTCTTGATGAGCCTACAGGAGAGTGATCCACACAGCAGAAAGAGTGTAGAAAGGCACACTGTAACGATGCTTGCCTTTTGCTAAGGCTGGAAGGATGGTTAACCTTAGACAAAAGTGGGGTGGATAGATGTAGGGATGTGTGTGTGTGTGTGTGTGTGTGTGTGTGTGTGTGTGTGTGTATAAGCATGCTCATAGTGGGTGCACACACATGCTTTCTGAAGTGTGGGACTCAGATACATAATATTTTGTGACCCTCACAATCATCTTTACCTTGGGGAAAATAAACCTCCTGAGAGTGGGTCACAATCACAGTGGCCGAGCCACATTTAAAATCCACTTTTGTAAAATCAGGGGTGGGGGATCCACTTGAGGGACTATGGAAGGGTCTCAGTGCTTAAAGCATTTACCCCAAAAGCATGAGGACTATTTATCAGATCCCCAGAACCCACATAAATAACAAGTAGGCAGGGTGGCTGACCTGTAGTCCCAGCCTCTAAAGGCAGAGATGGGATCTCCAAAGCCAGTTGATTAGGGAGACTAGCCATATCGGTGAGCTCTGAGTTTGATTGAGAGAGCCTGCCTAAAGGAATAAGATGGAAGTGCTTTTTGGGATGATTCCCAACATCAACCTCTGACCTCCACATAATCAGGCAACTACACACACACACACACACACACACACACACACACACACACACACATATGCGCACGCACCTGCATGCAGGCAAATGCACCCTCATACACATATGCCCATGTGCATACAAACACACACAGAGAGAAAAGGAAAAAAGAAAACCCACTAGAAAGCCGAGCCTAGTTGTGTGTGCCTGTAGTCCAAGTGTTCAGCTGGCAGGAGAGGAAATAATGAGTTTGCGGTCAGTCTACGCTACATAGCAAGTTGGAGATCGTGTAAGGCTACATGTGAGGCCCTGCCTCAAAAATGAACAAACAAACAAAAGAGCAGTAAGTAAATAAATTAATTAAATGAATGAATCCAAATGATCCCGTTTCCCAAATCCAGGATGCATTCTTTTCTCTCTCCCACACAAAGACACTGTTTTCTGTTACGTCTTGTCTGGCTCCTCTCCAATCTTATCACCCTTTTTTGTTTTTCTGGTTCCTTCTGAGCCCTCCCCCTGCCCATCTCCTGCATCACCCCATCCCTTTTAATACACACTCTCCTCCATCACATCTTCCCAGGACCTGCAGCTTCCCTTCCTGGACTAGCAACATTTGCATTAGTTAACCAATGGAATATTTCTGGCCGATTTTTCAGGCTGAATTTGCTATTCTCTTCTCTCCCTCATCTCCACCCCTCCCCCCAGGTAATATAATTATTTTAATAGGAGCTTTCTGGAAAGAATAAGCCACTCTCAGATCACACTAGAGATAACCTGCTTGCTCCACCTCGACTGAGAGTTGCCCCAGCAACGGCTCTGATGGAAGCTTGAATGATCACATGGGGAAGGCCAGGAGGGTCGGGAGATTAATATAGAACGGGGTTAAAGGTAAGGGAAGCAGTAAGGAGCAGTTGGGAGATGGTGTGGGCACAGGCTAGATCAAGTACGTTATCGTGTTGGAGTTGGACAGCTGGACTTGCTTGGATAAGTCAGAGGGACCAGGTAGACACAGATGTCCCTATTAGCACAAAACCTGCCTAGTCTCCCTTCCCTTTTTTTCCACCCGCAGCCTTCCAGGTCACACAGGCAGCTCAGGTGGTGGAGTCACAGGTGGCTGCTAAGCAGTAATGTTTGATTTCCTGCTGGTTTCCAGGCAGGGAAGGGGTAGCTGACACTACCTCATCTGAGCATTCGCTGTGGACTCAATTGCAGAAGGATGTTTATTCCACATTGATGACAGTCGGAAGTCATCTTCCAAGACTGCATGGTGGATAATGACTGGGAGGCTGTTTTTAGCACACGAATCATGCCTGTCACGAGAACTGCATCTCCCTTTGCTTGCACACACACACACACACACACACACACACACACACACACACACACACACGATAAATTGGGAGCAGGTGGACATAGGGTCCTTGTTTCTAAACATCACAGGGAGATATAAAGGTCCAGAAAGAAATTATGTAACGCTGTATAATTTAACAAGACACTAATGTCTCCTCTCTCTGTCTGCCTGGGTAGTTACAGCTGGAGCCATCTCTCCTTTCTCACCCACACCTGATGTCCCTGGTCACATGTGGCCGTCTATGAAGCTATCTGAGGCTCAGGAAGCGTGGGTTAGAAAAATGCCCTGAACAAGCAGCCTGGATGTTCAAGGCCTCCCACGACTAGAGTTGGTCTGTCTGCCTTCAAGATTCACTTAGAATTGAATCTGGCTCCCCACCCTCCTGCATAGGAGAGCCAGCAGCATCCTTCCAGCACTACCCAAGAGCCCCTCAGCTGGGGTACCTGCTTGTGCTAATTGTAGTTCTTTCCTCCGCTTCCCACCAGAGCAGTGGTTCTCAGCCTGTGGATCGCAACCTCTTCAGGGGTCACACACCAGCTATTAACATTACATTACAATTCATAACAGTAGCAAGATTACAGTTGTGTTATAGCAATGAATAACTTTATGGTTGGGGGGTCACCACGACATGAGAAACTGTATTAAAGGGTCACAGCCTTAGGTAGGTTGAGAAACACTGCTCCAGTGCATGCTATCACACATTTCCTAATAGGGACACACACACACACACACACACACACACACACACACACACACACCCCTGCTGGACAACCCTAGATCTTCTTTCCCCAGTGGCTGCCACCCCCAGGCCCTGTGTTGAGCAGACACTTCTGTTGAGATCAAGTAGCAGGAAGAAGAGACTAACACACAGCTTACAGAACAACTTACGACTGAATATTAGGCATTCCAGATTCAAACATCCCCTTGAGGGCCAGAAATACGGCTCAGTAGGTGCTTCCTGCCAAGGCTAAAACCCAGAGTTCTATTCTCAGGACCTATGTGGTGGGAGAGAACTGACCCCAGAAAGCTGTCTTCTGACCTCCACATACGCACCATGTATGTGCTCACACAAACCCATTAAATAAACAAAGGTAATTTTTAAAAATTATTGTTGAAATTATAATGTAATTAGATCATTTCTTCCTCCCCTTTCCTCCTTCAAACACTCCCACCTACTCCACCTTACTCTCCTTTAAATTCATGGCCTCTTTTTTGGTTGATTGTTGTTACATGTGTGCATATATATGCGTGCACATATATGTTCCTAAATATAACCTGCTCGGTCTGTATAATGTTACTTGCATGTGTGTTTCCAGGGCTGACCATTTACTATCAGATGACCAGTGGGTGTGCTCCTCCCTGAGGAAGGCTCTTTCTCCAACTCTCGGCAGTCATCAATCGCCTGGAGTTCTTGGTGTAGGCTGAGGCCTCTTGGGCTTTCTGCTGCCCACTTGGCATGTCCTTTATCGTGGTTCTTGTTTAGCTCACATTTGGGCAGCCATGATGGTGAAACTTTATGAGTGTAGCTTGTGACATTACTAGGAGACAAAGAATGACAGCAAACTCTCTGAAGTTCATGGTGTCTTCAGAAACAGGGACGTACCTTTCACTTCTAGGGGTGGGCAACCAAGGGCAACATCAACAGTCTGTATGTTTTGGGAGTCTCTTAGACAACCCCAATCAACAGCTCAAAAGAGGGTTTCTCATGCCTAGTGTTGGAGTTTTTGTTAGATGTCAGCCCAAATGAGAACATTTCATTTAAACTCTGTATGTATATGTATATGCAGACTTGTGTGCATTATAGGGCTTTTTAGGTCAATAGTTAATTTCATGATCCCTTATGATTTTTTTCAGGTATCCATATTGTTATTTCACCATTTTCTTCTACATTTATCTCCCTCCCATTCCCTCATTAGAGCCCCCTTTCCCCATTTCCCTGATCAAATCACTTATACCATTCTCTTCCCTTCTCCTGTTCCCCACACCCCTGAATTTAAACAATTTTAAATACTCTTGAGCCCTTTCTGGCACCAGAGGAGTTCCACTGAGAATTCCTCCCACTTTTTGGGTCACTTTCTGTGGTGGGCTGAATGAAAATGGCCCCCATAGGCTCATAGGGAGTGGCACTATTAGGCGGTGTGGCCTTGTTGGGGTAGGTGTGGCCTTGTTGGGGTAGGTGTGGCCTTGTTGGAGTGGGTGTGGCCTTGTTGGGGTAGGTGTGGCCTTGTTGGAGTGGGTGTGGCCTTGTTGGGGTGGGTGTGGCCTTGTTGGGGTGGGTGTGGCCTTGTTGGAGGAAGTGTGTCACTGGGAGTGGGCTCTGAGGTTCCAGATGCTCAAGTCAAGCCCAGTGTCTCTCTTCCTGCTGCCTGCTGCCCTAGATGTAGAACTCTCAGTTACCTCTCCAGCATCATGTCTGTCAGCATGCTGCCATACTTCCTGCCATGATGATAATGGACTACACCTCTGAACTGTAAGCCAGCCCCAATTAAATGCTTTCCTCTATAAGAGTTGTTGTGGTTGGAGTTCTGTGAGTTCGAGGCCAGCCTGGTCTACAGAGCAAGTTTCAGGACAGCCAGGGAACTTGACGGTTACACAGAGAAACCTTGTCTCAAAACAAACAAACAAACAAACAAAGTTGCTATAGTCATGGTGTCTCGTTAGAGCAACAGAAATCCTAACTAAAACACTTACCCTTTACAGTATTTCTAGACTCTTGCTCCCTCAACCTCTCCTGCTCTCTTTCCTAGTTAGAATACCCTTCTCCTAGAGGTCCCATACGTTATTAGGCAGAACAGCTTAAGTGCGTTTTGCCCATTCCCTAAAATACCTTAAGAACCAGAAGACCCCCCTTCACAGGCCTACTTTAATGAACTAATTAAAACCAAAGTTTTAGAGCGCTAGGGAGACAGTTCGGTTGGTAAGGTGTTTAAGGATTGCATTTTCTTTTTAATTTTATTTTTATAATTACATTAAACAGTAATATGGTTCCAAACTCAATATATGAAAGTGGGATCTGTGGGGGCCAGCCTGGGGAGTGAGCTCTGCAGGGAAAGGACCTGAAGGCAAGCATAGGGACCTGATCTTGATCCCAGAACCCAGATTATTAAAAAGCTGGGTGCGGTTTATAATCCCATGGCTGGGGAAGCAGAGACAGGAGGATCCCTGGTGTTCACTGGCCACGTAGCCAGCACAGTATATTCAAGAGTCCTAGGCTAGTGAAGAACACTGTCTCAAAGAAAAATAAAAAGGTGGCCAAGGAGTCAATGGGGATGGGGACAAGAGCATCAGAAGAATGACAGCCACGGTTGACTAGTGGCCTGCGTCTACACCTGCCCACACACCTGCCCACACACCTGCCCCTGAAAACACACACACCTGCCCACACACCTGCCCACATACCTGCCCACACACCTGCCCACACACCTGCACCTGAAAACACACACACACACACACACACACACACACACACACACACACACACACACTAAAGTTTTCAGTTCACGTCTTCAAAATTCCCAGCTCATTTTAGTGCTCAGCGGCCACCTGCTGCTGGTGACCAGTGTCCAGGACAGCATGGACAGCGGAAGGTTCTGCAGGACAGCACATAGATAACCCTGTACCAGCATCTTCCCCAAGAGGCATTTTCTCCTCCCTCTTTCTTAATCTCTGCTGGGTCCTGTTGCTGAAGTGTCTTTCCACTGGTGCTCTTCTGTTTTCCTTCCGGGAGCTCTCCCCAGCAGGCAAAATGTGAGAGGAGCATCAAACTCAGATCTTGGGGCCGGTATTCCGGTCCTTTCCACTCAGAATGTTGACTAAGGATGGTCGGGGGACACAGAAGGTAGGTAGAGGAAGCATGCTAAGACTTCATGAAGAAGGTGGCTTTGTCGCCACCTTTCATGCTTTGATTAAACTTTAAGAGCGATTCTTTTACTCATCAGGGTTCAGTCCCCAAGTGGAATCACTGAAAAGGATCCTTCAGGAATATTTTCCAAGGGATAAGACTGATGCCTCGCTATGACCCATGTGTGGTTTTGCTTCTGCAGGCAGAATACAAGCGCTCCCGGAATGCGGGGTGCGGTCTTCTGTGAGGGCACCCGCGGGGCAAAGACATGCGCGGTGAAAGAGTTCTGATTACTGCCCGGCACCAGCTACTCCCTGGCTCCGCTCCTTTCCTCGGATACACTGATCAGGCTCTGCTTAAGAAAACCAGTGTTTCTGATGGCAGAACCCCAAGCTGACCTATTTCCCTGAGCTCCCAGGGAGCCCTAGGTTCACTGATGCCGCCATCTGCTGGTGGTTCTTGTGCTGCAGCCCTCGACCACTGCCTCAACCTCACCTGGGAACTTGTTGAAGATGCAGGTGCTCGGGCTCCACCCCAGACATAATGCGCCAAAAGCAAAGGGTGATCCTGATCACTGCGTCTCCACAAGCAGTTCAGATGATCCTAATGCTCCCTAAAGCTTGGCAATCACAGACCTAGTGGATCCAGTTCCACCATTTGTCCATTCAAGTCAAGAACTTACAATAAACGTCTACATAATGATACAAAGGAGAGTAGAATAGACACAACCCCACAGACACATAGGTGCACACGCGCGCGCGCACACACACACACACACACACACACACACACACACGAGGGAGCACATGAGTGCATGTAGAATATACAATGGCTTGCTTCACACATGCCTGAGCAATAACAGCAGGATCGTTCTTTCTTTCTTTTTTTTTTTTTTTTTTTTTTTTTTTTTTTTTGGTTTTTTTGAGACAGGGTTTCCATGTGTAGCTTTGTGCCTTTCCTGGAACTCGCTTTGGAGACAAGGCTGGCCTCGAACTCACAGAGATCCGCCTGCCTCTGCCTCCCAAGTGCTGGGATTAAAGGCGCGCGGTCGTTGCCGCTGCCGCCCGGCTAGGATCTTTCTTATTTTAGACTAGAAACCAGCCAAAGACCACACACGTGGGAACCAAGGCTTAGACCCACATCAGATCTTTGTATGACAATGCCTAGGCATCTTCACCTTCCCACTCCCTCAACTTCTCTAGGCTGGGTTGTCCTTGAAGTGGGCAAATTGACAACTGAGAAACCTCCCCCAGATCAAAACAGCTCCCTTTCTCCCATCCACACAGTTCAAACTACCTAAGATGGCCGGCAGCTTCTTGAAGACAGCTGGAGTAGTATTAGTCTGCTCTCTGTCGGTGTAACAAAGTGCCTGGATGAGTCAACCTGAAGGAGAACAGGTTTATCCTGACTCGTGTTTTCAGAGGTCTCTGTCCAGGGTCCCTTGGCTCCTTGGCTTTGGCCCCTGCGCTGAAGCAGAAGAAAATGGAAAGACACATGTGGTGAACCAAGGTGGCTTATGCCATAAAGGACAGGAGGCAGAGAGAGAGAGGAAGTGTCCAGTTTCCTATGTCCTCCAACTAGACCCCTCCTCCCACAGCGTCCACTAATGCCATCGAATTATGAGCCACCAATAGGATCATCCGTCCATGGGTTCAGAGTCCTCAGGGTCCTCGTGATTCTATCATCTTCCACCAAGCCCCACCTCTGCACCGAGAATCCAGCTTCCAGTGCATGAGATCTGGAGACATCTCAGACTGGCCACCTCGATATAGTTCCTTCCTATGACCTTCCACCTTGCTGCTCCTCTCCATCCCTTCCACTGCAGGTGCAGGCCTCTACTGTGTAGGCTGTGGCAGGGAGGAGTTCGTCCTAAGGTGGAGCACAGCTTCAGGAACTCTTAGGGAGGAAGGCGTTTACCACGAGCTGCCCGGTAGAGGAACAGGGGCAGTGGAGTGCAGCAGACACAGGAAGACACCGAAGGAAATGGGAGATGAGAACAGAAGCCAGCCTGCTGTCGCCGTCACAGTGTAATCAGTCTCCGAAGCAGCCCTCCAAGTACTCACCGGGATGTTCATCAGCAGCTGCCTGTCACCGGGCACTGACTGGTACGTACAGAGCCTTGTAAGGGTCTGTCCCTGTCTTTGAGAACCATCCCACTTTGCTGGAGTTTAGACACATAGGTCTGACCACGAAGATAAACGAGGAGGAATGCTGCTTACTGGCTTGCTCAGCCTGCCTTCTTATGTGAGTCAGGACCACCTGCCCGGGGGTGGCACCACCCACCGTGGGCGGGGCCCATCCATGTCAATCGTTAATCAAGAAAATGCCACCACTGATTGTCTATAGGCCATCTGATACATGCAGTTTCTCAACAGACATTCCCTCTTCCTCGAGGACTACAGCTTAGGCCAAGTTGACAAAAAAACTAGTTAGCTTGCACCTTGTAAATGTTTGCAGACTTGGATTGAACATGTGCTAATAAAAATTTGCATTCCTTCAAAGTCTAGTAATTGGGAGGTAGAAAGGAAGGGACAGCACTTTCCCCCAGTAGCCAAGTGCTATTGAAGCTGCTGTCATCTTCTCTGAGGCAGGTGGGACTCATAGATTGCTAACTCCACTCCCACGCCACCCCTTGGGATCAGGTATATCCCTTACGCTCCTTCCCGAAGTGCATCTGGCTGCCGAGTCACTCCTCAGAAGACCTTTTCCAGCCACTGCTACTCCTTTCAATGTGCCTTAAGCTGACCCGGGGGTTCGAAACCCGGTGGTGACCAGCCTAGTGGTTGAGATACAAATGGATTTGAAAGGTCGGCTCGGTTGGATGGTGCAGCTGCCACTTCTAAGCTGAGGCCAGTGCCCTGTGGGGAGGAGGGAAAGAAGGCGGGCCTGCATTGCGGTTGTCTTCAAGTCTTGCCCACTTCACTTGAGCTTCTGTAAATTTTGAGAGGAAGTGTGGCTGAGTCTCCATACCCAGTGAGTCCCTACAGAAGAGCTTGAGACCAGGCACCTGGGTGTCAATTGGCTTTCTCCCTCTCCATCCCAGTGTCTGCGGGCTGCAGTTCTCACTCCCGCAGGTGAGTGAGAAACTACCAGGTGTTCACTGGGCACAGTCTTCTTTGTGCCATGATGCCAGCCTCAAGAGAATGTTCTTCCATCGATTCTGAATATGGTGACTTGGGCTAGGTTCCCAGAATCCTCTGTGCCCACCTTCAGCAAGGCCTGGCTCATCCACTCCATCTCTGTAATTATAGCTCTGTTTGGGCTGAGGAATAAGTACATCATCCACCAGCCCGGCCTCCATGTAGAATCCTTTTAGTTCCTGCAAGGGAAGACACCACAGCAAAGTCCCCGGGGTGCAAGCATGGTACTCAGCAGCCTCTCAGGGTCTGACTGTCCTACTGGACATCAGGAGCAGAAGCAGCATGACCCACTACCTGGCCCCACAGCCCACACATGGGCCCTGGGTTCCTTTGGAAAACTCCATGTCTGGTCTTGAAACCCTCGGTTCCAGGAACTATTGTTGATTGGTTCCCTCTCAGCTTAACTGACTCATGTCCATCAGGTTCATTAGAAAATTAATTAGGCAGAATATAATTTGTAATTTTACAGTCAAATCTGCTGCTCCTAAGTGGTTGCCAATCACACTTGTCAATCAGCTTGTTCTCATTCCTTATGAAAACCTATACGAAGAATGACCACGGACCACTTGGTGAGATGAAGTCAGAGCAAGTGCAATGCATGATGGGATTGGAGGGTGTTGAAGTGTTCTCAGTATGGGAAATACACCAAGATGAACAAGAACATTGGCCAGGACAGCTCACCTGATGATCTTCTGGCTTCATCTGCCTGGGTCAGGGATGGGGCATAGTTTGGGTGCCCCCTACCCCCCACTTCCTGGGTCCTCACATGAAGGCAGTCAAGCTTCGTCACTGATCACCTAGCTTCAACTTTAATCTCAGTGTCTTTTGGTCTCCTTTATTACAGGTGTCAGGTTCCACTCCCGGGACTGTGTTCACAGGTCTCTCCCAAGGTACTTTCCTGAGTGCAAAGTCCACCTCATCCACTCTGTGCTGATTCTTCAGTTACCTTTTCTTGACCACATCGCCCAATGCCAAAACTGCCTTGTGTGCTCCTCCAGGGGTCCACTTTCAACCCTCTCAGCTTCCCAAAATCCCTTCGATCCTTGCCTGACCTTTGCCTGACCCTGAGCTGGAGTCTTCCCACCCCTTGTTGACTTCTTTGCTTCTCCCGAGAGCTGTGTCTGTCTCATTGTCTTCATCCCAGAGGCTAGCCTCATCCCTAGGAATCGTTACAAATTCAATCAATAAAATGCCCGTTCGATGCCTGGAAAGTTCTATTCTTTTCCGGTCAATACAGTTGCCGTAGAAAAGAGGTTCCACAACATCATTTTCTAATTCTGAGACCCTTGACTAACCACGTGATCGCCTTGCCTTCCGTCTCCCTAGACATTAAGTTCACCAGATGTTATTAAGTAACAGAGTCCTTCCCTCCTCCCTTCTAGATCCAAAAGGACCTCGTGAAGTTCTTGATCACTGCTGGGGACTGGAGTCCATCAGGCAAGTTGTATGGCATGATGGCTCATCTTTTCTCCGCCCTAAACAAGGTCATAAAACATAAAAGCTTTGAGGTATTAAAAAAAAAAAAAATCCAGTTCCATCATGTCAGTGTTTTTTATTCAAAACAGAGGAGGAAGCATCTTGCCGAGTGGCTGGTGGTTGATTTGCTTCGCTGTTTTGATTAGCTATCTGTTGTCTGTGCCCGATGCTAATACAGCGGAGACATTTTAAAATTGCATTTACTTCTTTGTGAGGGGGAGGGGAGGGCATGTGCTCCGGCATGGGTGTGGAAGCCAGAGGACAGGTTTCAGGGATCAATTCTCGCCTTCCACCGTGTGGGTTCCAGGAACTGAATTCAGGTTGTCAATCTCGGCAGCAAGTGTCTCCACCCACTGAGTGGTCTCTCTGCCCCTGCCCCCATTTTTTTAACTTAAAATTATATTCAAAAGACAAAACAAAACATCAAAATAATCTAGTTGCTAAATTGATAACTAGATTATAAACTATAATTACTGCTTTGGGATCACAATTACCTAGACTTACTGCTGCCTCCAATATACAAATCCTTAAAAAGTATCATTAGATTACAATTTTTTAACGTTTATTATTTTACATGTATGGGTATTTGCCTGTATGTGTGTGTATCTGTGTATCACGTACAGGCCTGGTGCCCAAGGAGGTCGGAAAAGGGTGTCAGATCCCCTGTAACTAGAGTTACAAACGGTTGTGATCCACCATGTGGGTATTGGGAACCAAACTCTAGTCCTCCACAGGAGGAGCAAGTACTCTTAACCACTGAACTATCTCTCCAGCCCCTATAAAGCCTAAAATTCGCCAGAAAAACCAGTTCCACCATTTTGGCCGAATTCAAGCAAGCTTTTATTAAAAATATTAAATACTGACCAAGCTGGAATTTTGGTCAGGACCATCACCTGGAAATTTTCCAGGTAAGTGGCCCCAAGACACGTGTTGGCAGAGTTTGTAGGGTAAAACCCATAGGCCACCATACTTTCCCATGAGACTTTATTGTTAGTTTCCAAGAACTCCAACTCCCAGAATCCCAGGAAGTTATTCGGTCCTTGGGCAGGTGGGGACTAAACATTAATTTAAGGTCTAACACCCCTAGATTACAAATTTTAAAAGGCAATAATGTTAAATACTGAACTTCCCAGTTTGGGGACTTATTTTTCCAGCACTTAAACTCTAGGACCTTGCTATCCGTGTGGTGTGTGTGTGTGTGTGTGTGTGTGTGTGTGTGTGTGTGTGTGTGTGTGTGTTTCTTCTGGAACTTTGAGCTGCATAGCTCTTAGTCAAGAAAGCCCTGCCATCCAAGGAGCCCAATTCTCTACTGAACCCCCACCCCCACCCCCACCCCTGTGATAGCTCTTGGGGCCAGGCCCCCTGCTAGGGGGTCTGAGAACCTGGGCCTCTGTGCTTTTCCCCAGTGGATAAATTACCGCCTGGGGGCTAGTCTTCCGGGGGAGATTAGTACCAGCCTAGCAGCCGATCAAACAGAAGGTGGCCTGGGCTCCTCTGTGCTCTCTCTTAACGCTCTGCCTGCGCTCTACCTCTTGGCCAGCCCTGCAACCTGCTCTCTTCCTTCACACTGGGTATCTGTCTCCTAAGAACGAACAGTACAGGCAGCTCGTCAGCTTTCCAAAGAACAGAAATAATAGGGGAAAATTCACTTTGCAGCCTGGGGCACGAGTGAATAGCAATAATGAAACCAGGGCAGTGTATAATCACTAATCCTCTTGTCAGAATATTTTTTTGGCTCTCCTAATAATCTCCTTCTCTGCCTCTCTCCCTGCCTCCCCTTGTCTTGCCCTGTCCATCCCACCCCCACTCCCTGCACCCATGTCTTCCTCCGATGAAACACACTATTGAAATGGGGCTTTGTGTCAGGGGATTTTTTTAAAAAATATTTATTTTTATTTAACGTGGATGGTGTTTTGCCTGTGTGGATGTCGGTGCAGCATGTCTGTGCCTGGTGCCCCCAAAGGCGCCGGTCCCAGTTGTGAGCAGCCATGTCAGCGCTGTGAATTGAGTATGGACCCTCAGGAAGATTATTAGCCAGTGCTCTGAACAGTTGAGCCATCTGTCCAGCCCCATGCTGATGAATGTTTTTAGGTATAATTTCATAATATCATTTTTGAATTTTTGTTTGGTCTTTTCATTTGTTTGGGGTTTTTTTGTTTGTTTGTTTCTTTGTTTGTTTGTTTGGTTGGTTGGTTGGTTGGTTGGTTTTTTGGAGACAGGATTTCTCTGAGCAGCCCTGGCTGTCCTGGAACTCGCTTTGTAGACCAGGCTGGCCTCAAACTCACAGAGTTCTGCCTGGCTCTGCCTCCCAAGTTTTTGGATTAAAGGTGAGTGCCACTACTGCCTAGCTTCCTGTTGGTTTTTTTAAGACAGGGCCTCAACTACATAGCTCTGGCTGTCCTGGAACTCACGCTATAGACCAGACTGGCCTGGAACTCAGAGATCCTCCTGCCTCTACCTCCCAAGTGCTGGGGTTAAAGGTGTGCGCCACTACGCCCGGCATTCATTTTTATTTTTGTTTGTTTGTTTGTTTTGAGTTTTTGGATTTGTTGTTTTTGCTATTGTTTGTTTGTTTGTTTGTTTTTAGAGATGGGGTTTCTAGTGTAACAGCCCTGGCTGTCCTGGATCTCCCTCTGTAGACCAGGCAGACCTTGAACTCACAGAGATCTTCCTGGCTCTGCCTCCTGAGTGCTGGGATTAAAGGCGTGCGCCACCAAGCCCGGTGTCATATTTGATTTTTAAAAGCAGAGAAATTGAGCATTTTAAATGGGCTAAATGAAAAACAAGTTATTTTCTATGTTTGTGTGGAGGGGGTAATGATTGTATGACTAGAAAGCTGACCCAATTCTTGCCACTAATTTAAACTAATCCTTAGTATTCAAACCTTTTCTCAGCTTGTAGCTATCCTATGCAGGTGTTTCCGGTTGTGTCCTATTATGGCCACACAAGTCAGTGAGGTCCCAGCCTTCCTGACTCTGTGGACTCCTGAAGTCACATGGGTCCAATGCCAGTTCAGCCCACATAGCAGATAAGACAAACCATTCCATGTCTGACATCAGTTTCCCCACCCGCGGCTTCATGTCAGAGCTTCAGGGCAGCCACCACAAGGACACACTTATAAATGCTAATGTGGAAATGCAAGGTTTTGTATGGATGGCACTGCCTTATTGCTGACCTCCAGGATGACTTTCCCAGTGGTCTGTGCATGGGATATATGTACACACACGTGACTGTCAGGCCAAAATGACCCAACAATGTTTTGGCTTTCTGATGGCCAAAACACCAACTGATACACCAACTTTCTATGAGTTTTGAATTCTGATCTTTGATGGGCTTATGATGTGCTTATTATCTCTCTTTTTTTTATTGAATACTTTTATTTTTTGAGAACCTCATACTCTCTGCATCCACATCACTCTTGCCCCTGCCTCCCTCCCGCTCCAGCTCCTCCCATATTTCCTTCCCAAACTCATGAACTCTTCCTTAATTATTATTGTTATATGCATATACATAAGTATACATATATGGATACATATGCATGCATGCAAACTGAATCCACTTAGGTTTGCTCACATGTTCACGTATCCAGGGATGACCACTTGGAATTGGACAATCTTTGTAAAACCGGTTCTCTCTCTCTCTCTCTCTCTCTCTCTCTCTCTCTCTCTCTCTCTCTCTCTCTCTCTCTCTTTCTCTCTCTCTCTCTCTCTCTCTCTCTCTCTGCAGCCATCGACCTCCTTGTAACTCTTCATCCAGGGGTGGGGCCATGTGGAATTTCCCCTGTCTACATTGGTATGTCAGCTGATGGTCTCATTATTCTGGTTTTGTTCAAGTGGCCATCTTGTTGAGAGTTCATAGGTACGGTTCCCCGGTCATCTATAGGAGATACCATCTCGAGCAAACATCCTGGTCTACTAGCTCTTATAGTCTTCCCACCCCCTCTTCTGAGAATTTCCATGAGCCTATTATCTCCTGATGCTGGGCAGTAACGATGAGTCACAGCTCCACATCACACAATTCCGAGGGGAAGCAACCGATACGCTACCAGGTACAATGATACTAAGCTAGATGTTGGGCTGGTGGGTATAGCAAATGCATTTCACACTGGGATAGTTGCAAGTTCTTTTGAGCAATGTTTAAAAACCCAGGGTTCACAAGCACCTCTGTCTTCTCTGCAATGTTTGCTCTTTGTGATTTACACGTTCAAGAAACCAAGCAGAGGAGTTCTGTGTAATCTCCCATATTTTAGATCAGGCTGAGTTCCTGTCTGTGCTGTTCTTTAGAATTTTCCTTCTTCCTTTGTATTTCCCATAAATTCATAGTGGGGGGGGGGGCTTGAGGCTAGATCACATTCAAGTTCGATGTGTGAGAGGAAGACTTTGTGGGCTGCATAAATATTCCCAACAGCATCACAGGATAGGCATAAGGCACATGATGTTTCAAAGGTTTCATCTACAGATTGCCTGTGTGCCCAGAGAAGCCAACACTCTGTGTTTGCCCGTGGTTCCTCACAGTCCTAGGTGTGTTTCACAGCTACAGGTTTTACACTGTGTCAGGTGGCTCTGGGCTGTATTTCCCAGAATTCCTTTTTCCTGTATGTTTCTATCCAGGACAAGCCATTGTGTTGTAGTGGTGGTGGGGTGTCCTTGAGAGATCTGAAGGGTGGAAGCAAAGCTCACCAATTGGGGACTTGTCTGTTGCCTCATCTCACAGACATGAGGCAGCAACCGACCTCCAACTGTTCCCTTTTCCCCTGCATGCTCCTCCAGCGCTGCCCACTAAGTGAAGCATATGCTTAGATCCCTAGCAAAGGCTTCTGCAAGACAGTGTGAGACCAGCATGGGGGAGCTATCATGGCTTCCAGCCCGTCTTCGTGGACTCCTGTTTGTTCTCGCTCTTTCACGATTGCATCCATCTCCCCTCCAACCACTCAAGCTGAGGGCTTCAGGCTCCTCAAGCAGCTGTTGCAGCGTGGTTACAGCATTAATGAGCCACAATCTCAACAAGAAAAACCAGATGAGTCTTCCTCTTTCCTCCCCTTCTGTTTTCTCCATCAAGTTTCATAATGATGAACAGTTCCCTTAGCATCACCCAGGGGTGTTCATTTAGTTTTATTTACTTGGTGTTTTGTTTTTGTTTTTTGGGTGTGTGTGTGTGTGTGTGTGTGTGTGTGTGTGTGTGTGTGTGTGTGTGGTCACTAGCTACTCATGCACTGTATTTTATCTGATAGGTCAAAAGGCTGTTGTTGAGCTGGGCAGTAATGGTGCACATCTTGCACTTTGGGGGCAGAGGCAGGTAGAACTCTGAGTTTGAGGTCAGCCTGGTATTCAAAGCAAATTCCAGGACAGTCAGGACTGTTAAACAAAGAAACCTTGTCTCAAAAAAAGAAAAGAAAAAGAAGAAGCTGTTGTTACTATCATTGTTATGTCAGGGTTGGGTTCATGCTGTCCCATGCTGGCTGATGGCTGCCATTCAAGTGGCCCCTGGATGCTCTTAATAAACTTTTTAGTAAAGCAAAAGGTTCCAAGCTCCCTTTTACACTTTCTGTCCCAGCCTTGAGCTAGCATTTCTCCAAGGAGGCCTGCCTCTTTTCAGTTGAAAATTCTATATACAGTAAATACTGGGTGGAGGAATGCTCATAATTTTTGGAGCTATCTGTGGCTTTTAGAGCTTCATGGTGAACAGAAAAACAGCTGTGTTCATTTATTTGTGTGTGTATTGTGTGTGCACGTGTGTGTGTACTCACACATATGTACATCTGTGTGGGAGTGTATATGCACATGTATGAGAGTACACATGGAGGTCTAAAGTCAACCTCAGTGTGGTTCCTCAGGTACCATCTACCCTGATAAGGTCTCTTCTTGGGCCTCAAGTTGCCAGTTAGGCTAGGCCAGCTGTTCGTGGTTGCCTCCCCAGCACTGGGATTACAAGCACATACTACCACCCTCGGCTTCATCGCATACATGGATTCTAGGGACTAAACTCAGGTCCTTAAGCTCTTTTTTCCCCTTGAGGTAAGGGCACTCTACTCCAGGCTGGCCTCAAACTTTAAATCCACCTGCCTCAGTCTCCTGGGTGCTGGGATTATTACAGTTGCACACCATTACACTGAAGTAGCATGTTTATTTTAAAAGAAAATATGATGTTAATTAGTATTAATTTTTAAATCATATTTAAAACTACAGAGTTTTCTATTTGACTCATTCAATTCTATATTTTTAATCTCTCCTCTTCTGCTTAAAGATTCAAGTCCTTAATACAGTAACAAAATTATTTATTTGAGATATATATACACATATGTAATTAGTTTCAGAATAAAATTTACATATGTACCTAGTAATATGTTATAGTATTAATATGACATAAGAATCTTAATTAGAATCACTTACTATTACTGTGATAAAACACCATGACCAAAAGCAACTTGGGGAGGAAAGGGTTTATTTCACTCACAGTTCACTATAACAGTTCATCATCAAAAGTAGTGAGGGCAGGAACTCAAGCAGGGCAGGAACATGGAAGCAGGAGCTGATGCAGAGGCCATGGAGGAATGCTGCTTACTGACTTGCTTCCTAAGGCTTGCTTGGCCTGCTCTCTTATAGAACCCAGGACCACCAGCCCAGGGATAAAACCCACAATGGGCAGGGCCCTCCTCCATCAATCACTAATAAAGAAAATGTCTTACAGCTGGATCTTTTGGAGGCATTTTCTCAATTGAAGATTCCACCTCTCTGATGATTCTAGCTTGTGTCAAGTTGACATAAAACTAGCCCACACAATAAGTATATAGGATTTCCTACACAGAGAAATAATTTTAATTGCTAATTTCAGGATAATACTACTAATAGTTTAATTATTGAAAACAATTTAAGATTTCTCTACAATTTTGTTTTGTTTTGTTTTTCAAGACAGAGTTTCTCTATGTAGCCCTGGCTGTTCTGGAACTCTCTCTATAGACCAAGCTGGCTTCAAACTAGGAGATCCGCCTCCCTCTGCCTCCTGAGTGTTGGGATGCTGTGGGATGTTCTGTATGCTGTGAAAATGTGTTGCTATTATTGAGTGATAAATAAAAAGCTGATTGACCAGTAGCCAGACAGGAAGTATAGGATAGGCGGGATAAGCAGAGAGGAGAATTCTGGGGACAGGAAGGCTGAGGCAGGAGATGCTGCCAGCTACCACCATGGGAAGCCACATGTAAGATACCAGTAAGCCACAAGCCACGTGGCATGATATAGTTTTATAGAAATGGGTTAATTTAAGATGTAGGATCTAGCAAGAAGCCTGAGCCAGTGGGCCAAACAGTTTAAATAATATAAGCCTCTGTGTGCTCGCTTGGGGGATGCTCGTGGGAGAGAACTGTCCTGACCACCAGCAGGCCTGGACACAGGAAACATCAGCTACACTGGAATTTAAGGCATGTGCCTCCACCACCTTGCTAATGCTAGTGAAAATGCAAATGACACTGTCAGTTAGGAACTGAGACTGCTCCTGAAGAATGCAAACAGAACTGACTTTGACCCAGCAATCCCTCTTTGAGGTACTCATCCAGAAAACCTCAAAAGCAGATTGTGAAGCGATATTAGCCCCTTTGTGTTGACCACAGGACTATTTACAATAATCAAGATTTTTTTTTTTAAAAAAAAGTGCCCATCAACAGTTAAATGAGCAAAGAGGCTGCACACACATACCGTGGAATGTATAAAGAAGACAATCCAAGCTGAGCGGTGGTGACGCACGCCTTTAATCCCAGCACTCGGGAGGCAGAGCCAGGTGGATCTCTGTGAGTTCGAGGCCAGCCTGGGCTACGAAGTGAGTTCCAGGAAAGGCACAAAGCTACACAGAGAAACCCTGTCTGGAAAAACCAAAAAGAAGAAGAAGAAGAAGAAGAAGAAGAAGAAGAAGAAGAAGAAGAAGAAGAAGAAGAAGAAGACAATCCTGCTGTGTGTAACAATGCAGTCAGCCTTGACAACATTGAGCTAAGTAAAATAAGCCAATCACAAAAAAGCTAAGTGCTCTACAGTTACATGAAGTACCTAAAAGAATCAGCTTCATACAATTAAAGCATAGAACGGGCGACAGTTGCCAGGGACTGAGGGAGAGAAAGAATAGAGAGTTACTGATGGATGGATACTAACAGAGAGCTTCTTTACTTAACAGGAATGTCCAACAAGATGAGTAAACTCAGGAGAGCTGCTGGATAACACTGCTCCTACGATCAACAGTCGTGAATGTGCACTAAAAATATGTTGAGAGTATAAATCTCATGTCAACTGGTCTTACTACAATAAAAATCAGGAAAAAGAAACCCCATCTGTGAAACCATCAATTTGGTGTATGTTTAGATTAATTTACTTTGGGGCTTTGGGGCCTAGAGAGATGGTGCAGAGGTTAAGAGCACAGAGCATGTACTGCTCGTGTAGAGGTCTTGGGTTTGGTTTCCAGCACCCACATCAGGTAGCTCACAACCCGCTGTGACGCGCCAGCCCCTTGGGAAGGCAGCATCAAAGCCTTCTGCAGGGTCTGCACTCACACGCCGGTGCTCTCCCCTCCCCCCCACACACACATAATTACAGCTGAATGTTTAAAAAGCTAAAAAAGGCTAATTTGATTTTGCTTTTGATGTTTAAGGTTTGAGTTTATTTTTATTTTTACTGATTGTATAATTACATTAAACAGCAATGTGGTTCCATGTGCAAATATATGAAACAGGGTTCTACAGAGCTTTAAAATAGGTTCACAAATTTTTTATAAACAAAAATTTTATAAACAAAAATTCTTTAGTATGCCTTTAAGCTGGGGCGGGGGTGGCGCACGCCTTTAATCCCAGCACTCGGGAGGCAGAGCCAGGTGGATCTCTGTGAGTTCGAGACCAGCCTGGGCTACCAAGTGAGTTCCAGGAAAGGCGCAAAGCTACACTTCTGAGACAAGGCCTGCAAGGCCCTGCCGCTCTCTCAGCCCTTTGCTTGCTCTTGGAAAAGACAACTTCCGGACGATGACGATGCTCAAGTCACCCTATGTAGAGAAAGAACATGTGGTAAGAAAACACACCATCCTGCTAAAAACCATAGTGAGGGTGCCGGAGTGGTGTCTCAGCAGCTCAAAGCACTTGTTTATTAATCTTGCAGAGGACCTGGGTTCAATTCCCAGCACGAGCATAGTGCCTCACAGTCATCCATAACTCCAGTCCCGGGAAATCTGATGCCCTCTTCTGACCTCTGCGGGCACCAGGCACACATGTGCTGCACATACATACAAGCAGGCAGAACACTCATACACATAAAATAAATAAATTTAAAACCTATGGGGTGAATTTTCTAGGCCACAATGAAATCATTATATGACTAGAACTGTGGTCAAGTCAACAACTTGACCATACTCTCATAAAAGAAACCCAAAGTTAGAACCTATTCCTGGCCCTCAGAACTTGTAGATAGCATGGTTGCCGTTCAAGGCCTCTATGCTTTTGGAGTGACCTGTTATGTGGCCCACAGGTAACTAACATAGCCACTTCCAGGTAAGTTTAGCTTCCGTTTTTGCCTCCTCCATCCTCTTTAGGTTACCCCATTTTTGTTAGGTTTCCCTGCTGCTACTTTTAACTTTAAACATAAATAAATATGAGCCTGGGATGTAGCTCAGTTGGTAGAATCCTTGCCTCAAATACACAAAGCCCTGGGTTTAGTCACCAGCACCATGTACACCAGCTATGGCAGTTGGTGCCTGTAACCCTAGCACTCTGGAGGTGGAATCAAAAGGATCGGGAGTTCAAAGGCAGCCTCAGCTACATAAAGAAGTTGAGGTCAGCCTGGGCTACAGGAGACACTATCTTTAAAAACAAATAAAGGCATGTAAATATGCAACTATTTCTCTCATCTACTTAGCCCATTGTACGCGTTCTTCTGGACCTTGATATTTTCAATTAAAATAGTCATTGGAAACGATTCCAAAGTGAAGTGTAGAATTTTCATTTTTTGAAAACAATTGCTTGATGATTAGTTCTATAAGTGAACCACAGATTAGTCCACGGGCACACTATTGACGTGCTGTGGCCAGTCTTTAAGCCTTTCAGAGGATGCCACAATGTATGTGTCTTGGCAGGCTTTTATTGGTGTTCACTTTTGATAGGCAACCAAGTCCTCTTTTCGAGGACGCTCCTTTTGGAGTTTGTTGTTGTTGTTGTTTCCTCCTATATTGGGTTGTCACTCAATCCTCTGGTCTTCCCTATCCTGGTGCAAATCATCCCATCAGGTTAGTACCTACGTGGTTATGTATCATTCCGAGGTCCCCCTGTGCATCGGTTTCATGCTTAGGAGACTATGCCATGATAGCCCATTTCAAGCAGCTAAGCTCTGACCTGCTGCCGTCAGGGTTTAATGCTGAGCTTGTGGGATTAAAGATCTAACCTAGAAAGGCAGTGGGTGGGGAACAGCAGGGATTATAGGAGACCCAAAATGGAAAATCACTCTCAGTAGGCATCAAACCTGAAGCAAAGCTTCCCACACGTGGTGAGGATGCTCACCCTATGGAGGGAGAGAAGGGTGACTCTGCCATCTCTAGCACGATGACAAGGAAGATGATGTTGATGTCAATCAGACCTAAGACATAATATCAATAATCATCAGGTCAGAGCAACAACCCATAGTTAAGGTAATCAGCACAATAGGCATCAAACTCTTTGCCACACTTGGTGGTTGGAAGTGTAGCCTCACAGAGACAGGCTGCGTTAATGGAGGGCTGCAGTGAGGCTGTCTTATCTGATGATGATGCCAGAGAGTACTGACAAGCACAGGCTAGTAGGATAGCCTGGGCAAACCCATGATTTCTGACCAGGTGCTGAGCGCTGATTTTCATCACGGTTACATTGTTTTTTTTTGTTTGTTTGTTTGTTTGTCTTTTGCCCCCTGTTTATGTAACTTAAATATGCATGCACACAAACCATTAATTATACAATAGACAAGAGTTGTATCTAGGGCTGGAGAATTGTCTCAGCCATTAAGAGTACTTATTGCTCTTGTAAAGGACCCAGGTCAGATTTCCAGCACTCACATGGTGGCTCACAACTCTTTGTAACGCTAGTCCCAGAGGATCTGATACCCTCTTCTGACCTGAGCATGCTCACACATGGTACACAGACATACACACAGGCAAATCACTCACACACGTAAAACAATAACTCTAAAAACATTTTTAAAAAGAGTTTCACGTGAATCTACTTTTGAAAAAGATTTATTTTTAATGATGTACATAGATGCCCATGGACACTAGAGACATCTCCCTAGAGTTGGAAGTTACAGGCAATTGTAAGTTACCTGAAATGGGTGCTGGGAACTGAGCCACAGTCCTCTGCAAGAGCAGTGCATACTCTTAACCACTGAGCCATCTCTCTAGTTCCTGACTCTACTTTTTATTATCAACAAAATCCTCTTAAGCCCACAAAGCACAAGTCATCCAGAGTGTGGTGCACGACTACACGACTTGTGCCTTTTATAAAACAGATTACTTCATTAGGGAAACTGAGCACAACCATAAAAACAATCACCCCTGGGGCTTTCGGTAGAAGTTCACTTCACTACGCTCCTGTATGAAACCCAGAGACCGGAAGAGCCATGTGAACACGGAAGGGTTTGATTGTGGTAAGTAGATAAAAGTCAGGCCCATCTTTGGCAGACAACACGGTGTAAGTTAAATTAAGAAAGGATGATGCTCCGTGCTCATATTAGCTGCGGTGAAGAGTGGGTTTGGAGGAGTGTATCCCATCTGAACTGAGGCGTTTTCAGCTGGGGGGAAGAGGGCGAACCATGGAGGAAGAGGAATCAGCAGCAGTAGGATGGAGTGGAGGAAGGGATGGAGGCAGACAAGCTGAGTCAGTGTCTGTAAATAGAACCGTATTTTCACACTTAAGATTGGGAGCCCGATGACAACTGATCATTACAGAAAAGTTGTGTCTTCCTTTCCAATTAAAATTGAATACTAGTTCAGCCTTGAGTGTCCATCATCGCTCAACTTCAGTAGCTACATAGAAACATTGACGTGCAGTGGGACCTTCTGTTCTTGCTAATGCTTTGGAAAAGTGAGAACATCTTTGCAAGAGAGCTGGCGGCCGGTTGATTGGTCTCTGGTAAATTCTAGTCTTAACATTCTGGGACTGCTGGAACCAGGGCATGCTTGATTTTTCACATCCATAAAATATATCCAGACCCATAAAACCAGACAAAAATGGGAGCTGCAGCGAACCTCTGTGATCAGAGAGAGTTCAAAAGACACCGCCAAAGAGAGTTCATCTGCGCCCAGGGTCTCTTTATTTATCTTTTTGTTGTTGTTGCTTTGTTTGCTTCAGGAACGTGAGAATGATGAACAAGCGGATACGGGGACGAGGGGGAAAGCCTGGCAGGAGACAGCTCTGCACAGTTTTCAATAATATTTGCATTCGCAGAGAAGAAATGAAGCTCAGCGCACTGGGTAGACTGGGAACTTGAGCTGCTGTTAAACTGTGAGGCTGAGGCTAGGAAGGCACAAAGAGACACTAACAGAGGATTAAGATTGATTTAGCAGCAGGGTGCTAGTGCAGCCTTTAATCCCAGCACTCAGGAGGCAGAGCCAGGCGGATCTCTGGGAGTTCGAGGCCAGCCTAGGCTACAGAGTAAGTTCCAGGACAGGCTCCAAAACTACACGGAGAAACCCTGTCTTCAAAAACAAAAACAAAAACAAAAACAAAAACAAAAACA
Organism: Peromyscus leucopus; assembly: GCF_004664715.2. Lineage (NCBI taxonomy): Eukaryota > Metazoa > Chordata > Mammalia > Rodentia > Cricetidae > Peromyscus > Peromyscus leucopus. The sequence continues at coordinate 32,860,887 of NC_051069.1, read as the reverse complement.
AAATTGCTTTAGCAAGGTCTGGTTATGCAGACACATTTCAATGGGACTCTGGCTTAGTTACTTTTCTATAGCTGTGATAAGACATCATGACTGAGGCAACTTATAGAAGAAAGAGTTCAATATGGGGGTGTGTGGTTTGCAGTGTGTTAGAGTCCACGACCATCATATCAAGGAGCATTGTCGTAGGCAGGCATGGCTCTGAAGCAATACCTGAGAGCTTACATCTTGATCACCAAGAAAGATGCAGAGAAAGCTGACTGAGAATGGCTTGGGCAGCCTGCTCCCAGTGACACACCTCCTCTAATAAGGCCACACCCCCTAATCCTTCCCAAACAGTTCCACCAACTAGGCACCAAGTATTCAAACATATGAGCCCATAGGGGTCATTGTCATTTAAACAGCCACATTCTCTAACTCTAGAAATGAACTGTTCTCTTTTCAATGCAAGGAGAGAGTGGTGTATGCATTGTAGAGATTTACCCCACTTTTACAAAAGGACAGTTATGCTCTGCTCCGAGATGAACAAGAGACAGGTGAGAATTCTTCCTGTACGTCTTCATTCTTGGTTGCCTTCAGGTCAAAGTAATCAGTACAGAGTAAGAAATCAATGTTTTTTTAATTATTTTACTTTTTTTGTCTTTTAGGACAGGGTCTCACTATGGCACCCTGGCTGGCCTGAAACTCACTATGTAGATCAAGTTGGTCTTGCTATTACAGAGATCCTCCTGCCTCTGCCTCACCAGTTCTGGGATAAAAGGTGTGTGTGTACCACTCATATCTAATGTCCAGTCAGGCCCTAGTTCTTAGTTCATAGAGGTCTTTTCATATGTCCTCACATGACAGAGTATGTTCTTGGGGCTTTCTTTTATAGAAACACCAGCTCTATTCATGGCTCCACTGTCACATCCTAATCGTTTCCCAAACCTCCACCTCTGTGTAGTGTCTTAGGGAGGACTAGGTTGCAACAAATGAGTTTTAGGACACAGATACTCAATCTACAGTAATGACTGTAGAAAATGTCACATTATAAATACACAGTAATCTGTAAAAAACTGTCATGGCAACAAAAAGAAAATCTGGGGCCTAAATTTTCTTTATGAAATCTTGTCTACAATGTTATTTGTTATTATGGTATTTTAAATTATTTTTAGTTGGTTATATAATTTTTATGTATATCTATGTGATCTAGGCAGGTTATTTAACATCAATGAATCTAAAATTCTTCTGCATTATACCCTTATAAGCAGCACAGGGTCTATAGGAATGCCTTGCGGGATATAGTAATTGAAGCCGTTGCTTTTAAACTGGCCCTCGGCAGTCCCCACCTCTTGTTTTTCATGCCTTCATTGGAGTCTCACTACTCTAGTGGAGGATAGGCTAATGACTCACAAGTCACAAATAGGAGTCACGTGGAACTCGTGTATTAGATTATAAAAAGACTATGGCTTCCTTCTTGGACACTTCCTCTACCTCTTAGGTTTCTCTGGGAGAAGTCAGCTGTACAGGAGGTGAGATCGGAACTAGAACATTGTGATGATGTAACCTTGATTGCCGACTTGACATGCCTGAGAAGAGGGACCCTGAAATCAAGAACTGCCTCCATCAGGTCGGCCCATGGCCATGTCTGTGGCATATTTTCTTGATTGCTAATTGATGTAGAAAGGACCAGCCCCCTGGGGCAGTGCCATCCCTAGGTAGGTGGGCCTGGGCAGCACAAGAAAGGTAGCTAATTTTTGGTTGTGAGCCTAGCCTTTAACAGCTGAGCCATCTCTCCAGTCCCTTTCTGAGTGAACGTGGAGATGGAGGCGGGGTAGAGGGTAAGGAGAGAAGGGAAGGGAGGGGAGGCTGTACTCAGGATGTAAAATTAATTAATTAACTACTAGGAAGGGAGGGAAGGAAGGGAGGAAGGAAGGAAGGAAGGAAGGAAGGAAGGAAGGAAGGAAGGAAGGAAGGAAGGAAGGAAGGAAAAATGGAAGGAAGCTGGAAATAAGCCAACAGCAAGCCAGTAAGCAGCGTTCCTCTGTGGTCTCTGCTTCAAGCTCCTGCCTTGAGTTCTTGCCCCTTCCCTAGATGAAGGACTGTAAGGTGTAAGATGAAGTAAATCCTTTCCTCCCAAAGTTGTTCTAGGTTACGATAAACACTACCACAGCAATATAAAGAAAATTTACAACACATATCAGCTTAATCTATATGGCTGTGTATTTTCTTTGCCAATTTGACAAAGTAAACCTGATAAACCATTTGAAAACTCTATCCTCTAACAGTACAGATGACACCGGGGGCCAAGCTCATGGGCATTAAGGTTAAGGGCATGGTCCCAAGAGGAAATCGAGAAAGCAAACGAGGCACTCTGTGAGGAAACTCTGGCCTCTGATAAGCATTAGATGGGATCTTGATTTTTGCCCACAGAGACAACTGTTACTAAACGAACCGAACTAGAATGCTGCTGTCCTTCTCTGCCCGACCTGATCTGATCAACATGGAAGGTAAACACAGCCAGGGGATGGAGAATCAACATGAGGGTACCAATCTCAGATTGCCCTCCACCAGCATGAACAGCTATTGGGAGGCCACTGCTGGCACCTGGCTGTGCTCTAACGAGGAAGACCAAATGATCGCACAGCTCTCAGCCTCATCATTTTCTCCCACCCACAACTGTCAGGAAGCATCGTAACCTTGCAATGATCAGAGAGTCTTCTCCTGCGAGCACTTCTCCACTCTCTCAGGTGCCGCAGGCATGGTCATTATGGAGATGGAGTAAGCGACAGAGGCCAGAATTCAGTCCTCGCTGTTTCCGGGCTCTCGCAAATGGAGGGCAGGTAGGTGGGTGGCTTCTGCCGACCCATTATCCATAACCGCTTGCCAAGGCTGTCCTGCTTTATGCATTTATTAAAAAGAGAAAGAGGAAAAGAAGGAGGAGGGGATGAGCTGGAAGGAGAAGAATAGGGTTAAAATATCTTGCTTCTCCTCTCCTTCTCCTATCTGAGAGATTTTGCCGCAGGCTTTATCTTTCCCACTAAGCAAAAGAAAGAAAAAAGTTACAAGTGAAGTAAAATATTGCCCAAAGACTTTAACAAAAGTTTTCAGCCTGAGACTGGCTACCCAGTTCAGCTGGGGTGGAGAACTTGCCTGCCATGTGGGAAGTCCTGAGCTTACGTTCAGCACCACATACCAGCTGCGGCTGCTCACGTATCTAATCCCAGCACTCTGAAGGTTGAAGTTTCAAGCCATCCTAGAACACTTGAGAGTCTATCTCAAAACAAATTTTTAATGTGAAAACTATGAAGAAGCTGGATTAGGATATAGGCAGGACTGTAACTGGGGGCCCCGAGAGGTGGCTCAGTGGATAAAGCCCTTGCTGTACAGCTTGAAGACTGGAGTTCAGATCTCCAGAACTTACATAAAAGCTGGGCAGGTGTGGCATCTGCCTGGGATCCCAACACCCAGACTAGCAAGAATTGTCAAGCTTCAGTGAGAAAACCTGCCTCAGTAAAGAAAGTGTGATTGGTCCTCGATGCCCCCGGGAAGACAGCCAACCTGGAGGTCCTCCAGGTCCAGGCTGGGGGGAAGACAACCAGAGGCCCGCCAGGCACTTGCATGCCGGCCATGTGGTCCTTACTTCATTGAGGAAATATGTGGTGGAAAAATGAAACAAAATGGTTCATGTGCTGTGGAAAGACACAAAAAGGAAGAAATGAAAATAGTGAGGAGTAGACACACGTTGGAGGCCTGCTTGCCACCTGGAACCATGGTGATGGTGGTGAGTAGTAGATAGAAGGGCAGGTCTGCTTATCACCCGGTGCCATGATGATGGCCCGGCTGCTGCCAAGGACCATCTTGGGGTCCCTGGTCCTGTGGTAGCCAGGGTCTGTGTTGAAGTCCATGCCTCCTGTTGCCATCGAGTGTCATACTGATTCCAGTGGCCTGGACCACCTCTTGAGTCCATGTTTGGGTCCACGATCCACACTGCTACTTGGTCCATACTGATCCAGGCGGCCTTTGCTGCCACCCAGGGCCATGGTGACAACCAGGCCTAGTTTGCTGCCGAGGACTATGTCTGGGTTCATGGTCCTACCACAGCCAAGGTCTAAGGTGACGCCCATGTCCCATGGTGCCACCAAAGGCCACATGAAGCCAGGCCACATGAAGTCTGATCCATAGCCTGTAGCCTTGTTGATATCCAGGGACCATACTGCTACCAGAGCCATCCTGATCTTAGTTGCCACGGTTACCACTTGGAACTAGGATGTTGACCAAGCTGAGTGGCTGCCTGAGGCCATGTTTGGGTTCATGGCCCAGCTGCAGCTGGGGTCTGTGTTGAAGTCTGTGGCCCAGGTTGCCACTAGGGCCAATACAGAGGCCTGGGATCTGGGCGGGAGCCTGCAACTTGGTTGGAGTCTGAGGGCCATGCCACAGCAGGGGCCATACAGATATGGGTGGCCTGTGCTACCACCCAGGACCATGGTGTCATCTGGGTCCAGGATGCTGCCAAGGGCCATGTCTGGGTCTGTGACCCTATAGCAGCCAGGGTCCGGATTCATGTATATGGCTCCTGTTGCCACCAAATACCATGAGGATGTCCAGGGTCTGATCAGCCACCTGAGTGGCCATTCAGGATGCATCTGAGGGCCAGGATGCATCCAGATCTGAGTGGCCTATACTGCTACTCAATGCCATGGTGACCCAGGCCAGAGCTACAGCTGAGGGCCATGTCAGGGGCCATGGCCCTACTGCAGCCAGCGTCTGTGCTGATATCTGATGCACCTGTTACCATCAAAGGACGTGCAGACACCCAAGGTCGAGGGCCATGTTGGTGTCTGGGGCAGTGGTGACATCCAGACCGAGCCACTGTCAAAGATCATGTTGGGGTCCATGGTTCTACTGCAGCTGGGGTCTGTGCCAGCCAAAGTCTGGGTCCTACATGGCCACCAAAGGTCACTTAGAGGCCTAAAGTTAGGGCCACAACCATTCCCACCTGAGTGTCCAGTCCCTCTATCCAGAGCCAGGATGTCAACCGGGCCCAAGCTGCTGCTGAGGACCATGTCTAGGACTGTGATCCAGCTACAGCTGGTTCTGTGTGGATGTCTGTGGCCCGTGTCACCTCAGGAGGTCTTAGGAACCATGTGAGATGAAATCAGAGGGCCATACTGAGCTGGCCACACCCTTTGCTGGCCCTTGGAAAGCTGGCCTTGCCTCTCACTGGACACTACAGCAAGAGAGCTGGCCCCTGCATGCTAGAGAGAAAGCCCTCACCCCTCACTATACACAAGGGTGAACCAACCCTGAAGAAATGCCTATAGGGGAGTTGACTCCACCCCTTCGCCTGCGGTGGGTGGCCCCAGAGGCCCAGACTGACCAGCTTGGCTACCACCCAGGCCCACAGCTGGGCCTTGTGTTGACCCACCCTAGTGTCTACCCCTTTTAGGACCTGCTGGAGCTAGTGTAGGGACTTGCTATAACCACAAGATCTCCAAGACTTGGGGTGGCCACAGGATATCCCAGAGGAGTTCTGGTGAGGATCCAGTGATGATGGTGTACCAGGAACCAGAGGCCTTGAACCAGAACAGTGACTCATTGCAATAAACTGATGGGACAAAGAGATCTACTATATGGCACTCTGAGGCCTCCAGTGCCACCAGGATGAGTGAAGAGGTGTCAGAGAAGCAGGAAAGAAGGAGAGGCAAAGAGATCTTTCTGTTGAAGTGGTTTTGGTTTTGGTTTGTTGTTTTTGTTTTTGCTTTTGTTTGCTTGCTTCCATACTTTGATTTGTTTCCTTATGTGGGGGGTGGCCGGGATGAAGGGAGGATATGGGGGGACTGGGAGGTGAACAGAATTGGGGTGCATAATGTGAAACTTCCAAAGAATCAATAAACAAGTAAATAAATAAATAAAGAACAACCCAATTTAAAAATGAAAAAAAAAAAGGGTGGTCAAGGAAGACACTGGATGTTAACGTCAGGCCCCCACACAGATGTACATGCACCTACACACACATGTGAGCTTGCATATACATATGCAACACACACACACACACACACACACACACACACACACACACACACACCATTACAAAAATCACTGTACAACCTGAGGAGAGAAGACTTTAATGAGGAGACACCTCCATCAGCCTGGCCTGTAGACATGTCTGTGTGGTATTTTCTTAGACTGTTGGATGATGTAGGAGGGCCCAGCCCACTGTGGGTGTGGCCACCCCTGGACAGGCAGTCCTGGGAGGTATCAAGAAGATAGCTGGACATGATCCAAAGAGTGCAGGCCAGAAATCCCATCATCTCTGCTTCAGTCTTCGGGTTCCTGTTTTGGCTTCCCTCAGTGATGGACTGTAATCTGGAAGTATAAGACAAATAAACCATTTACTTCCCAAGTTTGGGGGTAGTGTTTTATCATAGCAACACAAACCAAACTTGGACCATACTTTTGTTTTCTCTGGGGGACTTGTTTCTAGTCCCCAGGCTGCACCAGGGATTTGCCCACATTTACTGAGAACTCAGCTTGCCGATCTTTCACTGTCCCTGTGAATCACGTATATGTAACCTCGTGCTCACTGTATTGCTATTGCAGACAAATCTAGTTCCTGTACATGAGCACCAGCTGCCAACGGCAGGTGTCAGGAGAGCAGACAAATGCAGAATTGCACAAAGTGCAATTTTGTTTGTGTCTTATGGACCAAAGTGCCTCTTGGGAGAGTCCCTGCACCCCACAGTCGGAGGAAGATGTTTATAAGGCAATCCACCAGAGTGTACCTATTAACCTGTCAGATATCAGTCAAGCACCAGTTTGGGCACCATGCAGAAATGCTCAGCTGACAATCTTAATGACTGTTTATCCTGTAGGACTTGGAATGTGTGCCTGTGTCACCTACTAAAAACAACATTTCTACTCAAGATGGTGGTAGTCAAATCTAGCCAGAGCCCTACAATTGCACAACACTTTAGGGCAGAATGTGTGTGTGTATACACACTGGGGATGAAATCTGAGGTATTATCTATGCTGGGAAAACAACAACCTCTGACCCTAGCTCTAGGCCAGGTTCCATTGGAAATGGATTCTGAGAAGGGAAGGTCTAAATGCTGGGGGTTAATTGGGGCAAATTTTAGAGACACCTTCAGGGGAGAAAGAGGAATAGATCTGAGCTGGGGAGATGCTTGGCTGCCACACAGTTGCACTGGTAGGTAGCTAAAGGGGACTGTAGTCAGGATGGCCCTTCAGGGCTATCCCATATTGGAATGAGAGCTTAGGCATCTGTAACACTCTATGGACCATATCACAGCATGTTGGCATCCCCCAGTGGGGAAACTTGTAATGGTGGGCCAGACATTTCCTGGCAGCCAAGGGCATTCCAGAGAAAGAATGTGAAATAGACGTTATAGGCAGTAAGTGCCTTGGTCCTGATGAAGAAGCTGGGTAGCTTCTATCACTCAGTACAGGGAGATGCATTTTTCTCCCTCCTAGAACAATGCAGACTGATGAAGACAAGCATCTGGTTTGCTTGCTCCCTGTTGGTACCCTAGTGCCGGGGGAAGTACTCAGAGCATAACAGCTGCTCACTGTACCATCGCTGCATAATATTGAATTCATTATACTTTTTATTCTACATGCTTGTTTTCAAAGCATAGAAGAAAATATTCATGTAATGCATTTTCTCCACAAATATTTGAACAAACACCTCCTAAGATCTAAAGGCGCTTTCCTATGCAACTCTGTTAAGATCATCACCCTCAAGAAATCTACATTGTGAAGCCAAGGCGGTAGTGGTGAACCTTTAATCCCAGCACTCAGGAGCAAGAGGCATAAGGACCTCTATGAGTTCTAGGCCAGCCTGGTCTATGGAGCAAGTTCCAGCACAGCTGAGGCTACCCAGAGAAAGTCCATCTCAGAAAAGAAAGAAAGGAAGGGAGGGAGGGAGGGAGGAAAGGAGGAAAGAAAGAAAAGAAAGAAAGAGAGAGAGAGAGAGAGAGAGAGAGAGAGAGAGAGAGAGAGAGAGAGAAAAGAAGGAAGGAAGAGAGAGAGAGAGAGAGAGAGAGAGAGAGAGAGAGAGAGAGAGATTGACACTGGGTAAGTCAGTTCTCCGTCACTGTGACAAATTAAATGAGGAAACCAATCTCAGAGAAGAAATAGTCCTTGGCGCTGACAGTTTTAGAGGTCAAGGTAAGGGAGCCCTAGTCTTTGGGCCCGAGGTGAAACAACTTCACTGCGGACAGAATGCAGTGGAACAAAGATACCTCAAGATGGCAAGAAAGCAAAAATAGAGATTGGAAGGGGTCCAAGGCCCAGAATCCCCTTCAAGCACACACTCCTATGACCTAACCAACTAACGCTCACTCCCCACCCCTACCCCTGAGACATGGCCATGGCTCTTAAAAGTTCTACCCCCTCACACCAGCTCCACAGGCTAATGACCAAGCCTTTAAGATCCAAACTGCGGCAGGGTTTCTTTAACATTTATTTTGAAGTGCAATTTGTCAGTGCATGCTGCAGCGTGTATGTGAAGATCACAGGACATGTACTCAGAGAACTACCACAGGACATGTCCTCAGTGCTCTCCTTCTACCACCAGGGTGCCAATGAACAGGAACTTGGGGCCCACAGGCTTGGCAGCAAACATTTTTATCTGCTGAGCCATTTCACTGGCCCCAGCATACAGTTTTTAAAGGATGCTACATAGGCAGTGTTGTGTTCTCTTGGACGGCCCCAGTAGGCAAATTATATGTAACTTGTCCTATTACCAAACTCGACATTACCAATAATTGGACAACCCATTTCACAAGCATCCTTTTTGTCTCAATAACTGATCTGTGACAGGATGCCTGGAGACCGTGTGAACAGCTGTCCCCTGAGATTATTCTTCCCACGACGTAAACAATCACTGATGATCTTACCTAAAGCACACATTTCTGTGATGGTTACAAATTACATTTGGAAATAAAAAGTACTTCCTGTTGTTGACCAACAATAGCTGTAAGTCTCTGTGATTAAAAATTCTATTTATCTGGGGCCACTGTAATGGTAGTGTGTGTACCATGGAACAGCCTTGATATTAGGACAACTCTGGCTTAGAAATACCTCAATAAGCAGACGGGCTTTCAAATTAGATGGAGGAGTGGATAAGCATGTGCTCTGCAAGCATGAGACCCTGAGTTCAAATCCCCAACGCCCACATGAAAAGCCAGGCATGGCTGTGCTTTCCCACAGCCCCAGCACTGGGAGGCGGACGAGAGGCTCCCAAGAGCTCACTGGCTCGGCAGCCTAGCCAAAAGGGCAAGCTTCAGATTCAGTGGCAGATTCCATCTCAGAGCGATAAGACAGAGAGCCACAGGAAGACGACCGAGGTCCCGCTCTCTCCTGAGTAAGCCCAGATGTACACACGTGCCCACTTGGATGTATAACACACACACACACACACACACACACACACACACACACACACACACACACGTAGGCAGGCAGTATTAAATTTAAGAAAATCTATTCTTATCAGAGCTTATTTTAAAAAAAAGACTGCATTTATCTCTAGGGCATTTTTATGTCATTTTCAGCACCCATTTTCCTCCTTATGCGCCCACATCTTTCCCCTCCCAGGTTGATTCTAGAACCTTCAGCAGCCAGCTCTTCCCTTTAGCAACACCCTCTGCAGCAATCATTTTAACTGCAGAGGGATTGACATTTAGACATAAATATCTGCTTAGATTTAATGACTCCGAAGACTTGTTTTATTTAGTAAGCCGGGGGTGAGAAACAGAAGCTAATGTGTTTTCAGGTCCAACCAGAATTAGGCTCTAGTAAAAATGAGGAGAGTGAAAGAATTCCCTGAGTATGTCTTGAGTGCTTGCTGAGTTAGGGAAGAGGGCCAGCAGGTAAGATGGCTGTCACTTCCTCTGTCCTTTGCCAGACTGAGGCAGTGAGTGCAGTTGAGAAGACATGCATGCAGGCTTGCTTGATTCACGCATTCCTGGGTGGAAAAGCCCCAGTGCATGGTGGGTGCAGTTCAGGTGGTAGAGTGTCTGCCGAGCGTGCATAAGGCTCTGAGTTCTGTGCCCAGTGCTGCATAAAAGCCCCAGTTAGCGGGCTTGTAGGTGAGGAGGAGGCAGGTGAGCACTCTTGCCTAGAACTCTGATTTAAGTCATGTATTTTTTCTGAGTATAAAATTAACTACAGGGTTTTAGACAAAACAGACACTCCTGCTACAGAAGGCATGCCTGAGGCCAGCCAGCTGAGTTCTCCACCATGAAGAGCCTGGAGGCCATGGGTTTAAGGTGATGTTTTTTTTCTATTGCATTTCCTGGTCATCCATCCATCAATCTCTCTACATATAGATAACATAAACACTCCCATATATCCATATTAAATGGCTTATACCATCTCCATGAAGATGTTAACTATGAACAACTGATTTGTAAAGTGGTATAAAAATGCACAAAGGTTTTTATTGTATTGTTTAATTATGTTTCAAAATATTTTATTACTACTTAATCAAATTTTTAAAAATGTGTGTGAGGTATTAATATTTATAGCTAAAACCTGAAACTTTTCTACAAGGCTTGTGAATAGCTGTTCCCAAAGGCACCAATTAAGGTTGTTTTATTCATTTGGTTTCCTTAGTTCTTTTTATTAATTTATTCTAAAATTTTATTTATGTGTGCTGGTGTTATACATGCTGCAACATACATGTCAAAGGGCAACTTGCATGACCCAGTTCCCTCTTTCCACCTGTGGGCCACCTCACTGTCCTGATTGTCTCAGTTCTTTATATTTTCAGTAATTATGTGTGTGTGGGGTGGGGGGGGCTTGTACATGAGTTCGAGTGCCTTTGAAATCCAAAGACATTGAATGCCCTAGTGCTGTAGTTACAGAAGGTTGTGAGCCACCTGATGTGGGTACTGGGAACCGAACTCAGGTCCTTTGGAAGAATAACAAGTGATCTCAACAGCCGAGTCACCTCTTCCTTAGTTAACTTGCTTATGTTTTGTTGGTTTGTTTTGTTTTCAAGACAGGGTTTCTCTCTGTAGCCCTGGCTATTCTAGAACTCACTCTGTAGACCAGGCTGACCTCCATCACAGAGATCCACCTGCTTATGCCTCTCAAGGACTGAGATTAAAGGCTTGTGCCACCACCATGCGGCTCTTACTTGTGTTTTTATTCCATGTTCAACCTCAAGTGTTTTCCACTTGACTCCTACCATGAAAAATGAGATTTGCTTCCCGGCGTACCTGCCGACCTATGCGTGTCCGTTCCCACCCTCTTTTTCCTTCGGCTGATAGTCCAACGGAATGCAGATTGCATCACAATGCTCAATCATCGTCTGTGTAGCCCCGCCTTTGTCCTCATCCTGTGCAATGTTTTACTTGTTCTCGGGGATGTTCTGCTCCCTTCCTTTGTGTGGTTTCTGACTTCCTCTCACTAATTCATCCCTGAACACTGAGCCTGCAGGATAAATCAATTCCCCACCCTCAGCCTCTGTGTGTGTGTGTGTGTGTGTGTGTGTGTGTGTGTGGTGGTGGTGGTGGTGGTGGTGGTGGTGGTGGTGGTGGTGGTGGTGGTGTACTTGTTTGTGTGCTCATGTCAAGGCCAGAAGAGGCTGTTCAGTGTTTTTCTGTTCCTCTCCACCTTATTTTTTAAGCAGGGTCACTCTCTGAACCTAAAGCTGCCCTTTTTGGTTGGACTGACTGGCCAGCAACCTCCAAGGATCCCCTTATCTTTGCCTCCCAATGCTGAAGCTGTAACAATGGCAGCCATGCTTTGATTTCATGTCAATACTGGAGATCAGAACTCAGATCTTCTTGCTTTTAGAGCAAGCATTCTTACTGCACTGAGCCATCTACCAGTCCTTACATCACCTTTCACTATACATGCTTACAATAGAAACACCAGCCTTTGAAAACTAACCTACATTCGTGGAACAACCATCTTTGCCCCTAAGCTTGCTGGGAACTCACTTCATGCATTTTTATTAGTGTGCCTCAGTTTATTTAGACCACTTGCTATTTGTGGACCCTTGGATTCTTTTCAGTCCTTTGTTACTAAAAGAACACTACAATGAGCAACCCAACTGTGAGTGCCTCTATGAACACCAGTGGTGTTTTGAAGACTGGCTCCTACAGGTGTCATTGCTGGATGCACACTATAAGTCCCACTGTTCTCTGAAGCATACAGGGAACAGCAGGTACCGGAGCTCCTGCGCAGACCCAGTGCCCTGGGAACTGGTCCAACCCAGTCTCCCCTTAAGCTGATGCTTGGAACATCATCAACCTTTGCATTCAGAGTGCAGACCACACACCAGGTCAGCAAAGCAGAGCGCTGGACTGGTTCCAAGAGAATGCTCCAAGCAGAAAGAAGCAAAGGTGCTGATGAGCCAGGGTCTGCTCTGCAGGGCGTCCATATCCTTTGTGGTGAAAGCCTGGCACTGAGCAGAAGCCTCTCCTTCCCTTTCCTCTGAAGCTGAGTGTGAAGAGAATGATCACATGTCAGCTTTGTGTCTTCTGACCATCGCATGCACCAGTGACCATCCTCCCTACACGGAATAAACAGGACAGAGACAATGAGCGGGAGTAACAAAATCATCATCACCCACATCTCAGGTAGGATGTGGACCTGGGGACCATGCAGGAAGGACTGACATTCTCCCTTCCTCCCTTGGCCAGTAGTACAAACCTTTCATGGCAATTGATCAGAGTTCACAGCCCTCCCTCCTGGCCTGAACCCCGCCCCCCACAGTGTCCTCTTGACACCTGTGTCTAGTCCTCAAAGCCCCTGCCATGTGGAAAAGAAAGCACATGACATTACATTATTTGTATCTATGCTTCAGAGAGTTGAGACAGGAAAGAAGCTTAAGGCCAAAAAGACATGGAGTCAAGATTTTCTGTTCTCTTTTTTCTGTTTTTTTCTTTTGGCATTGTATTTATTTCAGCCCTACAGTCATCAGCTGTCCAGTAAATTGAAAACACAATAAACCAGAAACAAAACCACAAAGGCAAAAGAGTGAGCCCTGTACCTGACATTTCTGTCTCAATGTTTTGAGTACCTCTGCTTGGCTCTCCTTAATTCCATTAAAAAGAACTACATCCCTATGCATTAGGAAAAAAAATCATTGAGGAAGCTGTAATAGAAAAATAGAAAGTGGGGCTGGAGAGATGGCTCAACAGTTAAGAATACTGGCTGCTCATCCAGAGGTCCTGAGTTCAATTCCCAGCACTCACATAGTGGCTCACAACCACCTATAATGAGATCTGATGCCATGTTCTTGTGTGCAGATGTACATGTAGACAAAACTCTCATATACATAAAGTGCATAAATAAATAAATCTATAAATAAAAAAGAAAGAAAGAAAATGGGACATGGAGAGATGGCTTCATGGTTTTACAGAGAACTCTGGGCTAGGGTCCCAGCAACCACACGTGGTTTACAATCTTTTGCAATCCCAGTTCCAGGGGATCCTACACCCTCTTCCTACCTCCACAGATACTGCATGAATATGTGCAGACAGACAAACAGACACACACACACACACACACACACACACACACACAGAGAGAGAGAGAGGCAAAACAATCATACACATAAAAACAAACAAATAAATAAATCTGAAATCTGCCAGGAACAGTGGGTATCATTAGTCAAACACTGCTGTGAATGCGTTTGTGAATCATTGAGATATTCACAGCTCTTTGTGGCAGGTGCTTTCACTGAATGGATTTTAAATGGCCCCCATGTGTTGCCCCTGTTTTATAGGTAAGAAGCAGAAGTTAAAAGAAGTTGAAAAACACTATGCATGGTCACGAGCCAGTACATCACAGAGTTTGAGGACAGCATCCTGACCCCTGAGCCCAAGTGACTGGCCACAACATCTGCCTTCATTTTTTTCACATCACCATCCAAGTTTTACCCAATGCATGCATGTACTTAACAGTTATACGGAAGCATGCAAAGCAAATATACTCTGCTCCCCCATTCTCACTTACCCTATCAAACATTCTCCATGTTTCTCCCCCAGACACTTAATGATAATTGGCATATTAATAGATTCACTGAAGCCTCATGGCATCATCTACAATTTCCTTCCACTGGTGTTTTGTGTCCTCTCTATTTCCGGTTAGCACGAATAACACTAAAATGAACTAAAAGCCTCCAGTGTTGGCTTTTAAAACTACGCATTTCCTCAGGAGAAATTCCTGGGAGTGGGATTTGCCACTCTTGTATTGCTTTTCAGAATATTGTACTAATATATAGAGTGCTACCAGAAGCTAATTTGTAAGCTAATTTCATTGATTACTCTGTGAAATTTGCCTAGTGGAGCCCTTTCAAACAGAAATGCAGAATAAATGGAGCGCTGTTACGGTTATGACTGTGGTGAAATGTGAGTCGCTGCCAGCATCACATTGTCATGGAGAGCCACCCCGCACTCCTTCGTCCCTTCCCACCTGCTTCAGTGTCTCCTCGGAAATCAGGGGCTGATTTTGTATGCCTTACAGGACATATCATGGAGAAGCAAACTGGGAAAGGTGCGTCCTTCAGCTACTGGCTAATAACACTAAAATTAGTCTTTCTCAATTTCTACATCCTTCTTGCTTCGATTAACAAATTCCCGTGGAATTTTGACTCCTGCCCCTCAACACTTCCACATCATTGGCCTCCACTTCAACAGTCTTCCTTCCAAATATGATGCCCCACACCCACCTTTTTTTTTCAATTGAAACTTTCTTTTCATACAATATATATTTCAATCTTGTTTTTCCCTCAGCCAGCTCCTCCAAGATCCATCCCACCTCCCAACCCACCCAACTTTATGTTCTGTTTCTCTGTCTTTTAAATATATATTTAAAAAAAAAAAAAACCTTAAACAATGAAAATAAAGAAACAAAACCAAAATCAAGACAAACGAGCAGAAGACAAAACAAAAAAAAGCCAAAACAAAGCAAAATGAAACAAAAATCCACAAACCATCATTGGTTTCATTTTGTGTTCCTAAGCACAGGGCCTGCCCTGCAGTGTGGTGGATATACCCTGCAGTGTGGTGGATATACCCTGCAGTGTGGTGGATATACCCTGCAGTGTGGTGGATATACCCTGCAGTGTGGTGGATATACACAGTGAGACTCCGCTGGTGGAAACTGAATTTCCCTTTGACAGGAGGCATCGGTTCCAGATTGCTTCTTTGGTAGGAGTGGGACCCTCAGCCCATGTCCCGCTCCTAGTACCGGGGCCCCATCTGACCTGAACCTGGTTCTGTGTGTGCTGTCACAGTCTCTGTGGGTCACATGTGTATCAGCTCTGTTGGTGTCTGAAGACTGTTTCCTTAGACTCACCCACCACCGCTGGCTCTTACAATCACCCCTCACACACACACACCCTTCTGCTCAGATCCCTGAGCTTTGAGGGGAGGAGTTTGGTAAAGATATCCCATGGAGGGCTGAGGGCTCTGAAGTCTCTCACTCCCTGTTCAGTCGCCCACGCCCACTTTTCATGCCAACATGCTGCTTCTGACCCTTGCCATCACTTGCCAATGTGCTAGTTTTGCCGCGGGACTCCTGTTGTGCCACAAAATGTTCCCACGGGGGTCGCGTGTTTGAACTCTTGGTCCCCAGCTGGTGGTGCTTTTCAGAAGGTCACAGAACCCTTAGCGGGGTAGAGCCGCATTGGAGGAAGTGCGTCACTGTGGGTGGGCCTTAACGTTTTACATCTGCTCTGTGACCCCCGTCTCATGGTCCTGCCACAAGACCTCCCCCCCCCAGCCTTGATGAACTGTATCCCCTTCGACTGTAAGCCCTTCCTTTCTTATGATGTTTCTCATCAAGTGTTTGTCAGAGCAACAAGAAAAGTAACGGATACAACTCCCTTCCTCCTCTGGTGCCTCCTCCACACAACTCCCAGAATAGACTTCCTGACACACAGCCTCACACCACGTCGTTCATCAGCCTCCAGATGGACACCAGTTTTCAGTAGCCACCGAATGGCACCCAGACACTGGTATGCGGCCCACTCCAAACTGTGAACCACCACCACCCCCAGCCTTGATGTCCATTGGCCCTTCCTATCCCGGTCCCCTGGATCCTTCAGCTCTCCTAGCAATGTCTTCTCAGGTTAAACCCAGTGTCTCTGCTGGATGAGCTATTCCAAGAAGAAGCTTGGGCACCAGCTTTATTCAGTCGTACCCACTGCTTTGAATCACTGTTTTGGCTCAGAGAGCAGCGGAACATCTCTTACACATCTTCGGAGCCACCAGCTAGTATTATGACACAGCCTAGTAGCCACTTTCCTGCCTCGGATCTTGCCAACTCTCTCACACAACTGCTGGCGTGAGCTGCCTGTGTGCAGATGGGTCTCATCCCCGCCAGCTCCCGTGGTCTCTGTAGGGTGTCATCCCGGGTCCTGTAGGAGAGCCAGTCTCTCTCTCCCCGTGAAGTTCATCACCTCGGTGCTCTATCCCAGTGACCCTGTGCATCCCACCCTCTGCCCTGGCTTTATATACCTCTCTACAGGCCCCTAAACACAAATTTTCTCAGGCACCGTTGTGCCATACCGCATGGGCTGACGTGTCTGGGGTATCACTTGCTTGTTATATATTCACCCAGGCAGCCCCCTGAGACCTCTACAATGGCATTAAGCACCAATGATTGATTGCATTTTGAGAGTATTTAGGTTTAGGCTTACACTGTTACACTGATGTGCCCCTCCTAGACACAGCCTGCTCTAAGGCAGGGACCATGTTTGATCTGCTTGGTTTGCCAAATGCCTGGTTTTGTCCTTTGCGGTTACTTCTGGAAGGATGTAAACAAGAGCTTTTCCTCCCTCAACGGGATGGGCCAAACCTTCAGTCCCACAGTCTTGCAGGAGAGAGGCAATCTAGATAGAAGAGGAGGTTCTGGGCTGGAGAGATGGCTCAGAGGTTAAGAGCACTGGCTGCTCTTCCAGAGGTCCTGAGTTCAATTCCCAGCAACCACATGGTGGCTCACAACCATCTATAATGAGATCTGGTGCCCTCTTCTGGTGTGCAGACATACATACAAACAGAACACTGTATACATAATAAATAAATACAACTAAAAGAAGAAGAGGAGGAGGAGGAGGTTCTAACTGGAAATGCAAGTAGACTCCTGCCCTTCCCACCCCTAGTGCCATTAAGGGAAAGGGCTGGAATGTTCTCTAGGGACCTCTTGGATCAGAGTGTACAAATCAAGAAGAGGTTTGGAGCTTTTCTCCACATTTCTGTGTTTCCAGATTTAGGAGAACAACTGGAGCAAGAGATGAGTGTCCAGGAAGCTACCAACACTTGTAGTTTACTGGACCAGCAGGAAGGCTCACTGTAAAGATGCTTAACCAGCAAGCCCAATGACCCGAGTTCAATTCTCAGGACCCACACAGTGCAAGGTAAGAACCCACTCCCATAATTTATCCTCTGGCCTCTACATGTAACCTGTGACACATGCACACACATACACATACATGCTCATGTAATAAATAGATGTCATTTTAAAAAAAACTTGCAGTTATTAACTGTTTGACTACTTTCAAAAGGCAAAACCCTCCAACATATTTAATGAATGGTATTACCTGGTCCTTCACATAAAAATACAGAATCAAAAGGGAAAGCAGGGCTGGAGCAGTGAGAGGCTGGATTTGGGGAGTGTAGGGCCACAGCTTCCTAAGGACTACAGTGTATGCATACAGCAGGTGCGTCTTTCAGCAGAGGCCCCTGGAGGCTGGTGCAGGGAGTGTGGGCGACGCTGGAATGAGCTGCTGCTGCTGCTGCTGCTGCTGCTGCTGCTGCTGCTGGGTGAAGAATCCTATTGCAGCAACACAGATGGGAATAACGGGCACCAAGAATGGGAAGGTGCTAAGTCCCTCCCCTTGACTTCTCCAATCAGTGTCCCTGTATCAAAGGGAGCGGTAGAGGAATGAGCCCCAGATTCAATGTCACAAGGCAGAATCCAGAACGCCATATGTGCTGAAGACAGGCAACAGCTGTTAACCAGCATTCTTCATTCATTCACACAGCCTCAGTTTTATTCAGGCATAAAGTGGTTTATCATGATCTGGAAATCTGGGCACCCCCACCCGGACTTAGGGGTGAAGTTTGATTGGTATGCTTTTCTATAGGCCCCCAGATTGCTGCAAGCCACAAAAATAGATGAAGTAGGACTTCAGCTGGTTATGACAAGCTAATCATACCTGGAAGAAGCCAAGGGCCTTCCAGAGGTCAAGCTGAGGCTCAAGGGATCTTGGCGATATTGGCTTCTGATTATCAGAATCAGATGATATGCTATGAATTTCTCGTGTGCTATTGAAGCCTTTCCATCATTCATTGGGCACCATTTCCCCTCTACTAAGCAATATTTAGATAACCTTCTGTGCAGCAACGCAGCCAGGATCCCTAATTTCAGGCCTTTCTGTCATTATCGTCATTAGCAGCATCCGGCCAGGACCATCCCCAGACAGATGAAAGTACCTTATCAGAGATACCTCTGCACTCTCTAAGAACAGACTTAAGCATCCAGACTATCTGTTTGAGAAGGCCTGGTGGATGTGCTAATTAAGCTTAATGTTCCCCTTTCCAAAGTCTTATCTCTAGCTTTAACTATTAACTCAGAGCTAAAGGGTTTCTACTTACAGGTACATCAAGCTGACTCAGGCTGCCCAGCCACCAAGTACACGGCCCCCCTGCCAGAAAGCAGTAGTCAAGGCAGCTTGGACAGATAAGGGGCCACAGGAAAATAAGGCAGCTTTATTTTCACTCGTCACTGATAGACTCCTAGCACTTTAACTAACCACTTCTAAGAATATAGTTGGGCACATAAAATCCCCCTTGCTCAGAAATTAACCGAATTTAGCCCTCAGTTGATTCTATTCCCCATTAGTCACTTCCCTTTTGGGTTGCAGATGATGGCTGGCAATTACTGCTCCTTTGTGTGGATCTCATTGCCTCTCCTTTTGACCCTGAGGGAATTCAAGCCTGGTGACCTCGCTTTAACCAGAGCATTGCTATTGCATAGGTATATAACTGTAAACCTCAGAGACTTGGGAGGACCAGACTGAGAAGAGAAAAGAGAATGGAGGAACTAGACAGGTAAGAACTGGAGAGGAACAAACTGGGATGGGGAAGAACTAGATTGAAGGGATAGAAGAGAGGACTAGAGGGACGAGATGGAAGATGAGGAAGAGCCGGATGGGGAAGAACAAGATGAGGAAGGAGATGGGAGAGGAGCTAAGATGGGAAGGAACTAGATAAATGAGAACCTAGATGGGGTGGAACTAAGATGAAGGAATTAAGAAAGTCTTAGAAAGGTTAGCAGATAAATGTAAAGAAAAATTCGGCAAGAAAGGAGCTAGGCATGAGAGCAGAATAGAAGCTGTGTTAGAGAGAACTGACTCAGAAGAATAAAATCAATGAACTAAAGAGCTCAGTGTACTTAGATTCTTTTCCCAAAAATAATTCATGCCATTCATAGCTTCTCTTCTGGGCCCTTCCCTGGGAGGAAGATTATTAAGCCTGGTCCATAATAATTTCTGAAACCAGACTTATAAGAATTCACTACTGACACTGATACAACTTCTTAAATATAAGGAAAGGAATGTGTATAACATCACTCTTGTCTTACAGTAGGAGTAACTGTTCTCGGGTTATATTAACCCAAATATATTCATATTTCCTGCATATTAAAAAAGTCTTATGTCGCCATTTGGTAAACTAAAATGAAACTACCTGGAGGGAAAGGATGTGCCTGCTTATGATTAGTTAGTCACCTAGAAGTCAAACCTCTGGGCACGTCTGTAAGGGAGTTTCAATAGTGGGTTAATTGATGTAGGAAGACCACACTATGTGTGGGCAGCACCCCTCCACAGGCCATGGCCCCAGGCTGCAGGAGAAGGAGAGTGAGCTGAGCACCAGAATTCATCATGCTCTGCTTCCCAGACTTCAGATGCGATGCACTCAGCTGCCTTGAGCTCCTAGCACCGTGACTTCCTCACCGTGACGGACTGTACCCTCCATCTGCGAGCCCGAGGAGACCCCCCTCTTCCCGAAATCTCTTTGTCTGGTATTTTATCAGCACAGTGAGCAAACATTCCAACATACTGCTCTGGTCTCCAGACTTGCAGAGCCTCCTCCAAACTCAGGGGCCACCAGCGCCATCCCAGCACCGCCACTCTCCTGGGAGGTCTGGGTCACACCGGAAGCTCTAATTCTGGGCTGCAGTGTTTTCTAGTCTCCTCCATTTCTTCCCCTAAGAATAGCAGGGCTTCCTCCTGCAACTTCCCTTATAGCCACCTTCTGCTTTCCCAGTCTCCAAATCCCTACAACCCATTTCCCCAGGATATTATCTCTGTTAACATCCCTGGTACGTGGGCTAGGGAGATGGCTCAGTGGGTAAGAGCACTTGCTCTGCAAGCATGAGGCCCCGAGTTCAAATCCCCAGCACCTGCATAGAAAACTAGGCCTGGCTACGAATGCCTGTAAATTTCACATTAGGGGACAGTGTTAAGAAGATCCTGAGAACTGGTTGGCTAGGCAAAATAGTGAGCTTCTAATTCAGTGAAAGACCCTGACTCAAGTCAACTAGGCCAACAGCTGTAGGGGAAGGCCCCTTATGTCCTGCTCTAGCCCCAAATGCACACTGGTGGTCACGTGTACTCAGACTTCCATGTACAAGCACCATTCGTACATATCACAGACATACACAAATGCATATAACTGGCACTGTGTCCAGTTTCCTGACTTGAACCTGAACAACACTGTTGGGAGGTGCTTAGGTTTGGCCACACTCTGAACATGTCTTTCAGTATACTAGAGACTTGATCTTTGGGCAGTGAAATTAAATAATGAGGTTACAGGGTAGTGGGGTCTTTAAAAGGTGGGGCTTGGTAGACTAGGTAATGGGGCATCCCGATTAATGCATTCTTTATGGGACCCGGTGATTTCCATGAGCAATTTATTTTAAAAGAGCAAGACTGCCCCTTTCTACTCTCCTGCTTCTGTCTCACCAAGGGGCATCTCTATTTAAATTTTAACTTCTCTGCCACGATGTGACCAAACGGGGTGGGGTGTGGGGGCCTTTCCAGATGTGAGCACCATGCTATCTGTACATTATCGGCCAGAATCCTGAGCCAACCAAACTTCTTTTTCCATATATTACACACACAGCCTCGGGTTTTCTAGCAACACAAAATGGAAGCAGGGAGCTTCCTCTAAGGTCTGATTCCATTACTGTTTATGAGTCATCTCTTATCATAGTGTACTGTAATAATAATGATTACTTACTGAGTATCTGTGCATATCTCACACCCCGTGCCTAGCCTGGAATGCATTCTAAAAGTCTTATTATGGCCAGACCATGCGTGACAACTCGGAAGCCCTGCAGCACCAGCCCAGATGATGCAGAGATCACATTACAGTTTCTGCAGGAATAATCCCACAGTACTCACTGACCAGCAGCTTCCATATCCTTCACTACAGTTTCCTATTCGAAACCAATCAGTGAAATCCAAACATGTTCCCCCAAACCAAACACATAAGATGCCCTGCCTCTGACCCTCCTCCAGCTCCCCAGGGCCAGCAACATTGAAAAGGGGTAGCCTTAAAGGCTTCTCCCTTTTTCACTCCTGATCAGGCTGAGGCCAAATCGTTTTTCCGCTATACAAGAGACAGATCCAGGATTGAAACCGGGATCGATCCTGACCTGACTCCAGCTGTCCTTCCATCATGGCCGTCTCACTTGGTGTTATTGTCGCAGGAGGAGTCTGTCTCCCTACTTAGACATTTTTGTCTTTCTCCGAGTTGGGAAGGATGGCTAACCAACTTAGTATTCTCGACACTCACGCCGGCACGGCACACTGCAGATGCTCCGCATCGTTCAGGAGCAGCACTGAGAAACTGTTTCTGAACAACCTCTGCCAGGCATGCGGCTGAGAAACACCTGGAGAGAGAACATAAAATCCATTGACTGACTGTTTTGGAGAACGCCTGGCCTTTCTCATTTTCCTTCTGGACTGTGGTGTCAGCTGAGGACACTGTCCTGGGAAGATGTGGAACAAGAGTGACATGTGTGTGCACCATGGGGTTCCCCAGGAGTCAGGGAAGCCGGGGATCGAAAAGAAGCAGGAGGCACAGCATTTGGAGGCTATACTAAAATGATCCAAGGCCCCAAATTCACCATCTCAGGCACTTAAAATTTTGCAGTAATTTGAAGTAAATGACTGCCTCATTCTCCTCCTCTCACACAAGTAGTTCCAGTACCTTTGCAAAACAAACAAAAAAACAAAGAAACAAATTTAAAAAAAAAAAAAAAAAAACCCACCAGTTTAAGAAGCGGAGGAAGGTGGAGCCCCAGAGCCCCGCCCCTTAGAAATATGAAGGACCCGCTTGTTCCTGAATGGCCACTAGATGGCACTAGTACGGAGCTGATTCAGAGGTCAGAGCTCCACATCCATACTTTCAAAAACCCCCATCTCTTTCATCAACCTAGGCCAGCGATACTGAGGTACACTGGACGCTCGAGCTTGAATCCGGCTGCACTTATAATCCCATGGCGAGCCTTTTATGTGATTGCAGAGTTTATCATTAATAGCGCGTTTGCTCTGCATCGGGGACCTGAATTAGCAGAGGTTTAATAACGGAAAGCAGCCTAATGTTTACACTAAGCTAAGCAAGGTCACCCGGCTATTCAGAGAAATGACCTGAGCCGTCTCCCAGCAGGATTAATGTAAATGAAGCCTTTCGTTGATTAGCTTTGTTCAGCTGCCCTGCGCTTTCGAAATGGCAGGTTTCAGAGGATCACAGCTTAATTACATAATCATACAGAATAATATTTAATAAAGCACAGAGCAAACAAACACACTGGCAACATCATCTGGCTATTACCAGCGACCGGAGGCAGCTTGGTGCCGGATTAATTCTTCAATCTCGCAGAGGACCAGTTAGAAAAGGATCCGGAGCACAATCCATAGGATGGTAAGGGTTAAACAGTACGTGGCTTCCAAGTACTGATCACCGTGTATAGGAAGTGTGCAATGAAAAAATAATAAATAATAAAAAAAAAACCCTCCCCTACTCCCCAGTGACAGGCTTTCGAATCAATAATTAAAATGGGCGTCTGCAGTACCCCTGTGCAGACTGCATTCCCAGGGTTCCATTCCTTTGAAATTATTTCCCATCCACCACTTCACCTTGCAAGTCTTAGAACAGAGGAGAGATGCTGTGTGGGATGGGGGAAGAGGATGTTTAAAAATGCAGATTAAGGATCAATGCAGACCTCTGCATCCTGAGCTGGCCTTGCCCATGTGACCCAATTTCAGGAGCCTCACATTCCCCAAGACAAACGCTGTGCTAGGGTAGAGAGGGTCCGCATTATTCCTGCTGTGGCTTCATTACCTCCACCCTGGGGAAACTGGATCCTGGGTGAGGTCTGGTTTCAAGTGCGGAAAAATGGAAGGACAGGGTGTGGTTTGGAAGGACAGGAAACCTCTGTAGATATCCAGGCGGTCAGACTAGATCTTGAGTTCTTGCTTTAACTCATAGTCAGAAATCCAGGTGAGAGCCAGTTTCTCTGGACTGGAGTTTGGTGGCAGGAAAAGCAGCTGGCTTGGAATCTGCAGACCCAGATGCTGCCTGGCTCTGCTGTTGTGGTATAATGACTTATCTGGTCTTTGCTCCAGGTTTCTGGAAGGAAGCATCTAAAACCCTTGCAATTTCCCAAGTGCTAGAAGCCCCAGACCTCACCTAAGTTTATGATAACGAGCTGGCTCTGGATAGCCCCTAGTTCCCAAGTAGGCCTCCCATGAGACTGAGGCCAGAGTGGATGGGGAGTCAGCGGCTACATTACCAAGGAGGTCTGGTCATTAGCTCATTGAGCTTATTGGTTGGCAAATGCATTCATAAGAAGAGGACTGATGGGTCATGAGAAAGCAGCCTCCAGACTCTGCACTATGTCTCTTCCTTTGGTTGGTCCTGATTGTATCCTTTAAAATAAAATCCTAAATTCAGAACTTCCTTGAGTTCTGTGAGTTATTCTTGCAACTTAATCAAAATTGAGGGGGATTGTGGGAATCACTCGACCCAGATTTGTGGTCATTTTGTCAGAGAATAAGTGATCTATAGATCCCATCTCCATCTACTAAGAGGGGAAACTCCATGGGGACACTATCTTTAAGTTGTGAGCTCTGTCCTAACCCCAGGTAGTTAATGCCAGAATGGATTGCAATTTGAATAGCTATTTACAATGGCCTGGCCTCTGGCAAGCTACTTACCCACTGAGATTTATCCCTGCATCTATAAAAGGAAGCTGGCCGCGATGATAGCTACAGCCACTAACAATGAGCTGTACCAGCGAAGTGTTAGGAACACTGTCCAGCACGATAGAGAATGCTTTCCCATCTGCCTGGGGATCTCAGGTGAGTCCACTTTGAGTCTCTCTATCGCTAATGTGTCCTTTTGTTCCTTTGCCACGTAGGATTTTAGTGAGGACTTGCTGAGGCCATCACTGTGAAAATGTTATGAGGAATCCATCAGAGCTGGAAAGGTGATGGATGCCTCAACAGTTAAGAGCATTTGTTACTCTTCCAGAGGACCCGAGTTCAGTTCCCAGCCCTGACCAGGTGGCTCACAACCATCTACAGCTCCAGTTCCAGGGGATCTAATGCCCTCCTCTGGCCTCCACAGACTAGGCATCCACATGATACACAGATGCATATGTAGGCAAAATACCCACACGCATAAAATAAAAACAAATCTTGTTTTAAAATGAAAAGAGAAAAGAAAATACATCATATTGCTTCAATAGTTTACCTTTTGTTCTAACTATTAAATGTAGCACACAAAGATAGCCAAATTTGTTTTTAATGAGCATGGAGAGAATTTAGGATAGTCAGACCTGGGCTGGAGAGATGGCTCAATGGTTAAAAGCACTGGTTGTTCTTCCAGAGGACGGAAGTTCAAATCCCAGCACCTGTACCCATATGGCAGCTTACAATCCTATGTAATTCCAGCTCCAGGGTATTCCGTGCCCTCACTGACCTCCTCAGACATCAGGCATGAACACATACACATATACACATATGCATGCAAAACACTTATGCACACAAATAAAAATAAATAAATATTTTAAATAAAAATTTTTGCCGGGCGGTGGTGGCACACGCCTTTAATCCCAGCACTCGGGAGGCAGAGGCGGGCGGATCTCTGTGAGTTCGAGGCCAGCCTGGGCTACCAAGTGAGTTCCAGGAAAGGCGCAAAGCTACACAGAGAAACCCTGTCTCGAAAAACCAAAAAAAAAAAAAAAAAAAAAAAAAAAAAAAAAAAAAATTTGTTATGCCTAGATTGTGACCCCAAAGAGACCACTGAAGACCGTGGATGTCCAGAATGCAACAGCAAGGTTTATTCTGTAGATACAAGTCTAGACAGGGAACTCATTCCTACACCCAATAGAGTGAGGCAGGGAGGAGTTGCTCTTTCTTTGTGAGGCTGGCTTTTTAGAGGCAAAAACCGCAAGCCCTTCAGGGCGGTTGGGGGGGTTTGCACAGGTGCAACTTGGATTGGTTTATTTTTATTTCTGTTCTCTTTTAATTGGGTGAGGGTATGTAACCTTTGAATTTACTGGTTTGTGGTTACAATTATCACTTTGGGAGCAGTCCAGCACAAGTCCCAGGCTTTGTCCTTGAGCTGCCATGGGGGCTGGCTGGCCTGGCACATCATGCACATAACTCTAAGTTGGTGAGGGGCCCCAGACAGCAAACATCTGGCTGAACTTTGAGCAGTTAGAGTACATGCAGAAAGGGAGCTACTGCAAGGACTATGTCATTTGTTCATGGCCCTCCCAGAAACTGCTTGCTCAAGTATCAGGAAACTGAAAATGAGGCCTGATCTCTGAGAGAAGACTGAGCAGCCTGTTATGGCATCTGCTTGGTCCTTTCAATTTTATTTAAAAAAACGTCGGATTTAAAGTGACACAGAAGGATCAAAGAAATTTATTCCAGCCAAGTCCAGGCAAGCCTGAGTCTGTGGGTAACTCCAACTAGATACACATTTGTTCCAGAAACTGGGGAGCCAGTAGGCTGGAATGGCAGCTTGTGGTGAAGAAAGTCTTCAGTGACCTTAGGAATTCAGGAAAACAAAAACTATCAATATCCCCGTCTCCTTGCCAAACAAAGTTTTGTAAAGCACAAGTCTTGGTAGGTTCTTACCAGACTCTCCCCTCTTGTGGCAGTGAAAGGAGCCTGTTCCATTCAGAAGGCTATAACCTTTGGCCTACGCCACGTTTGCATCCTCTGTGTACTGGTTATGTCCTAAAGGCTTGTTCTCCAACTTGATGCTACTGGGAGGTAATAGGCCTTTAAGAGGTGAGGCCTACTTGTGGTGGTTCAAGCCTTTAATCCCATCACTATGGAGGCAGAGACAAATGGTTCCCTGTGAGTTTGAGACCAGCCTGATCTACAATAGAGCTCCAGACCAGCTAAGACTGCATAGTAAGATCCTGTCTGGAGAAAAATAAAACAAACCCAACAAGGTGAGGCCTAGCGTCTTTGGGTGTGTCTTTGAAGGAGATTGTGGGACCCCGGCTTCTTCTCTCTCTCTTCTCTGCTGCCAACCGTGAAGTAAGCAGTTTCGCTCCTGTGCATACACCCACTGGATATGATGCCTTACCACAGGCCTAAAGGCAATGGGTCCACTGCCTGGGGGCTGGGTCTCCTAAATCTAGAAGCAAAGCAAACATTTGGTCTTTATAAATCATGTCAGTTGTTTGTTTTGGTAACAGAAGGGTTACTGATATATACCCTATTATCTCTAAGCCCAGTGGGAAGAATCTCTCAACTCCTAGGTCTTTATCCTAAGACCATGAAAGAATAGATGTGGATGCCCTGAGTGAAGGGTATCACTGTTGGGGCTGGAGGAGCATGGGAGAGATGAGAACACTGCATCCACCTGCTGCTGTTGCCATGGTGATTGCATGAGATTCACGCTCACCTGTTTGAAATTTCCTGACACTTGGTATGAAAGCAGTTAATTTGACGGTTGATTCTTACATCTTTGCAATTGCAATGATTATCTGAGCAAGTGACTTGCTGGGAAGTCAAAATGGGGTCTCAAAGGAGCTCAGGTCTAAGGCATATTCTCTACATGTGTATATTCTCAGTCATGAATGCAAGTGAGAGAACTAGGATGCAAGAACCAGAACTAGATAGGATGGGAGACCTTTGGGAAACACTGAAAGATAAGTGACATCACCAATATAATCCAGACAAAGAGAAGCAGTCTCTGCTTGACCCTTAGCATGGGGACATTCATTTGTGCATTTAACTGTTCCACAAACCTGTCTTGAGATCTTTATAGGTTCTTTTCCCTAAATGAGGCACCAGTTCCACCAAAGCAAATGAAATAATATCTACTCTCAAAGTATTGTTTGGAAGACAACATAGGAAAAGGGAATGAATGCAGATCTGGGGGAGGGGCAGGAGCCATCTCCAGTGAAATGCTGCCGAGGAAATGGGGTGGAAGCAGGAGAATGTTAGTGCCAGCCTGGGTGACATAGTGAGACTATCTCTAAAGCCAAGAGTTGGGGATACAGCTCTGTGGTGAAATATTTCCTAGAATGTCCTGGGTTCAGTCCCCAGCACTGGGGGGGGGGGGAGTGGAGGAGCACTCCCACATTTGGGGCCGGTACCACCGCTTTATCCTTTCCTATCTGGTTATTCACTCCGTCCTCATAACAACTAAGTAAGATAGTTACCATAGCTCTGTTTTGCAGACACATGACTGCTGGAGAGGGGTTGTCAAATGGTAGGCCTGGGATTCAAACCCAGGTCCGTTTCCAAACATCAGGTTCCCTCATCATGTCATTCTGCCTTCCGCTTGTGGAAACGTCCCTGCCCAAGTCGATCCTGACCATCAAGAAAGCTCTGCCCACACCCAGTTGCCTTCTGCTTCAGCTTTCCAGGTGTGCGCATGCGGGAATGGGCAAGGGCAAGCACACACACACACACACACACACACACACACACACACACACAGAGTTTTGTTGTTTGTTTTCTTTGCCACAAGGATGAAAACCGGGATATACCCAAGATGTACACAATAAAGGAACAAGATGGTTGAAGAATAAGCCAGCCTTGGTCTGATGGGTGAGTCTCCATATCAAAAAAAAAAAACAAAAACAAAAACAAAAAATCCATCATTTGCGCTGTTGTTGAGGGAACTCTTTCCCAAGGGTGATATAAACAGATGTCAAACCCCTCTTTTAAAGGGAGCTGTCTTAGTTAGGGTTTCTATTGCTGTGAAGAGACATCATGACCATGGCAACTCTTATAAAGGAAAACATTTCACTGGGGCTGGCTTACAGTTTGGAGGCTTTGTCCATTATCATCAGGGTGTGAAGCAAGGTAGCATGCAGGCAGACATGGTGCTGGAGAAGGAGCTGAGTGTTCTTACAGCTTGACCAGTAAGCAACAGGAAGTGGTCTGAGTGTCACACTGAGTGAAGCTTAAGCAAAGGAGACCTCAAAGCCCACCTCCACAGTGACATACTCCTTCCAACAGGGCCACACCTACTCCAAGAAAGCCACACCTCCTAATAGTGCCAATCCCTGTGAGTTTATGAGGACCAATTACATTCAAACTGCCATAGGAACCAACGAAATCCAAAGTATAACTCCACCCAAGTTAGGTAATCAATGAGTTTATTGGGCCTACTTACAGAGCAAGTGAGGGTGGGTGAGGGGTTACATGGTGGGAAGGGGTGACCCCCCCCAAAGAAGCTGCACTGTTGAAAAATCTCACCTCAGCTTGGATAACTACCTCTCACAGCTGCGTAGCTGGCACCTGAATGGGGGGGGGGGGGGAGAAGGAATAAAAAGGAAAGAACAAGACTACTGTGGGATGTTCTCTGTGCTGTGAATGTGTTGCTCTGATTGGTTAATAAATAAAGTGCTGATTGGCCAGTAGCCAGGCAGGAAGTGTAGGCGGGACAAAGAGAGAAGAGAATTCTGGGAAGGGGAAGGCTGAGGCAGGGATACCTGCCAGCCGCTGCCATGAGAATCAGATGTTAAGATACTGGTAAGCCATGAGCCATGTGACAACTTATAGATTAATAGAAATGGGTTAATTTAAGATATAAGAACTAGATAGCAAGAAGCCTGCCATGGGTATACAGTTTATAAGTAATGTAAGCTTCTGAATGATTGTTTTATAAGTGGGCTGTGGGACTGCAGGGGCGGGGGAGGGGGTGGTGTGGAGGAGAAAGTTTATTGTAGGTAGATATATAGGAGGGCATAGTCAGTGGCAGGAACATCTGGGAGACATCTGTGGACCTGCCCAGGCTGAGCTAGACCGTATGAGGGGGGAGGGGAAGAGAGAAGGAGGGACCAGGTGCAGCAGCCAGGAGGCCAAAGGTCCAAAAAGGGGAGGGTAACCAAAATGTCTGGATTATACAAGGAAGAGCCTCCGGGGGAAGGGCAGCTCAGCCCCTGGGCGGGAGAGTTCAGGGTAGGGGGTTGGGGTGTGCCAGCCATACCCTGTAAAGGGTAGGAACTGAAGGATGCTGGGAGAACCTGGTGGCCAGGTCCAGCTTTCATATGCTAAATACGCACCTCAGCGTATTGTCCTGGGTTTGAAATTTATCAGCCCCCCTTTTCTGTGAATTGTCCACAGCACTTTGTACTCCAGTACCT
Source organism: Peromyscus leucopus (assembly GCF_004664715.2). Classification (NCBI taxonomy): domain Eukaryota; kingdom Metazoa; phylum Chordata; class Mammalia; order Rodentia; family Cricetidae; genus Peromyscus; species Peromyscus leucopus. Next base: position 32,831,226 of record NC_051069.1, on the reverse strand, counting down.
CCCAAGACCATGTGCCACCAGGGCAGAATTAGATATAATTGGCCGGGAGATGCTGGAGGGAGGGACCAGAATCTCTCAATAACTCTCCCCGCCCTCTCCTTATGTGAGGGAATGTCAACAGTCCACAGGCCTGATCCCAGGGGCCTCTTACAAGTAGCCACAGCTGCTCTGATGCAGACCTGGGCTGTCTTCAAAGGATAGCTTTGCACAACACCTACATTTGTGAAATCTGAGCTCCTTGGATAACTTAAATACTACAGATGTCTCTTGGAAGCCCATTAAATCAAGAAAGAGGTTGTGATGGGATGAAGGAGAAGGGAGGAGGAAGAAGACAGGGAGGGAGAGGAGAGAGAGAGAGAGAGAGAGAGAGAGAGAGAGAGAGAGAGAGAGAAGAGAAGAGAAGAGAAGAGAAGAGAAGAGAAGAGAAGAGAAAGTGGGAGGGGATGGAAAGGAAAGAGAAAGAAAGAGGGGGAGAGGGGGAAGGGAGCAGAGAGGAGGGGAGAAGAGTGGAGAGGAGGGGGGAGGGGAGGGGAGGAGACTTAATCCATTTGGGCTGATATAACAAAACACCAGGTACTGCTCGGCTTATAAACAACAGGAAATGAGTAGTCACAGTGTCCTGCATGGCTAAATCCTAGAAACCTGACTGGGGTGACTCAGGAATAAACAACAGACACATAAACGGAGAAGCTGGGATCCGGTGGGTTGTGCTCACTCTGACAGAGGGCACCTACTACCCACAACCCAGAAACTCAGCAAAAGAAGGTGGGGTCAGCTGGTCTTTGTGGGAGGTCTCTGTATGGGGCCGTCTCAGGGTTCGGATGACCAGGAAGCTGTGGCTGCCAGCTTCTGCACACACTGTCGACATCAGAGCGTGAACCAAAGTCTTGGCCAATTCCCTGAGCCTGACCAGGGGAAGGCTTTGCCAAACCTCAGGGTTCTGGGACACTGGGTCCTTGATCTTGCCAGGCCCATGTCAACAATACACATTCATTCAGGATTTCATCCACTCCGCACCATTCGTGACTCTCTGGAGGCCGGACCAAAGTGCGGAAGGTCAAATTCCTCAGCAAGATTCTTTCGCCAGTGTAGAGACAGCTGTCTTCCCATGTCCTCCCGTGGCGGCAGAGGGAGCTCTGGCCCCTCTTCCTCTTCTGTCGGGAGAGTTATCTGTCATGGAGCCCCTCCACTGACCTCACATGAACTTAATTGCTTTTTCCAAGACTCCACTATCACCTTAGGGGCGAGGTGTTTCCAACATCTGAATTCTGAGTGACACCATTATCCAGTCCATAACAGAAAGAGAGGGAGAGGGGTGGAAGCAGAAGTAATTGTCATTGCTTTAAAGCCTGAAGTAAGGACCGGAACGGCTGCCGTCCATTATTCTGTGCACCCGATTTTCTGCCGCAGCTTGCGAGGGGAGGGCCGTGCCCCACGCCAGGTCTATCTTCAGACTACGTGTTCGAGGACGATGAGCCAACGCCCTCTCCCGGGACCAACTATTTCTGCCTCGAGTTTTTGCTTTAGGAAAAACACACGTGGGACTGGGGAGACGACTCCCTGGCAAGAGCCTCAGCTACGCCAACAAGGGGGGGGGGGCTGAGTGCCAATCCCCAGAACCCCTGTATAAAATTCTCACCCAGCACTGTAGGGGTGGCCAGAAGCAAGAGGGTGACGTGGGGCTTGCTGACTGCCAGCCCAGCTCCAGGTTCAGTAAGAAACTGTCTTGGGGGGGGGGGGCGGGGTGCTGGGGAGATGGCTCAGGGGTTTGGAGCACTGGCTGCTCTTCCAGAGGACCCGAGTTCAATTCCCAGCAACCACATGACAGCTCACAACTGTCTATAACTCTAGTTCCAGAGGATCCGACACCCTCACACAGATATATATATATATATATATATGTAGGCAAAACATCAATGCGCATAAAATGAAAACAAATTATTTAAGAAAGAAAGAAAGAAAGAAAGAAAGAAGGAAGGAAGGAAGGAAGGAAGGAAGGAAAGAAAGAAAGAAAGAAAGAAAGAAAGAAAGAAAGAAAGAAAGAAAGAAAGAAAGAAAGAAAGAAAGAAAAAGAAACTGTCTTGGAAGAGAGGGGTGAAGAGTGAAAGAATAATACACCAATATCCTCTTCTGTCTTCTACACACACACACACACACACACACAGATGTGAGCATCCACATACATGTGTGCATACACCACACATCATACTCATAAACACATGGACATACTCTGTCACACACGTACATGCAAAATTTAAAAGTGAGCAAGCACACCGTCTACCGCACGGCTCTGATTTCTTAAGTATTCTCCCAAATCCACGCTGTTCACACGACTGAGTCTTGATGGGACAGAGAGAATTACTTTAAGACAAACTGAAAAGTTAGTCTTGTTCTCCCATGGGAGGGAAAGGCAAGAGCAGGGCCATCTGCCCACCCCTGTGGGGGTCCACTGTTAGCAGAACCGGAGAGCTGGAGAGCTGGCCAAGACTCTGCCCTCAGGGCCCTCCAGGGCCCACAAAAGGGCTGGACCCCCACAGTATGGTTTGAAAGCAAATGAAAAAGAGGTGCTCCGCTGAGACAGGATGCAGGGGAAGCAGCAGAAATGGGGAGGCAGGGAAATGTTGGGCGTGGAGATGCTGCACTGTGGGGGTCATTAAATGAAACAGAGACACCAACAGACCTGGGCCTCCAGAGACCAACCTGACTGAAGATGAGTGATTTGCCTGTGGAATAAGAACCTGGGCCGTGGCATACCTTTATGCGAATGGATGGCTGGATGTATGAATAGCGGTCCTGTGAGCTACACCTGCAAGGCTCCCAAAGCCTACGTACCAACGCATCAGCTCCTAGGCTGTCCTCCCAGGCTGGAAATTCTTGTTGAAATCCTGTCGAGCTTACTTCTCAGGAGTGAACGCAATGGTCCATGGGAAGGATGCTGCAACTTTTCCCTGTCTTTTCAGAATCCCTAATCCTAGTGATGCCCTTGAACGTGGGTTTGCTTCCTGGTATCATATTGCCAATGGCGTAGGCTTTACTCACCATGTCTATGTCCATGGTCACAAAGTGCCACCACAAGCTGCTTGTCATCATTCCTCGTGGTTCTTGAAGCCAATAGTCCAAAAAACCCTGGACACTCTCTCTGAACTGGGTAACAGAAAATCCTACCTCCTGCCTCTCTCTCTAGCTTTGGGTGGTGGCCAGCAGTGTTTGGCGGTCCATAGATAGTCCTATCATCTCAGTGTTCTCCCCATGTGTCTGTGTCCTAATTATCTGTCTTATAAAAGTACGTCATTGAAACAGCCTCCGTGGTGATATGAACAGGTGATAGACCCTTTAGGAGGGGCCTAATGGGAAAAAGTGTGACTCTGAAGGGCTACTGGGGTCCCAGCCTTTTCCTGTCCCTCTCCGCTTTGTCCTCTACCACACGTTCCACCGTGATGTCCTTGGTGCATTATTGTCACCACAGAGTAACACAGCCACCAAGGTAACAGGGCCAGATGACCATGGACTGCCAATCAATCTTTCCTCTTCCTAAAATCATCTCAGCCACCCTGCCCCGACCCCTGCACTTTGGAAAGCTGGTGAACATGGGGAAGGAAACTGGCGAGTTCCTGTAATCCCAGCACTTAGGAAGTTGAGGCAGTAGGATCCCTGAGCTCAAGGCCAGCCTAGACTACATGGCGAGACCATCTCAAGCAAGAAGAAATAAATAAAATCTTCATTCCTGACTGTACTATCTGCTCTGTTCCCTTATAACGCATTTGACTGACACCAGCCAGCATGACCTTTGAATTTATGTGAGATCTTGTTAAGAGAAGAGTCCCCCTACTCACAGCTAGGACAAGGTCTGAAGTTGGGGATGTAGTTCAGGGGTAGAACACTTCCCTAGTTCAATCCTCAGCCCCACAAAAGAGGGAGAGGAGAGAGGGGGAGGCGAAGGAGCTGGATTTACCACAGCCTCTGTTCTCTAAGCCCGCCCTCCCTCTTCCCTCCTGCCGTCTTGCTGTGACTTCTGCGGTCCCACGCAGCTCCTACAGAGGCCGATTCCCACCCAGGACATGTGTACTTGCTAACCCTGCTGCCCAGAGGCTCTTCTCCAGGCTGACAAGCTGCTGGCTCCTTCTCATTATTTAGTTCCCATGCGAATGGCCAGCTATTCAGGACAGCCTTTCCCTGCAGAGTCAAGAAAGCTATCAGTCTCCCCATCACCTCGCTGTCTTGTTCCAAAGCCCACAGGAAAATCTAAAACTAATTGCCTTCCCTCTCCGCTTAAGCCCCTTTGAACTCTCCAGGGCCAAGAACAGAAACCTCATGGACACACCTCAAGTGATGAATGATAGCTGAGTGGATGAATGGAAGTGTGGACAGAATACTGAATGAATAGAAAAAATATTTTAATTTCAGTGGCAGGCTCAGGGTTAATAATTCTAATATAGACAAGCATTATTGATCAAGTAAAATATGACCTTAAAATGCTGAGCTGCAGACTCCCAGCCAAGAGCCAAGAAAACATACTGAGCCCAGACAAGAATAGACACTGGGTTTCTTTTTCTTGTTTTTTCTTCCAGGGAAAATGAAGAAAGATGTTAAAAGTGAAAAGGACAGGGCATCAGAGCCTGCAGATATGACTGAAGGGCAAAGAGGCAAAAAAGTGGTGAGGAGGAGAGAGGTGGGTCAGGCGGCTTTTAAATGGCCAGGTTGACCTCGGAAGGAGATGGGTCACGTTACCAAGGACAGCTGCAAGAGACCTCAGGGCACCAAGTCCAAGGACTAAGTCAGCAGTGTTCAGGGTCACACAAAGCTTCCCTTCCCCTCCCCCCATTTTGTCTTCTTCCTCCTCTTTCTCCTCCTCCTCCTCTTTTGAGTCAGAGTCTCATTACGTAGCCCTGGCTGGGCTGGAACTCACTCTATAGACCAGGCTGGCCTTGAACTCAGAGATCCACCTGCCTCTGCCTCCCAGGTACCAGGATTCAAGATGTGTACCATCATACCCTATTTGGTCTGTATTTTTGTTCTTAACTATGTTGTTGTGGGGTACTTACCAGAGAAGACTGCTTGGACATGGGTTTAAGGAAGTCTTTACTAGCCAGTCAGTGACTACACTGTGTGTTCAGGATCCCAGTGTAGCCCTGAGCCTCCCTCACGATGAGCTTTAAGCACAAAACCATGTCCTGGGATGGCATATCTCAGGTAACAAGAATAGTTAGCCAGAAGCAGAACTACAGAAGCCAAAAAACAATATTAGTACATTTAGAGACTTTCCCAGAACTATGGACTTGGATGGAATAGGCCTTTGTTTTTATTTTTGGCAGGTGGTGCTGTCTACAAGCTGAGTTTTACAGCCTGAATGACACTTCCATCCTGGAGTCAGTTGTGCTAAGGTCTGGGGCCCTGTAACAGTGTGAGCAGAAATAAAGCAAAAACAGGAAAGAAGAAAGTGCCCAAATAGAAATGGTTTACAAAATGACACACAACTAGTAAAGTATTTACTTGGTAAATGACAGGATTGCAGATGTCATTTGTATGTTTTTCTAAAATCAACGCATTACCTGAATCATTTTTGAACAGTGAAAAACAAAACTCAATGGTGGAACAGAATCCTGCGTATCAAATGCTGTACACCCCTGGTTCACTCAGCTACAGTGAATAATGCTTGTAAAATGTCTGCACCACGCCATATTAACATGGGGTTGATGAAGAGAGTCGCTTGCTGAGAGAGAGCCAGGAAAGTAGAAAAACAGAGAAGCAAGCTGTAGCCATTTTGGCAACAACCCAAGGACTTCTGCCATCAGGAGCCAGGGAGACTAGTTGTCCACAAGGGGGCGGTATCTAGCCAATCCTCAGCCCAGTAGCTGAAGGAAGTTGAGTGACAGAGGTCAGAATTCAAGGTCAGCCTGGGCTACAGGAGACCTTGACTCTTAGGAAACAACCAAACAAGCAAAAATAAACAGAAGTGGTAAGATTTCTCTAAACCAGAAAACCCTCTACCACACTACCAGCTCAGTCCTTCCAGGTCATCCCTAAAGACAGAAAAGTCCTGCCCCCAGGCAAAGGTCCCTCCAGGAAAGGACACTAGGCTGTTATTTCTGAAGCTGAGAGTCGGGGCATCTTCAAATTATCCGATCTGAACAAATCAGGAAGGTGTCCGGACCTCCTCCTAAATCCCAGCTCCCAAATTGTCAGCTTGAGCAGGAAAGAAAATGAATGACCCCAAGGGAAATAAAAGATTATCACTCCAATATGAACACGTGGGCACCCCTTTTCCCTGGTGTGTAACTGACATCTACACACAGACACGCACTGCACTTGTAGAATTGGGGTTCTGATTCTGAGGCTTTGGGAGTTACCAGCAGGGGTCAATTCAGATCGGGTGCCCTTCCCCGCAGAGTGTCTGCAGTAGGGCTGGAAGCAAGCGAGCCTGAGACCTGGCACTTCTGTGTTCTGGGAGGTGCTGGTGCTGTTTGGTGGACAGTGGGATTATGTTGATGATGGTATAGGACTTGTGTGTCTATTTCCTACTTTCTCATTAGCTTTGGCATCTTCAGAAATAAACCTCCCTCGAGGCTGAAGAAGAAACTCAAGTGAAGAGAGTCCACCCTAAGGATAATTCCTGATATCCGTACTTAATCCTTGTAACTCCCAGGAAGTAGGCATCCTTACTTCCATTTCCAAATAGGAAAACAAAAATCTCCAAAAGGCTGGTGAAACTTGGTCAAAGTTCCTGCTGGACATTCTAGCTCCAGGGTAAAGAAGCTGATTGACTGAAATAAGGAGAGAGAACATGCAAACGTAAGTGATTTTTCAGCGAAAGTGTAAAGGCAAGCGCTGTAGGAAAGCTTGGTAATGACAATCAGGATCAGAGGCACACGGGAGGCTGCCCTGGCACGCAGGAGGCTGCCCTGGTGTAATAGGAAATGCATAGCTCCTGAAGAGACCTCCGTGTCAAGCAGAGCCCAGCGGGCATTTGAGATGATGTAGCTGCTAGAGTCCTGACCTGCCTCACAGAATAGAACACTATGCATTATTTAGACCAGAACGTCCTTTCTATTTTTGCATTCTGAAGAAAAGAGTATTTATGGCAAAGGTTGTTGGGTTTGTTTTTTATTTTGTTTTTAAGCTTTTAGCAGATCAGAATTCCCCAAGCTATCTCTCCTTTAAATGATGAATCCAAAAAGTGGAAAAACAGATGTTTAAGTGCCCGGGAAACTGATTAACACATTTCATGGTATTTAGATTTCTGCCTCTAAATGAAAACGGTACCTTTTTATTAGTCAAACAGTGGACATTTGGGTTCTGAGGTTTGAGTTTGGTGTGTGTGGACAGGAGAGGGTTCTATAAACAGCAGGGCATGACCAGGAAATCTAGCTTTTGTGTAAAATAATCTCGATATCCAAAATAGATGTGTATCGGTCATGTCATATCGGTAATAGCAGACTTTCCTTATTAGCAAGGGTCAACATGAAAAAAAATCCAATTCTGATGCATTCCATTACACAGGATTTAACTCAATCTACAGACCTTTCTGTGTGCAATTCAAGCATTACCTTCAAGAGACTTGTCATTCACACTGGGCCGGATGGCACACCTGCAGTCTTGTCACTGGGGAGGCGGAGACAGAAGGACAGCAAGTCAGAGGATCACCTGAGCTGGCAGCAAGACCCTGTTGAAGGAGGAAGGGAGGGAGGAAGGGAGGAAGGGAGGAACTTCATCTGAAAAGCAGGACAGATAGACTAGTAATTATAGCAGCCATGACCCAGCTAGGAGGACTAAGAACTACCTCCTGCTTCCGAGCCCATCATCTCACAAGTCTCTCCCAACCTTTAGTCTGTTGTGTGTCCCCAGTCTATCACTTAAGTCCTCCAAGTCTCCTAGTGAATGTGCTGCCCCCAACCCTGACTCGTCCAACACACTGCAACCAAGCTCACCTTCCCAGCTCAAAGGCATGCTGGATGTCCAAGCTCCAGGTCCTTTCGGTTACTTGCAAAGCTAGTCCTTGTCAGTGTCCTCCACAGTTCAGCTGGAAACCACCCCATCAGCATGATGAGCACGACCCCACAATCCAGCTTCCATCCAACTGACATCCGATGGCTTCAAGCACCCTGCACACCTTCCCACTTACACTCCAGTCCTGACTCTGCCCCTCCAGCAGGGTTTGGGCTGTGATATCCTGAGATAGGATAGACTTTGTTTTGTCTACCCCACTGTGATTTTAAGACTAAAAACTGTGTGCTAGCTGCCTTCAGGTGGTCAGTGGGCAACAGTAGCTGGGTACATAGTGAACCCTCAGTAAGCCCAGTTCACCCTGACTGGGTTTTCACTCAACATCTCGAGCCCTGTGGACAGCAATCCACAGTTAAGTCCATCCACAGAGACTTGAGAGTGCAGAAGTGAACGGGAACCCTTAAGAGTGACATACAGTATATTTGAGAGTTCAGTGGACCCATTAGTTCCCTGATAGACTATTTGCCTGGTCTTTCAAAATGAATGTGTCACCGAAGAACATCCCACCAGGAGAAGCAGCCTCTCATGTTCTCTCTAATTATTTCTCAGGTTCAAAAGCCTTGCCTTCTACGAAGGGGGGCGAGCTGGGAATCACAGCAGCGGCATGGGGTAGAAGTATGTGAGAAGGCTTTAACCAACTGGCGTGCGAAGCTTCGCTCCTGACAGCTCTGCTAATTAGCAGTCCTAAACAGACTTCAGGACGCATCTTTCTACTGGGAAGTTTATTCCTCTTTGGCTCTTGATCTGTCCCGCTACTTGAATATATGTATATGTGTGCATGTGTGTATGTGTGTATGCTTATATTTGTGTGTATTTACAAGTTGAAAGATAGTCACATACTCTGCTCTGATTTATAAGCACGTTTTTTTAATATTGTTTAGTATTGGTTATAGATTCAAATAGCAGAATATATATGATTTGTAAGCTGTGTCTCTCAGTCCTTCCTCTTACCAAAATAGCTTATTAGCCTTTCCAATCTGTTAAGAAAAATATTGCTTAATTAAGAACACCATTGGCTCACTCTATCGTCAGTCCCTCTCCCCAACCATCCTGTAACAGCTGTATATAGAAAAGATTGTATTGTGTTTTTTAATCTCTTGAAACGACGATAAAATTAGCATTCTCCTCATATTTTAATAGGAGCTCATTAGCCACACAAACCTGTCCATCAGCACATCCCCCTGTGAGTGGTTTCTAACTTGGCATCCCGGGATTCTGGACACAGAGCAGTGGAGAGGCTTGGGACGGGGAACTGCTAGGAACTGCTGGCCCTGGGCAGTCTGGTGGAGGCAAGTCCTCATGGGCCTTCAGTACTGTCGATTTTAGATGTTTAGATTCACGTCAGTATTTTGTCATTTCTGGGTGTCCTGGTTTTGGAAGTCTTACTTTTTTTTTTTTTTTTAATGCAAGTACTTCTCAAATCATTGGAGTCAAAAATCTCAGTGGGTGTAATTAGTGGAGCTGAGACTTGGCGCAACCTTCCACCCTCTCCTGCCACTCCTTCCGGTGCCTCAGCATGTGGCTCTTCAAAGGAGAAACTCTGGGAAAGGGCTGAAGCCTCATTAGTGCCTTAGTGCTGCCCTCTGTGTTGAAGCCCCTCGGACTGGCGAGCCTTCCAACAGGCAAATGGAGGGAATACCCCTCCCGCCCATCGCTAGCAACATCCTCTCTCCACCTGTATCTTGTGTGCATGGCTTTGACAGTTCCCGTGAAACAACAATTAGTCCTCATCTACCGGGTACCAGGCTCCACGTCAGCATATTCTGTTCATTCGCTCTCCGTGGCGATACCACAGGTCCACCTCCAGTAAGGAAGGAGTTTCAGAAACCCGAGAAAACATCGCGTCAGATTCTCAGTGACTCTAAAGCTTTAAGTCAGCCCTTTCCACCTTATCCCCCTGCTCACCATGTGTCTTCTCTGCTCCATTTCACCGCTATCTCAAGACCCAGAACAGCTCTCATTCTGCTCAAAACCTCTTCCTCTGCTCTTCAGAGACAGCTCCTTGCTTAGAATTTGTAGCACTTAGTGACATTTATGTACCATACATCGTGCCTTGAATTATTTAAACTCCTGTGTGTGTGTGTGTGTGTGTGTGTGTGTGTGTGTGTGTGTGTTCAATAGATGAAAGTTCCTTAGAGCCAGAGTCTCGAGCTGCCACCACACAGAGCCAATGCTAATGATGACCTGTTTAAGGGACACAGTTCTCCCAGGTGTGTTTAATGGCGTTCTTGCTGCAGTCTATCTCCTGCAACTGAACTAAATTCAGATAAACATCGCGATAGCTCAAAAGACTGCAGAGAGATGCTTCACATTAACTGGCATCTTTTGCAGAGGATAGAGGGCTATACTTAGGGTTTGGAGGTCTCTTGAGGGTTTGCACCATCTCTGATGAGTATTATAAAAGGTGAAGAATAAAGAGATCCATGGGGGCAGGAATAATGGCTCAGTGCTTAAGAGCACTCACCATTCTTCTTCTGGAGGACCCAGGCTCAGTTCCCAGCATCATGTGGCAGCTCCCAACTACCTGTAACTCCAGTCCAAGGGTCTCTGAACCATCTTCTGGCCACCGCAGGTACTACTACAAAAACACTCATACACATAAAATTAAAAACAACAACAACAACAACTAAGAGATCCTGGTTGTAATCAAATGACAAACGCAGATTTGAGGAAGGGTGAGATGGCCATGACATTGGTCTCCTTCTCTCAGGAATGTGTCCCTGATTGATGAGTGTCAATCTTACTGATCTACAAATACACACTTCTTATACACTGTATATACATTGGTACTATCTACTCTGTACATAAGCCATGGCCTACAAAGTGCTTTTGCAAGCATCTGCTCAAAAAGAGGATATATAACTTATGTGATGGTTAATACTGTCAACTTGACAAGATCTGAAATCATCTCAGAGATAAGCCTGCAGGCACATCTGTGAAGGATTATTTAGATAGGTCATCCTCTGGACAGGCCTGTGGGAGATTGTCTTGAGCAGGTTCACTGAGATGGGAGTAGCCACACTTGGCTCAGGTCCTACACTGCATGAAAAGGAGGAAACAGCAGCATCCATTGCTCTCTGCTTCTTGACAACTGCATTCTCAAGTTCCTGCTGCCAATGACTTCCTGCCCGAAGGGACTGTACCAAATAAAGCTCTTCACCTGTAAGTTACCTCTGTGAGGTATTTTGTCTCCATTACATAACATAAGACAATTTAATTAAAGAGGAGAAGTAACTGGAGGGCTGAAGAGATGGCTCAGCCGTTAAGAGCACTGCTTGTTCTTACAGAGGTCCTGAGTTCAATTCCCAGCAACTACATGGTGGCTTACAACCATCTGTAATGGAATCAGATTCCTTCTTCTGGTGAACATGAAGACAGAGCACTCATATACATAAAATACATGAATAAATAAATAAATAAATCTTTAAAAAAAAAAAAAAAAAGAGGAGAAGTAACTACAGAAATGAGAAAAGAGCCATGATTCTGCTACCCAGGAATGCAGAGCGAGGGCACAGAGAAAGGGAAACTCTTGTGAGTATGTCAGGAAGTTTTCACAGACATGGTAGAGTCAGACTCACATCTTCAAGTAAGAACAGGGCACAGTTAGGGAACAGGTAATGGGAAGAAAACTCCAAGCAAGCTAGCTTCAGGCAGTGGTGGACATCCACATTCTCAGGAAAGGGCACATAAACATCCACAGTGAGCAGGGATATGCTGTCACCCCAGGCTCAGCTACCTGCATCAGGACCCATCCTGACATTGGCCTCACACAACCCTCACGAAACACAAAGCCAGCCAAACCAGGCAAGTCTCGGGTAGGACTTGACTGATAGGTAGGAACTGAGTCAGGTGTAATGAGCTGGGTGCCAGGATTTTGGAGGAGACAAGAGAAGTCTAAGATAATGTCTGTTCTGGAAGCATGACTAATGCATACAGAAATTTGAATATAATTGCAACAGCAGTGCAGTTCGTGCTAAATTACATTCTTCTGACTGTGTAACACGACAGTATTTTAAAGAGTTCAAGTTTAGTATGGCCGCAGGTGTTTCGTAGTGGTACCATTACAGAAAACGCCATGAGATGGCACATGAAAATGCCAATCCACTCCTGTAAGCACCCTGGATAAAGCCCGCTGGGCTACCACAAAAGGGAGAGAGAGAAAAGGGGGGGAGAGACATTAAAGTAGAAGAGGACGTGAGTCAAGAAGAGGTTCAGCACCAGAAGAGGGACAAGAGTGGTTAACTGGGACACGTGGTGGTTTGAATGGGCAATGTCCCCCAGAGGCTCAGGTTCAGGAGGCGGGGCCTTGCTGGAGGAAGTGTGTCTCGGGGGTGAGCTTTTACAGTTGAACCGCTTTGCCCCCCACTTCCAGCGCCCTCTCTACTTTGTGCTTGCTGTTAAAGGTGTGACCTCTCAGCTTTGTTTTCCTGCCGCCACGCCTGCTGCTTACTGCCATGCCTCCTCCGCCATGATGGTCTCTCATCCCTCAGGAACGGTAAGCCAAACAGACCCTTCTTTAAGTTTCCTTGACTATGGAGTTTTATCACAGCAACAGGAAAGTAACTAATGCAGGGTGAAAATGACCGATATACACTGTACACGTGTCTGAAGATGTCCGAATGAAACCCACCACTGCATGCTATCTATACTGAGGGGTAGGTGCAAATCACTTTCAGCTTGGGCTGCCTTTGCCTGGGTTTCTCCTTTTATGACACGTGGAAAAATCTCTCCTGTTCCAGATGGTTTGGGTTCTAACTGGAGACCTCTAAGGAGACCAATTTCTAGGCCAGGCAGGAGGCCACTATGCTGGCTAGTTTTATGCCAACTTGACACAAGGTAGAGTCATTGGAGAAGAGGGAACCTCAATTTGATAAGATGTTCCTACCACACTGGCCGGCGGGCAAGCCTGTGGGGTGTTTTTGGCTTTTATTGATGATTGATGTGGCAGGGTCCAACTTATCATGGGCGATGTCACCCCTGGGGGATGGTTCTGGATTCTATAAGAAAGCAGACTGGGTAAGCCACAAGGAGCAAGCCAGGAGCACAAGCCAGGAGCACTCTTCCATGGCCTCTGCATCAGTTCCTGCTTCCAGGATCCTGCCTTGAGTTCCGGTCCTGACTTTCCTGGATGATGGACTAAAGGATGTCAAATTAGGTAGGTGTGGTGGCACACATCTGTTGTGTGATGTTTTCATTGTGTCCTGACAAATGAAGCTTGCTTGGAGTCAGAGGGTAGAGCTAGCCACTAGCTGACCATAGAGGGTTGGAGGACTATAGACACAGAGGAGACAGGAAGTAGTAAGGCGGGGCTGAGGAGGGTCTTGGCCCTTTTGGACAGAGGAATGGTAGAGGTAGGAAGCGACTGTGGCTGCTCTCCTGCTTCTCTGATCTTTCAGGTTTTTACCTTAATATCTGATTCCTGGTTTTTTATTAATAAGATTAGTTAGATTAACGATTCACACATCTTTAATCCCAGCACTTGGGAGGCAGAGGCAGGCAGATCTCTGCGAGCCTGAGGCCAGCCTGGTCCCTTCTTCAGATTGCTTTTGCTCAGGGTGTGATCACAGCAATCAGAACCCTACCTAAGACAGATTCTGACCTGGCTGCTGGGTTGCAGGAGGAACTGGTGATACCACACTGTCGCCAGATTCCATTTGCGCCAAGACCTACTATGTGAGAGATGCCCTGTCAATTTGCAGGATGTTAGAAGCAATAGACACAGTCTGACTGTGAGGGGAGCTGAGACTCACAGAGCTGAGTCAGGCAGGGCATTTATTCATGAGGCAGCTTCTAATGGTTCCCTGATTAGAAAACCCACAAGAATGACTCCACCACAGAAGCAGATGTTGCATGCCGCCATTTACAAGTCTGTCTGAGGTCATACAAGCATCTTATTTTAACAGCTCCAAAAACGGTACAGTGACACCAAATTTGTCTCTTGAACTTGCTAAGAACTCCCTCCCACACAGCCCTCTTCAATATTGCTGACGCACAGGAATTTGACAGCCCAGGTCTCCTAGCTGAATTGCCACGGAGGTCAAGGCTGCATGGGGGCTTCTCTGTCCTGGGCGTCTCCCAGGAGTGACTGTCATCGCCATAGGGAATCACTTCACTTCACGTACAGCCAAATCCAGCTCTTACAGCAACTGGCCGTTTACATGTCTTAGCACCCCCTGGCTTCATCAACCCAAGTCCATTGGTTCCAGAAGGCTCAGGCAGTGAAGGAAAAAAAAAATCAGTATTTTGTGACTCCTGCCTTCTGAGTACTAACCAGACTTTAGCTTCTGAGATTGATGAGATCAGGGCACCCAGGGTGGTGGGTCTGAAGGTCCACTTGCTGTCTTCCAAAGTCACCTACTGACCCACACGTTTCACGGGCACACATATTTGAAATTTGTATCCTTTGGGATCTTCCTAAAATCGTGTAAGTGCTCCAGCCTTCGGGCTTAAAAAGAAGACCTTTGTTCTTTTCTTGCTTTACAGGAAGACTGTGTAGGCTCAACCACAAATGATATACAGTCCACAGATTTATGAAAAATAAAGTGATCGCTTAAAGGGGAAAAAAGAGGAAGGACAAATCAAGGCTGAAGTTACTTTGAGTTGTAAATTCGAGCTCTGTTCTGATTCGTCTGGTTTCCCAGAGGAGCTGTGTCCAGCCATGCGGCTAAGGAGTGCATCAGAGAGCAAAAGGTGAGGGCGTAGATTCTCAGGCACTTTACCACGGTTAACTACTAGGCGGTGAGACTCGGGTGTTATACTTCCTTCAGGGGATGGTGAGCACGTGAGTGTGCTAGTGTGGAAAACAGCGGGTCATAAGAGTCCAGGCCAGTTTTTCAATTTGGTCGGCCTTGGTCATTCACATCACGCACAGATGCCGGGTATGTAATGACAAACTCTTTATGAGTTTCGACAAATATAATTCTTTTGTCAGAACAAGAAATGCAGAGATATTTTTCACCCACGAACAGCAAAGAATGTTCCAGAACACACTGTTGGAGCTATTAGCTGCAAGGCTAAGGGACTCAATCCCAACATGTATGCCCTGATTCTGCAGTTCCATGTATGTCCACGAGGTGGTGGTCAAAATCTCTTGGCACCCTGCCAGCCCCACTCTAGAGACAGAAGACATAGTTGAAGTCCTTATTCCCAGGATGCTCACTCAAAAACCTACCTCCAGGATCTAACAGGTGCATTGAGAGAAAAAGCAAGCGACAATTTCTGCATATATCGTGCCTTGTAAAATTCATAGTACCTTACTATAAATGACCCTGTTTGATACGAAAAACCCTGTAATGTGCTTACAAAGGGATCATTAAACAGGACGTGCTACTGAACACCTATAACTCCGGCACTAGGAGGCAGAAAAACCCAGTGGAAGCAGCTTAGGCTGCAACCTGGATTTTGTTTCAAAAAAAAAAAAAAAAGGTGGGGGAGGACGTGACCAAAATTCAAAATTTGTCATTGAAGAAATTGAGAAAGTTAAAGACCAACCCTGACACCTCCCCTCCACCCCCCACCTCCCACCCTCACTCTCCACCCCTTCCCCACTCCTGCCTAGGACAAATATGCTGAGAAATCTGAACTGGAACCTTTTTGGTTTTTTTTTTTTCCTAACTCCAGATCTGAAATTACCACACATAACTGCCTCCCAGAGCACACCTGGAACATTCCAGAATGTTGCCTGAGGATGATGTCCCCTTGCCCCCAGGTGTTTGGATTAAACTCACCTCCCACCCCTCTTATTCCCAACCCAGCCTTCAGGAATAACATGGTCCTCCCTGTCCTCCCAGAAGCCAGGTACAGCTGAGGTAGCAGGGCCCTTTTTTTTTTTTTTTTTTTTTTTTTTTTTCCGGTAATAATATGAAGCCTTAGTCCTTCTTAGACCTCCTCTGTTTCTTCAAGCAGTACTGGCCATATGGTGACTGATACTGTTTAATGTTACAAATCGTGTTATAATCATCAGCAGGGGCAGGAAGGCTGTGGCGGATGACCTGTGTGGAGGCCCCCTGCCCCAGGTATGGGGAAGCTGACCTCCAGCCCTGCTTTGTCCACACAGCTTTATATATATATTAGTAGTGGTGCAGGCTTTTAATCCCAGGCAGAGGCAGGTGCATCTCTGTGAATTTGAGGTCTACAACGTGACCAGGACAGCCAGGGATATACAGAGAAACCCTGTCTCTAAATAGGTAGAGAGATGTAGATTTATTTATTTTATGTTATGAGTGTGGGTGTCTTGCCTGCATGTATGTGTGTGCACCAAGTTCTTGACTAGTGCCCAGGCTGGTGTGAGCCGGGCATCTGACTCTCTGGAACTGGAGTTACAGAATGCTGTGAGTTGTGGTGTAGGTGCTGGAAACCATGCTGAAGTCCCCTGGAAGAGCAGCAAAGGCTCTTAACCACTGAGCCATCTCTCCACAATCCAGGGGCATCTTTTTACATCAGCACATTGGCCCACGATCCTAAAAGGAAGCACCCGTCAGAGGTGCTGTGGGTCCGGAAGCAGCTGGATGCACACATAGCAAAACCTTATCATTTTCTTCAAACGAGGCTAACAGAATGCAGGGAGATTAAATCACTGGACGAAGGCCTTAGAGCTGGTGAGTGGAAAACCCCCTACACAGAATGCCAGGAAGGTAGCCAGCCTCTGATGCTGCCTTCCAAAGGCTGGCCATGGGCGCTCCCCTCTCTCCTGCAGTGATGTGTTAGGCAAAGTGCAAGCATTAATGGTCGTCAGAAATTTAATTTAGTGAGACAACCCCAAGACAGCCACCAGAAGCAAAATGGAAAAGAAGGCACAGGGCTGGGCCATGGCTCAGTTGAAGTGCCTGCCACTCGGGCCTGAGGACCTGAGCTGAGTCCCTGGCACGCGCTTAAGAAGCTGGGCATAGTGGGTGGCATGCTGTTGTCCTCTCAGTGCTGGGGAGTCAGACACAGGTGAACCCCTGGAGCTTGCAACCCCGCCAGCCTGAAAGAGCCCCTGGCCTCGCTGTGAATGTGCACACACACACACACACACACACACACACACACACAACAACAACAACAACATCAACAAAAACCCTGAAATTAAAAGTAAAAGACCCACTGAAATGTTCTCTGCTTGGAGAGTTGAGCCAAGCTCCTCAGGAGTCAGGCTTCTACAGATGACAGACATTCACTCCTTGTCACTGTTTTCCCAAGAGAAATAGAGACACAAAACCAATGCAGTTTTTAGGTATAATACAGAGATTTTATTTAAACCTTGAAAGGCCGTGAAAAACGCAGAACAAAGACAGTCTTCTTGATTCTGAAGAGTTGATTATCAGGGACCCAACCCCCTCCCAGAACCGGTGGTCTCCCTCCTCCTTCCCTGTAATTAAATCATCTTCCTCCTCCGCTGTTGTCAGAGCCGCAGCCTGGGTCACGTGACTGTCACTTTACAATCTGCTTATGGCCCTGCTTGTGATTCTCACTCCAAGACATGGTGACAGCTCATTTAGAATCAATCAAACATTTATTAGTAGAGGGGGAGCCAGGGGCACAGTCCCCGTGCAGTTCTCCAGTTCAGAGCCCCAGGCAAGGGCAGCAGGGGAGATACCTAGCTGTGGGGGTGGGGAGGCGGGTGGGGGAGGGGAAACCTCTGCCTTGTCAACGCACTCTGGACCAGGGTCAAGGCCAGCCTGAACCTGCTCCCTCCAGGCGGTGGATTTCAGGCCAGTCTGATACCCTCGATTCTTGAGAGGCTTCAGAGACAAAGGAGGTGAAAGATTTCATCCCAGTAAGGACTGGAGCGCGACTTGAGCAGATGAGACATAACGACAAGTCTTAACCGCTGTAGGGAGGAGGCCTTTAGACAGAGTGGCTTAAACGACAGAACTTTAGTTCTCCACTGGGTGGGGGAGGGGAGGCAGAGGGGCGTAGGCAGCGCAACGCCAGCACATGGGCAGGTCCAGGGTCTGGTGAGGTCACTCTCCTCAGCTGTAGATGGCCATCTTCTCTCTGTATCTTCATCAGGCAGAGAGGGGAGACATGCCCACCATCTCACCAGCTAACCAGCACCTAAGGACCCCCATCTCCTAGTGCCATTCCCTTGGGGATGAGAGTTTCAACCTAGGGACTTGAACCGGACCCAAAGGCACAGACCACCGGCATTAGAATGCGATACATTTGAAAACCGTGGTTGAAGTCTGACTACTGAAGAAATTTAACCTAAGTTATTTAACCTAAGCTACTTCCAAGCAGAAGTGCTTTAAAGCCCAGAGGATAGGAGCTATCTGTATAAAATGTAAAGAGTGGCAGGGAGCTGTAGGGAGCGTCTCACGGGAGCGAACTTCGCTTTGGGACTTTTTTTTTTTTTAATTAGATGTGGAACTAGGAAATGTTTCACCATATCATCCCTCCCCACCCCCCAACTTGGTATGTGGTGTGTATATGTGTGGACATGTGCATGTAAAAGCTAGAGGCTGACCATGGGTGTTTTCCTCAACTGTCCTCTGTCTTACGTTTTCAGACAAGATCCCTCACCGAACCTCGAGCTCCCCTGCTCAGGTAGGGTGGCTGGCCCAGCTTCGGAGATCCACCCAGCACTGGAATCACACATGCACACCCCTTTTCTTGGCTTTCACGTGGATGCTGGGGGATGAGAATTAAGGTCTTCCAGTTTGCAGAGTAGGCATGTAACTGGCTAAAGTACCTTCTCACCTCTCTGTCCTTATGTTGTGTGTGACCTCATCTCTGTGGTACCAGAGGTCTTGTGACAAGTCCACCAGCACCCTTATGATACCGGAAATGCACCACCCTGTGACACAGTTGAGAAAGGAAATGAATGAGGAGTAAATGGTTCAATGGACACAATACTATCATGAGAAGACTCGGGTCAAAGCGAGTGCTCAGTTTCTTCCCTCGATGTCCTAGTTTCTTGCACTGCAGTGTGGTAAATATTGTTCCTGGCAAAGGCATCTGGAAAAGAATGGGAAAAAAAAAAAAAGCTGGGGTGTCCAGATGGATCTGACATGGATGACACTGGCCGGAAGTGAAAAGCCCCCAAGACTGATGCGTGGTCCTCTCCCATCCACACAGAGCCAGTGCAGTCTCGTCCAACCTGTTTCCCTCTGAATTCTTCACAGCTGAAATGATGACGTCCGCTACTCTTGGGCCGGCATTCCGGACCACCTGAAGTGTCTGAACTGGGCCAGGCCAGACGCCTTGGTGCTGCTGAGCAGATGAAGAGCGGCACTGTGACCTCCTCACGCTCCTTGCTTGCCACCACCTCCTCTTATTTCTGCCTCTTTCTCTACTCCCTTTTTCTCCTCATCGTCTGGGCCTTGTAATTATTATCTGACATCAGTATTATTTAGTGCTAAAGAACTTTGCTGCCTCTTTGTTAGTATAAAGGTTGTCTTGATTAGCGGGATGGCTCAGTGGGTAGAGCTGCTGCCTCCCGTGAGCAAAGCCCCGAGTCCCATTTCCAGCACTGCATACCCTAGGCATGTGGCACTCGCTTTTAATCCCAGCCCTTGGAAGCCAGAGACAGGAGGATCAGAAGTCCAAGGCTATGCTGGAGCAATGGCTCAGTGGTTAAGAACATCGGCTGTTTTTCCAGAAGACCTAAGTTCAATTCCCAGCACCCACATTCAGGGATCTGGTGTCTTCTTCTGGCTTCTGTAGGCATCAGGCGAGCACATGGTACACAGACATAAAACATCCAAACCCATAAAATAAAAAGCAGTTGAGATTTGAAATAGGAATTTCAGGCTGGAGGGACGGCTCTGTGGCTAACAGTCCTTGTTGCTCTTACAGAAGACCCGGGTTTGGTTTCCATCACCCACATGGTGGACAACCATTGGTAATTCCAATTCCAGAGGATCCTTCTTCTGATTTCTATGGGCACAAGGCACACGTGCAATGCACATACATGCATGCAAGCAAAACAATCCTACACGTTAAATAAAACAAATCTCTTAAATTTTAAATAAAAAGAAGTCCAAGGCTGCTTTAAGCTTTATAGCAGACTTGAGACCAGCCTGAGCTGCAGGAGACCCTATCTAAATATATCCTTATTACTCCGGGTCCCTGAAGACTACTACTGTAGATCCACAGCCAGGATTTAAACTTCATTGCAGCGAGAGCCTTGAGCTCTATCTATTCTGTCAAAAAAACCAAAAAGCTAACACAGTTCATCTTGCCCTACCCCAGCCTTAGCCAGCCTGGCTCCATCCGCTCTCCTGCAGACCCTTACCACAGACCTGGTGATAAGCACACTTCAGCTGCATGTACCCGGGCTTCTGTTGAGAATACTGTCAGGAAAGCCTGCCTCACAGTCCACCTCTAGAGTGTGTACCTGTGCTTTTAGTGAGTTGCAGTCATGTGGGTTTTTTTCCCCCCACTATTTAGATTTGTCCCTTCTGCTCAGAGCCTC
The DNA here is from genome assembly GCF_004664715.2 of Peromyscus leucopus. NCBI lineage: Eukaryota > Metazoa > Chordata > Mammalia > Rodentia > Cricetidae > Peromyscus > Peromyscus leucopus. The sequence goes on along the minus strand of NC_051069.1, from coordinate 32,810,828 downwards.
CTGTGGGCTCCCTGTTTCCACGGGATGAAGTTCAAGTGCCTGGCCTGTCATTGGAGACCCTGTAAAGCCTGTCCCAACTTACCATGCAGGTGCATCTGCTTCAAATGAGCCACCTGTAGCACGAATCTTAGAAGGTCTTATTAATAAAAAACAAACCCGGAGCCAGGTATTGGGGTGAACACTGAATGATCAGAGAAGCAGAACAAGCCACAGCTAACCTCACCTTGCCTATTCCTCAGCTGATCCTGTTTCCTCAGACTGGAAGCTTCTGAGTCCTCATCCAGAATGAATCTCAGCTGAACTGCTGCTCAAAAGCCTAAAAGCTTAACCAGCCAGTTCCTGGTTTTCACACATTATATATCTTTCTGCTTCCTGCCCTCACTTCCTGGGATTAAAGGCGTGAGTCACCATGCCTGGCTGTTTCCAGTGTGGCTTTAAACTCACAAAGATCTGGATGGATCTCTGTCTCCCAAGTGACAGGATTAAAGGCGTGTGCTACCACTGCCCAACCTCTATGTTTAATATTGTGGCTATTCTGTTCTCTGACCCCAGATAAGTTTATTAGAGTGCACAATATTTTGGGGAACACAATACCACCACAGCCACCTTCCTTTTGCCACTCCACATCCCTGCCCTTCCCCTCACTCCATCTGGACTTAACAAAGCGGAGGGTCTTCTTCCCAGGACCCCTGCCCTGGGCACCATCCTGAGACCAACGCATCCTCAGCACCTGCTTTTGGCTCAGGACTCCCCTAGCAAACCTGCCCAGGCTCTCCCAACTCCTCATAGCAATCCTGTGTTACAGACAAAATACATCCTGTTGTCCCACAGCCCAGAGCACACGGCACGCAGCAGGTGAAAGATGAGGCTCACACACACAGCAGGTGTGCTGAGCGGCTAGCTTCTCTCCATCACATCAGGCGGTCACAGGAGAGCCCAGCCTTGGCTCCTGTTCCAATCGCATTTGTTCGCTCCAGACAACTGTGTGTACAGAGCAGGCGCTAAGCGTGAGGCTGGCAGTGTGGGAGACAGACAAGTAGCCTGGGCTTCAGTGAGAACAGGCACAAGTTGCCTTCTTGACGGGGCATCTTGTGTCCTTCCTTTCCTTATGTCACTCGTCTACGTATCAAACCGGCTGTGTCCAGATTGGGGCCTTTGGATTCTGAGTAAGCAGACGCGTTGATTTGCAATAAGCAAATTCAGATCCGGCACGTGTCAGTTACCACTGAGCTCTGGGTAGGAAGTGTTCCTGCTCTCATCCATTTTTAATGTCGCAGCCAATCTAGCAGAAAAGATCGCCTCCAGATAAAGTCATCGGAACAAGGGCTTTGTCATTTCAGCACTCTTCGGCTAAGAAGAGACACGCGCAGTCACTCTTGCTTGTCCCTGGTCCTGGACTTCCTAGGGGGATGGGACTTGGAACGAAGGACCAAGGACAGTTTTCCCTCACAGCTTTACTTTCAACCCCAGGGTTATCCTGCAAAGTCGAATGTAAAAAGCCTCTGACACTTTCCTTGGGGCCTGACCCCCCATAATGCTGAGGTTGCCACATTTAGTCCAGTTCCACTGATGACCGGATAGTTACATGGCAAGCCACTTTTTTAACTCCAAGTGCTCCCATCACCTCGGTAAAGGCAGGTGATTGCACTAAATCACAGCTTGGTTTTTGAGGACTGAGATACTGATAAAATCGTCTTGTTAAGTTCCTAGTCTGTTAATCATAAAATGCCATGTTATCAGGCAGAGTCACAAATGCCCCGGTTCCCTTTAGGAAACAAAATGCAAGTCATCAGGCTTTTGAAAGAGAGAAAATACCCATCCTTTGTGATGCTACACTGTCTTCCTGTATACAACACAACAAGATTGTACACTGAGACAGACAGGAAAATCCAGCTGTCTTAGCCAAGGTTTAAAAAACTTACTAAATCAGGGGAAATACTCCATTTTTTCCCCCCGAGACAGGGTTTCTCTGTGTAGCTTTGCGCCTTCCCTGAAACTCGCCTTGGAGACCAGGCTGGCCTGGAACTCACAGAAATCCGCCTGCCTCTGCCTCCCGAGTGCTGGGATTAAAGGCGTGTACCACCGCCGCCGCCGCCACCCGACTAAATACTCCATTTTTAACCATTTTTTTTTTTTTTTTTTGACACACAAGCCATGAAGTACATATTACAGCTATTTTATTCTGGCTTCTATCATGGAATTACTAGAGAAATTCTAATCCCCAGGCCCCAGCACGGTTTGTTTCTGAATTCTAGGGTTACCGATTATTTTTTCCTTTGTGACCCACCACATCAGGCCTGTTTTCCGCCACTGTGTGTTATGGCAGTCACTGAGATGATGGGTTTCACAGGGAAGAACATTCACAAAGCAACCAAACATGAAGAGATGGGAGACTCAACACACGAGCTTCTGCCTCTCCGAGGATGGGAGTTAGGACGGTTATGGGATAAAGAAACAGTGTAGTCTGAGACGTGGGGAGAGATGGGTGGAGCCAGGGGACCGTGATTGGCAGTTCTGCACACGGTAGTGGAACTTCATGGCTCTTTATAGTACATTTATCCAGAAAAAAGAAAAAATGGGAGAAGAGTTGGGTTCTCTGAGGTCATAGGTCACCCATCAGAAACTTGCACAGAACCAGAAATGTCATGACTAGCATGATCCCAGGGTGGAGTTTGGGTTCTCTGAGGTCAAAGATACTTACACAGAATCAAGAGAAAGGTTGGTGCTCTCAGCCAGTTTGAGCTACCTCCAAGCTCCTGAAAAACAGCTTAGGCAATGTTAACATCCCAGGGTGACCCTTCGGTCAGCAATGTTGGTGTGGCATGGACAGCAAGTGCTCCACTCAGGTCTGAGACCTCTGTAGCTGTGTTGAAAGCCAAGCAACTAAAACCAAGGGAAGCCGGGGGCTTTGTTCAGGTTATTCCTGGCTTGATTTCTTTTATGCCATGTCTGAACTGTTAGGTGATAACCAATGTTTTTATGGGCAGGAAAAAAGTCAATAAGACAGATTTCAGCTGGGCAGTGTTGGTGCACGCCTTTAATCCCAACACTCTGGGAGGCAGAGGCAGGCAGATCTCTGTGAGTTCAAGGCCAGCCTGGTCTACAGAGCAAGTTCAAGGACAGCCAGGGCTTCACAAAAAAAAAAAAAAAAAAAAAAAAAAAAAAAAAAAAAAAAAACAACCATGTCTTGAAAAACAAAAACAAAAAACAAACAAACAAAAAAGACTCTGAAATAAACAAGTAAAACAAGGACAAATAAGCACAGTGGAGAAGTAAATGGTTTGGGCAAAGTTCAAGTAGTAGGGGACACGAAAGCTTGGTTTGGAAGGGAGGAGAGCCTGGGAGGCGAGGCCTGGGTCCGGGAGTACAGGGAATGCTTCAGATTGCAGAAACTCAAGCTTGTGTACATATATGTATACTCAGGGGGAAACAGAAATAAGACCAAAAAAAAATGCTGAAGCAGTGAGGGGCTGGAGAGAGGGGCCTGACGGCTAAGGGGGTGTGCAGACCCTCAGTTGGCTCTCAGCCTCTATGCTGGGCACCCACAAGCATCTGTAACTCCAGTCCTAGGGGGATCCTACACTCTGGCCTCCATGGGCATTGGCATGCACATGTACACACACACACACACACACACACACACACACACACACACACACACACACAAATCCATTTATTGAATGAAGCTAAGAACCCAGTGGGGCATTAGCTTTGAAATAAGAAAAAGGGGAGCCTCTCCTGACACGTTGGCAGAGGAGGGTTAAGGCCAGCCAGGCAGGTTAGAGGTCAAGGGGAGAAGAGGAGAAGAGGATGCTCTGCCGTGGTGGTGATGCTTTTCTGTAAGGTCATTCATCTCAGGAACCAGGATGTCAAGCAGCCCATAAATAGAGCCATCCCTGTGAGCCTTCCAGGGGCACACAGCCTGATGAGAGAGGACAAATAAAAATCAATAGGAACCCGTAGGTGCCATCAAAAATAAGCTAGTTACGGCTTATAAAATTTATTAACACGTATCGATTCCTGGGTGCCTTCCCAGAGAAAGTGCTTTTTGTATTTAAAGAAGATACGGCCAAAGTTTGCCAGGAAATGAGGAGGAACCACAGCAAAAGTATGATTGAACATTCCCTGCACCAGAGGCCGGGGCTCCTCTGGGGAGTGGGCTGTTGACAGCAGAGGGGCTTCTCACAGCGTCCCTGGGGCCACTGCTGGCCGCGTAGGAGCCTTCTGCTGACCCAGCGTCTTCTTCACATCACATCAGTGTAGGAGGAAGAATTTAGAGGCAGTGCAAGTGACCCAGGGGCCATCTATCAAGGGAGATAGGATTTACTCGCTATAAAACCGTTAGAGAAAACGCCAGACTTCACTGCTGGTACAAGCTGTGTAGGCAACATGATGTACCAAGCTAATTACTCGGAAAGGTCTCAGCCTGAAGAGATGCTGCAGATATTACAGGACACCAGCTGTGCTTCCTGAGGACCCAGGTTCAATTCCCAGCACCCACGCAGCTGCTCACAACCTTCTGTAGCTCCAGTTCCAACAGGCCTGACACCCAGTTCCGGCGTCTGAGAGTGAGAGCACCAGGCATGCATGTGGTGCCCAGATATATACAAAGCCAGACACATATACACATAAAATAATAAAATTATATACTTATATAATATATAATTATACACACATACACACGTATATATACATATATACACATACGTATGTGAAGAAGCCTCTCTCACAAAGGTTTTCTAAGGAAATGGAAACTGAGGATCCTGTTTTTTCAGCTCTGGGCAGCGCAGCCACCCTGAGGCTCCACGCCGCCTTTCATACACTCTTGTCTCCTTTTACTTCCCTTCCTCATCTTTCTTACAGCCTTTTCCTACTTCCTGCCATCTTTCCCATCTACCTCCTCTCGGCATCCTTTAAAAATGCATTTCTCTCTTCTTTCCCAACCTTATCACTGTTTTCATTCTTTCACCATAGCAATGGAATAAAAATTTCCTTTGCAGCAGGAGCCAGTGGTTGAATGAAAATTCTATCCCCTCCAGGAACAGTAAGATTTAATAATCTCTAATTGCTTCCAGCCCATCTGTTTATGCTCAGACCTTATCATCAGGTCAATATCAAAGCAACTTTGGGTGAGGACAGAAGTTAAAGCTCTCTCTCTCTCTCTCTCTCTCTCTCTCTGTGTGTGTGTGTGTGTGTGTGTGTGTGTGTGTGTGTGTGCATCTTCTCTCTGGTTTTAAAGTCCGCTGCTCATTTAGCCCACAGACAATGCTGTAACAAACAGCCAGATACTGTCATTGCAACAGAAGGCCATCCAACTCCATGAAAAAAATGTAAGATAAAAAATCATCCATTCTCCAATAGTCAGAGCCACAGCTACGAATGCTCTCAGGCATCCCTTAGCCTCAGACACAGAACCAACCTGTTAGATTTGGAGCCTCTCACAGTTCGGTAAAGATCCCCATGCCTTTTCTCCTCCCCATCCAATAACATGCTCGGAAATGTCTGTTGATTTGGGCTCAGGGTGCTCACTCTATCTGTAGGGTATTATTTTATGTAAATGCCAATTGGGGAATGTGTGATTAGCAACCTGCAAAATTACTTAACTCAACTTTTCTGTAGGGAAAAGTGCATCTGCTTAGCCAGCCAGTTCTTCCATCGTAGCCAAGCAGGTAAAAGGGCAAACCAGCAGAGCCATCCAGGAGATGCTCTCACTGTCTGTGGAGTGAAGAGTCAGTGTAGGTAGAATGGGGTAGGTCCTACCCAGAGCTCTGGAGGGTTTCTCCACTACTCTTCACAAGAATCTATTAGTCAGGTAATGATATTAGCCCATTTTACAGAGGAGAAGACTGGGGTTGGGTGGCTTGTCAGAATTACACATAACGAATGGTATATTCAGATTCCAGTATCAGCAGTCTGCCTCTCCTGCTCCATCTTACTGGAATATAGGTTATCTACTTTGATCTTCCCACCCCACTTCTTCATCAGCCCGTAAGCAAAGCTATGTCCTTCCTGAAATTCTCCTGCCCACCAAAAGGTGTTCTAGGCTCCTCCTCCTTCCAGAGCACCCGAACGTAGGATGCCAGCATGAGCTCCCCACTAGACTGCAAGCTCCTCAAAGTTACTGCAACCTTCACGAGTCCGGCCTCCAGCTCAAGGTCCTCTCTCAGTAGTTGTTCACAGGCTGAGTAATGCTCCATCAGATACAGTTACCACAGAGAGCAAATGTGTATTCTGTGTAACACTCGCTGACACAGTCACAATCAGCATCCCAAACCTTTTTCTTAGTCATTCCAGCTCTCGTTTGGTCTCCGTCAGCTCAGCTACTAGAGCACAGCGCTAGACACTGGGAACCTTGTCAGCAAGAAAAACGGGCTGCGCCTGGTTCTGCAGCGGAAGCCTGAGGTCAGCCTGGAAAGCTGGTCAGGCTTAGTTCTCTGCAGGTCACAGCCTGCTGTCCTCTGCATGGACTCATATGGTAGGAAAAGTCTACCTAAGCATGCACTGGGCTTCTCATACAGACACTGAGATCACCTCTCTGACATCCCATTTCCTAATATCATCATCTTGAAGGTTAGGATTTTTTTCCACCGATCCCAGGCCAAGGATGACCTTGAACTTCTGATGTCCCTGCCGTTACCTCTCTAGTGCTGGGATTACAGAGATGAGTCAACATACCTGCTTTTCTCAGTGTTGAGGACTGAACCTGAGGACTTGTGCGTGCTAGGCTAGTGCTTTATCAGCTGAGCCTTATCTCCAGCTTGAAAAATTTCAACATTAATTTGGGGTGCCACAAACACCCAGCCAATACATTCCTCTCAAGCTCGATCACAATTACCCTTCCAAATTTCCCTGATTAAGTTCATTTAAAAAAAAAATGTGGGTTTAATTCCTTTCCCTTAGAGACAGTGAACTCTTTTCTTTGTTATTCGTGTTTGTTTGTTAGAGACCAAAGATTCTAAGAAAGGAATGAATCATAAGTTTGGCAGAGACCCTGGATCCTAATATATGTTTGACAAATGAGTAAACTGAATTATCTTTTGACCTCCCACTACACACAATTCCGCTGTTCGTTTAAGAGACGAGCATTCATTCATCCATTCACCCATTGACTAAGTTGCTATTGCAGACAGAGTCATTCGTTACCAACTGGGAACATGAAAAGGAAACATACTAACTGAACCTTCAGAGAGCAAACCTCTAGGGCTGGGGATTTTAGCTCAGCGGCAGAGTGCTCCCCTGGCCTGCTTGATGTCCTTGGTTCGGTTCTTCCGTCCTCGGTATCACTCCTGTACACAGAAGCTTGTGTCTGTAACACAAAGAAAGACATGCTCAACCTAAAAGAAAGAGTGTCCTTTGACCGTTCCCATCTGGTCAGACAGGGAAGATTTCACAGCGAGAAGGACATTGTACAAGGCCATAAGGATCGGGAATCTTTAGAAACTTGGCAAAGCAGGAAACAGAAGGCCATTCCAGATGGAGCAAGGAATCGAAGCAGCAGCGGAAAGTAGGAAAAGCCTGGGGCGTGTACTTGGAACAGAGCAAAGTTCATTTTGCTGGGACACAAAGTCGGGGACGAAGAAGGTGGAGAGGGGAGGGAAACGCCTGTGCCATCTGGAAGATGAAGCAATCCCAAAGAGGCCCAGGACAGAGATGTCAAGCTCCTGGAAGAATTCCCCTAATTTACATACTCATCAACTGTCATCCGAGCCAACCAGTCGTGACTCCTGGGTCTCTGGCCCTGTGGCACCAGGGGCTGCTGTGTGTTTTCTAACTGTTGGTTACCTCCCAACAGATTTTTTTTTTTTTAAAGCTAGCACACATGTCACTACTGGAAATGTCACCCACATTATCTTGAGAGATGTCTTACGCATTCTTGCAGCCTGATGTGTGCAAGGATTTCCTAATTAATGCCTTGTTAGGAGTTCCTACAGCATCTTGAGAGAAGACTGCTCCCCATACTCTCCTACCCGCCACTAAGTCTTTCTCAACACTCACTCTCCTGACAAAGTAGGAACAAGCCCCAGGTAAGTTAGCGTCACACTACAGAACAAACGTCTTTAGGAACTCAGCTTTCCGTGTTGCAATTGGAGACAATATTCCAGGTACTAAAAGACAAAGGAAGTATTTGACTAGGCAAGCGTTGTTATCACCACTGAAAGCACCGTTCCTGTGCCTCTACCGTGCTGGTCACTAGACTACAGAAACAGCCTGTGTGGGCTTGGGTGAGTTTTCCGGCCTCTCTAAGCCTCCGGGTTTTCTTCTGTAAATAGTCATGATGGTAGTGGGTGTGTCTGGGGCAGAGGAGGTCGCTATCGCCCACCTTTCAAGAACATTATAAGACTTAGGTATAAGAGGTTTGTGTGGTTTTCAATGACTGATAACAACTTATGAAATTTTCAATGTATGTATCTTAGAATAGATCTTGCTATATGTATATATATTTCTATATTTACACATGTGGACATCTATGCACAGCCATATAGAGTAAAAGTGTGTGCAGTCTTGTTTTGTTCTTTAGCAATGTCCTAATGAGCAATTCCTAAGGAGATCAATGCCGTAGGACAAATGAGGCGTTCACCCAAGGCCATTCAGCAAACTGATGGTTTGGATCAGAAGGAGCCATCCCTTCCCCTTACCCCTGACTCTTTTCAACACAGCACAGCATCCAAGTTCTCTTTAAAACCGTGCATGTAGAACCGTACACGAAAATCAGGGAAAAAGTGCGGTGGATTATATATTGGATAGAGAAGGTAGGAAATGAAGCAGTTAATTCTCCTTTGGGAACCTTCTTGTCAACTAAGTCTGTCTAGGACTTCTACCCCTTCTCTATGCAGCCTGCTTCTTCAGCTACCAGGCATATTTCTTTCTCTTTTCTGGGCATCTTTGATTATTTAGTAAGTTCCTTCAAAGATGGGATTCCGCACTTGAGTTCACGCTAAGTGAAGTGGCTGAGGCTTGCTCAAGGCCAAGGTGCATATATCTTAATCCTTTGTCTCTCCACCACCCAGGACCTTGTGGGCAGCTGTGACATATCTACAGTGCACACCAACAGGCTTCTGGGGTTCGGCTCTGAGGATCAAGGTACACTTGTCCAGTCACACTGGGATTGGCTGGGGTCAGAGCTGACATTGGGGAGGAGGAATGGAGGACAGGGGGTGGGATGGGGCTCTTAGTGGGTCAGGAGTAAGTGGGTCATACCACACAAGGTCTAAGACAACAGCCAGGGGCCTCTGAGGAGCTGAAAGTGTGTCTACAGAGTCCTTGTCCTTAGGTCAGCGATTCTGCTGAGCGGACAGCTGCTCCAGCTGGCTTCCTTCCTTCTTCCTGCCTTCACGTGCTAAGATTTGGGGCAAGAAGAGTAGAAACAGGAAGACAAGACTTGGATGTCTCAGAGCATAGGGGCAGAAAAAGAAAAGACGAAAATGGAAAATCAAGTCAGAAATCCTTGCTCAGAAGATTGGACCATGTTGTCCCCCGTGGTAAGAGTGGCCCACCCAAGCAAGCACCTGTCCGGTGGTGAAAACATGACCTTTCCCGACAACGCTGTGACTCAAGAAGCTGGCCCCAGCCTGGCTGAAATGAAAATGCGCTGGAGAGAGGCCACCTGATTATCAGACTAGTGAAACAGGGAGCCCAAAGAAATAGGAGTTCCCCCGGAATCCAGCACTGGGTCAAGGGAAGGGCCCCCCCCCCGGGGGGGATGTTAGAGGGGAGCCTGCCTCCCGGGGAGAGATTTCACACAGTTGTAACGACTAATCTGCCCACCTCATAGGATGAGGCTGAAGTCCAGACAGTGATGACCACACCTTGCCTGCCCGGACTGCTCAGATGTGCATATCCTTGACCTCTGTTTCAACTTTGACCTCTCTTCAGGGCTCAGGCGGTCACTGGGTCTCTGACTCTCTTCCCAATGTGGTCACATTAAATAAATTGCCTTTCTCTGCTTTCCACTTTTAATTTGGCTTGTTAAAGTTGCCTTATTGACCTTGGGTGGCTGGACCTGACTTGGGATACAGGTTGTGAAGAGGATGAATTAGAAATTTTACATCCAGAGCCTAACAAAATACGAGCCGTAGGAAATCAGGTTACAGACTTAAGAGATTTGTGCCTGAACTTTGGAACTTGGCCTTTATTTTTTTTCCTTAGCTAGACTTTTAATAAAGAAGAAAGGTCAGAGAGGCGACAGAGACCTTTCCACTCATCTTTACCCCTGACAGCGCCCCTGGAGCCATTTCTTAAGCAGCGTTGAGGAAAGGATGGGCCCATGCAACCACCCTTGTGTCTTGTCAGGCTGGTCCCCAGCAAGGACACAGACAGAGCAGAAGCACTAGAATCTCTTCCAACCCCACTTTCCTGGTGAGAAAGGCTCAAATTAAACTGTTACCTTGTCGGCAAAAAAACAGTGTCAAGAACTGCTGTGCCCTCTCCCAGCAACCCCAGGAGCTGATGCATTTTCATTTTAAGGTGTTAAATATTGCCAGAGAGAAGCCACTCGGTGGGCATTCAGGTCAAATGCTACTATGTCTGTTTAACTCTTTAAAATTCTAGCCTAACAGTAGAGGTAGCTCAGTTGGTAGAGTGCTTCGCTAACACGTGCAAAGACCCGGGTTCGATTCCCCCATACCCTATAAAACCAGGTGCTCCAGATCAGGTAGGGGAGATCAGAGGCTCAGGGACTTTCTCAGTTGCATAGCCAATTTGTGGCCAGCTTGGCTCTATGAGTCTGTGAATGAATGAATGAATGAATGAATGAATGAATGAATGAATGATTCTAGCCCAATTCAGATGGTGCTAAACGGAGGCCCTAAAATTGACATAAACCTTTCTTTCCTAGAACCTTAGAGTAATGGGGGAGGGGGAGTGTCTGCCTAGTAACTAGATTCCAAGAAGTTTTTACCTATCAGTCACAGGGGGTTAGTTCCTTCTAACACAGAGGTGGGCAAGAAACAGCTGGCTAGTCAGGGGGCTAAAGCCAGCCCAAGATTAGCCTCTGGACCTGCAAGATTCCAACCTGTCCACCTCACTGCAGTTTTAATCCATCAGTCTTTGTAGACACAGCTTCTTACCAGCAATTCTAGTTCACAACAGAGACAGAAAGAAAATGCCACCTAGCTGTGTCCTCTCTCTCTCTCTTCTTCTTCTTTTCCTCCTCCTCCTCCTCCTTCTTCTTCTTCTTCTTTTCTTCTCACTCCCTCCCTCCCTCCCTCTCTGATGTAATCACCAATATATTTTTTTAATTTAATTTTTTTTCATTGGTGTGTGTCCCCTGGAACTGGAGATGTGAGCCATCATATGGGTCCTGGAAATTGAACCTGGGTCACTCTGGAAGAGCAGCCTGTGCTCTTAACCTCTGAGCCATCTCTCCAGCCCCAGTAATCACCAATATATTTTAAACTTGTTTTGATTTATGACGTTCTTTGTTCTGTAAAACTATAAACCTGGGCCACGGTCACACAAAATGGCTTCAGAATAAGCTATCTCTTATTCTTTTCAGGTAAGAACTGTGGTTTTGTTTGTTTGTTTGTTTGTTTGTTTGTTGTGTTTGTTTGTTTGTTTGTTTTGCAAGGACACTGTAAAAGATCCTTGCTAGTTTGACTTGGTGGCTCTGGCCTGGAATCTCAGCCATTCAGGAGACTGATGGAAGAGGGTCACACATTAAAGTCCTGCCTGCACTACAGTGAACCAAAGGTTAATCTGAGTAATTTAATGTATTTTTTTCTTCAAAAGAGAAAAAGATTTTTTTCCAAGCAAGAGAAAAGCAGGGCTCAGTGACAGCAGGCTTGCCTACCATGCATGAGTTGCTAGATTCAACTTCCAGCACCAAAAACAAAACAAAAATAACAAACAAACAAAACCAACAACAAAAAGACACTTGACTGTGCAGTTTCCATCAAGTTTCAAAACTGCTGCTGAAGGTTTCTCCTTCTCCCATTTTTCAGTCTCTCCTCACATTTGTGCTGCAAGCCTCATTAGTCAAGGATGACCTTCCTTGCTTGGTCTCTCTCAAGAGAATTTTTTTTTTTCAGATTTTCAAAAAAGAAATGAATCCCTTCTGCTTCCTTCCAGAGCGGTCTCAGTGGGTTGTTTACCTTAACTTTGGCATTAAAAGCCAACTTTCCAATAAGCCCCTGTCTCCCTCAAATTAGTAATGATCTAGCCCACCAGTGAAAGATAAATAAAATCAGCCTTCTCTTGTACCCAGGCACCAACTGTTAGGCACCTGAAGACCTGTATTAGTTGGCTTCCTCACCTCTGTGCATACAGTATCTTCAAGAACTGCATGGAAAGTGGTATTCACTTAGTTTCTGTTTCAGAGGTGTATTAGCTCATCATGGTGGGGAGGGGAGGGAGCGTGGGAGCAGGGCCAAAGCAGAACAAGGGAAATACTAAAGAACCCCCCCCCCAATTAGGCCATTATATCGTGAATCCATCAAGGATCAGTCCATTCATCAGGTCACAGTCCTGTGACGTTTACCATCTCTGGAAACTGTCACAGAAACACCCAGAGCAGAGTGTTACTAATCCCCTTGGTACACAATAAGCCCCAACCCCCAAGAAGGCACAGGAAGGTCACTTGTTAGCATTTAGGTCTCTCCGGCGCTCGTGTTAGAAACCAACAATGAATTATCTCGGTGCCCACACAGAGCACACACACACAGTGCAAGCAGCTCAGAGTAGCTCAGCTAGGTAGTTCTTCGTGCAAAGTGTGTGCCAAGACTCAACCCAGCTAGCAAGCACACCAGGGCCAACTGCTCCGGTCTTTTATCTCTGCCGCAGGTGAGGACTGCAGCTCATCCCGTTGGTGGGAACTTGACTTCACAAACTACTGTGATTGGAAAGTTCAGAGAATACAAATTCTTTAAAAAAAAAAAAAAAAAAAAAGATTTATTCTTTTTTTTTAAAAGATTTATTTATTATGTATACAGTGTTCTGCCTGCATGTATGCCTGCAGGCCAGAAGAGGGCGCCAGATCTCATTACGAATGGTTGTGAGCCACCATGTGGTTGCTGAGAATTGAACTCAGGACCTCTGGAAGAACAGCCAGTGCCCTTAACTGCTGAGCCATCTCTCCAGCCCGAGAGTACAAATTCTTGATAAGCTAACTACTTCAGGCTGAGGTGAGCTGTTAGTAGAAGAGGATAAGAACACTCAGCTTCCTCAGACATGGTTAGGAGTAGAACTCAGTAAATGTCATGGTGTAAACAACACAGAGAAGATATAAATAACCATTTTATAAAATCAATAATAGATACCTGGCAATAAACTTAAGAACTATGTAAAGTGAATAAAATTTTAAAATGCTAAAACTAAATGGAATGGAAACCTTCACCGAATGGAAAAACATACCATGAAGACAATGAATTATTATGAAATCTGTCTCCCCAGCACATTTATAAATGTAAGACCTTCCCAATGAAATACCAACATTGACTTTTTAATTCATCCAGCTGATTATAGAGCATGAATATTCTAGAAATGTTTCAAAAGAAACATAATAAGGGCTGTTGAGATACCTCAGCACATAAACACACTGACAAGCTGGCCATCTGAGTTTAGCCCCTAGAATCCACCCACAGTAGAAGGAGAGAACCATCTCACAAAAGTTATCCTCTGACCTCCATACATGCAACGTGGAATGCATGTGTCTGCATGCATGAGCATTATGAAGGTACTAGCTTTATGAGATACTAAGTCTATGTTTGTATATGAAACATGAGACTAAAACTTACCATTAAAAACCCAAAAGAGGCTGGGTGGTGGTGGCACACGCCTTTAATCCCAGCACTTGGGAGGCAAAGGCAAGCGGATCTTGTGAGTTCGAGCCCAGTCTGGTCTACAGAGCAAGATCCAGGACAGGCACCAAAACTACACAGAGAAACCCTGTCTTGAACCACCCCCCCCCAAAAAAAAAAAAGAAAGAAAGAAAAAAGACCCAGAAGAGTTCTTCTATAATCCCATTTAGGGCCAGGCATGGTGGCATATATCTGTAATCCCAGCTTTTGGGAACTGGAGACAAGGGAATCAGAAGTTCAAGACCACTTCGGTTTTCATTTTGGTTTTGGTTTGTGTGTTCGTTTTGTTTTTGAAATAGAGACTCACTACATAGATTCATGTAACCTGGAATTCAAGAAGATCCACCTGCCTTTGCCTCCCAAGTACTGGGATTAAAGTGCATAGGGTACCACCATGCCCGGTCTGTATACTTTTTTTGTTTGGTTCGATTTGGTCTCTTGAGATAATTTCTCACTGGTCTGGAACTTGCCAGGTAAACTAGACTGGCTGGGCAGGGAGCCTGGGATCCTCCTGTCTGCCTCCCCAGCGCTGAGATTACAGGCTTTCACAATACCTAATGTTTGGGGAGGGGGCAGATGCCAGGACACCAAGGTGGAGGTCAGAGGAGAACCTGCAGGAGTTGGTTCTCTCCTTCCACCATGTGGGCACCAGGATCAAGCTCATGTTATCGGGCTTGGTGGCAGATGCCTTTCCCTGCTGAGCTCTATCGCTGGTCCTTTAGAACAGTTTTAGAGGAAGGTTTTTGGTAGGACAATGAGAGAACACCGATCTTCCTCCTGCTTCCTTTCCACGTCTTGGAAAACTGTATTTTACAGGCAGAAGAACCACTTCCTAGTTGTGTGGTTGGAGGTTATTTAACTTCTGTAAGGTTTTGTCACCAGGTTAGTAGATGAGAATCATAAATAACCCTTGCTCTATTTAGTTCATGGGGTTGCAAAGATCACTTCATAAGTGGTGTGTCTGACAGTTTTATACACTGTCAAATCCTATACAATACTGAGCAAATATTTATTGTTGCAATGTGGTTTGGGGATTGGATTCTGAAATTCAGACTGACTCTCTCTCTCTCTCTCTCTCTCTCTCTCTCTCTCTCTCTCTCTCTCTCTCTCTCAGAAGAGGGGCTTATGAGACAGGGTCCTGTGTAGCCCAGGCTAACCTTGAACTTGCTACACAACCAAGGATAACCTTGAACTTCTGAGCTACCTGCCTCTACTTCCCACAGGCATGCACTGCACCCTCGCTCCCCAGCCAGGTTCTCGATGAGAACTGGTTCCCTTTCTCAGAGGAAACTTCCTGAGGAAACGACCTTGAATTGCATCATGAGAAGAAGACATAGGATGTGTTTGTCAGGAGGTAAGCCATTGTCCCAGGCATAAATGACAGTTTGGACAAAGTCCTGAAGAGAGGAAAAGGTGAGTCCATCTCAAGAGAGCGGGGAAGTGCTGACTTCTCAGGCTGTCAGAACTAAGAGCTGACAAGTCAGGTGAGGCGAGACTTCAAAACCATGAGCATTTCACCTGCCCCATGGACCATCGGGACATCACCTGTCAAATCTCACCCAACCCCCCACATGGCTGTAGAAAGAAACTAGGCCATTACCTTTAGGACAGTTTTTAAAACTCTTGTGTTTATCTTTATAAACCCACAAAAAAAATGCATCTTACTTTATCACATACAAAGTAATGATTTCTCCCTCAAATGAAAAAGAATAGATTCTTCGGTAAACTGAATTCCATCAAGACATTCTATATTTTTTCCTGTGGTCCCCCTAACCCACAGGCTTAATTACATATGCAAAGGTAAAAAGCGTAGCAAGCTTAGCACCTCAGTAGAAAATGACTTCCGCCATCTTGATGACAAAGGCCACTGCACAGAAGACCCTGCACTCTACAGAGACCCTCTCACGACTTCAGGAGCAAGGCTCTGGGGGATGGGGACCACAGGAGGGTGTTCCCTGCATAGAAATTCTATTCCAGTGCTGGTCGTTCCCAGCCCTTCCTCGTGCACATGCCCCACCAAGTGCCTTCAGCCTGGCTTAGGAGCATTCACGACTCCTTGAGTTTTTCTAACGCAAATTCTTTTGCCACTCTTGTGTTTCTGCTCCATGATTGGATGTGGGAGTGGAGCTTGGGAGGGAGGGGGGCAGTGCACGGGAGTGTGGTTTCAAGGCAGATAGACTGCCAGAAGGCAGGGTTCGAGACCAAAGAGCCGCCCCCCTAATGTGTGACCTAAGGATCCCCCAGGCTCAGTGCTAGTGGCAGCTCTCACGTATTGTACTCGGCCTCTCGGGGCACGTGATAGGCTGGTGAAGGTAGGGTGTGTTCTCCTGAGCCAACACGTGAAGTCCTTCCCTTCGCTACAGACCTAGGAACTAGCTCTCTATGCACTGCCCTAGATTAGATTCTCCATGTGTACCTCAAAAACTTAGCGACCAAACTTGGGATGGTGGTGTACTCCGGTAATTCCAGCTCCCGTAAAGTAGTGCAGGAAGATCACATGTTCTGGACCGGCCTGATTTACATAGCAATACCTGTCTCAAAACGACAAAGGTGTGTGTGGGGGGGGGGGGTGGTAAGGAAACGGTGCAATTTGAAGAAGCAACTTGAAGAGATCTGCCCTTCAACAGTCAAAATGGGAAGCAGAGGGGAGTCTTCCTTGAGCCAGTCTTATCTTTGGAACTTGTTTTATTACCTGCTAAGGGGCTACTAGAGTATGAAAAGACCACAGGGCGAGGATGGGTTGATTGGCTGGCCCTTGCCTGAGAATGATGGGAACTGGGGAGGGGAAGCCAGGAGGATGAAGCAGACACAGACCTGCCTGATGCAGCCAATGATTCAAAGTAGGGTGATGGGAACCTGGGGGCCTGTTACACAATCCTTTCTACAGTTTGTCTACATTTGAAAACGTCCAAGATTCCAAACCAACTCCTGCCCTTGTAGAGTTTATGTTTTCCATAAAAAGAGACCAGGCTGGCGTGTAGCTCAGTGGCACAGCAGCATGGTGGCACCATGCTGAGACAGTGGGATTGTTTTGGCCTCGCTGTGGAAGGCTCTGTGGCCAGACCCTGGCTTCCCCTCTGAGCTAACTCTCGATGGTCTGGGGTCAGCTCTTTACGTTTCTGTCTCTTCTCTGATTTCAGAAAAAGAAAGCTAGGCTCTCATCTGCCCATAGCCATAGGACCAGTTCTGAGCAGGTGATAGTGCTGTGTACCTCCAAACTAGTGGCTGAGAACCTGAATGGGACAGAAAACAAAAAGCAGCAGCAGAAATTCCCAGGCCTACCTCAGACATAACAACTAGGGTCAGGTCCCAGAGCCCCTGGGTGAGAATTCCGGTCAGGCTCAGACTCAGCAAGTTGAATGACCAAGAAGAATGTTTTGTGTTTTTAATTCAAGTCAATTTAATTTTTGTTTATTTTATTTTATTTTATTTGAGATAGAGTCTCAGTGTATATCCCTAGCTAGCCTAGAACTAGCTTTGTAGACGAGGCTGGCTTAAGAGATTTGCCTGCCTCTGCCTCTGGAATTCTGGGCTTAAAGATGTGCACCACCACATCTGGCTAGAAGAACATTTTGGCTCTAAAATTTGGTGTAGCTGGTTATGGTGGTTTGAATAGGAATGGCCCCCACAGACTCTTGTATGTGAGTACTTGGCCCATAGGCACTATTAGGAGGTGTGGCCTTGTTGGAGGAAATGTGTTACTGTGGAGGCAGGCTCTGAGGTCTTGTAAGCTAAATTCTGGCCAGTATGACATAGTTTTTCCTTCTGCTGCTTATGGATCAAGATGTAAGATCCTTAGCTCCTTCTCCAGCACCATGCCTGCCTACCACCGTGTCCTGCCATGAGGATAATGAACTAAGCCTCTGAAACTCTAAGCCAGCCCCAGTGAACTGGTTTCCTTTATAAGAGTTGCCCTGGTCATGGTGTCTCTGCACAGCAATAAAAGCCTAAGACACTGATGTTCCTTCCAGAAGCCCATCCCCATGCCTTACTGGTTCCTACTGGTATCTGGTGATCCTGTGTATTAGTTACTTTTCTGGTTGCTGAAAAAAAAAATCTGATGGAAGGAAGGAAGGGAGGGAGGGAGGGAGGGAGGGAGGGAGGGAAGATTTCCTTTGCTCACCATTGCAGGATACAGTCCGTCCATCCATCATGGCAGGGAAGTCATGGCGGGAAGAGCATGTGGCAGCTTCTTACATCGTATCCCCAGTCAAGAAGCAGAGAGAAATAAATGATGCTGTTCAATAGGCTTCCTCCTTTTTATTCAGTCTAAAGACCCATCTGGTAGGCTGGTGCCAATCCACATTTAGGCCAAGTCTTCCCATCTCAATGAGTCTATCCGGAAGCCCTGACCCTCAGAGATCTGACTCCATCACATTGACGGTCACACCCATTTTCCTGAGTCCAGCTCACTCCTGAGTTTTCTGTTTCTTGTTCTAGGGTGAGCCGTGGGTTCACCTGGCTTCCGGTACCTAATGTAGACAGCTAACTATCCAAGTTCAAACTGATACAGCACTGTGCAGCTTGGCCCCCTCCCTACCACATTTCTAACACAAAGCCACAATGCTTTTCTCTTCTGGTTTCTCTATTTTGTCTGACTAGAGTCACCATGGAAGCCTTCAGGGAGAAGCTAACTCTAGAACAGGCCTTGAAAGACGGGCATAATCTTTTGTTGTTGTTTTATTTTTGTTTTCTGTTTTTTGAGACAGTAGCCCTGTGTAGCCCTGGCTGTCCTGGAACTCACTCTGTAGAGTTGGCTGGCCTTGAACTCAGACTGGTTTACAATCTTGGTGTTTGTTTATCTTGATTTTCTGAGACAGGGTTTCTCTGTGTAGCTTTGGAGCCTGTCCTGGAACTCACTCTGTAGACCAGGCTGGCCTCGAACTCACAGAGATCTGCCTGCCTCTGCCTCTGCTTCCCAAGTGCTGGGATTAAAGGTGTGTACCACCACCACCTGGCTTTTGGCTTGCAATCTTAATGCTAGAATAAGGAGTTACTTTTTGGCAACTTTGCTTGAAATCAAAGCTAAGATGGACTTTCTATCTGTCCTGTGCTCCAAGTGGCTCTGTAATCAATCAACAAATCTCTTTACTTGGGTGAGTAATCATTAATGAATTTCTTTATATATCCTCAAAAGAATATCCACTCATCTCTTCATTGCAGGCACAGTCTCTGGGCTGTGCTTTCTTGGCTCTAACCCAGAACATTTAAAGCTGTTTAGCACCTGTTTCTCCTACCATTTTCTTTCCCACTTCCACCCTGTCCTTTGGCATTTTGAGAAAACCTCAGCCTTTCTACACACTGAGGTGTAGCAAGCTTTCTTGTTGGGCTATCTTTGGATCACCAGCTCCCAAATAACAACATGGAGACTTCTTATTAATTATGAAAGTTTGGCCTTTAGCTTAGACTTGTTCCACTAGCTCTTATAACTTAAATTAACCTGTTTTCATCAATTTACATTCTGTTATGTGGCTTTTTACCTATCTTTAATTCTGTACCTCAGACTTCCTCTTTGTTTCTCTTCTCCCCAGAGTCCTCTCTTTCCCTGGAAGTCCCACCTATTCTCTCCTGCCTAGGACTTTGGCCATTTAACTCTTTATTAACCAATCAGAAGGCCCCTTAGGGTACCTTCTGTGTACAAAAAGATTATTTCACAACACTGAGGTCCTCCCCAGGTCAAACAACTATCATAGCTCCCTTGACCCACTGAGCAGAGCTCACATACAGTCGCCAGCCCTTTTCCTCAAACTCACTCTACTGGGTTCATACCCACCTGTTTTTTTTATGATCTCCCATACATTACCATTCATTACCTTCCATTCCTATCCTCCGAGTCTCTGTCCTTGACATTTCATGTCTCCGGACATCTACCACTTCTCATTCTTGCACTAAAATTGCCCCCATCCTTTAAGGCCCCTTCTTGAGTCACCCTCTCCATGAAGACTTCAATGATGACTCTAGCCAAACATGATACTACATGCAGCAAGCTGCAAGGATATATTATAGAGATTTAGCTGTGTATAATAAACTATACCTTGACCAACCAAGGTGTCCTTCAAGAGGAAGCCATTTATCAACGAATATTTGGTATTATTCAGCATATATATATATATATATATATATATATATATATATATATATATAGTCTTCTGCTATGAAATTCTTGTGTGCCCATATACTAGTAGGCCATATTGGCAAGCAGCTAAGCTTCTCAGACCTACTGCTGATCCACTAGGTAACTAACACTGCTGCAGAGCCTAGGAGATAGGCAGGCTGTAGATTCATAGCTTTGTCTCTTGTGCAAATGAAGCTCAGACCATCCCCTTGCCTTCAGGCCTAGTAGCATGGAAGAGCTGTTGACTCAGGACAATAGAGCTTTTCGCATAACCAGGTGCAGTAAGGACTGGAGTGGGATTCCAGAGACAGGCAGAGCCACTGGCCAGAGAGAAGAGATCAAGGAGAATTTCTGTAGGTGGTAGGCAGAGCTGCATGGCCAAGAAGAAGAGAAGAAGGCAGAGTTTCTCAGGGTCAGGAGTAAGGAGCAAGGAAGGAAAGACGGAGGATGAAGGAACAGAGGATGAAGATGAGGTCAAAAGCATAGGAGTTTAGTTAGGACCATGAGAAGACAGGGCAGTAGGTACAGAGAGGAGCTGGATGTGAGGACAGAGCTGAAGCTGTGTAGGTAGAATTTTGTCTTAGAGAAATAAAGTAAACAGATGAAAGAGCATGGTTTACATAGATTCTTTTCTCTCAGATAACCCCATGCTGGATGTAATGTCTTCTCCAGGACTCTGGGAGGAATCTTCTCGGGGCAGGCCCTGGGGAAAATTCTGTTAACCGCACTCCTGACCCAAGCACCTCCTTCCTTCTGTCCTTTCCTTCTTCCCTCCCTCCCTCTCCCTATTTCTTTCAATTCTGCTTAGTTGGTTGTTATTGTTGATGTTGTTGAGTGGTGTGTGTGTGTGTGTGTGTGTGTGTGTGTGTGTGTGTGTGTGTGATGGCAAGCATTTCATCCTCTGAGCCACATTTCCAGCCTGAGTGTCCTTTTCTTAGGACATTTCATATGTGCCCTTCCTACTAAGGCTACTTCTATGTCTCGGATTATTAGACTGGGAATGATTTAGGCTATCTTTCTTACTCTACCTTAAATCTTCTAGCCTTACATTTTGGACAAAGGAGCTGTTTTAAAATTCAAGTGTTGGGCTGGAGAGATGGCTCCAGTGGTTAAGAGGACTGACTGCTCTTCCAGAGGTCCTGAGTTCAATTCCCAGAAACCACATGGTGGCTCACAACCACTTGTAATGAGATCTGGTGCCCTCTTATGGCCTGCAGGGACATATGCAGGCAGAATACTGTATACATAATAAATATTTTTAAAAATTCAAGTGTTGGTGAACTAAATAAATGAAAAAATAGGTTATATGGGAGAAAGGAAGATGACTGTGCAGTTGTACATCCATTCTCGTTAGTAAATGTAAGCATCTCCAGCATCTCCTGTCCTGGGCTCCCAGGTCCCCTCAAGCTCCGAGAGCCCCACCCTCTTATGTAATTCTACCACTATAGAGGTGATGCCGACACAGCCAAGGTGTCCGGAGTTCATTGACACAGCAATGTTGACCATCAGCCATGGGAATGAACAATCTCAAGCCAAGTACTGAAACTCTGTGCCCATCCTGCAGCTGATGTGATCATAGTCCAGGATGCAGCCCCAGATCCACGGGCAGCACCGTGGGCCACAGTGATAGACAACCTCAAGGAGCAGAGCAAGGAGCTGGGGGCACTCAAGTCCTGATTGACTCATAGACTTATCGGAAAATCTACCTGCCTTCAGCACCACCATGGCTTCAGAGACTAGACAAAGTAATGGTACCGTCTAGACTGCCTTCGAGCTTACATGCAGCCAGGAAGACCCAAATGAAGCTCCCCTTTGTGACACATTCTCCCGGGGAAGTCTAGAGGATAATGTCTCTGGCATTTAAAAGTTTATTAGCAGTGCGAGCTGAGGGAAATGTCGGCATGGTGTTGACCTCCACTCTGGTGACAGCTGTCCAGAAAGATTAGATGGAAGAGCAGGGTGGATAAAAACTGAAAGACAGGAAGGAAAACAAGAAGAAAACAAGAAGTGGAAGGAGCAGAAATTGTTCCATGGCAGTCTTGCCACAGTCGAGAATTTCCTAAATGGAAGGCCCTGCCTGGTGCAGAACTCATGGGATTAAGACGAAATGGGTGTGGGGGTAACCGTCCAGTATCTGACTGGATTTAAGGCCCCCTCCACAAGATGGAACCCATCCCCAACACTCCTTGGGTAGCCAAGAACCTGAGACGAGATAGGCCAGAGATCCAGGGGGAAAGCAAATACTACTGTTCTGTCAAAGGAATGTAGCCATGAATGACTCCTAACGACAACATTCTGTTGTACTCATAGAACAGCGCCTTGCTCAGCCATTGTCAGAGAAGCTTCCTCCTTTAGCAGATGGGAACAAATACAGAGACTCACAGCCAGACATTGTGTAGAGAGTAACAGACCTTGGAACACTCATCCCTAAATGGGATCAAATCCCTCCCCTCAGGCCTCAGGAAACTGCAAAAAGGAGGTAGAAAGAGGAGACAGAAGACATCAAGGAATCAAGACCTTCTAGATCCAACAGGGCTGGCACACATACGAACACACAGAGACTAGGGCAGCATACCCCGTGTCTGCGTGGGTCTGCAGCAGACGGGGTCCTAGAGCTGAGAAGAGAAGTGGACACATGCCTCCATCCCTAACACAAAAGCTATCTCCAGTTGATAACCACTTACAAATGAAAAATTTAGTTTTCTGGGGCTTAGGGGTTAAGGGCACTGACTGCTCTTCCAGAGGACCGGGGTTCAATTCCCAGCACCCACATGGCAGCTCACAACTGTCTGTAACTCCAGTTCCAGGAGACCCTCACAGAGACATACACACAGGCAAAACACCAATGCACATAAAATAAAAATAAATCAATTGTTTAAAAAATTGTTTTCTACAAGGGAGTCTCACTAGGGAAACAAAGTATTCTTAACGGTGGGCCTCATGCCCAACAGCAGATGTTCAACGGAAAACAAAGTCAGAAGCATCTTTGGAGGTTAGTCGTCTCCTAATGTTGTGTCAGGGTTTGGTGGTTTTGTTTGTTTGTTTTCTTTTTGTTTTTTTAACCTCACAGGTCCCTTGTGCACGCAGTATGGTTTCCAGCTTTGTGTTTGTATGGGACTCCTGTGGGTGCAGATGTCTGTGTGTCCACGTGTGTTTCTTACGCTCTTCCTCTGGCTCTTCTCCTTCCATTTGCTTGTTTTGTCCTAATCCGATCGGTCTGTTTTCATTTTATCTTATTATATTTTATCTCTTTTTATTATTATCCCTTAGATGCCTGTTTGTTTTCTAAGGAGGGACAGAAAGGGACTGGGTAGACAGAAGGGGAGGCGGGGAGGAAATATGAGGAGTTGGGGAGAAGAAACCATATTTAGAATATATTGTATGAAAAATATCTATTTTCAATAAAATAAAAAAATTAACCTATTTACATAAACATGCCAGATAATAAAAGGTGATTTAAAAAAAAAGTACAGTAAAAATTATCAAAAGAACAAAAGAAAAGAAATGGGTAGCCAGGTGGTGGTGGCGCACAGAAGCAGAGGCAAGTGGATCTCTGAGTTTGAGGTCAGCCTGGTGTACAGAGCGAGTTCCAGGACAGCCAGAGCTGTTACACAGAGAAACCCTGTCTGGAAAAATCAAAGAAAGAAGAGAAGGAGGAAAAGGAAAGAGAAGAGAAAGGAGGGGACAGATGGAGAAGGGAGGGGAGGGGAGGGGAGGGGAGGGGAGGGGAGGGAGGGGAGGGGAGGGGAGGGGAGGGGAGGGGAGGAAACAAGAAGTGGGAGAGAGAGCAATGGATGGATGAAGTGGGAAGCAGCTGCTTCAGGCAGCTGGAAACCCTGACACATGCAGGACACTGGAAACCTGCAGAGGTAGAAGAACCTTCGTGGCAGGAAAGGGCTGCTGGGAGCAGGAAAGGGCTGCTGGGAGCAGGAAAGGGCTGCTGGGGGCAGGAAAGGGCTGCTGGGAGCAGGAGGTCCGGAGCATGGTTTGTACCACAGCCCACCGACCCTGTCCCTGGCTCATCCGCGGGGAGAGACTTGACTGTCACGTCTGTGGTTGTGAAAGGGCTTTGACTTCCCTGCCTCTCTTTTTTATTTTCTAGGAAAAGTTTTCCAGGAGAATATTCTTTAGATTGTTTTCATCTTTGACCCTAATAAACGATCCATAAATTTCAAATATAAGCCAGTTGTGGGTGATACTTGCCTGTAAACCTAGTGCTTGGGAGGTGGAAGCAAGAGAATCGGGAGTTCAAGGCCAGCCTTAGCAACATAGAATGTTTGAGACCAGCCATAGCTACATGAGACCCTGTCACAAAAACAATTCCCAGATTAATAATAATGATGATCAATAGAACTCAAATGTAGGAGGTCTGGGGAGATGGCTCAGTGGTAAGATCCAGGCATAACTGCATATATCTGGACACAGGCAGATTCTAGGAGTGCAGTGGCCAACGAATCAGATGAAACTGAATTTCAGGTTCAGTGAGAGACCTTCTCTCAAGGGAACGAGTAGGAGAGTGGTAGAGGAAGACACCAAGCAAGACATCATACCACACACCACACTACACACACACTCTACACACAGACCCCCCCCACCACACCACATACATACACACACACATACACACACTCCACACACAGACCACACACACACATACACACACCATACACAGACCACACACACACCACACACCACACACACATACACACACACCACACACACACACCACACCACACACACTCCACACATACACACACTACACCACACCACACACACACAAACACCACACACACACCACACACACACCACACACACACCACACCACACACACACCACACCACACACACACCACACCACACACACTCCACATATACACACACTACACCACACCACACACACACAAACACCACACACACACACACACACACACACACACACACACACAAGTTCTTCACGAATTAAATATGAACTTTTGGAAAGAGCTAGAACTATAGGCGTCACTCTGGCACACTTTCGGTAGAAACGCCGCAGTGATGGGACGTGGTGGCAAACGCTCTCATGTGAAACCTCCTGGAGTGAGGAGAGAAACTGCTATTAGCAGAAACAATAACGGCCAGCATTTGATGTTATGCTTTTATACTAATAGACTTTAATTTCCTAAGAACCCTTGGAAACAAATGGTATTACCTCATTTTACAATCCAGGGACCAGACAGTTAGCAATGTGTCCAGGCTCCTACAACAAGAACACAGGCCACCTTAGTTCACACAGCTTCTCGATGACGTCATGCTGCCTCGGTGTCAATCAGCAATGCACCCCTTGGCGGAAAGAGAAGAAAGGAAGGCAGGCAGGCAGGCGTGGGAGGGGGTCCCATGGACAGAAACAAAGAGGAAGACAGGGAGAAAGAAGAAGGAATGGCCAGTTAAACAAGGAGCTAGAGACGAAGGAAGGAGAAGAGGGCGGGCGGAGTAACAAGGACAGAGGGATGGATGGGAAGAGGAAAAAGGACTGAGGAGAAGGGAGACAGAAAAGGAAGGAAGGAAATGCAAGAGAGGGAGGAGGAAGAAAAAACGCATATGCAGTGAGCAGGAACATTCTAAGGACTTCAGAAGCCGCCCGAGGCTCCATTCCACGTCACAGTTAACAGACTGAGATAGTCTGCCGGCTGTAAGTTCAGTACTCAGGAGTCTAAGTCTGGAGAATGGCAAGGAACAGGCCAGCCTGGGCTAAACAGCGAGACTGTCACAAACAATAAATAAAACATGCCTTTAAGCTGGACAAAAGTGGCACACACTTTTAATGCCAGCACTTGGGAGGCAGAAGCAAGCAGGTTTCTGTGAATTTGAGGCCAGCCTGGTCTACAGAGTGAGTTGCGGGACAGCCGGGGCTACACAGAGAAACCTTGTCCAAAAAAAAAAAAAAAATCCCTTTGCTGAGAAATATTGCAATCATTATCATTATCATTGAAATTTGATCCAAGAATAATTGATTGGTAATCATTGTATGAAATCAGGACTTCTTGCAAAAAGGGAAAACTTACCTGTAAATTTTTCTCCGATATGTTAAAAAAAATTCTCCTAATCACTAATGTAGCAATTAATCAAAATGATACTGCACACCTTTGTAGATATGCTTGTTAATTAGCTGAGCACTCACTGCAATTTCACAGGCATGTCTTCATTGTGAAACTGATGAGGTCTTCTTCTATGCGTCTCGGTGTCTCACCCAAGGGGATAAACAGTACTGGTTGCCAGGGTTTCACTAGGTCAGCAGAGCCCAGCTGATGACTGCATGAGGATACTTAAGGTTACCATGGAAATGCTGTCAGCCACCCACTCCCCAAGCCATCTTCGCACATCTGCACAATGGAAGCAAGCATTTGTGTCCACTGGTAGGAGCTAATGGCATCTCTCAGAGGCCCCTTGGAGACTCCCTCCCCTCTGGTGATCTGGCAGATGGGACGATGAGCAACACCAGGCCCAGGAAACGAGCAGCCTGAAAGAATCTAGAGGCCTAGCGTGATCATCATTGTACAAGACAGCCAACCTGAGCACACCCAAGGCCAGGCTGCAGTCAAAGGCGACACTGAACAGCCCTCCTTTGCTTTTGGGGTTGCTATGACAGCCAGGAATTTGCAAACCAAAGCAGACCTGGAAAAGAATTCTGTCCTTGGCCCCAAAAGTTTGTGTTTCCACACTGTTTGCTGAGGGTTCCTGCTGTCCCCTTTGATACCTACCAGATGGAGGGCTGGCTAAATCTGGGACCTGGAAACCTCCCAGCAGAAAGGTTATTTCAATCTGAAATAACCGAAACCTTGTAAGATGGGATGTAGGTGTGATAGGAGAGACTGCTTGGCAAGAGAAGTCGGAAACGATGACAGAAAGTCCCAGAGAGAACCTCATCATTTTCTCAAAGAACCTTCTGTATCTAGTGAGTGGACTGTGGTTTGCTAAGCACATCCACAAGAACTGTCTAGTTGGATTTTTGCATCTGCTGGGTGACGATATCTATGTAGATAATATAATACTCAGCCAACTGACAAGGAAAATTAAATCCAGTAAGAACAAGATTGAACCACTAACAAGCAGAAGGAAAAAGACTTGAATCTGGCTCTTCCGACTTGACATCTTGCTCTTTCAATTCTACCATAATATAGGCTGGGGATTAGCTCAGTTTGTAGACTGCTTGCTTACCACACATGAAGCCCTGGGACCCACTTCTGGTATCACACACACTGGGCATGATGGTGCAGGACTGACATCTCAAAACTGGGGAGGGGTCGGGCGGTGGTGGCACACGCCTTTAATCCCAGCACTCGGGAGGCAGAGCCAGGAGGATCTCTGTGAGTTCAAGGCCAGCCTGGTCTACAGAGCGAGATCCAGGACAGGCACCAAAACTATGAAGAGAAACTCTGTCTTGAAAAACAAAACAAACAAACAAACAAACAAAAAGACTGGGAAAGGGGGAGGCAGAATCATGGAGGGTTAGAAGATCAATATCATCCTTGGCTACATAGAAAGCAGTAGACCAGCCTGACCTTCATGATGCCTATCTGGCCTGGATGGTTTAGAAGCAGGGTTCTGGTTTTTTCAAGAATGCAGTGTAGATACATTTGGGGGGCTGTGGTTGCTCCTGTCAGCATAGTGTTCTAAAATGGCATCTGGTGTAACTCAAACTGGTTTCAAATTCACTGTGTAGTTAAGGATGACCTCCACCTCTCACATGCTGTGATCACAGCTGTGACCTGCCATGCCAAGCTTAGATTGTGGCTTCTTATTGTGGTATACAAAATACACAAAAATTTCCAGTTGAGATTTTTCTTTTTTGTGGCAGTTGAGGACTGACCTCAGAGTCTCAGACATACCCTCTACCACTGTCAGACCCTTAGCCCAAACTAAATAAGCTTGTGATTCAATGACAGTAAGCACCTTCGTATTTTTGTGCGATGGTCACTATCATCATTTGCCAGAACTTTCTTTTTTCTGAACGGAAACTCTGTGCCTCCTAAACATTGTATTCGTTACTTCCTCATTACCGTGAGCAAAATCCTGACAAGAAGCAAGTCGGGGGAGAAAGGTTTTATCTTGGCTCACAGATTAAGAAGGGAAACAGTCCACCATGGTGAGGAAAGCATGGGATCAGAGATGGAAGGCAGCTGGTCACACTGCCACACGGGAAAGGGATGACAATTGGCACAGCTCCCTGTCTGCACTGGATGCTGCTGCCCACATTCACAGTGGGTCTTTTCTTCCCAGTTGAACCTTTCTGGAAATGCCCTCACAGACACAACCAGAGGTGTGTTTCCATGGTGATTCTAATCCCATCAAGCTGACAATTGAGGGTAACCATCATAGACAAGAACCCCGAAGTCTCTGCAGCTCAGTCTCCAGAAGCCAGCATTCTGCTCTCTATCCCTCACAATTATTCTCCGTGCTTCTTAGAAATGGAATCGTATAGCACTCATCCTTTGGGGAATGGCTTATATCCTTTGACATAATGACTTCAAGGTTCATCCATGTTGCCACATGCCTCAGACCTTTCTTCCTTTGTAATGCTGAATAATGTTCTATTGTAACAACTGGGGTGTTGTTAGGATGGGATGTATGGGGCTCAGTGTTACTAGAGTGCTTCCCGACATGCAAGCAGCCCTGGGTTCAACCACCAGAGCTACAATGATAACTAGTAACAGGACATTGTTTCCATTTATTTGTTTGTTTGTTTGTTTATTTTCCTGGAGCTGAGGACTGGAACCCAGAGCCTAGCAAGCGCTCTACCACTGAGCTAAATCCCCAATCCCCAGGACATTTAAAATACATTTATTCCATTATATAGTTAAACACATTTTGTGAATCCATTCATCAGTTGATAGACATTTGAATTACTTCTGCTTTGGGGCTATTGTAAGCAGTGCTGTTTTGAACATGGATATGGAAATATCTCTTTGAAATCCCATTTTTCAGTTATTGGAGGAATAAATTTAGAAATCCATTTTCAATTTTTAAAGGAAATTCAATATTTTCTTCCATAATGGCTGTACCATTTTACATTCTCACCAATAGTACATGTGGGTCTTAATTATGCCAACACCTGTTTATCACGTGTGTGTGTGTGTGTGTGTGTGTGTGTGTGTGTGATCTTAATGAGGATACAGATGGATGATTTTTCAAAATTCATAATTATTCAGGTTGACTTATTCATAGGGTTTAGAAAATGGACTTCTTTTTGTTTTGTTTTGTTTTATTTTGTTTTGTTGAGACAGAGTTTCTCTGTGTAACACCCCTAGCTGTCCTGGAACTCTTGTAGACCAGACTGGCCTTGAACTCTCAGAGATCTGCCTGCCAAGTGCTGGGATTAAAGGCATGTGCCGCCACTGCGTGGCTTAGAAAATGACCTCAATGAAGCCTCTTGACCTACCAACGCTGAGTCCGTCCAGAAACCTCCAAAGATCCACTGGTTCCCAAGGAAAGCAGCATAAGTGTGCTGAGGAACAATGAATCCAAAGCACAGAATTTCCTCCAGAAGGTTCATGGCTTCACGACGAGCGTGAATTCACTGCACAGATAAGACCACACCTCCCCATGCCTCTGGGGAACCACACATGTGCACATAGGTAAGCTGTGAGTCTGTGTGAATGAAGATGAATTTGGAGAGTTGTGGGAGGGTTGAGCTGGCCCTGGGGGAGAGAGAGGTGCCCTTTCCAAACAGTAGAGTTGTAGAATGAAGGAAGTCTGTGGAGAGTCCTTCTTCCTTAGCTTCAGAGAGACAATTCAGATTGGATCTTTAAAAGACGTCAGAAGTACTCTGTGAGCTAAGACGTAATTACATCCGATTGTCTCTAGAGCTGTAATTGTGCCACCTGGCCAGACATTTAAATTCCCACAACGTGTTTTGGAATAGTGGGAAGGCTTGGGCTCTTAAGGTGAGCCTGGAAACTCTCCCAACCTTGCCTAGTTCAAGTCCCACCATAGCCAGTAAATAGTGTCTATCTGCATCTGCGTGTGCAGCCCCTGGGTAGGAGGAGAGGTCAGCTCTGAGTCCTGAACCCTGGCTCCGTTTTCTCTGTTGATCTGCTGTGTCTATCACAGGTCCACATCAAATGCTTGTGGGCTGAGTGATTCTCTACTGCAGCTGAGTAACACGAGAAAGAACGGTGGCCCCCATCTAGGTTCCGTGCGGGCTCCTTGGCATGTTTAGCTCACTTTCATAAAGAACTGAGGTTTACAAGGCCGTAGCTTCCTTATTTTCCTCGGAGAGGTAAGTGAGACACAGAGACTCATAATTTGTTCAAGCTGGCTCAGTGAGGGTGATGCCTGGAAGCGCCCATTTCGGCTGGCTGACGTCCACCCACCACCATCGGCTGTCCGTGGAACACTGTTGGCTTGGGCCACAGCTGTCACTCACCTTCCCCCACCTCCTGGAATTGCTGGGGAAGATGCAAGAGCCTGGTTCTGAGTCACGAGTCTCCCCGCTTGCTGGGCTTGGGAAATGTTCCTCCCCATCTCCCACCTCCTGAGCGTGGCCACCGCACACATCAGTCTTGTCAGTGAGCAGCTGCAAGCAGCTGCTGACAGCTCAGAGCATCTCAGCCACAAACCATGAGCTCCTCACAGGCTGGACACCAAGACCTATCCAGGCTCTGCATGGGCTGTGTTCTCCTGAGTCTCGTTGGATGGTTTCAGTTAAGGCTCATCCATTACCAGGGAGAGAAAAAAGAAAACAACCCAGGTCCTCTATCACACCTGATTCTGCCAGTGGCCACCAGCTAGTTTTCTATTCTCATTCCTGGTCCACTGGGAAAAGATGGAGCCATTCCATGAGATATCTGTCCACACTCCAGGAAGAGAAAAGGACTCATGACTAGGCAGCTTGATTGCAGACTTGGCTGTGCCTCCGACTGGACCCTAATCCTGAGCTAGAACTTCCCTTGGGTGGCTCTCCAGCTAAAAATGAGGAAGTTGGATGGAAAGATGGAAAAGCACTCCTAGGCCAGCCAGCTGAACAGCTGCATGGCCGTAGAGGGACTGCGGATTCCGGCTGGAACTCATTTTTCAGGCCCTCATGCTGGCAGGAACCTCACTGATCTTCCCCGCCACAGCTGGGAAGAGAAAGACCTTTTCTGTCTCCTGGTTTGGTCATTTTTGTTCTCTGCCAGGTGCCTCCATAGCAACAGAGGGAAATGATGTTAGACTCTTGGCGGAGGGAAAGTCAACCGGGTCACAGTTCAGTGACAGAATGAGGGTGGGCATGGTTCCGCTCACCCTCCAGGTGGCCTTTGCCTTGGAGGAGATGCCACTCGGAATGCACAGCAGGTCAGTGGGGGACGGTGGCAAGAGCATGCAGTTAGGAGTCAAAGGTTCTCGGTGCCTCCACGCTGCCAGCTAGCTGTGTGGCCCTGGGACTGCAGCTGTCCCCTCTGAGCTACTGTCCTTCACAGCGACGTCAGGGCGGTAGGTCAGGTCTCGCTGATATTCCCGTCACCCTCAGAATCTGACCCCCAGTGCTCTCTCTCCCGCGACGTCCTGGGGGCAATTCTGAGCACGCTCAGCTGGAATGAACCCTTCCTTTCCCTTTACTGTCAGCTCCAAGATGGAGAACAATGAGAAGAAAAGAAACATCAGGATATTCTTTCAAAACACTTTTTAAATTTTTTATTTATTTATTCATTTTTAATTTCACATGCATTGGTGTTTTGCCTGTATGTATGTCTGTGTGAGGGTGTTGGATCCTCTGGAACTGGAGTTACAGACAATTGTGAGCTGCCATGGGGGTGCTGGAAATTGAACCCAGGTTTTCTGGAAGAGCAGCCAGTGCTCTTAACCGCTGAGCCATCTCTCCAGCCCTAAAACACTTTTTAAAGCCGGGTGGCAGTGGCTCACGCCTTTGATCCCAGCACTCGGGAGGCAGAGGCAGGTGGATCTCTGAGAGTTCAAGGCCAGCCTGGTCTATAGAGTGAGATCCAGGACAGGCAAACACTTTTTAAAAAATAAATAATTATTTTTAAGATTGGATTTCTCTTTGTAGCCCAGGCTAGCCTTGAACTCATGAGCCTCCAGGGATTATAGAATGCACCACCATGCCTTGTTTAGGAATATTCTTTTCTATCCCTTTTGCTGTGTGTCTCTTAGGAGTCACCAGACTCTACCCGTTTGTAAAGTAAGGAGGAGGTGCCATCCTCTTTTCTGAGACGTGAAAGGACCCTCAGCTAGCAGGAGCCGCAGTCAGGACGGAGACTGCTGCACTTCTGTGGAGGAAGAAAGAAGGGAGCTAACCTGAGCACCAAGATGCCCGTGCTGGGACACCTCCACATAGACTCTAGCAGTCTTCTCAACAGCCAGATGAGAAACGCTGCTATGAAATCATGCAGGTAGGAACTCCAGTTCGGGACAATGAATCAGAGCCATGGTTCTCAACCTTCCTGACACTGCAACCCTTTAATACAGTTTCTCACGGTGCAGTGACTCCCACCCATAAAATTATTTCGCTGCTACTTCATCACTGTGATTTTGCAACTGTTATGAATTGGAATGTAAACATCTGATACGCAGGATATCTGATACGTGACCCCTCTGAAAGGGTCGTTTGACCCCAAAGGGGCCGCACCCCACAGGTTGAGAACCCATAGAATAGACGCTTTTCTCACTACTGTTATGAAATCCCTGCCGAAAGCAGCTAAGGAAAGGTTTGCTTTGGCTCACAGATTGAGGGTAGACTCCATCACGGCAGGGAAGGCATGTTGGAAGGAGCATGAGTCAGGTCATTGGAAGCAGAAAGAGAATACTGGTACTCAGCTAACAGTCTCCCTTTTATTCAGCCTGGGGCCTCAGTTTATTAGATGGTGATACCCACGTTCAGGGAAGTCTTTCATCTTCAGGTTAACCTTTAGGGAAAGACAGTCTCAAACAAACCCAGAGGTGTGTTTCCATAGTGATCCCAATCCAGTCGTACCGATAATGAAGACAACTCTCAGATGCACTTTGGACCATCAGAAGCGCCTTCAGTTCCCGAAGAACTAAAAGAGGAAGGATGGAAATTCTGGAAAGCCCCAGAGCACACTGCTCCCAGGGAAGAAGGAGGAGCAGATTGCAAGGGCTCCAGCTGTGAATCTGCTCCTCTTGAGTAGCCCACACCCCCCTCAAAGCCCCACCAGGTAGAGGGACAGACCTTGAATCCTGGGTGTCGCTGCAGAGATGGGTTAAGATCTTTTATTCGTGGGCAAATATCCTCCAAGAAACAGCAGCCCCGCCAAGTTCCTACCTCTTCAGTTGACCCCACAGGTGGGAGGTTGGGACTTCCTCCACGAGTTGTGGGGCTAGAACTCGATCCAGACACTCTTACCTCTTCCTTGTCCTGGCCCTTCAGGGAGAAAACAGCCACTTTCTCTCCCAAGGTGAGGAGAACACTTCGTTACTTAGCTTCCCTTAGCACACGGGGCCCTCAGGCACAGCCTCCATTAAAGTTATCCTGGAAGAACCTTAAAAGCCAGCTGGGGCCTCTTACTGTCCAGCCATAAAAAGAAACACACTGAACAGCCAAGTCGAGGAAGCATCTTCGTAGGACAGGAAAGAATATATAAAGATAACTTGTTTGAGTAGAAAAAGGAAATGAGACAGAAATTGGCTCTTTTTACTGCACAGAATGGAATTCTATGAACTCCACTCCAGCTTTAGTTGGAACAAATATTTACCAAGTCCCGCATGTGTTAGACACTGCAGCAGGCGCCTTCACCGCAAAGTCATTACGGCGATGCCAGGCAGGGGACGGGAAGGTGCGGCGGATCAGGGGCCGACTCATGACTACCAAACCTGCAGCCCAGAATCCTTCCCATCACATGCAGCTCCATCCCCCCAAACATCCTCAGGAGCTTGGACCTCGTCTGTGAGGACACCACCCAGGTGGATCCAGGAGCCCAACGGCACTGAAAGATACATTTGTGCTGCAGACATCTCAGCTGCAGCCCATTGGTCCGGCATGTGCAATGCTCTGAGTGTCGTCCTCAGTACTGGGCGGGAGGAACGTGGTCCCCAGTTCACAGCAGGATGGGAAAAATCAGAGGTTTTTGACTTTCCACTGTGTTCCTCTCCCCCTCGGTTTGTAGACATTCTTTTCTTTCTTTCTTTTTTTTTCAATCAGCCTAAATCGTTTATCAGGTATGAATTTTACAAACATCACTATATTAGTAATAACGGTGGAGCTTAAAAGTACTGTGCCTTCTCCAAACCGGCCCAATGAGAGTTATCAATAGTGTGATACCTTTCAACTCTGACAACTTGTAAATAGCAGTCCACACTTCTCTGGGTTTGTGGATGCATTTGGTGATCCACTAGGGTATCAGGATTTCTTCCAGGTATCTTTATGGAATAAATCAATGAGGATAACCTCAAATAATTTGTATGAGGATCTTTACCAAACCGAGTAAGAATTCAAGACTCGCAAAGCCCCATCCAGCTAATTCCTCCACAACAGATCGAATGAAGGCTTCAGGCAAAGTTTACCTAGCCAGTTGGCACCGTGGCAGACAGGCCAACCTTGAGTGGTACCCATAGGAATTGACACCACAGTGCACAAGAGTCCTGTACATGGCATAACCTTGCTTGGTTTTGTATCCCAGCCTGTGTACTTTATCCTGCTGGGTGGCGTGTGCAGGGCTGTGGATCCCAGAGAGCTAACGGTGCTGCCCGCAGGGGACCCATAAAAGAAAGCTCCTGGAGGCAGACTGCTTCTTCCTGCATGACTTCCGGAGGCACTCGTATGCACTCAGCTCAGTTCGCCTGGTGGCTTCTGTGGATGGAAAGGAATTTACAGGCTTTTGTCCCAGACTTTTGTCCTTGGCATCCATGTACTAAGTGAGCTGTGAGCTCCACAGTGAGCTCCACTCTCTCATTCCATGGATTGTTTTTTTTTGTTTGTTTGTTTGTTTGTTTTTTGTTTTTTGTTTTTTGTTTTTTTTTTTTTTTTTTTTTTTTGCATCATCTCCCTTAATTCACTCCAAACTCTTCAGAGCAAGGACCACTTTGCTTTGGTCACCATTGATTTTTAGTGCTTGGACCCATACTAGGTACCTAATGGATTTGCTGGGAGGGGAGGTTGCTGTTGTTATTTTGTTTTCCGTGGGCATATGTTTTGCCATGGAGTTATACCTTCAACTCTGAATTATTGATTGAAAAAGAAAACAGAACATAGATGACAGATGGACTGATGATGACTGTCGTCCTTCAACGTTATCATCTCTCGAAGTAATTGAGTCATTTATCTTTTTTAGCCTGACAAGTTGACTTACTCAACTTCCCCAGTTTGTCAGGTCCAATTCAAAGGCAGTGGGGTCTAAGAGGCTTGGCTCTCCTGACTTTACATCTTGCCTTAATTAATTGTTTACTGCCCATGGCATGCAGTACAGTTGGCTTCATTCTCCAATCCCAGCCTCCTCACTGTAGTGTGATAGTGTGAAGCCCATAGATGGCTGCCATTTATCTTACACATAGAAAGCCTGGGATGGTGGCTGACACCTGCAATCCCAGCACACGGGAGGCAGAGAAAGGAGGACTGCCATGAGTTTAAAGCCACCCTGTGTGATATAACATATTCTGAACCAGCCAGGACCATGCAGCAAGACCCTGTCTCCAAACGAAACACGCTTGGCATATAGAACACTGTATTAGATCCCCTCCCGTCACTTTGGATGCCTCTTCTGTCTTCCCCATTCTCTCTCATCCACGGTGACTGTTAGACACTTGGTCCTGTCCAATCTTTCTTCCACGTACCTTCTGTTTGTTCTCCTGTGTTCCCACTATCATGCTTTACATGCAATACGTTCTAACTAGCTCCAGGGTCACCTCCAAGGCATCACGCACCCCCATCCCCATTCAGGATCCAGGACTTTCCTAGAGAAGAGGTAGGATGGAACTCTCTGACGTCCCAGAGAGCAAGAATAAGAGTAAAATACGTGTGTCTCTGCTTTGTTTTAAGGTAGGGTCTCACTCTGTAGCCCAGCCTTGAACTCACAGCAATCTCCTCCATACAGAGATTACAAGCACATGCCACCACCAACAGCTAAACAATATGTGTGTCCCTCCTTTGTTTTTATCCTTCTTTTCTTCCTTCTTCTTTGTTTTCCTCCTCCTTCCATCTTCTTCCTCCTCCTTCCCTCTTTCTCTTCCTCCTTCTTCTTAGAGGGCAGGATCTCATGTAGCCCACACTGGCCTCAAACTTGTTATGCAGCTGAGGATGATCTTGAACTTCTAATCCTGTCTCTTGCTCCTGGAGCTGGGATTGCAGGTGTGGACCACCATGCCTGCTTCATGTGGAATGGTGGATTGATCCCTGGGATTCTTGCAGGAGACATATCTCCAGCTAATCGACTCTTGAAGCTGTATACTCATATCTCTTTACAAAATCTAGAGACAGCTGGGCTGTGAGAGTGCATACTTGTAATATAAGCACTCAGGAAGTGAAGGCAAGAAGGTCAGAAGCTGAAAATCTTCCTAGCTATGTATCAAGTTTAAGGCCAGCCTGAGCTGCATGTGACTCTGACTCAAAAGAAACAAAATCAAAACCAACCAAACAAACAAACAAACAAACAAACAAACAGAAAACCAAAACACTGAGACAATGTCTAATGTTCACATGAAAACCTGGAGTGGGAAAATGGATGGTCATGAGGGAGATGCTAAGGTTCTCCATTGCTCACCAACCTTGTGGTCCTCAAGGTATTTCCTGTTAACATGGTTTTGATGAGAAGGTGCTGAACGTATTCCAGGACCCTTCACAGTCAGAGGCATTCATAATCTTACTTCAGTCCCACGGTCCTAGGCGTTTTCCTTCAACGTGTAATTTTCGTTTTCATTTTTTCTTTTCAATCAGTGTGTCCTAAATATGTAGGCTCCACGTGTTTGAGCAGGAATGCCCACCCAGGGTCCTCGCCAGGTCCTCTCTATCTCAGTTCTAGTCGTCCTTGAGACGGAGGCATCGTTCTCCAGCCACCCTACTCCATAACATGCTTGCCTTTCTGGGAATGCCCAACATTTATTTTCGTTGTCAGAGTTAACTTGGAACCTTAACGGCATTACTTCCTTGTGTTGTTGTTGAACCATTTCTCATGGTGAAGTAGTCTCTCCCACGGGACTTGACGGTCCACTAAAGGTAAGAGTGTCACATGCAACCTTGCATTCGCCCAAAGGACCTAGCATAGGTAGGCAGCGGAAAACTATTATAAACCGTTCCCAGAAGTTCTACTTTGGATTTAGGACAGTCATATCCTGGAGTGGAAGATCCCCACCCAAGAAAGATGCATCAGCTTCCTAGCAGCCACAAGATTCAGACCCGGGGAAAAGGGAGTGTTTAAGATCACATCTCAGTATGATCTAATTATCCCAGCCGATGACTAACAACTGAGGGCCCAAGGCATCTTGATGCCCCCAGCTTGGGTGATGTGGATCTACACACACATCTGCTAGACTTACACATGTCTGTCCTCAGGTACACATCCCTCCGCCCAGAGCAGCAGCCACGAGAAGGGTGGCAGTGGAACAGAAATGGTGCTTTAGAAGCATACAAAATGCACCTTTCCTAAAAGGCAATAAAGAGGAGGAGTCGAGTAAAGGGCACCCAGGGACTTTTGTGCTGTTTTTACTACTTTTTGGTGTGTCTGAAATAATGTCAAGCATTTTTAAAAACTGTGAATCAGAAATAACAAGGAAGTGTCTTTCCTATCATCTCCTTCCTGCCTGCCCCAGCCTTCATAAAGAATTCACTTTTCAACACATTCATATGCAGTTATAGTTGTGGATATACCCTATTAGATAAATGGTTAAAAACGAAAAATTTGCCTGCTATGGTGCCATATACCTTTAATCCCAGCACTCTGGAGGCAAATGCAGGGGCTGTCTACGAATTTGAGGCCAGCCTGGACTACATTGTGAGTTCCAGGCCAACTAAGGCTATCATCCAGTCAGACTCTGTCTCAGACACCACCACCAGAATCAAAGAAACCTTTTAAATATTTCATAATGTCCATGGCTCCGTGGCTCCAGTTACCACCGAAGGCCACATAAATGCCCAGGGTCTGGTCAGCCATCTGAGACCATGTTGGTGTCTGAGGGCCATACTGCCACCAGAGCCGTACTGATTTAAGTGGCCTGTGCTGCCACCCTGGGCCATGGTGACATTGGGGCCCCAAGCTGCAGCCAAAAACCAAGTCTGAGTCCATGACCCTACAACAGCAAGGGTCTGTGCTGATGTCCATGGCTGCTGTTACCATCAAAGGTCATGTGGATGACCAGGTCCTGGGCTGCCACCTGGGGCCATGTTGGTGTCCAAGAGCCAGACTGCCACTGGGGCCATTCCGATCTGAGTGGACTGTGCTGCCCCCTGGGGCCATGGTGACATCTATGCCTAAGCTGCTGCCCAGGGTCATGTCTGGGTCCATGGTTCTACAGCATCCAGGGTCTCAGTTGATGTCCATGGCTCCTGTTATCCCCAAAGGCTATGTGGATACCTGAGGTCTGGTCAGCCACCTGAGACCACATTGGTGTCCTAGAGCCATGCTGCTTCAGGGACCATACTGATCTTGGTGGTCTGCACTGCCACAGGGGCCATGGTGGTATCCGGGCCCATCTGCTGCTGAAGACCCATGGTTCTCCTGCAGCTGGGGTCTGTGTTGATCTCCGTGGCCCACGTCACCGCAGGGGACCATAGGAACCATGTGTGTTGAAATCCGAGGGCTGTTCTGAGCCGGCACCACACTTTGCTGGCCCTGGGAAAGCTGGCCTTGCCCCTCACTGGCCACTGGAGCAGAAGAGATTACTCTGCCCCTCACAGGAGAGCTGGCCCCACACTCAGGAGAGATGGCCCCACCTCTCACCACAGGCATGGGAAGGCTGGCCCTGATGGCTTGGGGGTAGAAGAGCTGGCTCTTGCCCTTGACAGAGGTAGACAGTCCCAGTGGCCCCAGACTGACCAAATGAACAACCACCCAGACCCAAATCCAGGGCCCACCAAAACATCTACCCCATCTATGACCTGCTGGAGTGTGTGAAGGGACCGGTCCTGCGGAACCATAGCCACAGGAGCTCCGTGGCTCAGGACAACAGACATCTGAATAGAGTTCTGGTGAGGGTCCAGTATTGATGATGTGCCAGAAGCCAGAGCCTTGAAACCAGACCCACAACTCGCTGCAATGAACATTTACAAGTAAAAGCTGAGAGGACCAAAGAGTCTACTGCGTGACACACCGCTGCTCCTGGTGCCGCTCAGATGGATGAAGAAACGCTGAAGAG
Organism: Peromyscus leucopus; assembly: GCF_004664715.2. Classification (NCBI taxonomy): domain Eukaryota; kingdom Metazoa; phylum Chordata; class Mammalia; order Rodentia; family Cricetidae; genus Peromyscus; species Peromyscus leucopus. The sequence continues at coordinate 32,771,649 of NC_051069.1, read as the reverse complement.
GTGGGAAAGATGGAGAGGCGAAGTGGGGCTTTTCGTTTGTTTTGGTTTGGTTTGAACTTTTTAAATTTTCTTTCATGGGGGTGCCATGGAGGGGTGAGGGGTAGCTATGGGAGGGACTAGGAAATGAGTGGTACTGGAGCGCATGATGTGAAATTCCCAAAGAATCAATAAAAAAAATTGTTAGAAAAGTAATATATTTAAGTTATCGATTTTTGGAATGGAGGGGTTTTAGCATTTTCCAAGCTAGGGGTGGATATTTTATCCTCCCAAGAAATGGTTTTCTAACCTCTAAAACAGAATAAAAATGTCCACACATGGAGCCTGGCTTGGATTCTCAGGACAGAATGTGGGAAAGGAGAAGAAGGGGGTGGGGTCACGGGGAAGGAAGGCTTGGGGCTAATATCCCCAAACCCCAAGAAGAACCCAGGCTTTTGACAACGTTTCTAAGTAAGTTGTGCGGTCTCTCCTGGACTCCGCTTTCCTCATCTGTGAAGTGGGGCTGGCTTTCAGTACAACTGCCAAGAGCTAAGCCGGTCCTAGGGGCCTAAGGGAGCCAGAAAGGAGGGATGGAAAAGGGGCAGCCTGGCAGCCCGCAGCGGGGCACGCCCATTGCTCAGCTGAGTGCTGCTTAGGCTCTGGCCCCATGGTGGAACGGAAGGTGAGTGGCAGCACCCTCGGCCAGTTCTCCAGGGACGTGAATGGGCTGGAACTAGAGCGAACTGGTCCAGGGTTTTCAGCAAAAAGTAAAGTGGCAGGGAAGAGCTCTGAGCCCTGGAGAGGGGAGCAGCAGCCTCCTCCACCCTTTCCTTCTCTGGTCCTCTTGCCCTCTGCCCACCTCCGATGCAGTGATCCTGGGACAGAAAGGGAGACTTTACTCGGTGCAATCTCACTGGGAAGAGAGAGGGACAGAGACACAGTGGCACTCGGCCCCCATCCATCGTCTGTGTTCTGGAGCTGATACTTAACAGAGCCTGAGTTGTTCATATCTAAGCAGTTCCCATCAAAGGTGTGGGCCTGCCCATCACTGCGTTTCTGGGTCTCCAGTCGGGTGGTCTGACAAATAATAAATTCCTTTCCAGGAGAAAAGTTTTCTCTCCCGCTGTCCTAGGCATTAGACTTTTTTCTTCTCCCAACATGAGATTCCTGGGGGAATTCCAGCTTTTGGGGATTCATTGTTTTAATAGCCTGACCACCAGTTTGCAGGATTCACGTGTCTGTCATTTCTTTATCCCCGCAAGGCTAGTTACACCTAGTTCAGGCTGGCTGGGAAACTCACTAAATAGCCCAGGGTGGATGTGAACTCTTGGCTATCCTCCTGCCTCAGCCTCCTAAGTGCTAGGATATAGGTCTGCATCACCATGCTTCTTCTTCTTTTTTTTTTTTTTTTTTTTTTTTTTTTGGTTTTTTGAGACAGGGTTTCTCTGTGTAGCTTTGCGCCTTTCCTGGATCTCGCTCTGTAGACCAGGCTGGCCTCGAACTCACAAAGATCCACCTGGCTCTGCCTCCCGAGTGCTCGGATTGAAGGCGTGCGCCACCACTGCCCGGCACCATGATGCTTCTTAAAACACCACCCTTTCCCTGAACCCCACACTCCCACTTCTCTGGGAGAATGGCTGGCTCAGCCCTGTGCAGACTTAACAGCAGGTGACTGTAAATAGCAAAGACAAGGGCCATTATGTGGCGGCAAAGGGTCCAAACAGGAAGGCCAGAAAAACTGTTTTAATGACCCAGTATTGCACAAACCCACTATTTACATGGTGACCCTGGTGACGTCACACCAACCTAACCAGACCTGGGAGGGATAGGAGAGGAGAAATGAGAGGCTGGGGAAACCTGAAGGGAGAGGACGCAAGGAGGAAACTGGGAGAAGCAAGAATGTGAACTAAACCTGGTATGGTGGTGTGCTCAGAGGCAGATAGCTCTTTCTTAGCATTGTGAGTTCGAGGCCACCCTGGTCTACATAGATAGACTTCCAGGCCAACAAAGAGCTATATAGTGAGACCTTGTCCCCCCCCCCCCGCCCCGCCCCCCGCTAAAAATGTAAATGTGTGTGGTGTGTGTGTATGTGTGTGTGTGTGTGTGTGTGTGTGAGAGAGAGAGAGAGAGAGAGAGAGAGAGAGAGAGAGAGAGAGAGAGAGAGAGAGAGCGCATAGAGCATTGTGAGGGAGAAAAATATACAAAAGAGTAGAGAGATGTAGGAGAGAAAAGACAGAATTGAGAAGGCCGCATCCACCGGCTCTTGGCCGAACTGCTGCAGCTTCTCTCCTGTACCGCATCAATTGGCACCGAGCGCCCCCCTCGATCACCCCGGGCCGCGGCCCTCCCTCCCGGGTGGGAGGTAAAGCAGCCCCAGCAGCTAACCCCAAACGCAGAGAGGGAGGGCGGGAGCGAAGGGAAGGGAGGGCGAGGGGAGGGATGGAGGGAGGGGCTGCGGTAGGAGGCAGCCGTGTGGTTCCAGCTCAATTTTTTTTTTCTCTTTCTCCAGTCGGTTTTCTTTCCAAACAGGGAAAAGTGTTCCACGAAGCGGTAGCGCCTTGCCGCCTCGCCTTCTCCTCCCTGACCCTGGGCCCGGCCCCCGTCCCGGCGCCAGCTGCTGGAGCCAGGGCTAGAAGCCCTCGGTGCCCCGGGAGCGCAGAGCGCAAGGGACCCGGGCGCGGGGCCGGCGCCCGCACATGGCTGCAGCCCCCCGCGCGCACCCCGAGGCGCCGCGCCCTGCTAGCAGAAGGTCCGTCGGCTGCGCTCGGTCTCCCTGCAGCCGGGCAGCGCTGAGCCGGGAAGCGCCCGTGTCCGGGGATCGGGATGTCCCTCTTCTTCCTCTGGCTAGGTGAGTGCCTTGGGGAGGGCGGGAGTTTGGATGGCCCTGGGCAAACGCCACCCTGCGTTTGGGTGGAGACCCGCCTTCAGCACCGTGGTCCCTGCAGTCCCGGAGTGCCGCCCTGCCTCCGCGCCACCGAGGGGCGCATCTGGCAGCGGAGGACCGCCCAGTCGGCCATCGAAATGTCTCACACATCTGGGCCCTCCAGCCAGCTACGGGGTGGGGGCGTTTCCTGGTGGAGTTTGGCGGAGAACCGTTTGGTGTGGAGGGTACTTTTCAGCGCGTGGTTTGGTTTCAGGAGTACCAGGGGAAAGTGGAGAGCTGGGGAGGAAAGGTTCATCCAGGGTTTTCTGTGCCAGGTTTTGAGGGTGGGGGGAGCTTTTTGTTTCAAACAGGCGCCTCTGAGCGCTCAGATTAGAAACAGATGTGTTGAAGGGGAAGAGGGAAGGAGAGGGAGGAGAGATGGAAGGAGAAAGGGTAGAGAGGGAAACAGGGCAGGGTGCAAGGAACACCAAGAAGCCAGGTGACCCCGGGAGATGCAGGCTGAATGCGACCCCGGGAAGGAGAGAAAGGAAAAGCCAGAGAAGCAGAGCAAAGGGAGGACAGGAATGTGAAGTCGAGCCTGGGCGAAGGGAGCCTGGAGTCCTTGAAACCGATGCAGCAAAGGAGGCGACCGAAGGAAAGAGCAGACTGGCCCCTCCTGAACCTGGCTCCTGGGCAGAAAGGGCCTGGCTGGGTGGTCTTTACTTAGGCGGTGGCTACCAGGCGGGTCTCCTGAGGCAGGGATGCCCTAAGGCACAGGCTGGTATGCCTGGGCTGGACTCAGACAGCTTTGGGGGCCAGGGCACAGAAGGGATGTGTGGAAAGAGCTGGAGGGGGTCTGTGAACCTGGGAGGGACCGGGCCGGGAAGACAGCATGACAAGTGAACGAAGTCCAGGCGTGTGTCAGGAAGCGAGGATCTTGTCCACCTGGAGTTCAAACCCAAAGTTAACAGGAGTTCAGAAATCTGAAGAGTAGGCCAGGTGTGCCGGACCCCAGGGTGGAGGGGAACTAACAGTGGGCCTGAACTGACTAGCCAGGTGACCCTGGGCAGTTTACTGCCTAGGGCTTTGTTTCCTTAGCTCTCCCCCAAGAAAATGAGATGGTTTTTTAGGGTGTTTCCAAGCTCCAGGGCCAGTATCTCCGGGAGTTGGACAGAGGCTGGAGCCCAGAAGAGCCAGCAGAGGTGAGGGAGATCTAGAGAGCCCCCTGGCATGGTGAGCAGAGCTTGCAACATTCTCTGAAAACTTACACACTGGTTGGCATGCCTATGTACCGCCCCCAGGCTGGACGCACTAAGGTATAGGCAGAGGAGAGCTGAGGCCCGAGGAGGAGAGGGGAGGGGCTCTTCTCGAAGCTCTTTGAGATACTGGCCAATTGTTGCAGCACAGCTGGCATAGCTAGGTGGCACCTTTGTCAGCCTTCCAGAGTCACACCTCCAGGCCACCAATCCTCAGAGGTGCAATGGAGTCAAACTCAGAGTTGCCTTGTGAGAGCCAACTCACCATTCGAGTCCTTTATATCCTGAGCACTTTACTGTGGGTGATTTTTGTTAATGCCTCTGTTCTCCACGCCAGCCCTACTGGACACCCGTTAGGCCTAAACTCACGTTGCAGACGAAATCAAGGTGTGCGGAGGTCCGGTTAACTCCGTCAGAGCCACGAGTTCATAATGAGCAGAGGTGGGATTTGAAGGCAGGCTGTTGTGCGTGGTGTGCCACGCAAAGTGAGGAGGGACGTGGTTCAAGTGGCCGGAGGCGGCTGAGGAAGGAGGGTCTGACTGAGACAGAGATCCGAGGATATGATGACCTATTTACTGTTTCTTCTTTTTTTGCTTTTAAATAGTACTTTAGATTACTCATGGTGTGTGTGTGTATGAGTGTTTTGCCTGCATGTGTATGTGTGTACCATGTATGTACCTGGTGCCCATGGAGGTCAGAAGAGGGCTTCTGATCCCCTGGAGCTGGAGTGATGTGAGCTGCCACATGGGTGCTGGGAACCCAGCCCAGACCTCTGCAAGAGCAACAAGTGCTCTCAGCCTCCGGGCCATTCCTCCAGTCTTTGTTCCTTCTTTGTTGAGCTCTTACTAGGTGTGATCGCATCTTTAGCGAGGAAAATAAGCTGCTGAGCTGATTCCCCACTGGACTTCTTTCTTGAGTTCATCTTGCACAGTAAAGGCCAGGGGGAAGAGATAGGAGGAAGACTGACTTGGAATTCTCACTACCGAATCTTCTTCTATACCTGCCCTTTGCCTCATCTGGCTGTTAGCAAACTCAGACTCAGGATGTCCTGGATCTAAGTTGCTTAAACTACTCAGGTCGGAGACAGGCATCAAAAGGGAGTGATTTGAAGGGAACCCCTCTCCAAATGATATCGGGGGCACAGGAGGAAAGCCGGTGTGCTGGATGGATCCGCTCCGCTTTGCAAAATGGCTTTGAGCCTGGGGGTGTGGAGGACTCTTCACCAAAGCCAAAATTAAAATCCAGACTTGCCTGAAAAAACAAAAAAACAAAAAACACACCTCTCTTATCCTACTGGTTCTTTAAAAGGGGGGTGGGTTCATGCTGTTTCCTCTCATGGGTGGCTGCATTAGAATCTCTTTTTTGTAGAAAATGCACCAAAAAGCAGGAGAGCTGGGCGGGATGGGAGACTTTAATAGTCTGAGCAAGGGTGGGCCAGTTGAATTCTTGCTTTCTTTGAACCCCGCTAGTGAGTGAGGCCAGGTACCCCACCTCTTCGATGTGAATATACGAATAGGCAGTGATCTCTAAGGAGCGGAGAAGAGAGGCCCTGGGCCCTCTGATACCATCCCGAGCCATCTCTTGCTATTCAAGTCTGGTTTGTTTTGGTTTTTCCCCCTTCATGTCTCACCTGGCTTTGTTGTAATAGTGGTCATGTTTGGATCCCACGTGATCCACATCTCCCATCCTACACTCTGCTGTGCAAAGAGTCTGGATCAGGAAGTGGCGAGCTCTCTGGGTTCTGGCTCCATCCCTCTTATGTGTAAAAAGAGAAGTGGGATGGAGGGTCTCTAATTCAACTTTTTTTTAAGATTTATTTATTTATTATGTATACAGTGTTCTGTTTGTATGTCGGCACACCAGAAGAGGGCACCAGATCTCATTACGGATGGTTGTGAGCCACCATGTGGTTGCTGGGAATTGAACTCAGGACCTCTGGAAGAGCAGTCGGTGCTCTTAACCTCTGAGCCATCTCTCCAGCCCCTCTAGTTCAATTTTTTTTCCTATGATTCTCTGACCTTTTGTTGCCTCTAAGTCTTTAGTAGTTCTCATTTGTTTTTCTTGTCATTTTAAAAACTTAACTTTTAGGTTAGCATGTAAAAGAGCCATTGTGGTTGCATGCTCTGTCTCTGTCTCTGTCTCTGTCTCTGTCTCTGTCTCTGTGTGTGTGTGTGTGTGTGTGTGTGTGTGTGTGTGTGTGTGTACACGCAGCGTATGTTAGGCGAGCTCTCTTCCTACTGAGCTACATCCTTAGCCCAGTGCCCATTGCTTTTGATGCTGAGCACAAACACTTCATTCAGAGAGGACAGGGGAGGAGCTGGGTTCTCCAGCAAGGAACTTGAGGAAGGCTCGCAAGCATGTAAGCCTTCATGGGTGTGTAGTGCAATGACAGATCTGAGTGGGACCACACGTCTTTCCCTCCTCTTCCTGCATTAGTGATGGTGGTCACAATAGCGCTATGATCCCAGTGGACTCGTGTCTTGTCCTAACTTATTTATGGCTTATGCTCGGCTGTGCAACACATGGATGGATGGATTTCATCAAAGTACCTAATGATGGTGAACTATCGGACAGGTGTCTTAAAACATAGACACAAAGATTGTCACAGCTATGTGTGTGTGGGGGGGGGGGAATCTAAGCTACTACCCAAATTCCTGATTCTTAAAAGTTTGAACTCAGGCTGGGCAGTGGTGGTGCACACTTTTAATCCCAGTACTTGGGAGGCAGAGGCAGGCAGATCTCTGTGAGTTCGAGGCCAGCCTGGTCTACAGAGGGAGATCCAGGATAGGCTCCAAAGCTACACAAAGAAACCCTGTCTCGAAACAAATGAAAACAAAGTTTGAGCTCAGACTCCTCAGAGAATCTAAGAAAACCATTTCTTAGAGCAGCAGTTCTCAATCTGTGGGTCATGACCCCTTTGTATCCCACATATCAGACATTTACATTATGAATCATAACAGTAGCCAAATTACTGTTACATAGTAGAAACAAAAGTAATTTTATGGTTGGGGGTCACCACAACATGAGGACCTGTATTAAAGGGTTGCATCATTAGGAAGGTTGAGAAACGCTGACTTAGAGGAAGATACATGTACATACATCAGATTTTCCAATGATCTAGGGGATCATTGACTTCCGGGTAGCCTTCCTTGGAATCCAAATTCATCCTTTATCTAAATCTACCTGGTCTTTTATGATGAAGAGGGGACTGAAGTTCAGAGAGAGTTGGCTAAGGTTACCCAACTAACTAGCTTAGTAGAAGAGGCAGCACCAGAACCCAGACACCATGATGTGTCCTGTCACATGTCTGAGAGGTAGAAAATGTCTTTCCTCCTCTTTCATCTTGTGCCGTTAAAGCTTCAAGATCACAGTTGGCCTCCCAGTGTCTCCGTCAGATGAGCTAAATGCTGAGTAATTGGCATGGCTTTTTGGGTTGAGAAACTGCTTGAAAAATAGGGCAGATGTCGAAACATTTCAATTTAGCCGTCATAACTGGAATCTTGGAAACTTTAAGTGTCGTGTTTAATGTGTTCAGAAAAGGAAGAATTCACGTCTGAAGTTCCAAACATGTGGTTGTGTGCACACAAGGAACAGGAAGGGATGTCAGTGACTCCCATTCCTTCTTAAGTTTGCTGTGTTATTCCAGGCTTGTTTTACACACACACACACACACACACACACACACACACAAACACACACAAGTCTTCAGTTTCCTCCTCACATTGCTCTAAAACAAAAACGTTAGACTCAGCTCATCCCTGGGTTTTCACACAGGACTATTCCCTACTATTCTCCGAGGTTTTTAATTCTGGAAAGGATGTGGCTTTACCACCACACTTGCTTGGTTTTTTGTTTTGTTCTCAGGTACTGCCCTTGTGTAGCAATTGGTGGCCATGATTAAATACCTTTAAGAGTCAATTAAGTACCAGGGACAAAGCAGTCTGAGACATTCATCCCACAATTGCCCTGAAGTTCTGTGAGCCAGAGAATGTCTTTCAAGGTCAGAGTGGTGACCAGATCCTTGTGCCTGGGGACTTCACAACCCAAATACTTACCAAAAGGACTTCATCCTAAACAGCATTGCCTACAAACAACCCAAAGAAGGAGCACCCAGGAAAGACCAGTTTTGAGGGTTTATTGTACAAAATTACTTATAAGCATTAAACCCCTCTGCTTAAAAAACAACAGCATGTGTGTGTGTGTGTGTGTGTGTGTGTGTGTGTGTGTGAGAGAGAGAGAGAGAGAGAGAGAGAGAGAGAGAGAGAGAGAGAGAGAGAGAATGTGGGTGACCATGGTGAGCATGCAGAGCTCACAGGACAGGCCACAAGAGTTGGTTTGCTCCATCTACCATATGGGTTTCAGGGGTTGAACTCAGGGCATCAGGCTTGGCTTGGTGGCAAGTTCTTTTACCCCACGCTGTCTTGTTCACTTCTTTCCTGCCCCCACTTTTTTTTCTTTATCCATGGTTTATACATAATAAAGTGTAAATAAAGCTCTGCCAGGAAGGTGTAGAGCGCAATGGGTTCCTTGCCTAGATTAGAATTTGTGTTTGTGTTTGCTAATGTAATACTCTATTATTAGTCTACTTGTGCTACAATTGAGAGAGGATTCCATAAGTCATAATACTAGTTGGAATTCCAAATTTTTTTTTTTTTTTTTTTGGTGGTTGTTCCTTTGAGACAAGGCCTTACCTGCGTAGCCCAGTCTGGCCTCAAACTTACAACCATCCTTCGGGAGCCTCTCGGGTGCTGGGTTACAGGTGTGAGCCACCACCCTTGGCTCAGTTCCCAACATCTGGACAAGGCTTGGGAGTTTCTGACAGGTTGGGAAGAAGAGGGCAGTGGCAGTTGGTGGGTGGGTTCAGGGAAAGAGCTGATGTGAAGTTATCCTTCAGGAATGAACTCAACAGAAGTCTCCCAGCCACGAGAGCCATCACTGGGCCCCGAGGTGGGAAGTGGCTAGAATGGGACAGTGCACTGGGTCAGAGAAGTGACTTAAAGGTGAGAGGGGCTTCCCTTTCAAACTCAGAGAAGAGAGGCACCACTGGAGGGATAGCTTAACCTAAGAGAGAGAGAGAGAGAGAGAGAGAGAGAGAGAGAGAGAGAGAGAGAGAGAGAGGTCAGTGATGAGCGGAGGCCCAGAGGAGAGCTTTGGAGAAATGCCCCCATCAGCCTTAACAGGAAGCCTCATACCACATGATTTAGTCTGGCGCACCCTACAGAGCAAGGAGCATAGAAGAGCCAGGTACAGGCAAGACCATAAATGAAGGGTTGCTAAACCCTCCATCAGCACATGGTTTCTCTGTCCCAAAGAGAGAGCTGCAGGGGGAAGTGGCCTGATTTCTTCAGGCTATATGGGGTCTGGCCACTCAAAGTGACCAGTATCTTAAAGGGACAAGTACAAGGGCTCATGCAAAGTCTGCTTTCATGCCATATGCCATCCTCTTGTTCTTTGATAGTAAATGTCTGATGCCTGTATCTTACAATAAATAAACCAAGGCTCTGAGAAGTCAAAATGAACTTGCATGAATACCCCTAGGAAACAGATGAACAGAGACACGGACCGGGGACTGGAGATTCCCAAGGCGGTGGGTGAGCTTCCCTTTTACCGGGAGACACTGAGCGATTCTACAAGGCTTAGCACTACCAAATGAGAGGGTCTAGGTGGTGGGCCATGTATCACCCACCCCCTCTCCCTGCCCTGTTCAAATGGTTTGTTTGGATTACCAACTATTGTTTATAAGTGAGTTGCTGTACACATCCTGTGTGCATCCCATTGCATCCTCTTCCCAACTCCTTGGAGGCTTCTCGGTGAGGTGTGTGCCCCACTTTGGGTCAGGCACAGGAGCCTCCTATATTAACACAAGATCCTGTGGCTATAGGTGTGAAGGTTTGGGAATTGTATGACCTGCTTGTGTGGTGCACTTTCTAGTTAAATCCTGCTTTTAGCAGTTCTGACTTTCTTGTCTCCTAAAGAAAGAATGCAGACCCTTAACTCCCTTCCAGAAAGAAAGAAAAAAAAAAAAAGGTTTGGTTCTCTGAACTCCAACTGTCTGGATTCTGAAAACATAAAAGTTTATTTCCTTTGGCACCCTACAGACCAAAATGGGGACGGATGATGAAATGAACCTTTATTTTGTGAGTGGCAGACGGTTGGATCAGCCTGTGCAGCCCCAGCCAACGTCTGGCTGTGATAAGGCTGAAAACTGCTTTGTCTCAGGAGAAGCCAGGGAAGAAAGCTTTCCTTTGGGCCCCTCCTGGGAGGAGAAAATGGAACTGTTCTCCTCAGAATAGTTCCTCCGTTCCTGGAGGCTTTTCTGAAAGGATGGCAAAGCGGGTCTAAAGAGGTCGGGTCAGGAAAGCTAACTGAAGAGAAGAAAGAGGATGAGGATGGAGGGGGGAGGAGGGGAGAAGGGAGGAGGAGCTTAGAAACAGCGGAGTGAACAGCTAAACTGACCTGATGTCAGCAGAGGGTCTCTCTGAACACTGTCCTCAAGGATGGCGATAGGAGCCCATCAGTTTCCTTTTGGCATCTTTGATACTCACATCCATCACAGAGCCTTCTTTATTCATATCCCCTCCTTCACAGACAATTACAGAATTGAGTACCATCCCTGAGCTGGGCTCCGAGATTCCTATAATATGGAAGGCCAGTTTCTACCACCTAAGCACTGAGCAGTGGGGGAGACATTCAGAAATACGTAGGAGAGAGTGAGCATGGGGAATATGAGGGGGCCCCTAGGAGTTCTGAGAAGTCATCTGATTGTGTCTGTGTGGGAGGCAGGGTCTCCTCTTGTACCTTCAGGGACCCGATGATCTCCAGTCTCCCACTACATTTCCACATTGTCAAGGTTGGTGCTAAAAAGGCAGCTGGCAGGCTGGTAGGGTGACCCATCCACATCAGAAAGGCTGGATTAATCAGTGTGTGTCCTTGGCATCCTGCCAGGTGCTTCCTGGAGGGATTGAATTTCCCAGCATCCTCTGTGTCCTTGCCTACTGAAACGTATGGCGTCATTCTTCATCCCTACCTGCCACCTCCATCGCCTCATCCCTCACGGGATGTTAAATAAAGAAACATGAAGAAGAAAGGTATCAGTAAACTGGACTGTGTCCATTGAGATTGGTGGACTCCTCAGCTAGGTTCACAGGTGATTTCCTCTACATGGAAAACAAACAGGATTAAGCCAAGAAGGAATTTTCTGTTCTCAAACTTATCCATTGTACAGAACAGAGCTTCAGCCACTGGCATATTCTGATTTCTCTTCTGGGTGATGGAAGGGAGCAGGAAAAAAAAAATCAAATCCCTAAGAGGGAAATTGTTTTGTGACTTCATTGTTTAAATTTAGGCTTGGGTTTGAGGGGGATCGTTCAGACTTGGAGCCCTGTGCCTTCTAACCCATCCCCTGTCGCTTCTCATTACTTCCGATGACAATTCCAATTATTTGCAATCACTCTTCAAGGGAAGAGCAGAGGGAAGGCACATAAAGCTTCCACGTGGACCAGCCATGGAACAACTGCTGTGAGAGCCGGACCCTTGGGGTCCCAGATCGTCGCTTGATGCTGACCAGGAGCACTTCATAATTGTATGACTTTGAGCAAATTACTTCACCTCCCTAACCTCAGTTTTCTCAGCAGCCATTGCATGTAGTGACAATGTCATAGCATTTTGCATGTGTGTGTGTGTGTCTGAAAACTAAATGAAGTAATGCATTTCGAGTTTTAGCTCCCTGCCTGCTACATAATCAGCAGTTAATGAATGTCTGTTGTCATTATCATGACTGTCTTTGCTCAAGGAGTGTCAGCCCATGCGATATTTGGTGGGTGGCCTGCTTGAAGTCAGTTGACACCAGGCCATTAGAGCCAGCCTATAGCGGCCACTGCTCTTCCCTTATCCCGCTGGCAAGTCCCTTAGTGTCCTTTAGGGGATATCGTCCTGCTCTAGGACCTCACAAGGCTCATAGACCCATCTGTGCCCCATCTGTCTGCTGTTTCTCTGGGAGAATAATTTTGTGTGTTACGTAGCTGTGGTCAAGATGGCCCTTCCTTGGCCGTTTAGCTTCCTGCCTGCAGGTCTCTGAAGCAGTAGCATGCATGGCCTAAAAATCTTCTTTTCCCATAAGCTCTACTGCGTGTTCCATAGTGTCTGTCTGTGTGGACTGGTCCAGCTACTAGTTGGTTCGTTTCTGTTTTCAGCATCAGGTAAAGCTTTATTGAGAAACTGCTGTCTCCAGCCATGGTATTAGGGATGCACGCAGGTAGTCGACTGTATAACAACCTCTGAGGTGGTTATTCTTTGCAGTTAGAAAGCGAGATGTGCAGGTTACATTTGCAGGTTACACTGGACTGTTGATTGAGTACACGTGGTGGTAGCGTGCTTTCTGCTTCCGATTGTTGATTCGGAAGGACAAGAACAAAGATGTAGCTAGTTTTCCTGCCTTGCCCACAGTCAGGACAAATCTTTGTCACCCGCCAGTCCCACAGCCGCTCAGACCCAACCAAGTAAACACAGAGACTTAACATTGCTTACAAACTGTATGGCCGTGGCAGGCTTCTTGCTAACTGTTCTTATATCATAAATTAACCCATTTCCATAAATCTATACCTTGCCACGTGGCTCGTGGCTTACCGGCATCTTCACATGCTGCTTGTCATGGCAGCAGCTGGCAGTGACTCCCTCTGTCTTCCTGTTCCCTCCTTTCTCCTCTCTGTTAGTCCCACCTATACTTCCTGCCTGGCCATGGGCCAATCAGTGTTTTATTTATTGACCAGTCAGAGCAATTTGACATACAGACCATCCCACAGCACAAAGAGGCTGGGAAGATGACTCAGGAGGGGAAGTGCTTGCGCTGCAAGCATGAGGAAGCTTGGTGTGGACTCCCAGCACCCATGCCAAAGCCGGTGTGGCAGGCAGTGCGTCTCTAACTCCGGGGCTGGGAGGCGGAGGCAGGGGGAGCCTCAGGGCTTGCCAGCCAGCCAGCCCCAACAGTGAACTCACTGGCAGACCACGTCTCAAAAAGTAAGGCAGAAGGTGTTCGAGAAAGACATCTGAGGTTGGTGCCTGGCCTTCACACACGTGTGCGTGTCTGCCTCCCACCACACGCAAACAATTCAAGATAGGAAGAAAAGAACGAGGAGACAGCTTGGGTAGTGTGCTGCATAAGGACGGGCAATTCTGTCTCTGGTTAAACACCAGACATTGCACTTGTACAAACGAGACGGCTCGGAGATATGGTCTTTGGATCATCATTGTATCACCCACCGTCGTCGTCTGCATCCTTACATAGTGGTACCACTGACGGGTACACAGTCTGGGGTCCGGCCTCACACAAAGCCACACACAGTTCCTTTGTTGTCAGCTGGTCATGGACTCACCAAAATTAGACTCCAAAGAGCCCAACACTCAGACCCAAGACGTGTTGAATTATACTTCCTTTTTTAAGTTGCGGGGTGCAGGGGGGTGGGGGGAGACAATGACAAGAAAACCGCAAGGTGAGAAGAAAAACCTGCTTTTTTGCCACTGACCCAAACAGCAAGTGTGATGTTTTTTTTTTCTCCCTACAAAAGACAACTAGGCTGGTGTCCCAGATTCCCACAGGCCTAGAGTTCCCACTCAGAACGCATTCTGGAGCCAGGCTGGTGGAGTCTGGGTTGTTCTCTGAGGCCTGGTCCCCATCTGCTTTCCTCTGGGGGAGTTCTATCTTCCATCCTGCAGCCAACAGCCGGGAGCAGCAGGCTCTGCCCTGCCTCCCTCCACTCTCCACCGAGAAGAGGCCAGAAACCAGGCCACCTTCTCTGCCCCACTGCCTCTCACACCCTGTTCCCAGAGCTCTGAAATTCCCCAGCCCCAAGGAATCCGAGTGACTGTCCCCTGAACACTGACATGGTAGCCTAATCATCTTCTTGTCCCTTTCCTCTCTCCAGGATCCAAATGATCCACTGCTCTTAGGGATGGGGGTGGGGGATGGGGTACCAGGCAAGGAGAGATGAAGCGGGGCTGGGGTGGGGGAGAGATCTGTGAAGGTCACATACCCTGTACTTATAATACTAGACAGCCCCTTCACTCTACCTGTCTCCATCCCCCAGCACAGGGATTACAGATACCCGTGCAGGGAATACAGATACCCGTGGCAACATCCAGCTTCCACCTGGGTGATGGAACTCCACACTCAGAGCCTCATGGCTGCCCAACAAGCCCTTTGCTCACTTAGCCATCTCCCCAGCCCCTTCCTCCCCCATAGTCCTCCTCCTCACTTGTCACTAACCCTACCAGGGTTTCACTGAGGCAGAGCAAGCAGAAGACACACAAGTCAGGCGGTGATCGTCAAAAGCAGGGGTGGGCTTTAAGAATGTGTACATTCCTTCGGTCACTCCTGTGATCCTTGTGACTGTGAGGCAGATAGCGTCAGCACCCATTTTGCAGAGATGGATCGGCGAGGTCAGTTGTCATCAGTTGTCCTGATGCAATACACAGTGAGCGGTGGAATCAAAACAAGAAGCTAAATCTCCCAGCTCCCGGATCATTGTGTGGCAGCTGCTTCACAAGACCATGGGCAGCTGCTCCCGTCTTCCGATGTCTCCTCTCCACCCCAGCGCGTCAAAGGGCCCTTCAGAGAGCTTCCTTCGAAAGGCAAGCTTCAGGCTTCCCTGCCCTTCAGAGAGCTTCCTTCGAAAGGCAAGCTTCAGGCTTCCCCGCTGCTTCCCACAGGCCTCCTGTTTAATGGGTAGAGAGTCATCAGCTTCTCCAGTCTGCTTAGGACTATGGGAGTTCTCAGGAGGTAGGGTGTGGTATTTTCAGGACTCCAACCTGGACAGCCTTGAGAAAGCCGCTCAGAATGAGGGGGCCTCAAACTGCAGGACTGGTTCTCCAAGCAAACTTGATCGACATGAAGACCAACACATGCTTCGCCTGCATCAAGGATCTGCATTTTCTCAAGTTTCCCACGAAGTTTAAAAAAGAAAAAAGGCTGGGCGTTGGTGGTGCAAGCCTTTAATCCCAGCATTCAGGAGGCAGAGGCAGGCAGATCTCTGTGAGTTCGAGGCCAGCCTGCGCTACAGAGTGAGTTCCAGGAAAGGCTCCAAAGCTACACAGGGAAACCCTGTCTCCACCCACCACCCCCCCCAAAAAAAAGGAAAAGAGAGGAAAGAAAAAAAAAAGACATCTGAGAAGTTCTAGAGAAATACTCACAGCACCTGTAATGAGCACTGAGGAACTAGAGGTGCACATGGAGATTATATGAGCATTTCGGTGGCCATAAAACCAAGACCATAGGTCCACAAACAGAGGAAGGAAGGAGTCCCCCATTTGACCCAGTTGGAAAGAAATGCTCGGGATCCCTAGTGTTGTGGGAGGTGAAGTGAGCAATGGTTACGTTTTTTTCTACTCTTACTTTGAAAGCATGCTGGTCTTTGAAAAGTGTTACAGTTCCTTGGCCCCCAAGCCTATATCCTTGGATGTGGGTAGAGGCTGGACCATGACAGCTGACAGCAGATAAGCCATATATACAGCAGGCATAGAGATGGGAAGAAAAACATGGAATGAAAAGCATCCATAGCAACCATGCTTGGGACCCAGTGGATGCCAGCCGTTATTAATTGATGGAGTGATGAGGCTCTGGAAGAGCTACCCAAGCCTACACGTGTTCCCCTTTACTGCACATCTGGCTAAATTATAACAAGAAACAAGCTATCAACAATGACCCAGCCTGTCTTGGGTATAAGCAGAGGTAACAGAATTGGATTCCAATAATAAGGACTTCAATAATTTCTCTGGGTTCTGACCAAACATGGATCAGAATAGTTGTTCAAGTCTCCACAGTGACAGTGGGTGTCATCTTCTGTTTATCTTAAAAGAAACAAAACCATTTATGAACTTACTGTGTATATACGCCATGGGGCACACTAGAGAGAACAGTGTGAGGTCTGAGGACAGCCTGCAGGGGTTGGTTCTCTCTGTCTACCAGGTGGGTCCTGGGATGGAACGTGGGTCTTCAGGCTTTCCTGCAAGTACCTTTACCTACTGAGCCCTCTCACTGGCCCCTGGTCATCTTTCCTTTTACTGCGCTCCGAAATCTAGTTTGACCATCCCATGTGAGCAGAACAGGTACTGACCAAAGGTGGGGAAAAGTCTTTGTGTTCTCCTATTGCAGAGCTGACTTGGACTGAAACAAGCAATAACTCACGTTTGTCAACTTCCTCTCTGGTTCCAAGTCACATGCCCAGTGGGCAGCTAGAAAGGAGGACAGCCTTGGGGAGCGGGAGGGGGGAGGGGGGGTGACTGGCAGGCTCCGAGACAGATGTGTTCATCGCTCAGTCAGAGCTGCTTGAGACCAAGCTGATGTTTGCAATGATATGCATCCTGACACCAAGAAGTCAAGCTGTCACCTCTCTCAGAGGAGGGAGAATGTCACTGACCTCGCTGTGGTTTGCATGACAACTTTTTCCATGCATGTTTTTGCCTTTGGCCGGAGGTGAATCTTCTAAGAGGAGACATTTTTTTTTTTTTTTTTCAATCAGGTAGTGACTCTCTGTGTTGGGTCCTACGGGTGGATACGGAATCACACGTGACTCAAGACTCTGCTCATTTTAGTGGGGTCAGGGGACCAGGTTGACAGAGGAAAATAAAAAACGTTGAACAGTGCCAGACAGAGCTAAAATGTTCGGAACAGACAAGGACGGGACTAGGGGTTTTGCAAAAGGACAGTTAAGAAGACAGAAGGTTCCTTTGCTAGCAGTGGAGGGAGAGTGAGTAGTGTGAGGGGGAGCACAGGCATGTCGTCAGGGCACTGCACGGGGGTGGTGCAGGGTGGGGGGGGTGCAGGGTGGGGGTGGCGCATCAGAGAGCCTGGAGCAGAGGGTAGAGGGGAGGACTCTGTGGGAGTGGAGGCTGTTGTGACATCCTGGTCTCGCTCTGGAAATAGTACACATTTGTAGTTCACAGACTGGGGCCAGGGGCACCTCAGGCCACGTTGGGGAACGTTGGGAGACACTGTGCCATCAATGTGGTTTTCCCCCAAAGGTTGGGGTGCTAGATGCTTGGTCGATGTTCAGAGGTGATGGGACTTTTAAATGGCTGCTGTCCTTGGAAGGGAAGAAGGTAGTTGTTGAAGGATGCTGGCTGATTCCTGAAGTAGAGACGTGTTATTAGAGTGACCCTGCTTCCTGCCTAGCTAAGAGCTCTCTCTCTCTCTCTCTCTCTCTCTCTCTCTCTCTCTCTCTCTCTCTCTCTCTCTCACACACACACACACACACACACACACACACTCACTCCCACAAAGATACAACCTGTCATGAGACCATAACCCGAGGAGCTGCTCAAGCTTGGACTTACAGGATATTATTCACTTATAAACAAACTTCCTTTGTTTACGTACTAACCAGCATTACTGTTTTGTTATAGCAATGCAAACTGACTACGCCAGAAGGGACTCTCATTCTGGGTTTTTGTGCCCGTCCTGAGGGAGGAAAGACGGGAAGGGGGAATTGCGAGGTCCCTTCCCACACTGCAGCTTCAGAGCCCTCGAGTGTTCTTTTACAGCAGAGCCACAGCCCAATGGCTTCTTTCCACTCCAGGTGAGAGCCAGGGCTCTCGCTGTTGAGGTTGGAGCCACAGCCCGTCCTCACCTGGGTGCTGGTAGCATCCCTGCCTCTGCCCTGCCTTTACTCTCTGAGACCCCCCATAGAGACTAACCCATCTCCCAGGTGCCCCCGACCTGTGTGGTCCCCGCCCCAAGACCTCTGACCCCAAGACGCCACAGCGGCTCCTGCCTCAGGGTCTCTCCACACCCCGCCCCTTCAAGAATGTTCTTCCCCCAGATGGCTCCAAGGCTGGCTCTCTGCCTTTCGGGTTTGAGGGCACATATTGCCTCACTGAGACCTTCCCTGAACTCCCTCTGCACTCTAACCAGGACGCCTCTTGCTTAGACACCGCCGCCACTTCGCCCTGCTGTATTTTCTCCCTGACATTTACCACACTCCCGAATGTCTTTTTTCCGCGCCTGTCCATGTGTGTCTTAGCCCATTCTGGCTGCTGTAACAAACTGCCGTAGATTGGTAGCTCATAAAGAACAAAAATGTTTTTCTCGGTGTTTTACAGGCTGAGAAATCCAAGATCAAGTTCCTGGCAGATTCAGTGTCTGGGGGGGGCCGTCTTGTGGACTGACAGTTGCTGGGGTGTGTGTGTGTGTGTGTGTGTGTGTGTGTGTGTGTGTGTGTGTGTGCGCGTGCTCTCACTCACATGGTGGAAAGAAGGCACTGCACCCCTCAGGACATAATTACCTTCCAAGGATCTTGCCCCAAATCATCACACACAGAGCTGAGATTTCAACACGGGAACTCCAGTGGAGAGGGAGACCCTCACAAACATGTCTACAGTAAGGCACTTTTGTCTAGTGTCAATCTTTTTTTTTTTTTTTTCAGGAGCTGGGGACCGAACCCAGGGTCTTATACTTGCTAAGCAAGCGCTCTACCACTGAGCTAAATCCCCAACCCCTTAGTGTCAGTTTCTACCACAGAGTTGACTTCATTTCTATCTTTTCCTCTACACCCCTGGCCTAAGGCAATGGCTGACAGAAATACTCTATGTATACATGGTGGGAACACAGGTGCTCTGGCCACATGGCTCATAGCACTATGATTCAGAGCTGAAGTCATCAGACGAGACCACAAAGCTCTCAACGTACGATTTCACTTGATCCTTAGAGCGCGTCTCTCCAGTAGGTACCATCGGGAGGGATCCCACCTGAGAGTCAGAGTCAAAGCTGCTGTACCACAGGGTTAGTCCTTGAGAAGTGGTAGAGATGTCATGTCGGGGACAGGGACCAGGCCATCTACCTCACCGATGTGTGTCAAAGGAAGCCTTGCTGAGAACTCTTCCAAGACTGCCTGTCCCACCTTCTACCCAACAGAAGTCTCTTTCAGAGACTGCTCTGTCCTCCGTTTGAGCACACAAGAACGATCTAGGGACTTGCCAACAGTCCTTAAGACAGCTCTCAGCATGAGGAATGACTTCCTTCTCCGTGTGGGAGTCTCCTTTCCCGCAACTGCCACTGAGGACACACACGTTCATCACTTTGCAAGTTAAGAGGGATTTTAACCCTTTATCTATGACAGGCCCTGTGCCTGCCATGTTCATGTGTGTGTCACCTCGTGTAAAATAACTTCTTCCTGAAGTGTGTAGTATCCATGGACCTTTGACAAAATATGGAAACTGAGGCACGGAGTAGCTTGAGTGACTTGCCCAGTGACACAAGGCTGGGAAGCTTCAGAAGCTCACATTCTTTCTGTTTCCTCATGGCCTCCCATCCCCGTCCTACCCAGGAACCCTTGAAGTTTGTTTGTTTGTTTTCCCAGACTCACTAAGTAGCTCTGGCTGTCCTGGAACTCCCTGTGTAGACCAGAGTGCCCTCAAACTCAGAGATCCACCTGCCTTTGCCTCCCAAGTCGGAAAGCCCTTAAATAGCTAAAGAAGACTTTTTTATGTCTGTCTTCTTCCCTCTCCTTTCATTCTCCTTGACCCTTTTCTCCCTGGTTTTCACAACATAGTGCTAGCCGTCATTAATGCGGGTCATGTTATATGCCAGCACCCGAAATGCAGACCGAGTTAATGTCATTCAGAATTCTGAAGTAGCAGCATTTTTCAGAAGAGCAACTGGTGAAGCTCAGAGAAGCCATTTTTCTGGGTGTGCTCGGTTAGGGACAGAAAGCTAGGCATGAGCTTGGGTCTCTCTGAGTGAAACGAGAAAAGCGCTCGAGTGAAGGAATGAGGGGCAGTGGGAATCCTCGAGGGAGAAAGTGCAGACTTGGATGTCCAGTGTTCAAGCATCTTTATCACACTGGCATGTTTGGCCTCCTTCAAAGAGTGACTTAGAAATGAGGGTTCTTCTCTGGAGCCTAATGTGTAGCAGAATCACTTAGGGTATCCATCTGTGGAAGACATTTGATAATAATTCAGTGGTTTTGTAAAACAGCTTCATGGAGATATAATAGGCATATGATATACTTCTTGTATTTCAAATACACAGTTGGATAAGTTTGGATGTGTGTATACATCCACGAAACCATCACCACAATGGAGTTGTTGTAAACACATTCATCCAAAAAGCATGGCATCTGAGGAATGGATTTTTGAGGTTCTTGTCTTTTTCTGTTTGTTTAATTGGTTGGTTGGTTGGTTGGTTGGTTTCTCATCTTTTTAGTTTTGGGGTTTGAAGTCTTTTTGAGAGAAGATCTCACTATGTAGTTCTGGCTGTCCTGGAACTCATCATGTAAACCAGGCTGGTCTTGAATTCAGATCTACCAGCCTCTGACTCCCAAGTGCTGGGATCAAAGGTGTGCACCAACATGTTCACTGAGGTTCTCATATTCATGAGAAGGATGAGAAACCATTCAGGAAGGTGGGTGAAAGCCTATCTCTGATCCTGCCTGAGCCTTGGGGAAAGGTAAACTGAGGCTCAGCTATAGTCCTGGTTTTGTAGCACCTGTCAGCCTCTCTTGCTGTTGCTTTATGTGTATGGGTGTTTACATGGATATATGTGCGGCATGTGTGTGTATAGTATTTATGGAAGCCGAAAGAGGGTACCTGATCCCCAGGAACTGGAGTTATAGATGGTTGTAAGCTGTCACGTGGGTACTGAGAATAGAACCTAGGTCTTTCGCAGGGCAGCAAGAACTCTTAACTGCTGAGCCATCTCTCCAGCCCTTCCTTTAGGGTTGAGACTGGGCTTCTGTTTTATTTTCATCGCAGGGCCACAGACCACATTTCCAGTCTCCCTTGACTTCCTTGGATCCCCCATGAACCTTTCATCTCAGTTCAAGGATAAATTTACCAAGTTCTTAGGACCAAGGTTAAGGAGAATGTAGCCCAAGGAGGCTAGTGCCCTAGCTCCCATTCTCCTCTTTCAGGATCCTCACTCAGGGGAGGCAGGATGTCACACCAGGGCCTCCCAGCAGACACCCAGGTAACAGGACACCGCTTCACTTGTCCTAGGGAGATGTGAACAAATGTCCATTCTCCTGAGATATGGCACCAATGCCAGACCAAAGAAAAGATGTCACCCAAGTCCAGCTGAGTGAGCCAATGAGATTACAGGACTTGCTTAGAGGCATGTGGGTGGAGGGTGACATGCAGGAATGTAGGTGATCCCCAAACACTGAAAAGTCCCACCCCAGCATAAGGGAGGACCTCCCCGCTTAAAACGGCGTAGATGGGATCTTCCCTTTCAGTTCACTTTCCACATTCTGTGTCCTCTAGCACCTTCCAGACCACATGCAGCTGGGGCAGAATTGCAGACAGCTGGGAGGAGCGAGAGTGGCTGGAGTCCTGAGGAGCTCCGATACCGCCCCTCCCCCCTTCTATGAAGGGGTGTCCGTAGACTGAATCTTGTGTGGGCCTCCCGAGGGTCGTCACCGTTGTTCTGGTGAAGATGGCCACAGTCGTGGTATATGTGCTGCAGACAGCTTTTGACAACATAGAGGGTACTGTGGTGATGTCCCCTTCTCGCCCTCCCACAGGCTCCGTTCCGTCACTTCAAACCCCAAATATGTGCTGCACCAAAAGAAGGAAAAACACCCCCAAAGCGCTGAGGCTTTCAAGAGAGGGCTCTGAATTCAAAGCCCGGGCTTGCTCTAAGACAGCCTAACTAGCCTGAATGCCGTCTTTCCCCGGGGGCTCCCTCTCCCCGCTCTGCCAAAGATAGCTGACTAAACTCCCTCATTGCAAATGTAGCTATTCACAAACATGGCTTTTTTCACCTGCTGGGCTGGGAGCTCTCTGAAGGCTCAGGGCCATCTCTCTGTATCCTCCAAGGGTCTGACACTTCAAGCTCACTGGACGAGGAACAAGTGAATGACCCACTCACTCGTCCTCAGCCTCGAGGAAGGGCTTGACCTTAGGGGGTCTCACAACCTTGCCACAGAGGAAGCATCCGAATGACACCCAGCACGGTGATTCTCGTGTGTGTGATACAGAGCCAAGAAGGCGCTTACGCTGTCTTCTCCCAAATGCTGTTTAGTCCATTCATGCGCCTGGCTGCTACTGTGGAGCTGCCCTGGGGGAGATGCGGCTTCCAATTCTCTCCATCCCTGCAGGAGCTGAGGGGGCAAGAGAGAACAGACATTGTGAATGAGAGTAGATACTTCTCAGGGAGATGGGGGTCGGGGGTAGTCTCAGCAGCTGGGATTCCAGTAGTTCTGTCTTGGCCTTGGACAGAACTCCACAGAACATCTAGTTTGCTGACCATCAGTGTCTCTTTCACCTCCCAGACTCATCTATTCCTTGCGAATACCTGTGGAAAAACCCACCTGGTCTTCCATTGTTCAAAAAGGAATCTAGTTACTGACTAAATAAAATTTTATTTGAAGTAGAGTCATGCCTGGGTTAGTGTTTCTCAGACTTATATTTCAGGGCAGAAGGCTGTGTGTAGTGGTGCACACCTTTAATCCCAACACTCTGGAGGCAAGCAGGCAGACCTCTAAGTTTGAGGTCAACCTGGTCTACAGTGTGAGTTCCAGGACATCCAGGGCTACACAGAGAAACCCTGTCTCAAAATAAATAAATAAATAAATAAATAAATAAATAAATAAATAAATAAATAAATAAAATGTAAAATGTGGGCACAAAATCAGAAACTCGCTGTTAAAATATTGCTAGCTATTGATGTAAACAAAATGGCACATCAGCATTTCTTTTATTAAATTCATTCTTCAAAAGACTGCCGTTTCAACCAGCATAGGAAGGCAGCAGGCCATGTATGAATAGTTTTTTGTGTATAACAGCTAGCATTTATTAAGTGTGCATTGTGCGCCAGGCACCATTCTAAGGATTTTACTGATATTCTTCCATTTTTCCATGCACACGCATGGCATATTTTTCTTCCCCGTGACACTATGAGACTATGTGATGCTGCCATGTGATGCTATTTCACCCTGGACCAGCTGCACCCATTTATACCCTACTGTCAGGATCACTAAATGATCTTTCTTAGGTAACTCACTGCTGGTGGAGCCAAAAATTTTATGAACCTTAAATTTTCCACCTGAAGACAGAAACCAGGATGTGACCCTTCAGAGTGACTTACTCTGGATCCAGATGACAAACGGCTCCCTTTGAAGTTCTCTTTGATGTATGTGGCCCATCAAGTTCTGCTCCCAGAAGACTTGCAGGCTTGCAGTCTTTGTTGACAAATGCAGTGCCCCCAAGCAAATCGGAATCCAGCCAAAGTGAAAACATTTCCATCCACCTTTGCGCGGCATGGAAGCCAAAGGAAAAGCTACTGCAGTACAGAAAGAACCCTGTGCCCTCTTCCCCTGCCTGCACTCTCAAAAGGGTAACGTCCTGCGATCGTCTTTCACAATGAACACAAACCAGATGGCTCCAGCCAAGGGGGGGAATGTGGGATTGAGTAAGGAGGTCTGAATTAAATAACTCTCGGGAGCCAGTTTTTAAAAAAATCCTAAACTTGTCCCTAATTTCCAGATTAAAGGCGACTCTCAGGGGCCTTCAACAGAATGAGACTCCAAAGGGCTTTGGGTGCTGCCTGTAGCCAGAGGGCATTCTTCAGAAGAAGTAAGCACAAGGATGAGACTGTGCACTGTGCCGTCTCCCCAGAGACCACACACCTCTTCCGGAGGAGGCAGCAAGGGGGAGATCATGTTTATTTTCTCAGTGCTTACCAAAACAGCTCAAGGAGACCCAATGTCAGGGATGTGAAATATCGCATTTCAGGAGACAGTGCTGTTGCATACAGATGGAAAAGGAGCCATATTCACAGAGGAATGAATGCGGCTTGTCCCGACCATCTTGGCCCATGTCATCCCTTCCGGTTGGCCATCTTATCTCTGCTAGTAGAAAAGATGGAAACAATCACAATTTCCTATTGTGCGTACTATGACAAAAGTGATGTCCGTCTACTTCCCGTCCCTGGAGTGGGACAAGAAGAAGGTCATGTGAGGTGGCAAATGTGGGGGAGGGAGCACTCGAATACGTGCAAGGAGAATGTGCAGAGGGCGGGGCTTCGGGCGCTACTTCAGGTGAAAAGCTGAAGCTTCATACATGTTTACATGCTGGGCTGGGGGTGTAGGTCAGCGACAGAGCGCTTGCCTCGCATGTATGAATGCAGGCTCAGCATTCAGTACAGAAGAAACCAAAAAGAAGGGAGGAGGAGGAAGGCTTAGATTCTAAGCTTGGAATTTAGTATGTTGGGGCGGGAGGGGAAGGATGGCGCCATTTGTGTGTTAGCTCTGTGGTCTTGGGCAGGTGTCGTGTCCCTGAGCCTCAGTGTTTGTGTCTGGGAAACAAGTATGTGTTTTCCGGTGTAACACAGGTGGAAGCCGAGGCTCTGAGCAGTCACACAGCTTGACCGGTCTCAAACTACCATACATCAGACTGCGCCAAGCCTATGCGCTTCCCCTTAGTCACTCAAGTCTCCAAATGAGATCACACAATAACATGTAACCAGCCAGGCATGCGATGGTTCCCTTGTGGTTAGTATGCACAGCCTCCCATCTGGCATGTATGAAAGAAAGGTCATTCCACGTGTACTTATGTGTGTGAACACGTTCACATAAAACTACTAGCATCACTGTTACAGTCTGGCTCCCATAAAGACACATCAAGAGT